>NC_138895.1:30972631-32172631 GCF_965194825.1 Balaenoptera physalus | reverse complement strand
AAAACACAAACAAGTATACAGCAAGACAGTTCAGGCTGTGATGCCTGATATAACAGATGAAATAAAGTGCTATGGCAGTACAGGGGTAGCAAGTTATTAATACTCACTGAGAGGATCAAGGAAGGCTTCATGGAATAAATGACATTTGAGCTGAAACTTAAACTAAATAGCCTAAGAACATAAAAGATACAGAGAAAGGAGCACAAGCAGAGGTGGAGATGTGCTATGCTTGGATTACAGCAGGTATTCTGAGAACTGAGGAGGCTAGTTTTCACTGGTAAGGCAATTGCCACCTGTAGTCAAAACATTTTAGGGGGCAGGAGAACAATTTTAAAAGTCATGCTCTAGTACTGCTCCACAGTTGCAGATTTTGTAAATGCCTGACACATGCTCAGAACATTTTGCACTTGTAAACATTGTACAATGTCCACCATAGCTTATAGGGTGTCCTGATTAAGATCTAGAGGAGAAGTGTGAATGAAGTCCAGTGTCTGATTTATACCTCAGACATTTAAATTTTCCAACTGAAAAATACCATTCCAACTGTGTAAATAATTCTAGGATCTAAAAATATCAAATGAAAACAGCTAAAGTATCATAGGAATTTTAGAAGCGTGTCTATCACAGCTATGGGAACAAAGTAGTCCCTAATTGCTTTGTACCTTTATGACATTTTGGATCATTGAGTCCACGTTAAATCAACAGACTCTTCCCAAGGTTTCCACCTCCCATCAATGCTGAACAGAGAACTTAAAAAGAAAGCCAGCTGCTCACCCCTTCTAGAGCCATCCCTGCTTCCTGACAGCCCTTGTATCCTCACCACACCACCAGTCTTCTTCAAGCAGCATCAGGTCTGTTCAGAATCTAGGTCTGTTTGGACTCAGAATCTCTGCTTCTGTGCTATTCTGAAAGTCAAAGGAGAGATTTCCTAATTAAACCAGAACATGTGCAACTATGCTTGCAAATGTGTCACTTTAGCTTGGATTCAAGTATAAGTCAGAAAGCCTGTAGTCAACCTCCTACTTACATCTGTGAATAAGCATACAAGCAACTGTGGGGTTGTTCAGGCTAAACAGATGGATGGTCCTATCAGGGACAGATTGCAGTAGAGCTAGCATGTAGGATGTAATGCCACCCCCTCTGAACTGAGAAGCATAGTCAGTAGCAGGAAAGACATACTCTTTAACGTAGATTTATTTTTTAGTACTCCACAATTAACTGTTTCTAAGGAAAGGTTAAATCCTTTTGCCCTCCATACATGTTTTTGGTTAGTTTCATTTCATTTCTTTATTTCATTCTGCTGGATTTAGATCATATTACATCCAATTAAATTAATGATAACCTTTATTCATGCCTTAATGCTGCACAATCATCAAAAACCATTAGCTTCATTGATTGGCAGAGTGATTGTAATATACACTATATTTTACATTGAACAAACCAAGTGAATAAACCTATACTCTGAAACTTTCATAAATAATCTGAAAACTATTTTTATTTAAAATATATTTTATGTCTAAAATATAGAAACATGAATGATCTAAAATGCCATTATTTCATGTGGACATGTATATAAAATTTTTAAATAAATATATTTATAATAATAAGTATACAATTATAATCCTGGATTGTGCATGAAATTCATGTTAGTGTGCTTCAAAGATATTATGTTACTGTAAATAAAACCTATAAGAGAGTTCATTTTAACAATTTTCTCAGTTCTACTTTGAGGTAAAACATTTATTTTAAATGAAGATTGTATTCCATAACTCCATTTCTAAAAGCTGTATATACCAAAAGAGTATGCAACATGAAGAAAAAAGTTTAAAGATGAACAAAAATCTGATTGCCTAATTTGCTCTTAAATGGGTTATATGTTAAACCATCTTACACATCTCACAAGCTATTCATTTTGTAGAATGGCATGGCTCCTCTATCCAGATATCCAGCATTTCAGTGGCTTAAAGAATTCTGGAAGAGATTTGTGTTTATATGATTTTATTTCTTAATACTCAAGTAAATAAATATCAACATTGGTCAGTTTCTGAACAATTGTGACTTTTACAGATAAAATCTTACACATATTACATAGTTATGTTTAATGCCATTTTTAAGAAGTTATAGCATTAAACATGGCACAATACAATAACCTTTTATGAGATGACCTCATTCTACATTTAATATAGAAATCACTATTTGAGAGATGAAAGGGTCTCAGGGAATTATTACAAATAAAGTTTTATTTTATAGTGTATAAAAGTATAATTCAACTTGCACAGTCTGCTCAATTGTGTACTTTTCCTACTTTTTTTCTGAAGACTGAAATATTTTTAAAATATTGTTAAGAAAAAAGGAGAATAAATCTACTTCGAAATTTAGCATTTATTGTGGGGGTAACACAATATGGTTGTACTGATTTAAAGGTTTCTTTAAAGTGAATATGTAGCATTTGCAAAGAAAGGAATTTAAATTTTCACATACATTTACATGAGTTGATTAGAACAATTACATAGACTGTTTGGACTATAACCTCAAATTTGGGATATTTATAATTACCTCTCAAATTAGAGAGAACATCTTTTAAACTAACCTCAGTTGAAATATTTGCCTTTTAATTATACTCAATAGGAAAATGGAAGTGGAGAAAGGGTTGTTGAATAAATTATTTTTATTCATTCAACTAGTAAGTGTTTATTAGGTAATGTTCCATCAAAAGTGTTTATTAAGCAATGATATATGTGAAGAATGCAAAGATTTCTAGGGCCCTTTGTCTGTTCAAAAGGTGCTCACAGTCTAATGGAAGATGTAGACATACAAATAAAAATAATAATAAAATATAATATATGCTAGAGATGAGGACATTTCCAAACAAAGTATTAAAGCTGTGGCCTGGTTTATTTTTACTGCTTAAAATAAAATGTGAAAGGAGAAAGATAAATTGAGGGAATAACTATCAAACAAAAAGAAAACAAAATGAAGATTTGGGAATTTTTTTAGTCTATTCAGAAGGCAAAATACTCTAAAATTGAGAGATTCACTATGAGGAAAGCATGCCTTAGAGAAAAAGCTGAGAGTATGGCTATACAATCTTTTGCTAGTGCCTCAGAAGGATCAAAACATCAGCATATTCAGTAACACAGAAGATCTTTAAAGAGACTGAGGGTGTGACTCAGACTTCTTCAATCAAAAAAAAAAAAAAAGTATCTAGGAAGCTTAAAGACATTGTCTCTCAGCAATCTCAGAAGGAAACAAAAATAAAAATAGAGAGGGAATTATCTAGGAAAAATATCTGTGGACCAGCCCCTTGGTTAATTGTGTGAATATATGTGATATATACAGAAAACCCACAAAGTTCTTGAGAATGTTACATCAGCAGAAGCACTACTAGATTGGACTGAGACAGAGAGTTTTAAAGAAAGATGTCAGAACCTCAGAATTCTACATACAGGAGACAGACTGATAAGTAATTTGCTGAAAATATATGGTAACTTTCATGATAAATGATGGGTGGCACAGAGGGTGGAGCTCTAAGACCAATGGAAACAGAGCTAGAAGCCATAGAAAATAATCCCCAGGCCTTGATACCCAATGGAGTTTGCTTGAGTGTATTTTGGAATTGTTTGGGACCATCCTTTTTTTCTTTCTATTTTTCCCTTTTTAGAACTGAGATGTCTGTAAGTGTTATCCTACACCTGTCTCAAGAGAAGATAACTTCTCTTGAGACAGGAGATTTCTTCAGTTTCACAGGTCCACAGATAGAAATTAATTGTGCCCCAATTATAACCAGATTGTAACCAGAGCCTCATCTATACTTAAGTTATATGATGTACATCATGAGATTTGGGACTTCTGAGCTGGTGAGATTTAGTTGAGATTTTTAGACCTTGAGTTGATAATGTAATGGGTTGAGACTACATGACTTTGGGATGAGATAAGTATATTTAGGGTGGGTGCAGAGTTTTGGGGGCCAGAGGACAGACTATGATAGGCAGGATAATGGTCTCTCAAAGATGTCCTTCCCTTAATCCTTGCCACCTATGAATATGTTACCTCACATGGGAAAAGAGAGCTTGCAAATGTGATTAAGAGTAGGGCCTTGAGGGTTTCCCTGGTTGCGCATTTGTTAAGAATCCACCTGCCAATGCAGGGGACACAGGTTCGAGCCCTGGTATGGGAAGATCCCACATGCCGTGGAGCAACTAAGCCCGTGCACCACAACTACTGAGCCTGAGCTCTAGAGCCTTCGAACCACAGCTTCTGAAGCCCGCATGCCTGGAGCCCGTGCTCCGCAACAAGAGAAGCCACCGCAATGAGAAGCCTGTACACAGCAACGAAGACCCAACGCAGCCATAAATTAATAAATTAATTAGTTAATTAATTAAAAAATAAAGAGGGAAATAAAAAAAAAAAGAGTAGGGCCTTGAGGATTAAAAGATTAACTTGATTGTCAGGGTGGGCCAAATCTAATCACATGAGTCCTTAAAAGTGAAGGACCTTTCTGGTCTGAGTCAAAAAGATGATAGGATGAGAAAGATTAGATGACCCATTTCCATTTCTGAGATGTAAGGACTATGCACATGAACTGAACAGAAGCCTCTGGGAGCTACTAGCAGCCATCAGATGATAGCCAACAAGGAAATGGAGATTTCACTCTCCCAATTGCATGAAAATGAATTCTACCGACAACTCAAATGAACAAGCAAACAGATCTCTCCAGAGAGAAATGCAGCCACCAATATCTTGATATTAGCCCAGTGAGATCAGTGTCAGATTTCTGACCTACAGAACTGTTAGATGATAAATATGTGTTACTTAAGCCATTAACTTTGTAGTAATTTTTTTAAAATATTTATTTATTTATTTGGCTGCACTGGGTCTTAGTTGCAGCACGCTGGATCTTTAGTTGCAGTATGCGAACTCTTAGTTGCGGCATGTGGGATCTAGTTCCCTGACCAGGGATCAAACCCAGGTCCCCTGCATTGGGAGAACGGAGTGTTAGCCACTGGACCACAAGGGAAGTCCCTGTGATAATCTTTTATGGAGGTAATATAAAACCAATATAAGTGCCACAAAACAGGTGAAAGTCAAGCATAGTCTTAAAGGAAATGAGTAAAAATCTACCATGAAAGAGCAAACTAAAGAAGCTTAAAAGTCATGGTTTCCCATGTGGAACTATAGGTATTGCAATGAGGAACATGGGAGATGGATGCTGCTATAAGTATAATAAGTAAATAAATTTCAGGTAGTAGTTTCCTGTAGTGCATCAAACATCGTGCTTGATAGTTTCTTTTTTTTTTTCCTTATGTGGAAGATGAAATAGTATAATACTTAAGAAAGTAATATATCAAGATATTATAAACATTTGAAGTGCATTGGTATATACAGGTTAAGATACCTAAAGTAGGTTGGATAGATAAATTTTTATCACAGATAATATTTGGGAATAATCAGCATATGTATTTAGATGATATCATGAATGCAAACGAACTTACCTTAGGATACTGTTTGAGCGAGAAGAGAGTTAAGAATGGAATCAAGGAAATATTGTGTCTTAAGAATAGACCGAGGAAAAGAAGCTAGTGATTTAAACTAATAAAGTGTTTCAAAAATATGAGTATTATTCTTATGTTGACCAAGAAAATAAAAGATAAGAATTTTAAGAACAGATTTCTCAATAGTTAAATGCAGCAGAGATATCAAGTAGACAAAAACTGAAAAGTAGCCTTAGCAATTAAAAGGTAGTGTCAATCTTAGTAAAAATCGTTCCCATAAAGTGGTGAAGTCAGACGCCAAATTCTCCATATATTAAAAGGTTTTAAAAGGCAAAGCAGTGGAAAGAGTAAGTAGTCTACAATTTCAAGATGTTTGACTAAGAGGACAAGAGGCTATTGGTAATGTGGGATGGAGTGGGAATTTTATTCTATATAATTTAATATGCACAATGGCAGAAAAGAAAAACAGGGCATAGAGGGTGATTTCAAATATGACTCAAGAGAGAGGTATACTTTTTAAAAAATTGAGATCATGAGTAAGGAAATAGACTTAAGGGGACAGGCTGAAAGCTTAGTCTTGGTTGAGGAAGAGAATTGTTAATTCCTATGAGATGAAGATAAAAATGAGTGATGATGAAGTTAAGTTTATTGGGAAACAGAGGGGAGGAGAAGTCAAGACCATTTATACCTGAGAGCTTTTGCAATATCTGTGAAACGATACATGTTTATCTACCGGGTGGAGAATGATGATAGGGTAAGAATTATTAAGAAAACTAAGAATAATTTGTAATACCTTCTGAATGGAATGAGCGAGGCACTGACCAGGAAAAATTTAAAGATCCAAGAACCAAGTGGGGATTTGGTCACGTTAATAAGAGAGAAGATGAAGTTAAATCCATAGGACTTAGAACATTTAGTAAAGACAGGGAAGCCAGCAGGAAGCTAATACAGATTTTAAAAAGTGAAAGGTCAAAGACAGTTCATTTGGAAAATTATCATTGTTACTATAAAATATGTACAGATTCCTAAGAATACATGGACTATTACAAGAATTATATGTTAATAACCAATCTGATTTGACTCCCACTTCTAAATTTGAGTCTCAGTGATTCCAGTAGTCCGAACTAGCGGTATTGCATAGGGTAATGCATGGGTTTTAGAACTTATTTTCTAGAATCAAATTCTATTTGTGTACTCATGAAATAGATAAGTTGCTAATTAAATCAAGATATTTAAAGAGCCAATGTGGTATGTAGCATAACTAATCTATGTTTCAGTTTCCTCATCTGTAAAATATCTATAAAATAGGTATATAAAAATTCATGTTCCACAAATAGAATTTTTATGAGAATTAACTGATGAAATACATATGTATTACATTCTATATGTAAATAGAATTTGCAGCAGTGCCCAGCATATACTAAGTGCTAAATAAATTTTACCTGTAATTGTTGATGCTGTTGTTAGTATTGTCAGTAGTAGTTAAGGTTTTGTCAAACATTAAATAAAGTGCCTAATTGCCAAGTAAGGGATGATAGCAGTTACGGTGTTGGTCTTTCACAACAGCACAGGAAAACATGAAGTCAAAAGATGATGTAATCTCTAAAATAGATCTAATATTTTCTGCTACTGTATCATCCTGATAGCTGACTAAAAAATATAACTTCTTAAGCTTAATAATACCTATTGTTTTCCAGAAATGAGCACCAAGTAAAGTTTTACAAGAATGAACATTTCTTTTTTTTTTTTTTAATTCTAATCTTTTTTACTTCTGTGATATGAGTGTAGGAGAAAAAAAAAAAAGATTTATAAGCTAAGTTTCTCTGCTACTGTAACAAAATTATCCATATTTTCCTGATACACTATCTTTATGGATAAAAGTCATGTGGAAAAACTAGTTTCCACAAAAAAGTGGAAATATCAGCTTTTACCTCTGGCTATTTTCATAACAGCCTGGGGGAGGGGGGAAGAAAAAAACAAGACTCTGGGATATTTCAATAAGCATGTTTTTCAAATAATTTATGCACAGAAAAATAATACTACCTTTCTTCCAAAAAATTCAAAAAATATTATACATTTATAAAACCACTTACTAGATTTTTTTCTTTTAGGCTTTTCTCCTTCTAACGTATCTTTCCCTTGATTTTTAGCATTTTCCAAACATCATAGTTGAAACCAAATAAATCAAGGTGAAAGTAGGGACCTCATTAAATCCCACCTATTTTAGGAATCTAAGGAGAAATCAAGATATAATATTTGAGGCAAAACAACTATTAAATGGCCGCAGCTCATAGTGTGAATAAGTTAAGCACAGGAGATATGAGAAATTGGGAAAAAAGAGTTGATGAACTTATTATAATTTCAAATTGGAAAGAATGTCATATCCACTACCTTGTTTTAAAGACAATTCTTAAAACTTTGGAAAACAACAACAAAAGACAACTTGCCCTGTTTTTCTGACCTTCCTGCTAGACAATATGACTATGATATTAATTTTGCAGACAACAGTCTCCTCATTGTTCTTGATCTTTTCACAGGTGCCTTGGAAATGTCAGTGAGGTCTGTATGTGTTGTAACTAATTCTCATTAAGAAAATGACATGTGTCTTGTTATATTATTTGCATTTTTGCAAAGCCATAATATTTTTCTATTATTATAATGAGTTATAGTAAGTTGACAAACTAATCATAGTAAAATGTCAGCTTTTGCATGAAAACTTTTATATATCCCAATGATATGCATGTCGCATAAAACCTCAGTGTCTTGCACTAATAGTGTGCCAGACGGTACCATCTTGCTGTTAGGAAACTGTGGATCTAGTGTTATATTTCAAATTAGAATGGGTTGATCTTATAGATTGTGAAATAGCAATAAAGTTCAGAGATGCTACTGAAATTTAGTTTACTTATGATATTAAAAAAAATATAAGAGTTATCTCAGGAAACTTTTAAAACTGAAGTGGGATACTTTAATATCTCTATGGAATTAGAGAGTAATTTAAACTTCAGCCAGGACAAGAAAGGGCGGGGCCAGAAGTCTAAAACCTAAACCCAACATAAACCCAAAAGTTTCAGAGGTGAGATAAGAAAAATGGAGCATGAACAGGTAGGTGGCCAGTCCTTAACAGTATTTTGTAGATTCTTAGGGACTGGAACTGGCCAATGAAAAAGCAGCAAAAAATTGTATAGTAAGTTTGAGTCTTAAAAGGAAGTGGTCCAGACTTCTTCAAGCATCATGATGCAAGGGTATTACAAAATGCAAACTAATTGCCCAAGCCTGAGACTTCTCCTTCAGGAGGAAAGGAGAGAAATGGAGTTTACACCCAGCCTCCCATCATTCCAGTGCATTCCCCCATGGAAAGGGGCTGGGCAGCTCTTGGCAACCAGCCTGACACAACAAGAATGAGAAAAAAATGCACAATTCTGAGACTCCTCCTTCAGGAAGAAGGGATAGAAGTGGAGCCTGTACACAATGTCCTGGCATTTCAGTGCACACTCCTAGGGAAAAGGGGCAGGTGGCTTTCAGAAGCTGGCATAGCTCTGTAAAATAGGGAGAAAGAACAAAACACTCCTGCCACATTTCAAAAGAAATGAAGAGAAATAATACTTGTACCAAGTAGCTCACATTTCTGTGCACTGCTCTAAAGAAAAGTGGCAGGAGGTTTAAGGTAGCTTCTATGGCTCTGTAAGATTAGGAAAAGGCACAGAACCTTGAAACTTCTCCCTCACCAGGAGATGGAATGCATATATCCACATAAAGTGTTTGAGATGCTCCCAGAATCTCTAGCTGGCCTGATTGGTGAAGGTTTTTCCTGTTGAAACCATTCCATAAAGACTTAAAGAGGTGCTGTTCTCAAATGAGCAGACCAATGAAAACCTAAAAGGAACATGAAGAATCCAGGAAACATGATGCTATCAAACGAGCAAAATACATTTCCAGTATACAACCCTAAAGAAAGGAGATCTATGAATTG
Organism: Balaenoptera physalus; assembly: GCF_965194825.1. Taxonomy (NCBI): domain Eukaryota; kingdom Metazoa; phylum Chordata; class Mammalia; order Artiodactyla; family Balaenopteridae; genus Balaenoptera; species Balaenoptera physalus. Next base: position 32,163,166 of record NC_138895.1, on the reverse strand, counting down.
CCTGACAAAAAATTCAAAATAATCATCTAAAAGAAATTCAGTAAGCTACAAAAGAACATAGATAGACAACCCAACAAAATCAAGAAATGACACATGAACAAAATCAGAATATCAATAAAGAGAGTTATAAACCATAAAAAAAAAACAAACAGAAATTCTAGAGCAGAAGAGTACAATAACTGAACTAAAAAATTCAAAAGAGAGCTTCAACAATAGACTTTGTAAAGTGGAAGATAGAACCAGTGAACTCAAGCAAAATGAAAAAAATAAAGGAAGCCTACCAGACTTATGAGATACAAATAAGTGAAACAATATATGCATCATGAGACTCCCAGAAGGAGAAAAGAGAGAAAGGGCAGAAAAATTATTTAAAGAAATGATGGCTGAAAACTTCTCAAATCTGGGAAAGGAAATGGATATCCAAATTCATAAAGCTGAAATAATCTCTAATATAATTAATCCAAAGAAGCCTACCCTGAGACACATTATAATTAAATTTTCAAAATGGAAAGACAAAGAGAGGCTTTTGAAAGTAACATGAGAAATAATTCATCACATACAAAGAAAAATATCATACACACACACATTTTACACATCAAAGAACTAGGGGAAAAAACAACAAGATAAGCCCAAAGTTATGAGAAGAAAGGAGATAATTAAAGATTAAAGCAAGAATTAAAAAAAAAAATATAAAAAAATGAACAAAACCAAGAGTTGCTTTTGAAAAGGTAAACAAATTGATAAACATTTAGGTAGACTATGGAAAAAAAAAGAGAAGATACAGTAAAATCAGAAATAAAAGACTGGGCATTCAACAGAAATAAAGATGCCACAGAAATAAAAAAGTATCATGAGACTGTCATGCACAATTATATACCAACAAGTTTGATAGCCTAGAGGAAACTGATAAACTCCTGATATGTATAATCGACAAAGACTGAATCATGAAGAAATAGAAAATCTGAAAAGACCAATAATGAGCCAAGAGATCAAATCAGTAATCAAAAACTCTCAACCAAGGAAAGTCCAGGACCAGATGGTTTTACTGGTGAATTCTACCAAATATTTAGGAAAAATAATGCCAGTCCCTCTCAAACTCTTCCAAAATATTGAAGAGAAGGCAACACTCCCAAACTCATTGTATGAAGCCAACATTACCCTGATACTAAAGGGAGACAAGAACACTATAAGAAAAATAAATTGCTGGCCAATGTCTCCGATAAACATAGAGACAAAAATTTATCAAAAATATACTAGCAAACCAAATTTGACAACACATTAAAAAGATCATACACCATAACAGAGTGGGATTTATCCCTGTTGTGGAAAGATGGTTCAACAAATGCAAATCAGTAAATGTATACCACATTAACAGAATGAAGGAAAAAAGTTACATGATCATCTTAATATACTCAGAAATAGCATTTGACAAAATTCAACACACTTTCCTGATAAAAACACTCAACAAACTAGGTATAGAAGGAATGAATATTCTATGTGAAAAACCCATAACTAATGTCACACTCAACAGGGAATCATTGAAAATGTTCCTCTAAGATTAGGAATAAGACAAGGATGACAAATCTTCACTATAGTACTGGAAGTCCTAGCCAGAGAAATCAGAGAAGAAATAGAAATAAGTACTCCAAAACAGAAAAGATGAAATAAAATTATTTGTATTTGCAGATGACATGATCCCATATGTAGAAAATCCTAAAAATGCCACACCAAAACCGTTAGAAGTAATAAATGAATTTAGTAAAGTTGCAGGATACAAAATAAGTATACAAAATTCAGTTGTGTATCTTTATACAAAGAAACCTCTATAAAGAAAATTAAGAACACAGTCCAATTTACAATAGCATCAAAATTCATGAAATGCTTAAAATTAAAGTTAACCAATGAAGTGAAAGAGTTATACACTAAAAACTCCAAAGCATTTATGAAAGAAATTAAAGATAATATAAATAAATAGGGAAGTATCTTGTGTTCATGGATTGAAAGACTTAATAATTTTATTATAATGTCCATACTACCCAAAGTTTTCTACAGATTCAATGCAATCCTCATAAAAACTCTCAATGGCATTTTTCACAAAAGTAGAAAAAAACTTTATAGAGAACCATGAAAGATCTAGTATAAGAAAAGTGATCTTGAAGAAAAAAGAACAAAGCTGTAGGCATCACATTTCCTGGTTTCAAAATATATTACAAAGCTACAGTAATTAAAACAGTAGTATGGTTCTGTGTATGGCATAAAGACAAATATATAGACAAATGGCCCAGAGATTGCATCAAACTGAAAGGTTTCTTCACAGCAAAGGAAACAATCAACAGATAGAAAAGGTTACCTATGAAATGAGAGAAAATATTTGCAAACCGTATATCTGATAAGGAATTATATTCTAAAGTATATAAAGAACTCCTACAACTCATAACAACAACAACAACAAAAAAAACCCCAAATAACCTGATATTTTAAATGGGCAAAGGACTTGAACAGACATTTCTCCAAAGACATACAAATGGCCAAAAGGTATATGAAAAGATGCTCAATGTCATTGATTATCAGGAAAAAACCTAAAACTATGAGATATAACCTCATGTTGACAGGATACTTTTGCCAAAAGAAAAGAAAAAACAAAAAACAAAAAAACAAGTATTTGAAAGAATGTGGAAAAATTGGAACCCTGTACACTGTTGATGGGAGAGTAAAATGGTACAACAGCTCTGGAAAACAGTGGAGTTACCATAAAAAATTAAAAATAGAACTACCATGTCATTCAACAATCCCACTTCTCATATATATCCAAAAATAACTGAAATCGGGATCTTGAAGATAGGTCTGTACTCCCATGTTCATTGCAGCATTATTCACAATAGCCAGGATAAGAGAACAACCCAGATGTCCATAGACAGATGAAAAGATAGAGAAATGTGGCATATACATACAAAGGAATATTATTTAGTTTTAAAGAAGAAGGAAACTCTGCCTTTTGTGACAACATGGATGAACCTGGAGGACATTATGTTAAGTGAAATAAGCCAGTAACAGAAGGACAGTTACTGCTTGATTCCACTTATATGGGGTATCTAAAATAGTCCAACTTATAGATGCAGAGAATACAATAGTAATTGCCATGGGTTTGGAGTGGGGAAAATGTAACATTGTGTAATGGGTCTAAAGTTTCTGTTATGCTGAATGAATAAATTCTAGAGATCCTGCTATATGGCATGGGGCTTTTAGTTAACAATACAGTATTGTGTCTTTCAAAATTTGTTAAGAGGGTAGATCACATGTGTTCTTACCACAGACATACACACACGCACAAATACCAAACAAAAGAGCTCAAGGAAAGTTTGGGAGATGCTGTTTTTTTCTATTGTCTTGATTGTTATGGTGGTTTCATGGGTGTGTGGTTCTGTTCAAACTAATCAATTTTTACACATTAAATACGTGCAGCTCTTTGTATATCAATTATACCTCAATAATGGTGTTAAAAATGGAAATCAACTGGCTTTTCAACTCACTTGAAATAAAATCCAAAGTTGCTAGCCTCTACCTGTCTGGTTCCTTGTTATCTTTCTGACCACGTCTCTACCACCTATCCCATAGGTCTTACCATGCAGGCACACAGCCTCTGTGATCTTATACAAATTTCCCATATGGCTGCTGTAACAAATTGTCACAAACTTGGTGTCTTAAAATACAAAAAATTATTCCCTCGCAGTTCTGGAGGCCAGAAGTTTGAAATCACAGTAGGGTCAACATAGTGTTCTTCCAAAGGCTCTGGGGAGAACCCCGCTATTCTTGCCCTCTAGTTTCAGTAGGCTCCTTGGTTTGTGGCTGCATAAATCCAAACTCTGCCTTCATCTTCATATGAACTTCTCTGTCTGTGTCAAATCACACTCTGCCTTTCTCTTATAAGGACATTGTCATTGGATTTAGGGCCCACTAGATAATTCAGGATTATCTCAACTCAAGACCCTTAATCACATTTACAAAGAATATTTTTCCAAATAAGGTCCAATTCACAGGTTCTAGGGATTAGGGAATATCTCTTCTGGGACCACCAGTCAAGCCACTACCTCATACATGCTTTCACCTCAGGGAGTATATTGCTCTTCCTTCTTCCTCTGCCTGAAACACTTTGTTCTCAAGAATGTTAATAGCTCATTCCTTCACCTTGTGCAGGTTTTTGCTCTCATTTCACTTTCCCTTGGAAAAGTCTCATAACATCTATTTAGAATTGCAATATCCTCCCCCCCAATCCATTGACATATGAGGCCCCCTCCTATTTTTTCTGCATAGCACTTATTACCACTTTTTACTTATGTAACTATATTATAATTTCATTTTTTCTGTCCCTATTCTTGAAAATGCGGTAATGTATTTTGTCAAGAATATGGAACAACTGGAACCATAATACAGTGCTGTTTAGAATGTAAACTGAGATAAGGACTTTGAAAAACTGCTAATATCTACTAAAGATGATCATATGCATGCCCAGTAATTCCAGTCCTATATTCCTATACCCAACATAAATATGTATATATTCTTACTAAAAGACATGTACAATAATATTCACAATAGAACTATTTGTGATACTAGCCCTAAATTGAGAACAACTCAAATGCTCATCAGTAGAATACTACACAGCAATGAGAATACACAAATGTATACAATAACAATGATGAATTTCACAAGTATAACGTGAAGTGAAAGAAGCCAGACACCAAGAGTATATTCTGTGTGAACTCATGTATATAAAGTTTGAAAACAGGCAAAATTAGCAATATGGTTTTAGAAGTCAGGATAATGGTTAACTTTGGAGGTGAAATGACTAAAAATACTCATGAGGAGGCTTCTGGGTAATGTTTAATTTATTGATTTGGATTCAAGAGAAGCAGGGATGTTTAACTTTACGATCATTCATCCAGCTGTATCCTAATGAATTTTAAACTTCTCTGTATTAATATTATTATACTTTGTTTAAAAGATTTTTTACTAGAAAAATGGTACAGATGATCTGGTTTGCAAGGCAGAAATAGAGACACAGATGTAGAGAACAAATGTATGGACACCAAAGGGTAAAACCGGGTGCAGGGTGGGTGATGGTGGTGGGATAAATTGGGAGATTGGGGTTGACATGTATACACTAATATGTATAAAATAGATAACTAATAAAAACCTGCTGAATAAAAAATAAATTTTTAAAAATTAAAAAATTAAAATATATATTTTTTAAATCCACCAATCTTGGCAGTACTACTCCAAAACTGTTGTATGTGTGAGAGTCTCTCTTTTTCTGTAGGTTCCATGAGCTCACTAAAGTGTTAGCAGAGAAGATTTATGAATTCAGAGAAATCACAAGTCAGTCTAGGTTTCACCAGAGTTTTTACTACATGTCTAGAAGTATTCTGTCAACATACATCTCTCTGTACCATGCACATGGGGAAAAGGGATTTAATACTCTTAAAAAAAAATAAAACATGTGGGTAGTACCTGTCCTGTGAGCCAGAAGTATATGTTGAGAGGCCAAATTTTTGTAATTAATACCTTATTTGTGTACTTCCCACATTGCCCTTCTATGCAAAATGTACTACAAATCTGAAATACTTCAAATTCAAGCTCTAATGCTTTTCTATAATTAGGTTTCTCTTTCTATATTGTCAGTGGAATCTCCCTTTCTAGAACTATCTCTTCTGTCATATACCTTTTCCATGCTTGAGAGTTCTGTATAGTAACTGTCTTCATTATTACCTATTTCTCTGAGCAGGAGATGCTTCAGTATGATGCTGGGGAAAGCCTGCATTGAGGCTTCATTTCCGTGCTCACTTCCTCATTTAGTACCAGTTAGGACAGTTGAATGAGTCTTTTTCTGGTGTTAATGGGTCTAAAGAGGAAATGAAGGTCCCCCTTCTTTCTCTCTTATCTGAATTGTCAGATAAAGAATACTGATGTTCATGAAATTGATCGTTAACTACATTTTCAGTAAGAGGCGGTTGCTAGTCATTGAGAATTCTTTTATTATAATTAATCTGCTTAGTTTATAAGAATTTCTAGACTAGAAATACTGACTCAATTAAAAGTCACAATCCAAAAAAATATTTTAAAAATTCTGAGTATTTTTTTATTTTATTCAGAAATTAGTGATAAGAATAATTTCCAGAGCATATTTTGAACACTTAGCAAGGTCAGAATAAGCAATAATCATAGTGATGTGGTGACAATAATAATAGTTAAGTCCTTTATACTATTAGCACTTTGATGCATTAAAAATGCATTCATCAATAAGCCCTATGAAGTAGGCAATATGGTCCTTCCCAAATTCATATACTGAAAAGTGCCAAGTGTGATGGTATTAGGAGGTGGGGCATTTGGGATGTGCTTAGGTCATGAGTTGGAGCCCTCATGAATGGAATTAGTGTTCTTATACAAGAGACCCTACGGAGATCCGTCACCCATTTCACCATGTGAGGACACAGAGAAAAGATGGTGTCTATGAACAAGGAAGTGGGCCCTCACTAGAATGTGACCATGCTGGATACTTGATCTTGGATTTCCCAGCTTCTAGAACTGCAAGAAACAAACATCTGTTGTTTATAAGCCACCGACCCGTGGCATTTTGGAATAGTAGCCAAAAAGGACTAAGAAAGTAGGTATTATTATTATCCTTATTCTCTTGATAAGAAAACTAGATTTCAAGTAGTTTCTCTCAAGGTCACACAACTAGCAAGTGTTGGAGCTAATACTTAACCGAACGCTGCAGCAAATATTAAAATCCAGGATGTTTAAAGAAAGCAAGCAGCTGTCTAGGAAGGCATATTATAATTGGAATCCATAGTTTGAAAATGTGATTAGAAACCTTATAATAACTTTCAGTTTTATCTTCAAAATTGTAGATGTATTTTCAATGAAATAGCGGGATATAGCATTATAAGACTTTTGTGAGAATTCTGTGAAATAAGAGTAAATAGTTTAATATTAAAGAACTTATTTCTGCTCTTAAAAATATAGCATAATGAAAATTGAAATTAGTTAGTGGCAATTATCCACTTGAATCTAGCAGAGCAGTTTGGAATATTAAGACAGATATCAAAATATGAATGAACATGAAAAGAGAAATGATTGAATCTTGGTGTTCTGTAATGGAGAACACCTAAGACCTAATGACATAAACCTAACTAGATTTTGTAAGATATTTAGAGACTTGTCCAGGTAACACAAGAGCTTTCCATTAAATATGACTAAGGTGATGACTCAGGAGATACTGATAAGGATATTGGAAAATGAAGATACATCAGTGGCTAGTATTGACCAATAAAATTCCAACCTTAAGGTTGGACCTATGTCAGCAGTTTGCATAATGCATTAGTCACAACTGTGTGTCAAAGAAAGATGGAAGATTTTGGAATTCTTTGTCACAGTAAGAAAAATTACTAAGTATTTCAGTGTACAAAGGGGAATATTTTGTAGGCTGAGGTCTGAGTAAGCACTTGAACAAGTTAGAAAATATATGCATACATTCTGTAATGTAAGCAAAAAAAGAAAAACAGTACTTCACAATAGTTCTAAAGTAATTGCCAAGTTCTGTTGGATTCCCTTTACTAATAACAACCCCCTCCCAAATCTCTACAATGTATAAGTTTATTCTCCATGGATCTTATTTGATACAGTCAGAATTCTTTCAAGCCTCACTATTTTTTTAAGGTAAAGACATTGAAGCTTCAAAGCTCAAATTATACAAGAAATCTGTTGAATTAGTGACTCCATTATTGTCATATCCTAACATTTAGCAGGTGTACCTACTTCCTTTTACTTGATTGTAGAACTTCTTACCCACTGAAACAATGACTGTCCTAAGTGACAAATAAGTGCCTGTAAGTTGGCAGGTAGGAACCTAGAAACTCCTTTCCTGATGTTCCAAGTTTTCAAATTCTCTCAGCAAATTATGTTGTATTTAATTTAAGTTCATCAGAAAGTTTATCCTTGTGAGTTTTCTTCCAGTTGGTAAGAACCTAATGCGTTTCATTTGGCCTCAAAATTATTGTCTAGCTTATTCTCAGTAGGTACAATTTATCTAATGACAAATACCCTAAAAATATGGTTTCTGCTACACTGCTCACGTATATAAAATATCTTCAGAACACACACACACCCACACACACACACACACACCATACTTGAATATCATCCTGCAAATGTCACAGTGAAGACTTTCTAAGATACTAAACTGTCAAAGCAAGATAACTTATTTTATCCAACAAAACTTTAGTCAGCACCTATTGCACATTAGGTATTATGCCAAACCCCAGCTATCTTGTAGCTCACAGACTAGAAAGTGAGCCAAGAAACACAATTTAATGTAACTAATTCTACAATAGAATATGAAAATACCTCTCTCATCTGCATCTTTCTGACTACATTAAGTGCCCAAGTATTCCCTTCACCAACTTTTTTTCATGCAGCCCATCATCTCATTACTTCCTCTTTAACATGAATCATACTCTCATTCCATACATAGCATTTCTGAGTTAGGAAACCAACCTGATTTAATGAATCCATCTACAAGTAGTTCACTGCCATTGCCAACACCTCTCAGGGATATTTGCTAACATAAAACAATACAAAATTTATAAAATTTAAAGCAATGCAAAGGTTGCATTTTGGGCACAAAGTAGTCTTCTTTGACAAACAATAAAAGAGATATTAAGAGTGTCAAGTACGAAGAGGGGTCACACAGAATAATAGATGAGAGTAGGTTGTTTTGTTTTTTTTTTAATAGATTAAACAATTAACAATTCAGTTTAACAAGTCAAATTAGGAGGATATGAGAAAAAATAAAGGTAATCAAATAAAAATAAATAAAGCAAATAATAATATATTATGATTCAGTCACTATATTTTTATGAAAGAGATAATGGGAAAATATATACTCACGATGAGGATGTTCCAAGAATGACTTTTACAATATTCTTGTTGAGGATGTTTGCAATATCCAGGGTAAGGATAACACAAGCATTAATGTAAAATATCCTTTCTATATGAGATTTAAAAAATATTGTTAGTAAATTACAAAAAAAAATGTAATTTAGTGTACAAATTAAGAAAATATGATGGTAACAAGACCTTGTCAACAGATTTTTTGATAAATATTTGTAGGTGTTGATTGTATGTGTTCCAAATCCGTGGGTTTTTTTCAAAAGTTTAGAGGAGCTGAAGAGAATTAATGAATTTGCTGTGCATTGAGTGATGCTTTTGAAAGGCATTAAATGCTAACAACTGTGATCAGGATAATTAACAAAAAATTACAGGTTATGTAAAATCTTATTTTAATAAATACCTAATATCATAATGTCAGTTTTAATATGATAAGGTTATTTTCTCAACTGAAAGCCTATATTATATATTATCCCAAATAGTTATATTATGACAATCTTATTTAACAGATAGAAGCAATAACTGTAATAATATTTTTGTTTGTACACTCTTTCATGACTTTTTAAATATTTTCATATACACAGTCTCATTACCTTGGCTTGATATTTTTCTAATAAGGAAGGCAACTGGTGTGGCTGCAACTTTAGAAATGAGAATACAATTATTATAGCTTGTTCAAGTTACTCAAGTTATTCAAATCACCCAAGTGAGACAGATTATGTTTTGAAAGGAGGATTATTCATTTGTTCAACCATTTAAAAAATTTGTATCTAACTCCTGGCTGTGTGATAAGTGCAGTGGATATAATGATGAAAAAAACAGTGTCCTTGACCTTGTAGAGCTTAAAATTAATTATTTGCTTACTATTTCTCCTTTTTGGCTATAAATTCTTTCTGCAAAAGACCCAATGCCAGTCATATTTACTTATGTATATCTAGAATCTAAAATAACATCTGACACATAGTTGATGCTTAAAAATATTTTATTCATCTGTTCAAAAATATGTATTGAGTGCCTATAATACATCAGATACTGTTCTAGGCAATATAATACGAATGAACCAAATGGAGAAAATTAACATATTCATTTAAATGTGTGTTGGGGAAAAGATAAGTAATAATTTGACAAATGAGTAAATACTTATAGTATATTAAATGGCTACAAGTGTTAAGGGGAAAAATAAAGCTTACAGGAGTTCATGAATATTTATAATTTTTAATAGAAAGGTAACAAAAGAAGTCCTTTCTCTGAGAATGTTACATTGAGAAACTGTCCGTAGGAGGGAGAGAATGAACCATGCGGATATTTGGGAGTTTCTCAGGCAAAAGGAAAATAGTTACAGAGGCCCAGAGATGCTGCAGCCTCCCATATTGGAGCAACAACAAAGAGGCTAGTGTGGTTGGAACAGAGTGAGCAAGGAGGAGAGTGTGATAACTGCTTTGACATGGTCATAGTGGAGGGATTTTGGAAACGAGAACAGTGTTGGCTGATACCCTCCATCAAAATTAGGGCAAGACTCTTTCACCAATCTTTCCATTTCAAGTAAGAGAAATCTCAATTCCAACATACTAAAACAAGAAGAAATACATTAGCTCATGTACATGAAATATCCACAGAAAAGTCACGATTCAGTTATGCCTGATTCTGGACTCAATTTCACATGATGGCCCTGGAATCTGCAGTCTTGCTTCATCACAACATCAAGCCCAACAAAAGTCAGTGAGTCTTTTCAGACAGCTCCAGCAAAGCACTAACATATCTTCTGATTAGACTGGCTTGGGTAATGTGTCCATCATAAAATTGTTTTCTATGTCTCTGAGTCTATTTCTGTTTGTTAAATAAGTTCATTTGCATCATTTTTAAGATTACACATACAAGTGTATCATATGATATTTGTCTTTCTCTGACTTACTTCATTTAGCATGATAATCTCTACATCCATCCATGTTACCATGTTGCTGCAAATGGCATCTCATTCATTTTTATGGCTGAGTAATATTCCATTGTCTGTATATATATACATATATATATATGTATATATATATACACATACATATATATATCCCCCTTTTTTTTTAATCCATTCATCTATTGATGGCCATTTAGGTTGCTTCCATGTCTTGGCTATTGTAAATAGTGCTGTTATGAATATTGAGGTGAATGTGTCTTTTCAAGTTAGAGTTTTTGTCTTTTCTGGATATATGCCCAGCAGGGGGATTGGTGGATCATATGGTAACTCTATTTTTAGTTTTTTAAGGAACTTCCATACTATTCTCCATAGTGGCAGCACCAATTTACATTCCCACCAACAACGTAGCAGGGTTCCCTTTTCTCCAGCATTTATTATTTGTAGACTTTTTGATGATGGCCATTCTGACCAGTGTGAGGTGATACCTCATTGTAGTTTTGATTTGCATTTCTCTAATAATTAACGATGTTGAACATCTTTTCATGTACCTGTTGGCCATCTGTATGTCCTCCTTGGAGAAATATCTGTTTACCTCTTGTGGTCTTCTGTCCATTGGGTTGTGGCTTTGTCCTGTGTTTTGTTCATTTGTTTGTTTGTTTGTTTTCATTTGTTTGTTTTTTGTTTTGAGAACACAAATTATGTGACTAAACCCCAGGTCTGTTATGGCTTCCTGGCTTCATTTTATTTTGGGTCCCTGTTAACCACATTGAGTCAATTTTCTATGTTCTTTCCTAAGGTTCATTTTATTTTATTTTATTCCAAAGTTTCTCCCTTTTGATCAAAACCTGCCAAAGACAGCATTGATGATCAATTTTTGTAATGTCCTATTTCATTGCTGGAGTTGTATGATTACCTGCTCTGGATCCATTTTGGCCTATGGAGGGACCCAGTGCTGATTAGGGACTTAAGCAGCCAATTGAGAAACTTGAGTCATGTAGATAGGGTTTTTCAGGCACCTGTTTACAAGATAGTTGAGGTTTGGGGACAGAGGTCATCCGTTGTCTTCCTAGAGTCATTGGTTGATTCAGTCAAGGGTCTGAAGACAGCATAACGTGAGTAGGAGGTGTTACTGAAAACTCGGCCTCTCTGTACACCGGTGCCGAATCAAATCCCAGAGACAGAGTTTTGGGTGAAATAGAAAAGGATAGGTTTATTGCTTTGCCAGGCAAAGGGTAACACACCAGGCTTCTGCCTCGAAAAACTATGTGTCTCAACCCCACAGGATTCGATTAAGAGTTTTATAAGAGTGGTTCAAAGGTGGGGTCTCTGACAAGATTAGGGTGTGAGGAGGGCTTGCACTCCCTTAATCTCATCTCCAGTGGTCATCTCCTAATCTTGATGAGTTTCTCTTGTCCCCTTAATCTTGCCTCAAGTTGTTTCTTGGCTGTTCCTCCCTTGATTAGCTACTGTTTGAATCAGCCCTTTGGAACTCTCGGAAGGTCATGGAGACTGGAGCCTTGCCTATAAGAAATGGTGGACAAAAGGAGGCCATCATGCCCAGGCCCCACTTGGTTTCAGTGCCTGGGAACCCCAGAGGGCTCCACTTAGTTTCAGAGATAAGATGTCTATTCTGGAAGAATTATAGGTCACAAAAGATGTTATACAGTTTAAGAGGCAGGGCCCAAATATACTTCAGCCAGGAAATGACTTTCCTTACTCACCTAGTAAAGTGTTGGGAGCCCTTTAAGCAAGGCATCAGCCTGTTTTCCAAGATGTTTTATGCCTCCATAAATTCCATCTTAGTTCTTTAAAACTGTCTGTCATATCTGAGTCTATGCTTATCTCTCCCAAATATGACATTTCTGTCAAAGCCTTGGTAATATAACCAAGGTTTCCAATTGCATCCTCTTATAAAAAGAACAGATTCTTTTGGAATTTACATAAATATCTATATTGTTATAAAAGCAAGAATACTCACTAAGAGTTTCTGAATTCTGGAAAGATCACATAGAGAGAAAAAGATAAATATTTTATATTTGTTTACCAAAGTATACTTTATTAAATTTCTCCAAGTCACAGTTAACTTAAGGGGAAAGGTTTTCTCATGTCTGGAAAACAAAGATTAAAAAGCCAGTAATATTTCAGATAAAAAATTATAAAAGTTATGGGCATATGCATCAGTTCATTCAGTCCTATTGAAACAGGAGGGAAGGGGGCAGGGTACAACCTTTGAAAGAATGACATAGCCTGAGGACAGGACATAAACTGATTAGAACCAAATGGGTCCAAGATGGCGGACAAGTGGACTTCCACTAGACCTTAAGCTTCAATATATGCTCATTTTAACACATCAGCAAGCTAAATGACACACCTACAGGTGCCATGACAGTTCCAAGGCCGACCATAAGGATCAAAAAGTGGGTGGTGGCCCAATTCCTGGAAATCCCCACTGCTTCCCCAAATAGCTGGAATACTCCTCCCACTCATTAGCCTATGAAATTACCCACCCCTATAAAAACTGGCAAACCCATACCCTGGTCTTGCTCTCGCCTTCTGAGATGGCCCACACTCTGTCTGTGGAGTGTGTTTCTCTCTAAATAAATCCACTTCTTACCTATCACTTTGTCTCTCACTGAATTCTTTCTGTGATGAGACATCAAGAACCTGAGCTTCATTAAGTCCTGAAACCAGGTGTGTGATCTCAGTTGGAAAACTGTAGATTTTGGCCAGGTTCGAGACTCAGCTGCATGGGTTCAAATCCCAATCAGGGTTTTGTCCAGGTTTGAGTCCCAGCCACATGGGTTAGACTCCCAATCTGAGTTTTGGCCGGGTTTGAGTCCGGCACATGGGTTCAAGTCCCAGTCTGAGGTGCACAGTTTCACTATGTAATGAATATTTGTTCATCTTGATCTTTTGTTAGCAGTTTATAAAGCCATCAGGTTTTCCATTTCATTTCTGTAGACCTGCAAGTTATCAGACACCTATTTTTGTCAAAAAATCCTTTCTATGAATCTTCTTGCAGATATTCATTATTGTAAAAGTGTCAGAGTAAAACAATAGCTTTTGTCATTTAACTATAAATGACAAAAGACTTAAAATGGAATGGTTGAAGATCCGATTATAATGTAATTAACAAAGAAATTTGGTTATTTCTGTGATATAAAACATTTTAAGTTAATAGCTAGAATTATAACACTACACCAGGATGTATTCAAATTTAGAGATTTTATATACTTTCCAGAACATTTATATTAATAACATTTACCCATATAATACAACTCTTTTTCTCATGGTTTCTTTTCCATAAACTTTCTACAACTTCCTTTTTTACTTTCAGACTTTGTCCTATGGTTTCCTTGTCTCTTTTTCTCTCTTTTTAAATCTCTCTTTAGGACACATTTACTTTATTTTACCTTAACAAAATTCATTTCTATTCCTTATACTTTTTTTCTTTGCATACACAGATGTTTTCCTTATTACTTTTAGTAGTTTTAATTACATATATTAATCAGAATTCTTAATCTTTAAAAACCTAATTTCTAGTGAAAATTAAGAAGTAAGCAATTTTGAACTTTTACATTAGCATTCTGCAGATTTGCAAATTTATAAATATTATTTATATTTTCTAAAAATATCTGCCTTTTATAGAAAATTTCTCAGCGTGGCATCAAAATTTTTAATTAATAGCCCTAAACATCTTTAGTTTCTCTGTAAAAGGAAGCCTATGTTTGGTTATTACTGTTTCAGTATTTTATCTTGTTTGGAAATGAGCTAGACATTCAATAAATTTCTAGCATCAAACAATTTAGCAAAACTCCAACATTTCATGTTACCAAAAAGGTTTGGAAAAACTAATTTTCAGTAGACATATCATAAAGCATAATTATTCTTAGAGTTAACCTAAAATCTCTTACCCCATTTGCATTTAATGTGCTTAAAAAATATTATCATACCAAGTTATATTTGTTGACAAATTTTATAACATAGATAATATGATCTTATTTGACTTTTAGTAATCCTAAGTACAATAAAAGTATTATACTTAATGTTGATGACTCTGAAGACATGCCTGTATTAATTAAACCAACAAACTAACTTTAATATCAAATATTAATTTAATACTTAATATTTTCCAGCTCTTGTGAACTTGAAATTTATTTGGGCTAACTCCTATTACATTTCTGAGAATTTATATAAGTATTTAATTTTCTTTAAGACAAGTAAATAAAGTTCATTCACAAGTTAATTTTGGCAATACCATGCAAAGTTAGAAATATATATTAATAATGTACATACATATACACACATACATCCAGATAGACACAGACAGAGAGCTCATAGTTTTCATTTTAAAATTTTGTCATGAATCAGGTACTACAATATAAAACTTACTAGTTTATGAATAACAGTTGAAGCAATAAGCTCCACCTAGAAGCACTTTTTGTTCCCTTAAGGTCAGAATTCTGAAAAGATGTTTTATCAAGCCAGTTTTCTCCAACCGCATATCCAAAAACCAATTTGGAATGTCAATAAAGCCTTATCTTGACCATTTCAGGGCAAGATCTCCTTAGTTCTCATTTAAGTAAGTACTGGCAAGTATATATTCCATACATACATAAATTCAGCTGGACTGTTAGTCAGCGATGGCTGTCTGGTGCCCTTCTTTTCTCCTGTTTGGGGGACTTTATTTCCCATTTTAAAGTTGGTTTTTGAGACAAAATTACTATGAAAACTGTGTGGTGGGTCAGTGTGCTGTTTGTGAGCTTAACTCCTCCAGGTGTTACCCTAAAGTTATTTCACCTTTTTCATGTGTCTCAGTTTCTCCCTCTGACAGTATAAAATTCCTCTGGGTGTTCAAAGCACTTAGAGGGCCAATCCTTATGTGTGCATCCCCAAGTCATTTTATATTTTTTTATTTAAAAAGTTTTTAAAGATCTTTTTTTTATATTTATTTATTTGGGCAGTGCTGAGTCTTAGTTGTGGCACGTGGGATTTTCGTTGCAGCATGTGGGCTCATAGTTGCAGCATGCAGGCTTGTTAGTTGCAGCATGTGGACTTCTTAGTTGTGGCATGCATGAGGGATCTAGTTCCCTGACCAGGGATAGAATCCAGGCACCCTGCATTGGGAGCATGGAGTCTTCCCACTGGACCACCAGGGAAGTCCCCCCAAGTAGTTTTTTATATTAATGAGTGGGTTTCCCTATGGGACTGCTGCACAGTATGAGAATTTGCTTCTACCATTCCCACAAGTTTCTCAGTTGCCTGAGAGTGTCATAGCTGGCCTGGAAGAGCCATTGTCCCTTATCTTCAGAGTTAAAAGTTCTCATATGGTATCCTCATTTTTATTCTGACAAACACTGTTAAAGTAGCTAATTCAAGAAAAAACCTACCCAGTCTAAATCTTCCCAGTTTCAACTGAGCAACTATCTTGGTGTCTTTCAACTAAGCAATTTTCTTAGTGTCTTTCAACTGAGTAACTTTCTCAGTGTCGAGGAGGTCACTTATTTTTCTTCCCATAGGATTGACCTTGAAAGGGACAATAAGGGGTGGGAGGGGCAGTGGAGAAGTATAGTGGGAGGCAGTGTAAGAGCATGAGAAACAAGAGGAGCAGTAGGATGAGATTAAGCAGCACTTTTGCTAGTGCAATTAACCTCTTCTAACTTTTGCAACTCGTTGGTTAATTTAGAATTATTTGTTTTCAGTGTGGTGTCAGGGCACAGGGATTCCTGATTTCTTTTGAAAGTTTTGAAGTAGCAATTAAAATAAGTTTCCCATTAAATTTGATGGGTCCAATATCCTTGTCTTTCTAATTGAACATGCAAATAAACCAATTTAGAGAAGCCAAGTGGGTCCCAAATTGACCAACAGAAATTTAAATCATCTTTTATTCCACAGGGAGGTTGGCTATCTGTAGTATCTTCAGAACAGAGGTTCCCCATATTTACGTGTATTCTTTATCTGTTAACAGAGAACTGGAAACAGCTCTTATCTGTAACTCCTCCCCGTGAATACCACTGAGTTAGGCTACTAAGTCCCATCCTTATGAGGAGGAGTGTGGAGAAGCAAAAATAAAGTGCCTGAGACACCAACCACAAAGATATAGAAGGTCTTGGATCTGAGAAGACTTACCCTGCTGATTCTCAACACCACTAAGGATCAACTGAGCCCAAGGGACTCATGCAGATGCTGATGCATTGGTCCAGGATGGTGTAGGGAAGGGTCTGGGGTGTCACTTCAGATCCCACTTCTGACACCAAAGAATGTTGTCCTAAATTAGAAATAAAACCCAAGAATGAATTGGGGTGGTCTTGAAACAAAAGGGAAATTTTATTTTTCACAGGGTTTGCAAACCAGGGATACAAAGCCATGAACTCTAACCAAATGTATGCTTCTGGAGAGAAGAAGGGGGCTGAGGGTTTTTTAAAGGCAAAAACCACAAAAAGGAGATTTGGGAAACTCAAAGGAGTGTGGGTGACATTTACAGCCTGACTGCAAGTCCTTGATGATTAGCTGTTATTGTCTTTTTCAACTGGGAAGTTTCCAAGCAGAAAACTTGGCAGAATCATAAGTTCATGTGGCTTCATTCTGTGGTTCTTTGAGAACACAGAGTATGTCATGGTTTGCCATGGCTTCCTGGCTCCATTTTGTTTTGGGTCCCTGAGTCAATTTTCTGCATTCTTTACTCTGGGAAATATTATCTTATTTTTCTTTCTTTCTATCTATCTATCTATCTATCATCTATCTATCTATCTATCTATCATCTATCTATCTATCTATCTATCTATCTATCTATCTATCTATCTATCTATATCTACCTATCTATCTATCTAACTATCTATCTACCTATCTATCTATCTATCTATCTATCATCTCTCTATCTATCGCCAAGTACTTGTCATAGCACTACTTATTGACCGGTGCATCCTTTCTTGCACTGATTTGAAATAATGATTTCAGATAAACTTAAGTTTGTATATGCCTTGCAATTGTTTGCAAGACTCCCTGCTCTAATCCAATGTTCTGTTTACTTCTGTGCCACTGTCACAATATTTTTTTTCTTTTAGTTTCATATTAATTTTCATACTTGGAGGAATATGTTTGTGGTTTAGCTATTCTTATTTCTATTTTATTCTAAAAACATTTTAAAATCACTTTGCTAATTAAAATGTGGTTTTAATTTTATTTTTATTACATTAAAAATAAAAGCTCTACAGAATTGATTTTTTAGAATTATTGAATCTTCCTTTTGAGAAATATAAATAAATGCAGAAATATACCAACTACTAATTTATGCTAGTCAGTCCAATTTTTAAATCTATATAAACACTGAACTTTTCTTATTAAATTATTATATACATTCTTGTTCTTTCATCATAGTTTCTAAATTGTTTTGGGTACTATTAGGGGAAACTGTTGAGTTATTTATAGTGTTAAATTTACCTACACTTTTAGTAATCCTAGTAGTTCCAGTTATTCTCTACTTTTAAGCACATCAAATTTAAATAATTTTAATTTTTGTTTATAATATTTGCTCCCCCCGACTCCTTGTGTGTTTGCTACATTAAAGAATGTTTCCAGAGTAAAGTTAATCATTGTGCAGAATGTAAATGTCCTTATGGTATTCCCAAGTTTAATGGTAATACTCCTAGTGTTCTACTAGTAATTAAGATGCTAATGTAGGGGAAGAAAAAAATCTCTTCCTCCACCCATTTTAGGTTCTCCAAGAGCCTTGTAAATTAGACTGGTCAAAGAGAGATTAACAAGAAAATGATCAACAAAAGTCATTACTATGTGCATCATCAATATACATGGGAGTATCCAGACATGAGTAACTCAAAATGGTGGTAAGAATTTGGCTTTTTAGATCATGTTAGGCTAAATCAAAAGAAAGGATTTGGGGGCTTCTGGGTGAGAAAACAAGTTATGGGAATGTGAGCAGAGACCAGGAAAAATATGATAAACACCGATTGTTTAGTAAGGTTTGTTATGCAGATTTAATCTGTGCCTTTTCCATTTACCAATGGAGTTGTTAAGATTCTTCTTCTTCCTGGTACTGGAGAGGGACATAACTTTGACAAACAGAAATTTAATCATAAATATTAATTTCTTTTACAAAAGGAAAAACTTGTAGCTTCATTTTAGAGCTTTTCTTGCTGATTATTAATGGCCTCACTCTATTTGGTATCTATTGAGATAATGTTGATTTCACTCTTTTGATGTATAGATATGATGAAATATGTTAAGGTATTTCTTAATATTAAGTCATCAGTGTGTGCAGAATCCTACTTAATCACCATATGTTTATTCCTATCTGATCATATTATATAAGTTCTTCTAGTTCACATTCACAAGGGGAGTCTATGACATGTAAACTTTATCTTTTGCTCAGATTTCTATGACACTCCAAACCAATATTAAAGAATTAGTTTAACTCTATGTACATCTTTTTTTTTCTTTGATTTTTAATGAAAAACCTACACTATTTGCTTTTGGACCTAGAGAAATACAACTGAATTTTCAAATTAAACTTAGAATTGTAATGACAACTTAGAATATATATGGCTTTTGTTGACCAAACAGGTGAATTTGTCCACCTTTTACTACTTCAAGGCAGACACAAGTATACTTTCTTTTTTCTTATAACTAATGAGAGAAAAGGATGAGGAGTACCATTGTAAGACTGCCAACAATACCAGAAAAAAACATAGTTCTCTTTAAATGACCTTATTGAATATCTCAGTGACATGAGACCTATAAATAATTATGAATATATCTATTCTCATAAGAAACTGTGCTACAAGAAATGAATTTGTTCAACACTGAAACACATATGAAGATTGACTTTATGTGGCAAGGAGACTGATGAAAAGAGACTTGTCAGATTTGCTAACCGATCCTAAATGCCAGATCTCTCATTATTTCCCAAGTAATTGTTATTCATATAGTAACCTTAATTTAGAAGTTGCTATCAATCCATCACCTACTAATTATAATATTCTTTATTCATTTTTTCCTCTATAACTACTGTGATCAACTTTGCAAATACAGTCAATGAGCATCAATATGTTCTGTTATCAGGAAGGCCATTATCTCATTGTTGAGGTTTTTCTATCTCTTTTAATAATTCAGGAACCCCAACCTGATGGGATCAGTTCTAATGTGAGTGCACCACAAACTGTTTAGTCGAATATAGACAATGCTTCTCACTGTCACAGGGAGTCCCTCCTGAAGATTCATCCTCAGAAGGCTGACAGATGTCTCACACTTGTGCTCTGGTTTTACCACTCTTTCAGCTCTCAGCTCTTCCTCTGAGTGCAATCACTTTTCCCAAAACAACATACTCTTTACTAAAGTGGATCAGTCACTTGCCATGAAAAAAGAAGCCCATTACCACCACACCATCCTCTTCACACTCTTGTCCTCCACTTCAAGATTCTTAGGCCCTTTGCTGTATCTCTGTATCTTATTTTATTTCCAGGGAATCATTGTCATTCTCTTCCACTCTGATTTTCCCCAATAGATCTCTCATATAGAAGAGGGGAGAGGACTGGTTCCCTCCTTCACATTTTTATGCATTCCTCCTCTGTGATCATATCAAGTGGTGAGGGAGCTTGTAGTAAGCAACTAAACACACACACACACAAAGTTATGTGCTCTTACTCTGAGGAAATGAATGTTTTTCAACTTTCTTTTGCTTGAAAGAGAGGTAATTCAAGTGACAACACTAAACAAGTAAGTTCATTCCAGTTTGCCAGTAATTTCTACACTTGAGGGTCTCCAGGCTTAGTCAAAAGAGAGAAGCCATATAATGGGGTTTCTATTTAATCTCTATCAAGACAGGAATTCTGATATACATGCCTCCAAATTGTTCTTCTTAGCAATATAAATATATTTATATTTAGTTATATATTATATAAATAGTTATAAATATAACTAAGATACATATATATTTGTGTATATATGTATGTATATACTAAGACTGCATAAATAAATAAATAAATATTGTCACCATTTTTGATGAAGTAGAAAATGTGTTAATTACATTTTAATTAATTAATTTAGCTGCTTTGGGTCTCAGTTGCAGCATGTAGGATCTTTCCTTGTGGCACGCAGGTTTCTCTCTAGTTGCGGTGTGCAGGCTCTCTAGTAGTGGTGCATGGGCTCTAGAGCATGTGGGCTCAGTAATTGTAGCATGGGCTTAGTTGCCCCGTGGCATGTGGGAACTTAGTTCCCTGACCAGGGATCGAACCCACATTCCCTGCATTGGAAGGTGGATTCTTAACCACTGGACCACAAGGAAAGTCCCTAATTACATTTTCTCACAATTAAAGACTGTTCTCTTGCTTTTCAAAATTTGTTAGTGTGATGAGAACATAATTCATTTGCGTTCCCTCTCTTAAATCAATAAGGCAATTTTATTCTAGCTCATACCCCTGATGAGAGAAAAAAGGAATAGTCTTATAAGTATTTAACGTAAAATATGGTATTTCCTTTATGTTTGAAATATTTTATATTTAAAAAGAAAAATATTAAAAGTAATGTAAAAGGGCTTTTTCATGTAAATAAGAAAGATTCTTATATCTGCTGTTGGTTAATACATCATGTTTGTTATATCAAATGTTTTTATATACTCACTATGACCTAAGATAATAAAAAACTAGGCAAATATAAAATCAACTACAGCAGTATTACTGACTTAATGTTTCCTGCCTAAAGAAGAATGTTAAGTTAAACAGCAGTTAACAGAAAGTGACTATTCTTTATTGATGAATATTCTGGCACAGTGATACCTAGGTAAGAAACTTATTTAGAATGACAGAGCTAAGCATAGTCTCTCTAAGGTGTTTTCCATATATTTAGGTCAAAACCTATACAAATAACTTTGATCCCATCAGGGAATTTCCTTAGGACCTTAGGAATTAGTAAAAGATAGGTCAAGGATTTTTACCACACCAATATAGTTTACCAGCTTGTATTTTAAAAGGCACAACTCCAAATTTATAAGTGTTTTCATACTTAGAATGATTTTTAAAAAGAGAGCTAGGTAACTAAGTCATAGAAAGGAATTGATTTTTGGTATGGTATATTTTTCTACATACATGTACCACAATGTTTTTTCCAAATATTTATGTTTCTCAGTCAGGCAAATGTTGACATCCAATTAAAAATAACACTTTGCTCTGTATTGCAGGTAACAAAGCACAACCACCACCCCCCCCCGCCGAGTTACTTCACTTAAATACTATAAAACATATTGTTATTTTTTTAAAAGGTCACTCTTCATTTATAAAGGTAGTTCTTATCCAAATCACCATCCTATAAAATAATATAAATCATTTACCTTTAAAAATTTAACCATATTTATGATATTATTATCCCTTTTTTTTATTGGAAATCCAAGCCTACCTTAAATATTATTCAGTTTTGGTGAGAGAGCAAATTGGTATAAATAATCTGAGGTGCAATTGACAAGTTATACCAAAAGCCATAAAAATTTGCAAACTTTTCAACTCTCTAATTCTACTTTTAAAAAATCTTTAAAAAATATTTATAAACCTATATAAAATGGATGTGTATCAAAGCACTATATAATAGTGAGGCACGGAGAACAATCTGAATTTCAAATGATATATAAATACCTAAATAAATCAAGGCACATAAATACAATGGAAGTTAAGCAGCCAGTAAAAATTATATGCTAACTAAAAATTGATTCACATAGAAAGATATTTATGCTAATTGAAAAAGTATGTCTTAGGGAGACATGATGACAGTTCATTTGTAGTGATCATGATATCTTTATTTAAAGTATATGGAAACAAAAATGTCTTTTAAAATATAGATTTAGAAAATACATTCATTGTTTTTATGAAATATATAATAGAAATAGATGAAATATATTTTATGAAGTACACACACAATAAAATAATGTGTACATTTGTGTAAATATCAAAAAGGATGGAAGGATTGATATGATTGTGTGATGTTAACCCTTATTTCTGTGTGGTAAGATTAGCTTATCTTCAGTCTTCTAAAAATGTTAACAAAGAATAAGTATAATCTTAAAACAAAATATTATAAACAATAGTATAATATAATATTACAATATAAAAAATTATAAACAAAATTTACAGAAAGAGAATCTGCCATGCAATCTTTAATAACACAGGGGAAAACATCTCCAAAGATCTTAACCCATCCCTTTTGAGACTTGAACATAGAAAGCAATGGTATTGTGGCATATACTGACATTAAAATAAGACAGAATACAAGGCTCAAACATATTAAACTTAATATTGAACCTGAATTAGTATGACTGAATTTCTGTTAACTACCACCAGTCAGAGAATGATGTCCTGTTGTGTTTTTTAAGCCAAAGAGTAAACAATTTCAGATTTTGATATAACAGGTATAAAATACTTCTATTTGGATACACTTTTATTATAGTAAAAATATTAATTTAACCTGAGTAATCAAAATTGATCCATAAAATTGAAGAAACACTAATAGAAGCAATGTAGATGAACAGATAAATTAGAACTGGAATTGAGCAACAGGATAATTTTTCAACTTTAAAATTGGAATGAACATACACACACATACTCACATACATATATTTAAACAGGGTATGGGAAAACAGTCCCTTTTAAACTCTCCACTTTTGTATGAAAATTTGCACTATCTTTACACACAAGAGTGGGACAATATATATCAATATTTTACATGTGTGCATAAAATTAGGTCCAGCTCTCAGAAATACAAGTTAAGAAATTATCAGATAAGCTCAAAGATATGTTTTTTTAGAACATTTTGCCTACTTCTCTTCAGTGCTCTATTGCATTTGAATACGGTGATCACAACAAATTGAAACCCACATGATCATAGGCAGAGACTAAGGCTAGTTAAAGGGTTTCACTTACCTTTTACTTCCTGACAGTTATCCTGCAAGATATTAACTTCCTGCCACTCTCTAACTGTGGAAGTCTTCAAGGATTTACAGGTATTATAGACCAGCAGTTAGCACACTTTATAGCAAATAGCCTGATAGTAAATATTTTTGGCTTTCCAGGCCATAAAGTTTCTGTGGCAACTACTCAACTCTGGTGGTGCAGCGCAAAAGCAGACATAGGTAATGCATAAACAAATAACTGTTGCTGTGCTCCAATAACACTTTACTTATAGGCACTGAAATTTGAATTTTATATAATTTTCCTATTTTATTAAATATTATTTTATCTTGACTTTTTAAAAAATCTTATAAAAATGTAAGAGTAATTCTTAACTGGAAACTATGTAAAAATAGGCCATAGACTGGAATTAGCCCACAGTTATAGATTGTGGATGCCTAGTGAAGAACAAACTAATTTACAAATAGTGGTGGTCACAATTAGTAAGGAGGCCTGCCAAAGCCTGATGCTAAGCACCTGTAAGAATGGCCATGTATCAGTTCCCAGAGGTATGAATGTGGGAACCTTTATTTTCCTTCCTTTTTCTTTTTTCACTTAGAGAATAAACAGAAATTTTGATGACTTCTGATCTAAACTTGAAAAAAAATTACTTATTTAGGAAAATGATAAATAAAAATTTCCCTATCATTTCTATACATGAAATAATGAACAAATCAACATATCAAGCGAAGTTGATTCATAAGCAACATAGCAACACAAACTCACGTTATAAGTTCTCCTCCTTCATTGAAATTACATAGCTTATTACTTGAAAATGGCACATGGATCTTGGCATACTTCCTATAAGAACAATGGTGACACTCTGCTAATCGCATCTATTTTCATGAGAGGAAAAATATCTTTCCAGGTCAGTTACAAGGTAGTTTCAGATTCCATATAAGAAATATTCTTATTCAAAGATGTTCATCAGAGCTTTTTTCCATAATAGCTAAAAATTGGAAACATTGTAAATTTTCAAAAATAAGGAACTGAAACAACTAGACAAACAAAAATAGAAGAGAGCACTGATACTTAAGTGATTATAAACCGTCTTTGGAAGTTATTCACTGACTTCTACTTCAATATGGCAGGATAACAAAACTTGAAAACCTTCTCCTAGTGACACCTAGAAATTCTGGTTGAAATACATAGAGGGATTTTT
Organism: Balaenoptera physalus; assembly: GCF_965194825.1. Taxonomy (NCBI): domain Eukaryota; kingdom Metazoa; phylum Chordata; class Mammalia; order Artiodactyla; family Balaenopteridae; genus Balaenoptera; species Balaenoptera physalus. The sequence goes on along the minus strand of NC_138895.1, from coordinate 32,138,205 downwards.
AAATTATTTTAAGAATAAAATCAAGTTCACGAGATGGAAATTTGTACTCTAAAACCAAAGAAGATACTGAAAACTAGAGCACTTAATATGCATGCTGATATTGTATATGCCTGGGAAGGGGGTTATTGGTCCTGGTACCTAAGGACTTGGGTGTTAACACTCAGTATAGGAATTCAAACAGTACGAAATATATATTTTCAACCATTTTGACTTTTTCTTCTTCTTCTTTTTTAATGGTGACACAAGTTAATATGCTTTTTACTAAGAACTACTCTACCATACTGTATAGATTTCAACTTGCTGTCAACAATACTCTAGCAATTCTAGTCTTTTCACCTTTCTTTCTTCACTTTACACTATATTCATTGTGCTGGCACTGACTTTGTAACAATCAAATGAGTTCTCCTTCCTCAACTCTTTAAAATCTATTTATACAGCACAACTCACTGTTAGCTATTACAGTGCCTCACAAAAATGTTTCCAATATGCAATTCATAATTTTTATAAAGATAGATAATCTTTGACTTACAATATTCTAAGTTGATTTAGTAATAGTCTGCAAGCTCTTCAGAACTGTCTCAAAGTGCATCAAGGGAGAAATTTTTTCACAGCATTCAGTACTATTGTATTCTTCAGTATCGAATATTCTCCCAAAGTTGTTACTACTTATGAGAGCTAAGAAAGTCTTCTCATCTAATCTTTGCATGTTATTTTCTTACAACAAAATATATAATAGGATTGACCTGACTTCAAATATGGACTAATTAATGATTAATTTGGAAATGTTCACAAAGCATTAAATACCTGCTAATTATCAAGATGAAAAGGGCCTAATAGCCTCAAATTATCAGTCATGATTTGTCCTTATAAAACTCCTATAATCATAGGCTTTCAACAAGCTTTTCTTTGTTATTGCCAAAAGCCGGAGCAAAAAAATTATAGAGCAATTGTAACAGGATGAAGAATGTTTTCCTTCCATTCAAAACAGATTCTAGTAAAGTTAAAGAAATAAATAGACATTTTGCTTCGTATGATTCTAAACGGAATACCATGTATCATCAGGCATTTAATCTAACAATAATTGACTGAAATTTTCTAGTCAGAAAATAGTCAGACTTTGAATGTATTAGTTGAAGTTTAACTATGTAGCAAATATATGGAAAAGTAAAAATTATTATATAACAATTGTTTCTATTATCCTCTTTAGCCTTTTGTTAGTTTAATTGGGATGATGGTTATCTATATAGAATTTCCTGGAGTTCATATTAGACTGGTTAAAAATATTGATTTTTATACCAATAGCTGTGTCATCCATTACAGATAACTTCCTGCTATCTCTAAGTCCTACTCTCTATTTCACATCACATCCACTTACTTTCTTCACCTTCTCATCTCCCTGTCACTTATACTTTCTACCTAAGTCTCACTCTATTGAAAATTTTCTTAGTAAGGTTAATGATGAGTGCCTAGCTGCTAAGTTCAATTAATACTCTGGTCGCTATGCTAGTCGGTCCCTCTGCAACATTTGATATGTTTGATCCCTTGTCACTAGATTACTTACCTCTCTCTTGTTTGGCAACCATGTTTGTATTTTTCTCACATTCCCAGTCCCTTTATCTCAGTGGTCATGAAAATTTTCCCCACTTCCACTAGCTTCTTATATGCTAATGTCTCCCCATGATTTTCTGTTTTGCCACCTTCTTTTATCTCTCTACACTATCCCTGAAAAATCCCCATCCACTGTTATGGTTTCAAATGCCAACTGAATTCCAATAACTTCAAAATCTCTAAATGTCCTCTTCTTTTACTTCCAGAAAGCAAAATCCAACTGCTTTTATTTATTTATTTATTTTATAAATTTACTTATTTATTTATTTTATTTTTGGCTGCATTGGGTTTTCATTGCTCTGTGTGGGCTTTCTCTAGTTGCGGCAAGTGGGGGTTACTCTTCATTGTGGCGCGTGGGCTTCTCATTTCAGTGGCTTCTGTTGCTGTGGAGCATGGGCTCTAGGCACATGGGTTTCAGTAGTTGTGGTACACGGGCTTATTTGCTCCACGGCATGTGGGATTTTCCCGGACCAGGGATCGAACCTGTGGCCCCTGCATTGGCAGGCAGATTCTTAACCATTGCACCACCAGGGAAGTCCCCAACTGATTTTATAATACAGTAAAAATACAACTCTTCATTATTAACTTAGATCCTTAGAAAAATCTATATTTAATTATAATATTTGAGAAATGAGTAGTTGCATATGAATTTCTAAAGAAATTTTAAAATTTCCATGAGAGGAACAAAACTAAAAATGAAGCACTCTGCATTTTAATAATGAATACCTATGAGGCTATACACCCTGTTTAAAATTTACTTTTTTAAGCTTTCAGCAGTTTTCTAAATTTTCTACTATTGACGTTTATATTACAAAGGGCAATATCAGTTTTGTTTATTAAATAACATACAGCTTTAATGTAAAAGCATAAAATTTATAAAGCACAAATTTGAGAAATATGATTAGACTTGAGAACCCCCTAGAATCACTATTCTTATAAAGTAGCTTGCTACTTTGACAGCCAGAAAAAAAAGATGCAGCTTTAGACATGGTATTTTTTTTTTTTCCATTCTGAGAATGTATTCTCTCCTTCTGGACTTTCTTTTATGTTAGCACATGTCATCATTTTAAATCATTCCATTTTTTGTGACAATATTTACATAAACTATCAATCTACTACTTCTCAGCTCTGTGAACTTGATATATTTCTTAGCTTTTTTCTGCCTCAGTTACCTCATTTGTAAAACAGGAATAATAATATCATCTGCCTCATAAGGTTGTGGTGAACATTAAATGAATTATTTGTTAACCTAATTATTATTATGATTATTTAAGTGGATGAACAAATTAAAAATTTAAATCTATTATCTATAAATTCCCCTATCTATTCCAATATTTATATTTTTATCTTTTATCTCAAAATTGAGCATTATATTTATATAATCCTCTACAATGCAATGCAAATATAGAGGTCGCATCACAAAAGTAAATGAACACCACAGAAAAATGTGTTAAGCAAAACAGAACACCAAAATAAACTTAAAATATACAAAAATAAATGATGAAGATATTCAAAAGATTTTTGTAACTTTATTGAATTTATTAGTTCTAATAGTTTTTTTGATGAAGTCCTTAGGGTTTTCTATATATAATATTGCTTCATTGGCAATAGTGAGAGTTTTACTTCTATCTTTCCAATTTGGATGCCTTTTATTTTATTTTTTCCTGCCTAATTGTTTCCTACCTAACTGGTAAGGACTTCCAATTCTATATAGAATAAAAGTAGAAAGAGTGGGTATCCTTATCTTGTTCCTGATCTTGGAGGGAAAGCTTTCAGCTTTTCACCATTGAATATGATGTTAGCTGTGAGCTTCTAATATACGGTTTTTATTTTTATTATGTTGGGAAAGAATAAAGCTAGAGGCAACATGCTCCCTGATTTCAGACCATATTACAAAGCTTAGGTAATTAAAACAGTATTGTATTGACACAAAAATAGACACAAAAATCAATGAAAGAGAATAGAAAGCCCAGAGATAAGTCCACACATACTAGGTCAATTAACTTATGACAAAGGAATCAAGAATATACAACAGAGAAAGGATAGTCTCTTCAATAAATTGTGCTGGGAAAATGAGACATCCACACGCAAAATTATAAATATGGACCATTATCTTATACCATACACACAAACTAAATGGGTTAAAGACTTAACGTAAAACTGGAAACCATAAAACTTCTAGATGAAAACTTACGTGCTAATTCCTTGATATCAACCTTGGCAATATATTTTTTTAACCTGACACCAAAAACAAAGGCAACAAAAGCAAAATAAACAAATGGAACTGTATTAAACCAAAAAGTTTTTCCAGAAAAAGAAGCCATCAACAAAATTAAAAGGCAAACTACTAAACAGGAGAAAACATTTGCAAATTTTACATCTGATAAAGGGTTCATATCTAAAATATATAAAGAATTTATACAACTCATGAGAAAAAAAAACAAATAATTTGATTTAAAAATTGGCAGAGAATGCGAATAGACATTTACCCAAAGAAAGCATGGAGACGGCCAACAGGTACATGAAAAGATGGTAAACATCACTAATCATTAAGAAAATGCAAATCAGGGGAGAGAGCTTCAAGATGGTGGAAGAGTAAGACGCGGAGATCACCTTCCTCCTCACAAATACATCAGAAATACATCTTCATGTAGAAAAACTCCTACAGAACACCTACTGAACGCTGGCAGAAGACCTCAGACTTCCCCAAAGGCAAGAAACTCCCCACGTACCTGGGTAGGGCAAAAGAGAAAAGAAAAAAACAGAGACAAAAGAACAGGGATGGGACTTGCACCTTGGGGAGGGAACTGTGAAAGAGGAAAGTTTTCCACACACTAGGAAGCCCCTTCGTAGGCAGAGACTGCGGGTGGCGTAGTGGGGAAGCTTTGGAGCCACAGAGGGGAGCGCAGCAACAGGGGTGCGGAGGGCAAGGCAGAGAGATTCCCGCACAGAGGATCAGTGCTGAGCAGCACTCACCAGCCCGAGAGGCTTGTCTGCTCACCCACCGGGGCGGGTGGGGGCTGGGAGCTGAGGCTCGGGTTTCAGAGGTCAGATCCCAAGGAGAGGACTGGGGTTGGCTGCGTGAACACAGCCTGAAGGAGCTAGTGTGCCACAGCTAGCTGGGAGGGAGTCTGAGAAAAAGTCTGGAGCTGCCAAACAGGCAAGAGACTTTTTCTTGCCTCTTTGTTTCCTGGCGCGCTAGGAGAGGGGATTAAGAGCACCGCTTAAAGGAGCTCCAGAGATGGGTGTGAGCCACGGCTATCAGCGTGGACCACAGAGATGGGCATGAGACACTAAGGCTGCTGCTGCAGCCACCAAAAAGCCTGTGTGCAAGCACAGGTCACTTTCCACCCTTCCCCTGCCATGAGCCTGTGCAGCCCACCACTGCCAAGGTCCCATGATCCAGGGACAACTTCCCCAGGAAAACACATGGCACGCCTCAGGCTGGTGCAACATCATGCTGGCCTCTGCCACTGCAGGCTCGCCCCACATCCATACACCTCCCTCCTCACGGCTTGAGTGAGCCAGACCCCCGAAGCAGCTTCTCCTTTAAACCCGTCCTGTCTGAGCGGGACAGATGCCCTCAGGCGACCTACAGGCAGAGGCGGGTCTAAATCCAAAGCTGAACCCCAGGAGCTGTGTGAACAAAGAAGAAAAGGGAAATATCTCCCAGCAGCCTCAGGAGCAGCAGATTAAATCTCCACAATCAACTTGATGTACCCTGCATCTGTGGAATACCTGAATAGACAACGAATCATCCGAAATTGAGGAGGTGGACTTTGGGAGCAACGATATATATATATATTTCCCTTTTTATCTTTTTGTGAGTGTGTATGTGTATGTTTCTGTGTGTGATTTTGTCTGTATAGCTTTGCTTTTACCATTTGTCCTAGGGTTCTGTCTGTCCGTTTTTTGTTGGTTTTTTTTTTTATTACTTAAAAATTTTCTTTTCTTAATAATTATTTCTTATTTTAATAATTTATTTTATTTTCTTTAACTTTATTTTATTTTATCTTCTTCTTTCTTTCTTTCTTTTTTTCCTCCCTTTTATTCTGAGCCGTGTGGAGGACAGGCTCTTGGTGCTCCAGCAAGGCATCAGGGCTGTGCCACTGAGGTAGGAGAGCCAAGTTCAGGAGACTGGTCTACAACAGACCTCCAAGCCCCATGTAATATCAAACGGTGAAAATCTCCCAAAGATCTCCATCTCAACATCAAGACCCAGCTCCACTCAAAACCCATCAAGCTCCAGTACTGGACACCCTATGCCAAACAACTACCAAGACAGGAACAAACCCTATTCATTAGCACAGAGGCTACCTAAAATCATAATAAGGCCACAGACACCCCAAAACACACCGCCAGACGTGGAAATGCCCAACAGAAAGACAAGATCCAGCCTCATCCACCAGAACACAGGCACTAGTCCCCTCCACCAGGAAGCCCAAACAACCCACTGAACCAACCTTAGACACTGGGGACAGACACCAAAAACAACAGGAATTACGAACCCCCAGCCTGGAAAAAGGAGACACCAAACACAGTAAGTTAAGCAAAATGAGAGGACTGAGAAACACACAGCAGATGAAGGAGCAAGTCAAAACCCCACCAGACCTAACAAATGAAGAGGAAATAGGCAGTCTACCGGAAAACGAATTCAGATTAATGATAGTAAAGATGATCCAAAATCTTGGAAATAGAATGGAGAAAATACAAGAAACATTTAACATGGACATAGAAGAAATAAAGAGCAAACAAACAGTGATGAACAACACAATAAATGAAATTAAAAATTCTCTAGAAGGGATCAATAGCAGAATAAGTGAGGCAGAAGAACGGATAAGTTACCTGGAAGATAAAATAGTGGAAATAACTACTGCAGAGCAGAATAAAGAAAAAAAGAATGAAAAGAATTAAGGACAGAATCAGAAACCTCTGGGACAACAATAAACACACCAACATTCAAATTATAGGGGTCCCAGCAGAAGAAGAGAAAAAGAAAGGGACTGAGAAAATATGTGAAGAGATTATAGTTGAAAACTTCCCTAATATGTGAAAGGAAAGAGTTAATCAAGCCCAGGAAGCACAGAGTCCCATACAGGATAAATCCAAGGAGAAACACACCAAGACACATATTAATCAAACTATCAAAATTTAAATACGAAGAACAAATATTAAAAGCAGCAAGGGAAAAACAACAAATAACACATATGAGAATCCCCATAAGGTTAACAGCTGATCTTTCAGCAGAAACTCTGCAAGCCAGAAGGGAGTGGCAGCACATATTTAAAGTGATGAAGGAGAAAACACTACAACCAAGATTACTCTACCCAGCAAAGGATCTCATTCAGATTTGACGGAGAAATTACAACCTTTACAGACAAAAGCTAAGAGAATTCAGCACCACAAAAACAACTTTACAACAAATGTTAAAGGAACTTCTCTAGGCAGGAAACACAAGATAAGGAAAAGACCTACAACAATAAACCCAAAACAATTAAGAAAATGGTAATAGGAACATACATATCGATAATTACCTTAAATGTAAATGGATTAAATGCTCCAAACAAAAGACATAGATTGGCTGAATGGATACAAAAACAAGACCCGAATATATGCTGTCTACAAGAGACCCACTTCAGACTTAGGGACACATACAGATTGAAAGTGAGGGGATGGAAAAAGATATTCCATGCAAATGGAATTCAAAAAAAGCTGGAGTAGCAATTCTCATATCACACAAAAGGGACTTTTAAACAAAGACTATTACAAGAGACAAAGAAGGAAACTACATAATGATCAAGGGATCAGTCCAAGAGGAAGATATAACAGTTTAAATATTTATGCACCCAACATATGAGTACCTCAATACATAAGGCAAATACTAACAGCCATAATGGGGGAAAATTACAGTAACATAATCATAGAAGGGGACTTATCACCCCACTTTCACCAATGAACAGATCATCCAAAATGAAAATAAATAAGGAAACACAAGCTTTAAATCATACATTAAATAAGATGTACTTAACTGATGTTTATAGGACATTCCACGCAAAAACAAAAGAATACACTTTCTTCTCAAGTGCTCAAGGAACATTCTCCAGGACAGATCATATCTTGGGTCACAAATCAAGCCTTGGTAAATTTAGGAAAATTGAAATTGTATCAAATATCTTTTTTGACCACAATGCTATGAGACTAGATATCAATTACAGGAAAAAATCTGTAAGAAATACAAACACATGGAGGCTAAACAACACACTACTTAATAATGAAGACATCAATGAAGAATTCAAAGAGGAAATCAAAAAATACCTAGAACAAATGACAATGAAAACACGACAACCCAAAACCTATGGGATGCAGCAAAAGCAGTTCTAAGAGGGAAGTTTATAGCAATACAGTCCTAATTTAAGAAACAAGAAACATCTCAAATAAACAACCTAACCTTACACCTAAAGAAATTAGAGAAAGAAGAACAAAAAAAACCCAAATTTAGCAGAAGGAAAGAATTCATAAAGATCAGATCAGAAATAAATGAAAAACTAATGAAGGAAATTATAGCAAAGATCAATAAAACTAAAAGCTGGTTCTTTGAGAAGATAAACAAAATTGATAAACCATTAGCCAGACTCATCAAGAGAAAAAAGGGAAAAGATTCAAGAAAAAAAGGGAGAAGGCACAAATCAATAGAAATAGAAATGAAAAAGGAGAAGTAACAACTGAGACTGCAGAAATACAAAGGATCATGAGAGATTATGACAAGCAACTATATGCCAATAAAATGGACAATGTGGAGGAAATGGACACATTCTTAGAAAAGCACAGTCTTCCGAGACTGAACCAGAAAGAAATAGAAAATATAAACAGACCAATCACAAGCACTGAAATTGAAACTGTGATTAAAAATCTCCCAACAAACAAAAGCCCAGGACCAGATGGTTTCACAGGCGAATTCTATCAAACATTTAGAGAAGACCTAACACCTATACTTCTCAAACTCTTCCAAAATATAGCAGAGGGAGGCACACTCCCAAACTCATTCTACGAGGCCACCATCACCCTGATACCAAAACCAGACAAAGATGTCACAAAGAAAGAAAACTACAGGCCAATATCACTGCTGAACATAGATGCAAAAATCCTCAACAAAATACTAGGAAACAGAATCCAACAGCACATTAAAAGGATCATACACCATGATCAAGTGGGGTTTATCCCAGGAATGCAAGGATTCTTCAATATACGCAAATTAATCAATGTGATACATCATATTAACAAATTGAAGGAGAAAAACCATATGATCATCTCAATAGATGCAGAAAAAGCTTTTGACAACATTCAACACCCATTTATGATAAAAACCTTCCAGAAAGTAGGCACAGAGGGAACTTTCCTCAACATAGTAAAGGCCATGTATGACAAACCCACAGCCAACATCTTCCTCAATGGTGAAAAACTGAAACAATTTGCACTAAGATCAGGAACAAGACAAGGTTGCCCACTCTCACCACTATTATTCAACAGTTTTGGAAGTTTTCGTCACAGCAATCAGAGAAAAAAATAAAATAAAAGGAATTCAAATAGGAAAAGAAGAAGTAAAACTGTCACTGTTTGCAGATGACATTATACTATATAGAGAGAATCCTAAAGATGCTACCAGAAAACTACTAGAGTTAATCAATGAATTTGATAATGTAGCAGCATACAAAAGGTGCACAGAAATCTCTTGCATTTCTATACACTAATGATGAAAAATCTAAAATTAAAATTAAGAAAACACTCCCATTTACCATTGCAACAAAAGGAAAAAAAATATCTAGGAATAAACCTACCTAAAGAGACAAAAGACCTGTATGCAGAAAATTATAAGACACTAATGAAAGAAATTAAAGATGATACAAATAGATGGAGAGATATACCAAGTTCTTGGATTGGAAGAATCAATATTGTGAAAATGACTCTACTACCCAAAGCAATCTACAGATTCAATGCAATGCCTATCAAACTACCACTGGCATTTTTCACAGAACTAGAACCAAAAAATTCAAAATTTGTATGGAAACACAAAAAACCCTGAATAGCCAAAGAAATCTTGAGAAAGAAAAATGGAGCTGGAGGAATCAGGCTCCCTGACTTCAGGCTATACTACAAAGATACAGTAATCAAGACAGTGTGGTACTGGCACAGAAACAGATATTTAGATCAATGGAACAGGATAGAGAGCCCAGAGAGAAACCCATGTACCTATGGTCACTTTATCTTTGATAAAGGAGGCAAGAATATACAGTGGAGAAAAGACAGCCTCTTCAATACGTGGTGCTGGGAAAACTGGACAGCTGCATGTAAAAGAATGAAATTAGAAAACTCCCTAACACCATACACAAAAATAAACACAAAATGGATTAAAGACCTAAATATAAGGCCAGACACCATCAAACTCTTAGAGGAAAACATAGGCAGAACACTCTATGACATAAATCACAGGAAGATACTTTGTGACCCACCTCCCAGAGAAATGGAAATAAAAACAGAAATAAACAAATGGGACCTAATGAAACTTAAAAGCTTTTGCACAGCAAAGGAAACCATAAACAAGATGAAAAGACAACCTTCCGAATGGGAGAAAATATTGGCAAATGAAGCAACTGACAAAGGATTAATCTCCAAAATGTACAAGCAGCTCATGCAGCTCAACATTAAAAAAACAAACAACCTAATCCAATAATGGGCAGAAGACCTAAGTAGACATTTCTTCAAGGAAGATATACAGATTGCCAATAAACACATGAAAGCATGCTCAACATCACTAATCATTACAGAAATTCAAATCAAAACTACAATGAGATATCATCTCTCACTAGTCAGAATGGCCATCATCAAAAAATCTACAGACAATAAATGCTGGAGAGGGTGTGGAGAAAATTGAACCCTCTTGCACTGTTGGTGGGAATGTAAATTGATACAGCCACTATGGGGAACAGTATGGACGTTCCTCAAAAAAGTAAAAATAGAACTATCATACGACCCAGCAATCCCACTACAGGGCATATACCATGAGAAAACTATAATTCAAAATGAGTCATGTACCACAGTGTTCATTACAGCTCTATTTACAATAGCCAGGACATGGAAGCAACCTAAGTGTCCATTGACAGATGGATGGATAAAGAAGATGTGGCACATATATACAATGGAATATTACTCAGCCATAAAAAGGAATGAAATTGACTTATATATAGTGAGGTGGATGGACTTAGAGTCAGTCATACAGAGTGAAGTAAGTCAGAAAGAGAAAAACAAATACCATATGCTAACAGATATATATGGAATCTAAAAAAAAAGAAAAAAATGTTCTGAAGAACCTAGGGGCAGGACAGGAATAAAGACGCAGACGTAGAGAATGGACTTGAGGACACGGGGAGGGGGAATCGTAAGCTGGGACGAAGTGAGAGAGTGGCATGGACATATATACACTACCAAATGTAAAACAGATAGCTAGTGGGAAGCAGCCGCATAGCACAGGGAGATCAGCTCCGTGGTTTGTGACTGCCTAGAGGGGTGGGATAGGGAGGGTGGGAGGGAGACGCAGGAGGGAAGAAATATGTGGATATATGTATATGTACAGCTGCTTCACTTTGTTATAAAGCAGAAACTGACACACCATTGTAAAGCAATTATACTCCAATAAAGATGTTAAAAAAAACACAATGAGATCACCTCATGCCTTTAAAATGGCTAGCATCAAAATGACAAGAGAAGAAATGTTAGCAAAACTGTGGGGAAAGGGAGTCTTATACAAAAATGCAAGAAGATAATACTATAAATCTCAGAATACTTATTTTCTCTGGGGGAGAGGAAGGTGGTTGAACTGGGATGTGCAGTGTGTATGGAAAAGTTCTATTTTTTGACATGAGTAAGGCCACAAGGTATTTATTGTAGAATACTGTATTAAGCCATATATTTGATTTAAATGATTTTGTTTGTGTTTGATTACAATGTATTTTTTTAAAATAGTGAATGTGAAATAAAGACATTCCTAGTCAAATAATAACAGAAACAGATGAATGTTTAACAATTCACCTGCACTAAACAAATTATTCAAAATCATTGTTCAGGCAGAAGAAAATTGATCCCACACAAAAGCAAACAATGAAGAAAGAAATTAAGAGTAATAGAATAAGCAAAAAAATCAAAAGCTGTTAAGTATTACTGACAATTTACAACAATAATAATGTTTTGTAGGTTTACATATATGTAAAGTCAAAATACATGACAGCAATAACAAAACTGGTGGGAGTAATTAAAGCATTCTGGTTTTTGTTATTATCTAGGTTATGGTAAAACTGTTAATATATACTAAAATCTGAAGATACAGGTTATAATTTCTAGGAAAAATATTAAAGGACAGCTAAAGAATGTAAAACTAACAAGCTAATAACAGGGAAAATGGAATGGTAAAATACACTAAATCCAAAAGAAGATCAAAGAAGGGACAAAAAGGAACATAAAACAAATGGAACAAATAAAAATATAGAAAGATGAAAGATGTACTGGTAACTGTACTAAATATAAATGAACTGAAGATTCCAATTGACAAAATATATTGTCAAACTTCATAGAAAACAAACAAAAACATACAAAACTAGGAGTTTTCCTTTCAGGAGACAAATCTTAAGTTTGAGATTATAGCGACCTGGAAAATGAAAATATAAAATGCAATAGTGTAAGGGAGGTCCTAAAGAGTATAATAGGACAAATAAGATAAAATATTTAAGGATTAGAACTCTCATTATTCACAGACGATATGGTCATATTTATACAAAATTTAAAGAATTTAATCACAGACTATTAGGGTTTTGACTGAATTTCACCAGGTTTCAACTTATAAAGTTAATTCAGGCATACCTAGGAGATATTGCAGGTTCAGTTCCAGATCACTGCAATAAAGCAAATATTGCAGTAAAGAGAGTAACACAATTGTTTTGGTTTCCCAGGGCATATAAAAGTTACGTTTACACTATATTGTAGTCTATTAAGTGTGCAATAACATTATGCCTAAAAATCAATGTACATGCCTTAATTTAAAATTTTTTTCTTGCTAAAAAAAATGGTTACCAACATCTGAGCCCTCAGTGAGGTATAATCTTTCTGCTAGTGGAGGATTTGAAATATTGTGAGAATTACCAAAATGTGATACACAGACTCTAAGTGAGCAAATGTTGTTGGGAAAATGGTGCTGACAGTCTTCTTTGACACAGGGTTGTCACAAAAATTCAATTTGTAAAAAATACAATATATATGCATTTTTTAAAAAGTGCAATAAAGAGAAGTGCAATATAATGAGGTATGTTTGTATATAAAAATCTGTTTTCTGTACACTATCAGTAAACAAATTGAAAAATAATATAAAAATATACTTAAAGTGATATTAAGAATAATCATATACTGAACGTAACAAATCTAATGAAAGTTAAGCAAGACCTGTAGACAGAAAAACATAAAATATTATAGAAAAAATATTGAAGAAGCTCTAAATAGATGGAGGGATACACCATGGTTATGTAGTGTAATGAGAGTTTCAATAATTTAAGCTGTCAATATTATTGAAATTGCATTGGGGTTTAAGGCAATCCCCATCGAAAATCTGACAGAGACAGAGACAGAGAGTAAATTAACAAAGTTAATCTCAAATTTATATGGAAATGAAAGGTCCAAAAATAGACATTATCATTTTGAAGTACAAGAACAAATTGGAAAGATTTAAGCTACCAATTATCAAGAATTATAATAAATTATAGTTATTAAATAGTATAGTATTAAAAAATAAAAGGAGGAATTTTTATATGTGTTTATCCCACTTATTGAAATTGAGCAGGACCCTGTGGAATCCTCTTGGTTACAAAAACCTTTCTGTGTCTCCTTTTTCTTATTTGTAAGAAAAAGGCTTTCAGCCTCCTTTATCTTCCCTGAGTTTCAAAGAGCAGATTCATACAGTTACCAATTAGAGGAGTGAGGGAATGCAGAAAGAAACAATATTGCAGTTATAGGGCACAGTCCTGGTTTCTCCTTCAGGGGATGTGGATAACAATTTGATATATATCTCTGAGTTCCTCTATAAGAAACAGGGAACCCCCACCCAGGAGGAGGATGGTAACTTCAGGCTGAGAACAAGCACATGGACCCAGACTGGTTTGAATTAGAAAGCCGATTCCCATAACTCCACCCTGTTACCTCACAATCACCAACAATCAGAGGAAGGTCACACACCATGAAGCCCTCCCCCAAAATTTTGCCTATAAAAACTCTTCCTGGAAAACTATTGGGGAGTTTGGGTCTTTTGAGCATAAACTTCCTGTTCTCCTTGCATGGCCTTTCTTTGCTCGAAACTCTGATGTTTCAGTACGTTTGGCCTCACAGTGAGTCAGACACATGAATCTGGGCTTGATGACATTATGACAAAGTAAACACCAAAATCCAAATGGAAAATAATTATGTTTTAATACACGTATCCACCTGGATATTTCTAAGGGGTAGGAGTTGGGGGCAGGGGGAATGAACCTTAATCACTACCTAATAGAATCCTTAAAAATCAGTTTTAGATGGATTGTCAATTTAAATGTGAAAGCTAAACAAAGAAAGCTTTTAATTGAAAACACAGAATATCTTCACTAAGATATAGCCTGAAAATTTGTGTTCCCCAAAATTCATATGTTAAAACTCTAATGCCAAAGGTGATGGCATTAGGATGTGGGGCCTATGGGATATGATTAGGCCATGAGGATGGAGGCCTCATGAATAAGATGAATGCCATTATAAAAGAGGCGCAAGAGAGCTACCTGGCCCCTTCCACCATGAGAGGATACGAAGAGAAGTCTGAAACCCAGAGAAGGCCCCTTACCCAACTACCCTAGCACTCTACTCCAATCTCAAACATGAGAAATAAATATCTGTTGTTTATAAGCTACCCAGTCTGTGGTGTTTTTTTTTATATAGCACATATAATCTAAAACACTAGGAGCAGGTAAAGGTTATTTAATAGGACATGAAAAGTACAACTGTAAAGAAAGAGTTAATAAATTTTATGTACATTAAAATGAGAACTTCTAAAAAAATAAAAAATAAATAAGAACTTCTTTTTATCAAAGACCACACAAAAAAGTACAAAGGCAAGACACAGCATGGGAAAAGATACTTATGTACTGAGTTGTATGTTATATTTTAACCAAACATTTAAATTAAAAAAAAAAAAACAACTATACCTTTAAAAGTTTTAAAAATATGCATATTGATATATGTTTAGAATAGAAAACAATAAATAAAACAACACAAGGTCTCAGTTCAAAATGGCAATGAAGGAAGATCCTAAACTCACTTACTCCCAAGGACACACTGAATCTATAATTATATATGGAACAATTTCCAAAAAAAAAAAAGGAAAAACTAGCTTAGTGACTCATACATATCAGGCAAACAAGGAAGAAAAAAACACATCAAGTAGGTAGAAGAGGCTGAGAAACAATCTCATTATTAGACGCACCTCCTGCATGGTGCCACACACTTCGGGGGGAACCCAAAATCCAGAGCTTTTTCCTGAGGAGTAAAGGGCTTGATCCCACATCAGGCACTCCAAGTTTTAAGACCTCCACCTGAGAGATGAGCACCCAAAATATCAAGCTTTTTAAAGCCAGCAGGACTTATGTCCACAAGATCCACCTCTTGCCCAACTACCCTAGCACTCTACTCCAATCTCAGACTGGAACTAAATATCCGTTGTGTATAAGCTACCCAGCCTGTGGTGTTTTGTTATAATAGCCCAAACAGACTAAAACACTAGGAGCAGGAAAAGATTCTTTAATAGGTCATGAAAATCAACAATCTAAAGGGCTCGCACACACTCAGACTTACCTGCCACAGGGCCCAGCACAGAGGCAGCCTATTGAAAAGCACCCAGACTTCATGTGAAAGAAACATATTTGCTTATCTTAAAGCATTGGCCCGAAGGGCGGTATTTAATTACACACTTCTGGGGGCCTGCTATAATAATCTCTGGGACTGGAGGCTAGCAGGTATTATCTTTGCACTGTCCCTCTGCCTCCCTCAACCAACTTACCTGTATCTACCAAAAAGTAGCTTATACCCTCCTCTGGCACTCTGATATTTGTGGGTGCCACCAGGGAATACCTCTAGTTTACCTGGATCTGGTGCCTAGAGTGGTTTACACTCATGGATACCACAGGAATGTAAACAATGGAGAAAGAGTTATATACCAGCTACCACTCTCAGAGCACAGCAAGAGACTAAAGAACCAGGAGTCCAGTCTTTCTGTGCAAAAGCCCTATTAGCTTAACTTCGTAGTGGTGGCCTGAGGGGCAGGTTTCTAATTAAACATACATATATGGACTGATTTATAATCCTTTCCAGAGACCTTGGAGGGCAGGCATTATTTTTGCAATCTCCCTCTGCTGTGTTTCAGAGTGCCAGTATCCTAAAGAGAAGATTTTACACATGTCTGAAGACCTTGTTTTTATCAATATATCTGATGCCCAGGGTTTTGTGGCTGCTGCCCAGGGGACACCGTTTGATGTCCTGTCTCTGCTGGTCAGTAGAGCTTGTGTTCCTGGATTCCATGGGACTGTAACAATTGGAGAGACAGTTTTTCACCAGCTACCATCACCGGGGCACTGCACGGACAACAGACACAACTCCAGTCTTTCTGTGATAGAGGCCTATTTGCTTTGACCTGAGGGAGAGGCATCTGGTATGATATACATCTAGAGGCCTACAAAGGTGTTCTCAAGGAACAAGGATCAGTGGACATCATCTTTGCTATTTCCCTTTGTCTTTTATTAGCTTACTGGTGTCTACTGGAAAGGACCTTCTACCCTCCTCTGGCACCCTGATTTTTGCATCTGCCTCCCAGCAGATATCTCTAGGTAACAAAGCTCTGGTGGCCAACAGGACTTACGTTTGCAGTCCCACAGGACTGCGCATATATGTATATTTTAAAACTTGCTTCCTGAGGGTCTGGCTTTCAATCAATCAGCCTTACCTAAGTGCTAACTGATATCCTCCCCTTTGGGACACTGACAGGTCTTGGCAGGAAGGTGAAAAATTCTTTACTAAAAACTATAAGACACTGATGAAGTAAATTGAAGGAGACACAAATAAATAGAAATATATTCCAAGTGCATAGATTGGAAAATTAATACTGTGAAAGTATCCATACTACCCAAAGCAATGACAGGTTCAATGCATTACCTATCAAAATTCCAATAAAATTTTGCACAGAAATAGAACAAACAATCCTAAAGTTTGTGTGGAACCACAAAAGACACTGACTGCCAAAGCAATTTTGGAGAAAGAACAAAGCTTGAGACATCATGCTTCCAGATTTCAAAGTACATTACAAAACTATAGTAATAAAAAAGAGTATGGTATGGCATAAAAAGGAGACACATATATCAATGGAACAGAATAGAGAGCCCAGAAATAAACCCACACATACATGGTTAGTTAATTTATAACAAAGGAGCAAGAATATACAAAAGGGAAAGGACAGACACTTCAACGGTGTTGAGAAAACTGGGCATCCACATGCTAAAGAGTCAATCTGGACCACTATCACTAAACCATACACAAAAATTAACAAGTGGATTAAAGACATGATGTAAGACCTGAAACCATAATACTCCTAGAAGAAAACATAGCCAGTTCGTCCTTAACATTGGTCTTGGCGTTGACTTTTTGAACCTGACACCAAAAACAAACACAACAAAAGCAAAATTAAACAAGTGAAACTACATCAAACTGAAAAGCTTCTCACAGCAAAGAAAACCATTAACAAAATGAAAAGCCAACCTACTGAATGGAAGGATACATTTGCAAGTCATATATTTGATGAGGGCTTGATATCCAAAAAACAAAGAACTCATACAACACTGTAGCAATACTCAAATAATCCAATTAAAAAATGGGCAGGGGATCTGAATAGATATTTTTCCAAAGAAGACATATAGATGGCCAAAAGGTACATGAAAAGGTGCTCAGCATCACTAATCATAAGGGAAATGCAAATCAAAATCACAATGAGATATCGTCTCATGCCTGATAGAATGGCTAGAATCAAAAAGATAAGACATAAATGCTGGCAAGAATGTGGAGAAAAGGAAACCTTGTGCACTGTGAGAGAAACCATAAATTGGTGCAGCCACTATGGAAAACAGTATTGTTCCTAAAAGAAAAAATAAACTACCATAGGATCTAGCAATTTGAATTCTGAAAAAAAGAAAACAAAAACACGAACTCAAGGAGACAGCTGTATCCCCATGTTCATTGCAACATTATTTACAATAGGCAAGATATAGAAATAATCTAAGTGTTCATTGATGCACAAATGGATAAAGAAAATGTGGTATAATATACACAGCAAAGTATTATTCAGCCCTGAATAAGATGAAAATCTTGCCATTTGCAACAATGTGGATGAACCTCAAGGACGTTATGCTAAGTGAAATAAGTCAGAGAAAGACAAATACTATATGCTCTCACTTATATGTAGAATCTAAGAAAACAAAACAAAACAAAATATAAAACTAAGTTTACAGATACAGACAATAGATAAGTGATTGTCAGAGATGGGGCTGGGGATGGTTGAAATTGATAAAGAGGGTGAAAATGTAAAAACTTCCAGTCATAAAAAAAGTCATGGGAATGTAGTGTACAGCACAGTGACTATAGCTAATAATTCTGTATTTCATATTTGAAAGTTGCTAAGAGATTAGATCTTAAAAGTTCTCATCACAAGAAAAAAGTGTAACTATGTATGGTGATGGATATTAACTAGACTTACTGTAGTGATCATTTCACAATATATACAAATATCAAATCATGTATACTTGAAACTAATGTCATTTATAACTTAATTAAAAACACACAAAAAATTGTTAAAACCTTTATTTTAAACCACTGTTAAAATTTGCATGTTTCTTTATGTCTTATTTCTATATGCAGACTTTTGTAAAATTAAGATCCTACTGAATAAATAGATTTTCATTCCCCTTGTTCCATTTGATATTTCAGCATTATTTACTATCTGTAAATACTCTTAAACCCATCATCTAATAAATGTGTAATAATTTATCATATGGGAATACCCCTTTAAATTTTATTGATGGTGGGGCATTTTATCACAGCTCTATAAAAATATAGAGTAAAAATATATAATACAAATAAGTAAATTCCTGATTATTAACATAAAATAAAATTCCAGGAGAAACCTGTGTTTGAGGATGTGCTATAGTATAATATAAGGATAATTTTACAATTTATAGAGTCACCCCCCAAAATTGTGCCAATTTAACTGTAACAGAAAAGAGGAACACTTTCAATGTTTGCTCATTTGGTAGGCATAAAATTATACCCTTTTTATATTATCAGTTGTATGTTTATTTTTGTTCTATAAGTTTATTCTTATATTTACTGCTTATTAATTAATTTGTAAATTATTTTCTGAAGAAGTTTGGCCATTTTTAACTTGGATTGATCATTTATTTATTGTTCATTTGAATATACATTTATTTGTTGTATACATTACATATATATGCAATTTAATTTTTTTGCACATATATGCAATTTTCTATTTTATAAATGTATTTTCTTTTAAAGAAGTTCTTCATTTTATGTATTCAAATTTATAACAGTTTTATTTTGTGTTCTTTTTCATTATTATGTGCCTAGAAAAATCTTTCATGTATGAGAATTAAGAATTTTTTATTAATATGGTTTTACCAATTTTATGATTTCCTAGTTTGTGTTTTGCTTGACATTGAATTAGTAATCTATTGCTGGATATCAAATTACCACAAACTTAGTGGCTTAAAACAAAACACATTATGAAAAGTATTCCATGGAAATGAAAATGAAGAGCAAGCAGGGGTAGAAATACTGATATAACACAAATTAGAATTTAAGCAAATAATATAACAAGAGACAGAGAAAGACATTACATAATGAGACAGGAATAAGTTGAATAAAAAGATATAATGATTATAAATATATATGTACCCAACAGAGGAACACCTAAATACATAAAACAAATATTAATAGAAGTAAATGGAGATATTGACAGTAACACAAAATTGTAGGGCACTTGAACAGCTCACTTACATCAATAGGCAAATCATCCAGACAGAAAATCAATAACAAAACACTGGCCTTAAACAACACATTAGATCAGATTAACTTCATAGATACCTAGAGAACATTCCATCTAAAAGCAACAGAATCTTTTTTTTTCAAGTGCACATGAAATATTCTCCAGGGTAGATCACATGTTAGGCCACAAAACAAGTCTCAATCCTTTAAGAAGATTGAAATCATATCAAGCGTCTTTTTGACCAAAACAGTGTGAGACTAGAAGCAAACTACAGTTTAAAAAACTACAAAAAACACAAACACATGGAGGCTAAACAATATGCTACTAAACAACAAATTGGTCACTGAAGAAATCAAAGAGGAAATCAAAAAAGACCTAGAGACAATGAAAATCAAAGCAAAATAATCTAAAATTTATGGCACAAAGCAAAAGCAGTTCTAAGGGGAAAGTTTATACTGAAACAAGCTTACTTCAGATAATAAGAATATCTCAAATAAGCAACCTAACCATACACCAAAAAGAACTAGGAAAAAAAGAACAAGCAAAACCCAAAATTGGTAGAAGGAATGAATCATAAAGATTAGAAGAGAAATAAGTAAAAATAGAGACCCCTCCCAAAATAGAAAAGACTAGTAAAACTAAAACATGGTTCTTAGAAAGAGAAAGAGATTGACAAAACTTTAGCCAGGCTCACCAAGACAAAAAGACAGAGGACCAAAATATACAAAATTAGAAATGAAAAAGAAGTTACAACCAACATCACAGAAATACAAAGGATCATAAGACATTACTATGATCACTTATATGCCAATAAAATGGACAATTAATAAGAAATGGATAAATTCTCAGAAATGTATAATCTCCCAAGACTGAATCAGAAAGAAATAGAAAATATGAAGAGACAAATATCCAGCAATGAAATTGAATTAGTAATTAAAAAAAAAAAAAACTTCCAAGAAACAAAAGTCCAGGATCAATGGCTTCATAGATGAATTCTACAAAATATTTAAAGTTAACACCTCTCCTTCTCAAACTGTTCCAAAATATTGTAGAGGAGGGAAAAGTTCTGAATTCATTTTACAAGGCCAACATCACCCTGATACTAAAAGCAGACAACACCACCACAAAATAGGAAATTACAGGCCAATATCACTGATGACTATAGATGTAAAAATCCTCAACAAAATATTAACAAACTGAATTCAACAAATGTATTAAAAGGATCACAAGCCATGATCAAGTGGGTTTTATCCCAGGAATTCAAGAATGGTTCAATATCTGAAAATCAATCAAAGTGATACATTACATTTACAAATTGAAGAATAAAAATCATTTGATAATCTCAATAGATGAAGAGAAAGCTTTTGACAGAATTCAACATACATTTATGATTAAAACTTTCAACAAAGTGTGTATAGAGGAAACATACCTCAACATAATAAATGCCACATATGACAAGCCCACAACTAATATCATACTCAACAGTGAAAAGCTGAAAGATTTTCCTCTAAGATCAGCAGCAAGACAAGGATGTCCACTCACCACCTGTATTCAACATAATATTGGAAGTTCTAGTCACAGCAGTTAGGCAAGAAAAAAGAAATAAATGGCATCAAAACTGGATAAAATAAGTAAAACTTTCACTCTTTGTAGGTGACATGAATATATATAGAAAACCCCAAAGACTCCACAAAAAAAACTATTAGAACAAACAAATAAATTCAGTAAAGGTGAAGGATGCAAAATTAATATATAGAAATCTGTTTCATTTATATATACTACAAATTAACTATAAGAAAGAGAATTACACCAAAATTAATAATTAATAATTAATTAATTATCATTATTAATTGCACCAAAAGAATAAAATGCCTAGGGATAAATCTAATCAATGAGGCAAAAAAAAATTGTAAATCTATGATGAAAAAAAAATTGAAGACAACACAAATGAAAAGATATATTATACTGTGATCATAGATTGGAAGAATTAATATTTTTAAAAATATACACACCACCCAAGGCAAGCTACAGATTCAATGTAATCGTTTTCAAAATACCAATGGCATTTTTCACAGCACTAGAACAAAAATTATAAAACTTGTATGGAGGGGCTTCCCTGGTGGCACAGTGGTTAAGAATCCACCTGCCAATGCAAGGGACACGGGTTCAAGCCCTGGCCCGGGAAGATCTCACTTGCCACAGAACAGCTAAACCCATGGGCCACAACTACTGAGCCTGCGCTCTAGTGTCCACAAGCCACAACTACTAAGTCCATGTGCCACAACTACTGAATCCTGTGTGCCTAGAGCCCGTGCTCCGCAACAAAAGAAGCCACGACATTGAGAAGCCCGCGCACCGCAACAAAGAGTACCCCCCGCTCACTGCAACTAGAGAAAGCTTGTGCACAGCAACAAAGACCCAACACAGCCATAAATAAATAAATAAATAAATAAATAAATAAATTTATTAAAAAAAAAAAAAAACTTGTGTGGAAAGACAAAGACCCTGAATAGCTAAAATAATTCAGAGAAAGAAGAACAAAGATAGAGATATCATGCACCCTGTTTTCAAACTAAACTACAAAATATAGTAATCAAAACAGTATGGTACTGACACAAAACAGACACATAGATCAATGGAACAGAATAGAGATCTTATGTGGTCAGTTAAACTACAATGAAGCATGAAAGAATATACAATGAGAAAAATATAGCTTCTTCAATAAATGGTGGGAAAATTGGACTGCTACATGAAAAAGAATTAAACTGGACTACTTTCTCACACCATACACAAAAATAAACTCAAAATGTATTAAAGACTTAAATGTAAGACCTAAAATCATAAAACTCCTAGAAGAAAATATAAACAGTGTACAATCTGACATCAGTCTTAGAATTTTTTTTTCTGATATGTCTCTTCAGGCAAGGGAAACAAAAGTAAAAATAAACAAATGGACCAAATCAAACTAGAAAGCTTTTGTACAGTGAAGTAAACTATCAATAAAATGAAAAATCAGCCTACTGAATGAGGGAAGACGTTTGCAAACAATATATTGGATAAGGGTTAATACCCCAAATATACAAATCACTTGTACAGAACAACCTCAAGAAAACAAACAACCTGATTAAGATTGAGTAGGGGACTTGAATAGACATTTTTTCTAAAGAAGTCATACACAGGCCAACAGACACATGAAAAGATACTCAACATTACTAATCATCTCGGAACTGCAAATCAGTGAGCTATCACATCACACATGTTAGAATGGCTTTCATCAAAAAGACAACAAATAACAAGTGTTGGCATGGATGGAGAAAAGCAAACTCACATACTCTGTTGGTCGGAATGCAAGTTTTCACACTCCTATAGAAAACGGTATGGAAAGTCCTCAAAAAATTAAAACTAGAACTGCTATACGATTCAGCAATTCAACTTCTGGGTATTTTTTCAAAGGAAACAAAAACATTAATTTAAAACGATATATGCACCTCTATGTTCATTGCAGCACTATTTATATAAACCAAGACATGGAAGCAATCTAAGTGCCAATCAATAGAAGAATGGATTAAAAAATGTGGTGTGTGTTTGTGTGTGTGTATGTGTGTATAAAGGAATATTACTCAGCCATCAAATGAATGAATATCATTCATTCATCAATAATGAAATCCTGTCATTTGCTACAACATGAATTGAACTAAGTGAAGTAAGTCATAAATAGAAAGACAAATACTGTATGATTTCATTTATATGTGCAATCTAAGAAACGACAAAAGAACAAAATAACAAAACAGAAAGTGTCATAGGGGCAGAAAACAAACATGTGGTTGCCCGAAGTTAGGGATATGGGAAGGATGCATGAAATAGGTCAGGGAGATCAAGAGGTACAAACGGCCAGGTACAAAATAAATGAGTCACAAAGATGAAAAGTACAGTATGGGGAATATAGTCAATAATATCATAATAACTTTGTATGGTGATAGATGGTAAGCAGACTTATTGGGATGATCTTTTTTGTAATGTATAGAAATATTGAATCACCTGGATTGTGTACCTAGAACTAACATAGTTTTGTAGGTTGATTTTACTTCAGTTTAAAAAATACATTTTAAATAGTATCAACGATAGTGTGTAGTGATAGAAATCATATCAAAAAACATGAAATACTTGGGAATATGTTAAATAAAATTTGTTCCAGACATCTATACTGAAAACTGTAAAACTTTTCTTAGAGAAATTTAAGAAGATTTAAATAAAGAAAGAAATGTTAATGGATTGGAAGACAGTATCTGTTAAGACGTCCATTCTGCCCAAATTGACTTACAGAGTTAATGCAGTCCAAACCAAAATCCTAACAGGATTTCACGTAGAAATTTACAAGCTCATTTACAAATTTATGTGGTAATTCAAAAGGTTTAGAATAGCCAAGATAATTTTTTAAAAAGTTAGATGTATGATCCTGATTTTAAGGCTTGGTGTAAGCTAGAGTATTGGCATAAAAAATTATTAGTATGTTAAATAAGTGGATGTTAAATATATAACATTTTTTGCCAAAGACCTGTTGTTAAATATTAACCAGTATACTACTGGGCAAAGGGAATATTTTGGGTGGTGGAAATAATCCATATATCTACTTTAGTGATGGTTTCATTTGTCAAAACTAATCAAACCATATAGTTAAAATGTGTAAATTTTATTGTATTCAAATTATACCACAATAAATTTGAATAAAAACAACAAAAGAGATAATAGTCACTATATGTTAAATAAGGGCAAATTACTTGTCTCAAAATACACTCAAGAAATCCAAGAACAATGAGCACTCAATGACTAAGATATGTTCACTAAGGTGACCTTGCTCATAGGTCAAGTGTGTACAGCGAGTGGTGTGGTCTGCCTTCATATAGACTGAGAACACATGAGAGTAAAAATAGGGAGAAAAAAATCATACATAAACACTGTTCTAGTATATCTACATTTCAAAGCATATAATTTATGAGGCAAATGATGACATAATACATTAAAAATGAATGGAACATCATTAATCAGTATATGCACATGATGATTAAAAATTTTGGAGAGAATTAATTTATTGTGAAACCTACATTAAGTGGTAAGAATTGTAAAACGTGTCAACTTAAAAAAATGCACAATGTGAGAGCTCAGTTTTATTTGGGGCAAAATGAGTACTATAGCCTGGGAGACAGCATTCCAGATAGCTCTGAGAAACTGCCCCAAAGTGGCAGGGGGAAAGGTCAGTATATATGTGATTTTGGTGAAAGGGGAGTGCATGCAGTCAAGCACATATTTTTTGCAGAAGGTTTCTACTAGTCTCATGAACGTTACTTTTAGTCATGAGGAGCAGATGTCACCATGAAGGATTTTAATGCTTCTCTAGATATGCAGAGATACAAGAATTGGGCTCATAAAATTGGCTTCTGAAAATATCTAACTATCTGAAGACTTGTTTGGCCAGTTTTTTCCAGAGCACGGAGTGCCTCATTTCTGCTCTCCACCCTGAACTTCTTTCAGGGGATGTTGAAAGTCAGCAGCTGGAACAGCACATGATTTAATCCTTGTGGAAGTAGATGGCAAGTGCCAATGGCAGGTAGCAATTTGTAGTTGACAAATGCATAACATGTTCCAGACACTCAAGGAATCTTTTGATCTTTCTTATCCATGAAATGATATTTGACTTCTTGTATTCTTATTAGTTCAATTTAACAAACTATTTTCATAAATAACGAAATTTAATTTATTATATTTTATCCAACATATTTACTATACCCAAGACTATCTGAGAGTTCCTTAAATCCTTTTTTGCATTTAATCTCCTCCCATGGAAATCAAGTAGAAAAAATAAATTTCAATTTGATGAACATGTAGTTTCTCAACCTCCTTGGACCAAGCAGAGAAAGAGGTCATTCTGAGTTGTAATTTCTCCTGAGTAAATAGAATTCCATTGAGAAAATATGTTCAATGACCGCCTGGTAATGTGCCACCACATACTGCCAAAAACTCCTCACATTTCAGGGAAATGTAAAATGTTCCCTCACAAAAACCGGTACCAAAGCAGAATTATAGATTAAAATCCTTGTGACAGACAGTAAATTGTATTAAACCTGATAAGGGTCTATTCAAGGATAGAAATATAGATTACTTCACTCCTGCATTCTTTTAGAAAATATTTTCTATAGAGATATTTTTACAAGATTTTTAAAAAAATAGGTGAGCACATTGAAACTTCACTCAATTTTGGAGAAAATTTTATTTAAAGCAATTGTTGTCTGTTAAGTAGCTAGACATTACTATTTTTTTAAAATTCTCTAAACTTACTTCACTTTCAGTTGATTAATAAAATGTAAATACAGTGATTTGATAAGTGTTGATTTTACATGGAATTATTTGTTTTTTAATATGAAATGGCAGCTACAATGAAATTCAATTTTTACCCCTAACATTGATCATCCATTGATAGTATGTTTATAAATTTGTTTTGTTTTCATTTGCCACTGATTTCTATTATGTAGTTAGCAGGAGGAGTATAGTAATATGAAACATAAAACTGAAAAGTGATGATGTTATACACTTGGAATAAACAATGAAGAGGAATCTGAATGGTATGAATAACAGTCACCACAGTACAATAAGAAGTGAGTTTAATGACATGATTGCAAATATGTTATGCTTAGCTTTCATGGTAGTCTGTATGTTCAGAGGGCATTTTCTGTAGGTAGAGGCACAGTGATATGGGGCCCAAGTAAGCTGAGGAAGAAAACAAAAATATATTGATCATTTGTTCATTCAGCAGGCAAATATTTGCTAAGAGATAACCATGCATGTTTATTGGTACATTGATGGCCATACCAATGAGAGAAACAGACGCTCATTGTAAGAACAATTACAAGAGAAAATGAAAGATATGCACATGGTACCTACCACAATTCAGTAATCAAGGTTTATGAGGCATGCTCTTAGGTGATTAATTATAAGAGGTGATTCCTGAGCTTAAATAGTTGGATACTACTATATGTGATATGATGTAACCTTCACAATAACCTTAAGAATAAACTATTATTTCCATTTTATAAATGATGATATAGTGGTTCAATAAGGCTAATAAAATTGCCCACATTTACACTGCTAAACTGGTAAAGCTATCTAAGTTGAACGGTTTTACTAGTTCTAGTAGGCTACAATTGCAGTCCTATTATTGTATTGTAATTATTAGGTTATGTGTATCTGCTTTAGTAAACTGTAAGCAACATGAGGGCAAGAAATATTACTCTAGGCCTAGCATCTAGTACAAAGCATGTGTGTCAGCTGAGATGGAGTTAGAAGTGCAATTGATTGGTTAAGAATTAAACCTGTGAAAGATTTAATGGAGAGAAAGCAGATCATTCAGACTGTGATACAGATATGCTGCCAGTGAAAGGAAAGGGAGAGAAGAAACAGGATTGAGCAAGGAAACTTTCAGACTACAATGCATATCTGGCAATACTTTGAGCACACTGATCAGGAGATTCAGAGCAAAGACTGCCTATTTTGAGTCTCACATTGGGCATAAATAGCCAGGTCCTAGTATTCTCATCATACTTGGTTTTGATTGAAGTAAGCCTAGGAAGAATCTGGCCTCAGCTCAAAACAGACTCAGCTCCACTGCAGGGGGAATAAGGTCCATGTAGCTTAATGGCAAGTTATTTTCTTATGGAAATCTGAGTGGTACCATTCCTTGGCTATGATAGTCTGCTACTGCATCACTTTATTGAATGAACTAATGAAGTTTTAGAAGGAATGATGAATAAAAGTTGATAAAATAAATTTTAAGGAAAACATTTTGAGTGGAAATTATTTTCAAGGAGGTAAAGGAGAAGAGATTAATAAACAGAAAATTTAAATAAAAATTGTCTTAATAGATAAGCCTAAAACAATCATATGAATTGGAAAGAATAAATTTGAGTTGTTAAATAGAAAATAGAAACAAAAATACCAAGAAGGGCATCAAGAAATCCAAATGATTTTGTTAGAAAATGAAGTGACTATCATCTGTTAAAAACAAGACTTATTTAACATGAAAGGTAATAGGTATTACTGTTATGAAACTTCCCTAGAATGACAGAGAATATTTGTCAGAAACCATGAATAAATATTGCATAAAATGCTAAAATCATTCTCATTTTAGACAAGAGAAGGAAAGGATGCTTACTGTTATTGCTCTTACTTTATATCATTGACCTTCTGGTCAACACCATTAAGAAAAAGGAAGAAGGGAAATAAATGCTGGAAAGGAATCATCAGATCATGATTACTCACAAATACTATGAATGAATACCTAGAAAACTGAAGCAATTCAAATGAAAATTACAGAACCAGTGACAGTATATAAAAATGTGGTAAAATACTTTGAAAATTAATATATACATAAATATACATAAAGTGTTAAAAAATTAAATGGAAAAAATAATATTTCACTGTCAATAAAATAATTTATAGAAAAACTATAAAATTCCAAGGTTAAACCTTACATGAAAATGTAATATGAATGAATAAAATCATAAAACTTTCTTGAGGGGTATATGAGATCAAATTGTTGATATATTTAATGCATCTTCAATCAAAATATTAACTATTTTGAAGAGGTATTGGTATGTTGATAAATTAACCTTAATAATCTGGAAAAAGTCATAAGAAAATTAATAAGGATATATTATTTATTATTTTTAAAATATTAAACACTATCTTGTTATAGTAACTGAAACTGTTTTTATTGTATAATAATATAAAATTAAGGGGAAATAATTATGTATGAGCAGAAATTTAATACATGATAAAGTTAGCATTTCAAATTGGGAGGGGGACGAATTTTTCAGTAACTAGTATGTGTTTTATCATTGCTCCAATTGAGAGGGATCTATGGCTATTTGCCTTCAGTGTGTTGTAAGTATGGATGTGAAGGGTATTTCCTTCCACACGATTATCACCTTCTATAGGTTCAGGGACCAACTTTGTCTGTTGAGAGTTCATTGATACCCAAAGCCATTAAAAAGAAGATTGCATATAGACTAACCTGTATAGGGATGAAAAAAATTTAAGAAAACACACTGGCCAATAGCTGATGTTTCTACACCATTAATGGAATGTTCTCATGGATCCTATGAGAAAATAAGAGCAGATACTTCACACAGACAACGCATGAGGCCACTTTTAGTGCAAGCAGAGCAATCTCTGGATATTAAATTTATTATTCTTCCTATGGGTCAGTCTTGGTTTAGTTCTACTGAGATTGTACTCTATGACTGTCCCTTGGCTCCTCACTCTCCCAAAACAAAGTAAATATGTTTGGTCTTAGAGAAAACTTACTCTGATTCATACTGTAGGGGTTCAGAACAGGCCTCCCCAAAGATGTGCCATGTTGGCATGTGGGTTATTTTGAGCTAAAGGTAATGGAGACCTTATGGGCTCAAGAGAAACTACTCTCTGTTCCTTAATTACCTAGAATAATTTAAATTCAGGATTTTTCCAGAAAAAGAGTTATAATAAGAGATAAATTTTATCTAAGTGATGCCATCTACATGACAGTGCAAACTTCTAATTACCAAACTTCTGGTCTTCTTATTGCCCTGTTCTTGGAAGCTCTAGGCCCCTATCATAGTCCTTGTTCAGGATGGCATATATACCTCATTTTACCTTTCCTGTTTTGAACCTCTCATGCATGTGAGATTTCCATACACACAAATTAAAATCTGATTTTCTTCTGTTAATCTTTCTCAGTCCCAATTTAATTCTTAGATCAGACAGAAGAACCTAGAAGGATATAGGACATTTCCTTTCTCCCCAACAATATTGTTTTCTTGTCTAATCTAAGTTACCTTGATTTTTAAAATCAAAATGCTTTTTTTCAGTTTCTTTTTTGCTTTTTCACTAAGAATATATTTTAACATATATTAAAAGTTATTACAATTATATTTGGAGAAATTCTAAATATAATTAAAATGGCATTTATTTTCACTATTTAGTTTTGAAAAATAAAATAATTGATAATATTCAATGTTGAAAAGAGTGTGGAAAATATAAAATTTCATATGCTTTTGGTAAAAGTTTGGTGTTCAACAATTTGATGGAGTTTGACACTATTTACATATAGTTTTAAATGTGAGTAATATTCTATCTCACAATTCATTTGTAGAAATGTATCTTACAAACATAAAGATTTCAATCAGTACACTTTTTATAAAAACTAAACAAAAACAAAACAAAGAAATCTGTCATTTGTAATTGCTTAAGTAAATTTTGGTAAATCACTGTACTAGAAAATTATGTAGGCATTAAAAAGATATATACATATAGAACTTAAATGGGAAAGTATTAAGGTATATTACTAACTGGAAAAATGAAATTGTCCCAAATTATGTATATAACATGAACTGAGAACCACCCAAAGCCCTCTTACTTTCTCAAAGATGCTGCTCCTCAATTTTCCCTTTTATATCCCACATAATCCATTTTTTCCCTTCTTAAGGATCATTTTCATAAGACCAATATATGTCAAATATCAGCAATTTTAAGAAAAGTAAGCCTCTCCTCACCCTAAGCTTCTTCTAAACATGACTGAATTTCACTGCTACTTAACGGAAAAACACCTTGAAAGAATATTATATTTTTTTCTCTCCACATTCATATTCCTAGCTTAATTATTTCAGAATATTTCTTCTCAAATTTTGTGTGTGCTTTGTTGTAATAATACAATACAAAAAAGTTTACTGAGTAATTTGCACCTTAAATTAACTTTATATGAAATATGTGTAAATGAAAAACAAAACAAAAAAACATTTTGTGAGATAGGAACTCGATACCATTCAAAGGTTTATAAAATGTTGCACAAATTGAGAAAAAAACAGTGTTTAGGAAAAGAGTAGCTGGGAGCTGAGGAGGGTGTCCATCAACTGGTGAATGCAAAAATATAAAATATCCATACAATGGAATACTACTTAACAATACAAAAAAAATGAACTACTGGTAAATGAAATAACATGGTTGAATCTAAAAATAATTTTGTGGAATAAAAAAAGGCAAAGAAAAGAGTACATATTGTATGACTCTGGTAATAGAAAATTCTGAAAATGAAAATTAATCTATTATGACCAAAAGCAGATCAGTTGTTTCAGGAAAGATGAGGAGATAAACAGGGGCAGGATTATCAAGAGGCACAGGAATCTTATGGAAGAGGTGAATGTTTTCATTATTTTGATTGTGGTGATGGTTTCCTGGGTGAATATATATGTCACAAGTTATTAAATTTTATATTATAAATATTTAAAGTTTATTATTTGTTAATTATAAATATATATATGTATTTAAAAAATCAAATAGGAATCCTTCATATATCTTACCTTGTCCTTTACTCAGTCCTGTTCACAGATTTTGTTTTTAAAGAAAGTTTCTTTTTATCAAAGTGACATTAAACAATCACTATTTTAAAATTTCATAAAACAATAGCATAATAATTACTATCATTTCATGAGGAATAAATGAGAGTACAAAAGGGGAGGAAAAAGAAGCAAAAGAAGTTATTAAAATTGGGATTTGAATGGAGACAGAGAACTAAAAATGCATTTTGTTCTTTGAGAAATTGTGCCTTTTGATTTTTCATTTGAATATGCATTAATCTTAGAGGAAAGGTGGGTTAGTACATGGGAAATAAGGAAACTGAATTCCCAGCCTGAAGGTGACAAATTAATTGTTCACCATTAGGCCCATTAATCTTATCTCCTTTAGAAAATGAGATTAAATCTGATGCTCTTGAAGGTTTTACTTTGTTGGTTTGTTCTACTCTAAGACTGTGTGATTTGTGACTCTTGAATAGAATTTGTAAAGGCCAGGAGTTTAAAAAGTAATTCCATGGGACTTCTAACATAAACACTTTATTTATGTCCAAACAATTAATTTGTATAACCCTTATGCACATCATGTTGGAGAGAACAATTTGCTGGCTGATTACAATGAATAATAGTTTAAAATGTCCTACAGAAAATAAAATGTACATTGTAAAAGAATGATAAATTTCACTAGCTTGAAACTGTGAATAGAGAATCTTTTATTGAGCATAATACTCTTATCAACTCAACTTAGTTATATTAAAAATGTATTCACATATATGAAAGGAAAATAACCCATTTTAACTTGTAATAACTATTATAAAAAATGAAAGATACATTATAATATCTTGAAGCAAATCAATATTTACACTTATAATTTTCATAATATTGCTATGAAATTGATGATATATGAATTTTGTATATTGAAAAGAACACATGGAAAAAAAATAATTGCCTGTTTCTCTCATTCGGAATATACTGTGAACAAAGAACAGTGTTGTAAAAGCATGTGTGAAAAGAAATGGGAATCAAAATAACAGAAAATCTCTAAAGCTTACCTCTTAACTTATGGAATCACTATTAGAATGATGGCCTTTAACAATTTTTTTGTGGAATCACTTTGAAATATCTAAGTTTAATTTATAAAATAATTCATCATCATTATTATTATTATCTATTTTTTTGGCTGTACCACACAGGTTGTGGGATCTTAGTTCCCTGACCAGGGATCAAACCCAAGCTATGGCAGTGAAAGTGCTGAGTCCTAATCACTGGACAACCAGGGAATTCCCAATTACCATTATTTTTTAAAAGATAATAATTCCTCAAAATGAGACTTCATTAAGCAGCTATAAAGTAATCATTGCATGCAAGCTGTGCACAGCTTGCACTTTCACAAATCTGTGAATATTAAATGCTAGTCTGTTCGACTACTTCCAAAAATCAGTGTGAAGGGGGTCAAAGAAGAAGAGCACAGCAATTCTTGTGCGTGGATGCACAGTTATAAGCTAAAGGAAATGTTTAAATGTTCCATTCTCCTTAGGGAAATCTTTGCCTCAGAATTCTCACTACCTTTAAAAGGAAATGATTTCTTTGAAAGAGAACACTTTCAAAGAGTTTCAAGACTGTGAACTGGCATAAGAAGAAATCAGCTTCAGTCTATGGCTACTTACATAACACTTACTACACAATAGGAAAAACATGGGAAACCATGGGGAGAGAAAGGAAGTGAAAGATAAGGAAGACACAATACAGAAAAACAAAATGGTATTGTATAACTGAAAAAAGAACTCAGGCTTGTAAAGAAGGATTATCTGTGCTTCAGACAAATATTTTTGAAATGTAAATGATTCAGTAATGAGTATTTTATTTTATAATCTCCAACTCTCAGTCATACCACAGATAATTATGCATTTCATAGATAAACCAGTCCCTAAGGTTTTCATATCAATTAACAAAATGATGAAAAGAATACATTAATTAAATAATTACATAAACTTTATCAA
This sequence comes from Balaenoptera physalus, assembly GCF_965194825.1. NCBI lineage: Eukaryota > Metazoa > Chordata > Mammalia > Artiodactyla > Balaenopteridae > Balaenoptera > Balaenoptera physalus. The sequence continues at coordinate 32,105,062 of NC_138895.1, read as the reverse complement.
ATCTAATTAGAGCAATCTTTTGCAAGCATTAGCTCAATTAATTAACCTATAAATGCCTAGACATAAATTGTTACCTTTCTGCTGTCAATAATTTTTGTCATTTTGGAGTTTCTTAGATGGTTTACCAAAAGTAGGAGACGGCTGGAATAGAAACTGAAATTAGTCAATTCTGTTTTATTTATCAGCTCTGGTCAAAATGGTTTAGAAGATGGAGGAAGATTATGTATTAAGCTGTACTTTCTTAAATTCTTCTGGATTATTAGAATCAATACTGACTTTTTCTCTATAACGAGATAATTTATAGTTTCTGTGGTCTCAATAGCAGTTTTCAATGTACATATGTTATTCTACTTATATACAGGATCAGAATAAAAGTACATAGTACAATTGTATCCATAATAAATGTGGAACAGATTAACATTTATAATATCTAAGACCATTTGTTGAGTTTTCAGAATTATGTTTTATAATATCCATCAGTCTAGATGAGAATCAAAAGGGAAAAAAACCAAAACAAAACATTGATCTATTCTTTCATGACCATTAAGAAGTCCTGGTACTTTTCACAATCATTCCACACATCACCCTGCACAATCTACCCCAAAGCATTTTTGGATAACTTAACTCTTCTAACACCATGACCTCTTCTAGTCTTCTTCACAATACCCAATGCAATATCTCAGCACAGTGTCTCCTCTTAACAAATTCCAGAGCATGTCTGTCATAGATATTAGTCAGCAAAACATTTATTGAGCACCACTTACTTTGTAAAACTGATTGCCCAAGTACTTAAGAGCTAGAATTAGATGAAAGAATATAGCACAGAATGTAAAAAAAAACATTTTTAGTGAATGCTTATATTTTCTCTCTTCTTTTTCTAGAGCATCATAGCAGTTTTATTCACAAGAAAGGCAATTTTCCCTCATTGAACCTGACATAGGTATGAACCAATCATTTCAAGTTTATTTCGTATCCTGGTTTTCTATTTCTCCTGTAAAATATTTCAGAAATACTGAAGTAGATCTCAGTCATGGTTGGTCCCACTACAAGAAAGAATTTTTTTTTTTTTACTTTATTTCCCAATTTACTGCTTTATCTCATGAGCAATCAAAATATCGAATGACAAGACAGCAGATGTAAGTAACTGTAGTTCAAAATGAATGATACTGTGAACTATGGTTGTTAGAGACTCAAACTGCAACGCCTCTCAAATGTGGAAACCCCACTTCAAATAGGCATATTATATTGAACAGCTACTCTTATGACACAGAGACATTGTAAGAATTTTTATGAAACTAATACTTCATAAGGCTTTGTTATAACTGTACAAAAAAGAATAGTATTATCATATATATGATAACTATTGATAAATATATATATATGTTCATTGATAAAAAATATATATTCATTTTCTGATGGGAAAAACAAAAGGAAAATAATTAGGCTACATATTTGAGGCAGCTACTTCTTTTTCTTAGCATTGCCTCAGATTGTCAGAATGGATTATTTGAAGGCCTGTTAAATAAAAAACACAATGTGAAAGTTTATGCTTTTATTCTTTAAAATAATGGCATTTTATGTTCTTGGATATATTTCCCAAAGAACAAAAGCAACCTAGAGAGAGCTAAAATAAACACAATGCATGGCAAAATGCTTTAAGAGGAAGATACTGGAGACAAGGTTCTGTTCTCAAACAATCATATAGGTAACCAAAGTGCATTTCCTGTCGAGAAAGACAGTCTAGGGCTTTGCTAGGAGGTTTTGAGTAACAAGACTTGGTCTGCTGACCTACCACTAGGAGCTGAACACACTTGATAATAAGCCGTTTGTCTTTCAGAAACCAAACAGCAATAATTCTTTTCCTATACAATAATATGTAACGCATATTAAGAATCATAGAATTTATTGTGTAGTTAGAGAAATCATAACAAAGTACCACAAACTAAGTGGCTTAAAACAACAGAATTTATTGTCTCACAATTCTGGAGACTTAAAGTTCCAGATAAAAGTGTTGGCAGGGCCATCCTTCCCCTGAAGGCAGTAGGGAAGGATCTATCCCATGCCTCTCTCCTAACTTTTGGTACTTCATTGGTTTGTGGCAACATAGCTCCAATCTTCACAGCGTGTTCCTCCTGTGCATGTCTGTGTCCAGATTTCCTCTTTTTTAAGAACCCCAGACATATCGGGGCCTTCCTTTTTCCAGTATGACCTCATCTTAACTAATTGCATATGCAATGACCCCACTTCCAAATAAGGTCACATTCTAAGGTATCAGGGGCTAGGACTTCAACATATGAACTTTTAGGGAACACAATTCAATCCACAAAAACATTTAAATAAATGTCTTCCTTTAAGCAAAAAAGTAATGTATTCTCACACCCAGACTTTGGAATAGTACCTGTAATTCTTATATATTCATGCATAAATCACATTGTAATAAACTCTATGCAGTGGTAAGCAAAATGGAGCCCATTTGTTTGGCTCTAATAAAGTTCCATTTTGGGGGGAAAGAGTCATGACTTGTAGATAAGCAGCAAGAATAATTTCAAAAGCTACTTTTATAAGATTTTCAAGATTTCAAATCCAGTGCTTTATCTATTAAAAAAAAATTCACTTTGAAATGTACTGTTACTGAAGATTTATGGAATATATGTTTACTAGAAGAGTTATTTGATTTTCTTGTAGGCACAAAGAGAGAATCTGAAACTTGCTGAAAGCTAATTCTTTTAGTACAAAAATGATATAATTAACTCATTTTCACTTTATCTGATGATTTTCTGACTGACAAATCTCTATGAAACCACTTCTGTTAGGAGGGGGAAAAATCCCAACATTTTCCTTTTATAAAAATGTTAGTAAACAATTGTGGCTAGGCTTTGAAGTTTACACTTGTGATGCATATTTTATACCCAGTCTACATCAAAAGGAAAATAAAAGCCTACTGATTTTCAATGTTATTATACCTGTATATTTCTTCCTATGTCTTTAGTTTCAAAAGGCTTAAAGAGCAAAGTTACCAGTTCTTCATATTAGAAGGACCAGACCTTTAAAAATATGTATGATCAGATTTCCAGTAAAGTTAAGCTGTCATAGACTCTCAATTCATTTGTGGATTGGCAACAACATGAAACACATTATAGCAAACACTATGGAGAATTAAAAGGGGGAGTAAGGTAAGTAGCTTGACTTTAAAGACTATAATGTGTTTAGACAAACTGAAACAACCAAAATAGAAAACTAAAGACAGGTGACATCACTATAGAATTGATTTTAAGGTATAGTAGTTGCAACAATAATTATAATAACACTACTTAGCATGATATGGTATTTCTCATATGCCAGGTTCTCTTCTAAATGCTTTATATATGCAAACAGTATTATGATTAGATGCTCTTGTTATCCCTGTTGTACAGGTAAAAAAAAAAAAAAAAAAAAACTAAGGCAAAAAATGATTGTGTAAATTGGTTCCTGAGGCTACACAATTAACAAGAGTACAAGAGTTGCAGATAGGATTCAAACCCAGCCAATCTATCTCTAGAATTTTTTTTTTTTTTTTTTTTTTGGGCCATTACCGTATATTGCCTCTCTCTTATAATCCCTGGAATCACATGGCAAGTTAGGGTATTTTTAGTCTGTACACTAATACAACTCATCAGATACAAGAAAAGTAAACAAAAAGATAAGAATGAGGAAAGATCTTGTCACCAAATCAAAAATTATGAAAAGTGTCTTTCAAACTTTATAAACTTTGGACCAGATTAGGAGAATGTTGGGATAAAATATCAGATACTATAGATATGGAATAGGGGAGGAATTGCTAGTCTTCCTCCCAACAAATACCTCCCTAGACCCCACTTAAGGGACAGATTTCATCAAAAGTAAGTGAAAATGACAAGGAATGTTTTTTACTTGGAATAATGAGGCTAAGGAAAAGGGTAGATTGTTGAAGAAACAAAATATATCATTGAAAAGATCAAGTTCCAGCTTCTGAATAGGAGAGGCACAGGACTAAAGGAGAAATGTCACGCAGGCTGTCTCTACTTCCCACAATCCATCCTCCCAATCTAAAGAAAAACTGCCTGTAAAAGCTAGGGTAAAGGGACAAGGGAAGGAAAAATCACCTAGGCAGTTGCTATTTAGAATAATGTGAACCACACAAAAATAATCTGGCAAATGAGGATTCACTCACTGATTTTTTTCCTCAAGGAGGAAATGCCAATAATTATGGAAGATTTGTTTAGAAATTATTTTACTCCAGATTTACAAATTAAACTTGCTGATTGCCCTGACTTACTTCCATGCCCTAATTCAGAAAGGAGTAGTAAGCAGAAAGGAAGCAGCACGGGGCCTCTGCTGATAGATTTTTTTTTTTTTTAGTCAGGAAAATAATGTAATAAACAAAAAAATGACCACAATCACCATAATTAACTCTACCAAATCCTTTTGAGAAACAGAGAGAACACTCCAATTTTTGTGCTTTTTAAACAGTGTTACTACTCTCAATAGACTACACTATTGAGACCCAAAGGAAGAAGCAGTCTTTTCCAGATAGTCAATTATAAAAAGACCCTTTCAACCAAGCTAATTATTAAGAATATGGCTTGAATGAACCACAACCTTATCTACCTGACTTTTCAGGATGAATGCTGGCATCCATGTTTATTTCTGGCAAGGTTTGAAGCCTCAAGTTTCCTGGACATCCATTTTCACTAGAACTTTCATTATTAATCAGGTGTCTTCATCATTTTATCTGACCTATTCCCCTAACCCTTCTTTCCTTTTACTGTGCCCTCAAGTACTGTATGTCAGAGCTAGCAAATCTTCTATATCAATAATCTTTTATTTGAACTTTTTCCAGTCCTTCTTGTCTAGGCTAAAATGGCTTTCCCCCAAGGATACCACATACTCTTCTCAAGGGGAGGCCATTTATCTCTCATTTCCCAGGTATATAAGGCTCCTTTTGTCCCTTTGTCTTCTTTCTCTCTGCCCCTTAGTCTCTGACTAGAGCAGCAGGAAGATGGGGCGGGAAAAAAGTAAACATTCCTTAAAATGCAGCGATGAATGCAAGGCAAAAATCAGTAAACTTAAATAATTAAAAGGAATGAATTAATTTGATAAACTGGTGATTTGAGTTGGTGACTTGAGAACCCATCTACTACCCAATTTGACTTACTTCAAGAGCTGATCCTGAGCCTTCTCTTTGGTTATCCCTTCTCTTCCCAGATAAGCTCATTTATTCCCATGATTTTAAATACCATGCTAATTTCTCAAATATTCATGTCTTAAAACTAAACCATTTCCCTATAAACTAAACTCATACATAACCCAACTCTCTACTTAATATTTCCAACTACTTAATATTTCCAACATATGCCTTATACACATATGTCCAAAAAAAACCTCTTGTTTTCTCCTTACACACTACTCAAACCAAACCAAGGCCTTCTCCAAGATGTCTATTGTTAATATATGGTATTACTATTAACCTGGTTACTCCAACCCAAATCAAGGTTCATCTGTGATTCCGCCCATTCTTTCATCCAATTACATTGAATCCATCTTCAGTTTCATGGGTTCTATCTCCAACACATCTATTTCAACACAGGTCCCCTTCCATAGCCCCAGTACAAATCACTATCATCTCTTATTTGGATTGCTTCATTATTGTATTAGTCCCCCAATTAGTCTCCCTGCACCTATGTACTTTCTCCATTTTACCCAACTGCAGTCTGTTCTGCACATGAGCAAATAAGATTGCTGCTTCCTTGCTTAAAAGCCTCTAAAAAATTCCCGTTGAACTTAAAAGTTAAATCCATTCTCTGTCCTGACCAGAAAGTGTCCTAAATCAGGGGTCAGCAAGCCATTTTCTGTAAAGATCCAAATAGTAAAACATTTAGGGTTTGCAATCCCTAGTGTTGTACCATTGTAACACAAAAGCAACCATAAGCAAAATATAAACAAATGATCATGGCTATGTTTAGATAAAATTTTAATTATGACACTGAAATTTGAATTTCATATAACTTTACATCATATTTTTCTTATTTTGATTTTTCCGCAGCAATTAAAAAATATAGAAAACATTCTTAACTTGTCCAAAATCAGGCAGTAGGCTAGATTTGGCCTGTGGGCTATAATTTGTCAACCCATCCTAAACAATTATCCCAGACTACTTTTCTGACATCTCCTTACACCTCTGTACCCTACGTCAGTGTGCCCAGCCATACTGGCCTTTCTTCTGTTTAAAAATACTTCAATCTTCTCTTGACCCGGACCTTGTGCATTCACTCTTATCTTTACTGAGCACATGACTTCCCTTATGGGGCAAATAACTTGTTACTTATCTTTATCCGTCCACAAAAGTACAATCTCTTCATAATTTTGTTTCTTATTTTTCCTTTCTAAAGCAGCATTTTTACTCCATCCTGATATCCTTTTATATCACTCCAAGAAATTACCTGCAGAGTGCCAAGCATATAGTAGTTACTCAATAGAAGGATGACTAAAATAAAATAATAATGTTTCCATACTCGCATATAAAACAATAGAAACATGGAATCTTTGAAAGAAAGTGGCACTCCTTATTAAATATAAATACTATAGAATAATCACCCTTAACATGTTGGCAAAGTTAATAAATTTCAAGGAAAAGAAAGGAATGTATAAGCATCCAGATAAGGGGAGAAATCACATAGAAAAGAGAAAGTGACAGTTCCAAGTTGATCTCTTAATTCACTGTAACTTTCAGGATTATAAAAAAGTGCAGCAATGTTAAATTCTGCGAGAAAGAAAACTTAAATCAAGTAATTATTCAAAAGTATAGGATACTATAGGACAGGAATGACAGCATGAGGAGCCCCATAGACCCAATCCCCAGCAAAAGAGTAACTGGTAAAAATTATTCTAAAAAATAAAGTCTCTGGAAATGTTCCTTAGGGCAAACAGTTAATGAATAAACACTTATTAAAGAAAATCTAAATCTCAGTGAGAACAGTAAGAGTATAGGCAATTGAGCAATGACTCACTTTCTCCCCAGCCCCCTTCTCATCAACAAAGCTCCACAGTGCAAAGGTTATATTCTAGACTAATGCAAGTGAGAAGTTAGGGAGTCCCTTCTGCCACCCAGCTCCACTTTAAGGGTGAAGACTCTATCCCAGGCTCAGCAGGTCAAATACTAAAGTTCCAATCATCCTCCATTCACTTTGCTCATTGGACAGAGGTTCAACTTACAAAAAGGAAAGCAAGAAAAATCAGAAGCTACCACCCCACCTAATGCCCAACTCACAAAGCAGGAGAGTCACTTCAAGACAAGTGGGACAAAATAAAGCTAGTTCTTTAAATTTACAGTTGACATACATTTTATTATTTTTTTATTTTTTAAAATATCTTTATTGGAGTATAATTGCTTTACAATGTTGTGTTAGTTTCTGTTGTACAACAAAGTGAATCAGCTATATGCATACATATATCCCCATATCCCCTCTCTCTTGAGCCTCCCTCTCACCGTCCCTCTCCCACCCCTCTACGTGGTTACAAAGCATCGAGCTGATCTCCCTGGGCTATGCAGCAGTTTCCCACTGGCCATCCATTTTACATTTGGTAGTGTATATATGTCAATGCTACTCTCTCACGTCGATCCAGATTCCCCTCTCCACCTGTGTCCTCAAGTCCTTTCTCTACATCTGCATCTTTATTCCTGCCCTGCCACTAAGTTCATGAGTACCATTTTTTTACATTCCATATATATGCGTTAGCATGCGATATTTGTTTTTCTCTTTCCAACTTACTTCACTCTGCATGACAGACTCTAGGTCCATCCACCTCACTACAAATAACTCAATTTTATTTCTTTTTATGGTTGAGTAATATTCCATTGTATATATGTGCCACATCTCTTTATCCATTCATTTGTCGATGGACATTTAGGTTGCTTCCATGTCCTGGCTGTTGCAAATAGTGCTGCAATGAACATTGGGGTGCATGTGTCTTTTTGAATTATGGTTTTCTCAGGGTGTATGCCTAGTAGTGGGATTGCTGGGTCATATGGTAGTTCTATTTTTAGGTTTTAAGGAACGTCCATACTGTTCTCCATAGTGGCTCTATCAATTTACATTCCTACCAACAGTGCAATAGGGTTCTCTTTTCTCCAAACTCTCTCCATCATTTATTGTTTGTAGATTTTTTGATGATGGCCATTCTGACTGGTGTGAGGTGACACTTCATTGTGGTTTTTATTTGCATTTCTCTAATGATTAGTGATGTTGAGCACCTTTTCATGTGTTTGTTAGTAATCTGTATGTCTACTTTGGGGAAATGTCTGTTTAGGTCTTCCATCCATTTTTGGATTGGGTTGTTTGTTTTTTTTTTTGTTATTGAGCTGCATGAGCTGCTTGTATGACATAAATTTTAAAATAAAAGATTCGGCTATTAATTTAAATCCTTAATCATATTTCCAAAAACTTGTAACTGAGAAAACTTGATTTTGCTCCAAGTCTTATATGATAAAGAGGAAAATTGTTTCATTTGAAACAAATATGCTTTCTTAGTTATCTCATTGTGCATTGTAGATATATCCGATATTCAAATGTGCCTATTTTCAAATCCATTTTTATGGATAAAATAGTGCCAACTATTAGATCAGGAGGATATCAATACTACATATCCTTGAGTTCAACATATATAGATTTACAAATATAGCAGAGGCTCTCACCTAACGGGTTAGTTACCAGGAGTTGGGGGGGTGGAAGTGGGGATACCTATAGCCAAGTGATTATTTTCAAAGGGAAATGCCTATCTACTTTTTACTACCTCCCTTCTAATGTATTGGTGCATTGATCTGCTTATATTTTTGAGAGTTTTTGTGTCTTGATATTAGCCTAGCATTTTTTTCTATAATGTTTTTGTCAGATTTGGTGTCAGATTTATGTTGACTTCCTAAACACATTGGAAAATGTTCATTCCCCCTCTATTTTCTGAAAGAGTTTGTGTAAATTTGGCATTATTTCTTCCTTAAGTGTTTGATGGAATTCACCTTTGAAACCATCTGGACCTGGAATTGTGTTTGGAGATTTTCTTTTTAACAAAGTCAACAACCTTAACAGATATAGGATTCTTTTAATTTTTTTCATGTGTGCCCATTTGGGTAAGCTGGGTATTTTAAGGAATTTGTCCATTTCATCCAAGTTATGGATTTATTGTCATAATCTCTAAATATTACTTATTATTATTTTGATGTCTGTAGAATCTGTGGTGATAGCTGCTCTGTCATTTCAAATATTGGTAATTAGTTTCTTTTTCTCTCTCTCTCTCTCCCCTGCTCCCTTTCCCTATCTCTCTCTATCTCCACTCAGTTTGGAATATCCTATAAAAAATGTCATCTCTTGTAAGGTTTTGGCCTGTTTTCCAGCATCCTAAATATTTAATGTGTCTCTGATTTCTCTGCACTGTTACTCATCCTTTATGCTTATATTTAGACTTTAATTTCTGGAGTGATTAGTCTTACCTAGCAGTTTTCTTAAAAATATTGAGGACCCCTAAAAGCTTTTGTTTATTTGAGTTATATTTATTGACCCTATAGTATTAATAATTAAACTGAAGAATTATTAAAGCACAAAAATATGCAAGGACACATACCATTAGGCATCTGAATGGCTATGTCATCATAGGGTAATGTGACCTCCAGAGAACTAGATAGTAAGTTTTGATTGGATAAATTTGAAAAAGACAGGTAACATCTTAGTACTGGTGTAATCTCCTAAAAAGTTCTCAGGAACAAACAAAAGTTCCCAGATCATACTTTAAGAACCACAAGCCTAGGAAGAAAGACTCTTCTAAAGTAATTTCATGTGAGAACCAGTTTTTGTTAAGTTTTATCCAAATGGACATGCCATCTTTGGTCTGCACATTCTTTGTTTAAATTTGTAAGTATAAAATATATAACTTCTAACGGTTATCATCTAGAGATATGCTAATCATTTGGCAATATCTTTTGCATTGTTTATTTTTTTATCATTTTTAACATTGTGTATGTCTTGCCTCTTCAAATATAATTTATTGATTATACAACAGCATTTCATATCGCTTTAATAAAAAGCTCTCTAGTTCATATGTACTGCAAAATTTAACAATTTATGGACTGATTCTTATCCTGGGCCATATTCTCTGGGGATATCTAACAATCACTGTAGAAATGTGCATTAGCTTTTTCCATAAAGATTCATGAATTCTATAAAATTTTCTGAAAAGAAGCCATGAAATATAAAACTGTGCCTTATAATATTGTTCTCTATTCTTCTTGTCTATATTACTTTAATAACACCATTGGCAGTCCTTATGATTTTATGAAACACAAACTTCATGCCATATGTAGTTTGCCAATTTTTGAAGAAAATTGTTTATATGATTTTCTACTTAATAATACCAATACCTTTAATCAGACTATAAAAAATAGATTTGTTTCTGTGATGAGAACACTCAGTACCCATATTTTTATTCCTAATATCATTTCTTCAGTAAAAGGAACCAGGGTTCCTTGGAGGAATTGCTGATTCTAGGGCTGGAGCTTGGACTATCCAAGATGAGGCTGGAGCATCTTATAGTGACAGAAAGTAAGGACATGCTCAAACACACACATACACATGTACACAAATGGTTGTTTGTCAAAGGGACACACTGGAAAGAGTTCGTTTTGGACAAAGTTGGAACAATTTAAGCAACAAAGTAATTAAATTTATATTAAATTATAATCCAATATATAAAATTAGTATCAATGAATCTGTACTCATATAAATGACTGAATAAATAAGTAGATGAAGGAGAATAGATAAATCTCCCATAAAGAAGAATTCCAAATAATCTATGTAGGCACCTACCCCTCACAAGTGTGAAACATAAGTCTCTTCCCCTTAAGTGTGAGCTTCACATAGTGATTTCTTTCCAAAAATCATAGTATGGAAAAGAGGACAGAGAGTACATTTAGAGTAAGAGGAAGCTAAAAAATACAATCTCAGTCAGGTTATCAAGTTTAATGTCAACAATGACAAGTCATTTCGATACCATATACCTTTGATGTGATGTGAGAATGGTACTTTGTCTGTCTTTGTAGTTTTCCTCCTCAAAATCCCTAAACCCTGTGGAACCATGAGAAAAATATCACATAAATCCAAATTAAAAGACAGACTGTAAAATACCTGACCAGTACTCTTCAAAACTGTCAGGTCATCAAAAACAAAGATAGTCTGAGAAATTGTCTTAGTCTACAGAAGTCTAAGGGGACATGATGACTATATATAAAATGATGTCCTGCATGGGATCCTAGAACAGAAAAAGAAAGCACATCAGGGGAAAATAAACTAAGAAAACCTGAATAAAGAATGGTCTTTAATTAATAATAATGTATCAATATTAGTTTATTAGTTGTGACAAATGTATCATACTATGAAAGAAGTTAACAGTAGTGAAACTGGGGATGGGGTATATTGTAACTCTACCGTTTTCACAAATTTTCTGTAAACTAAAGCTATCCTAAAATAGTCTACCCAATTTCATTTTGCTTGTATTCTTTATTATCAATTGATTAGATGTGTTTTTCTCTAAGGTTATTTATAAAATTAAATCCTATGCAAAACACCCTGAACCCTTTAAGACATTGAATATGTAATGCAAGGAACATTCCCCAAAATTTAATGTTATTTTCTCTAAAGGAAAATTATACATAGGGCACTTTTAAAGGTCACTTAGTATATTTGAGAGTTGATTACGTTATTTCTTTTCTCTTGGATCTAATTTTTTTACTCCTATGCTTTTAAAACTTCCCTGTGCCACAGTCTTACTTTTGTATGTGCAAAGCAACATATGCAGGTTACTGTGCAATGGGTGGAAGCAAGTTCCTTTTTATTCATCCTTTTCAAAAGCAAAGAGCAAACAAGGTTATTTGGCTGAGCCCCAGTTCTTGTTTTTCATTTCCATTTCAACTTAGTTTTATTTACGACTTGCCAAACTTTAATATTTTTTTTTGGTTTCAAAGTGAATTCCACTTTTTATTCATTCTTAGGATTCAAAGAGTACAAACACTAACAATTTTTGTACATTGCTAATGGGGCTTTAGGATGAGGAGCAAATCTTTTCAGGTAGGAACATTTTAAATTTGAGTGAACTCTGATAAGCAGCCGAAATGTGTTTACAAAAGTTTCCCCTGGAGGATCTCTCACCTTGAGATTAATGGCTTAAAATAGCATCATCACAGTAATAATATCTTCTTCATAGAATTGTTGAAATAGTTAAATATGGTATTTTTTATAATTTATTTATAATTTAGATGTTAGCTAATATATTGCTTAGGATGCTTTAGTAAAAACATCATTTCTTTCTTGCATATATTCATTAAAATACCAACCAGTCCAAGGCCTAGTCTTTTCAAAAAAATATAAAGAAACTGAAGATGTCATGAGACACAATTAATATTCCCCACCTAATTTATAAATTCGTAGTTGAGAAAACAGTCCTCAAATAAATGAATGTTTAGTTATATCAGTGAAAGGTGAACAAGTATTTTTTTAACCAAAAGAGTACAAACCAAAACAAAACAAAAACAAAAAACAATGTATTCATTTTTGGAAAAATTATTAATTCTTAATAATGATTAATAATTACAATTATTAATTCTTAGCATTTACTCATTATTTTAATTAGGGCAATTATCATTTGCCTACCATTCTGACATTATTTCAGAACTTCTGCTTGGTGCTGATAATTCAAAGTTTAAAAAGACGGATGTTGTCCTTTTCTTTGATTTATTATCTAGCCGGTATCAAAGAACATGAACAATTAATTTTAAGTGATTATGTAAGTGGATGGATATTTGGATCTGAAATTAAAAAGAGAATGTAATGTAAATGTAAACTGAATTGGAATATAATTTGGCAGGTGAATTGATAATAGCCACTAAGGGAGTAGATGTAATTATCTAGGGAAATAATAATTAAGAAAGAAAAAAGTTTAAGACAAATTCCTCAGAAACTTCAATACTTAATATCTGTGTAGAAGAAGGCAACAGATCAGCCAGAGAGGTTATGGTTAAACCAAGTGAATGTGGAACAATGGAAGTGGAGGAAAGAGCTTGTTTCAAGGAGACGTGATCAACTGTGTTCAATGTGTCTGAGAGGTAAAGCAGCTAAGAGCCCCCCAAAAAAATCCACTGGGGGGGTCTTTCAGGTCCCTAATGATAATAGAATTGATGAAGTAATGAGGTGGAATCTAGTTTAAGGTTAATGAGTGAGAGGGGTGAGGAATTGGAGCTTATGAATGTAGATTTTGTTTTCTGTCGTGAATTTGGTTAAGAAAGGTTTAAGACAGAATTTTTGCTTTAAGGTGGGACAGAGTTGAATATATTTAATGGCTTAAAAATGTAAGAGAGACAGCTTATCAAGGACAAATTTCTGAGAATTTAGGAGGTGGAGTCTAGAGCAAAATTGACTTAAGATAAGCGAAGTAGTTCTAGATTTTGATAGGAGGCGAGATAAGAAATGCTCCAGAGGTAGAGAGATGTGGAAACGTGATGACGGAAAACTGACTAAATATTGCGATGATAGCTTTTATTTTATCTGCTAAGTAGAAACATGATCATGTTGAACTCGTCAGCCAGGGGATAGGAACAGTCAGAAGTTAGAAGAAAGACTGAACCTACCTACAGACTAAAGAGAGTAGAAGAATGGTCTGCCTAGTGTCAAACAGCAATCAGTATCAAGGCTGCAAAGAACAAAGACCTTTACTTGGGGGGTTTTAGGAATTGCAATTTGGGAGACACAGATTTGGGTAAAACTGAAAGATAGTTCCTGAGAAGAAAAAGAGCCAGGGGCTTATAAAAGCAAATCCACGAAGTTGTTAAAATTGTCTTGCAAGAATTATAATTGGCTCTGAGGCAAAAAGGGAAATATTTGTCCTTAATGGATAGGTTGTCATGAGTTATTTATCGTAAGGGTCAGATTAATATCTTGAGTTTCTGTAACATTGCACAGATGTTCTGGGTGCCGATGCTAAGATAACGAGTGGTCAAAAGTTCAGATTTCATTCTGACTGAGAAGTGTATAAATCCCACTTCTGCAATGGTCTCCCAGTTCCATTTCAGAGAGCTTTTCTAGCAATACTGACTCCATTTTGATTTTCCCTTCACACTAGAGAAGTCTAATAAGAATTAAAGTCATGATGATGGTTCAATTGAATTCAGGCATGAGAGTTTTAGTATAATCTTTCTGGTTGTATGATTTTCCCCAGTAGCCCTTAGTATTCTGGGTGCAGGCAGTAAAAAGGCAGAGAGTAAGTTCCAAGCCAAAATGGAGTTCTGCCAAATTAATATTTTAGAAAGACAAGGGAGCAAAGAAGTTTAAAAGGATACCAAAAGATTGATGAGCAATACTTGCCCCTTCCCCCAAGTTTTTGAGTGGTTACTACATATCTCCATACTAGGCATTGGTATACAGAGAAGAGTTAGGGTCCCTTCCTTTAGCTATCCCACATTCCAGTTTAATACACAGGTACTAATAGAATTAATTATAACATTAATTATTAAGTTGTGTCATAAAAATATGCATCAAGTACATTGCCAGCACAGAAGAGGTTTTCTTAACCAAAGTGGGGAGGAGGTATTGATTTAGGGCTTATGTAAAGGTAACCAAACTGTGAGGTTAAGACCTACAGATGCAAAGTCTGCCCAAGACTTCTGATCCCATCTGTAAGGAGTTGGGGTTTCAACTACAAATTTAGAGGAAAGAGCCAGTACAAAATCACTTCCATTTCTGACACCAATTGCAAGTTTGGGAATTTCTCAAAACCACACTTGGTAATTCACTAAGCAAAATAATAGAATTTATAAAATTTATTGTACTCATGGTACAATAAATAAATTACATTTATTATAAAGAAAAGATACATTAAAATCAGCCAAGGGAAAAGATGCATGGGGCAGAGCCTGGGAAGATTTAAAATGTGAAGCTTCTATTGTCCTCAGAACATGTTACATATGCAGCATTGATGTGTAACAATACCCATCATGGCATATTGCCAACCCAGGAAGTTCATCAAAGCTTTGGCATCCAGAGCTATTGTAGGGCATGATTCATTGGTTGAACTCAGTTTCTAGGTCAGCTAATACCCTGTGACCCAAAGTCCCCACTCTAAATCATGTGGAGGATCTTTCTAGCTTGGCCAGCCCATACCCTAATACTGCTAGGTAGAGCTGGCCCCAGCCTAAGTCTTATTATCATAAACTCTCAAGTATGATCTCAGGGACTGATGATGAATAACAAAGACACTTCTAATACTAGGGAAACTTAGAGGTTACCCCTCATGAACTCTCTTTGGGCAAGGGCAAATTCCTTACTACATAGGTCTGATTCTGAAACCATTTAACTCAGATTGGAACTTGAACCCCTGTGCCCAGGGGTTCAAACCCAGACTAAACCCAGATTGGGACTTGAACCCACAGTCTTTTAACTGAGATCATACACCTGGTCTCAGGACTTAATGAAGCTCAGGTTCTTGATGTCTCATTGCAGAAAGAATTTGGTGAGACACAAAGTGATAAGTAAGAAGTGGATTTATTTAGAGAGAAACACACTCCACAGACAGAATGTGGGCCATCTCAGAAGGCAAGAGCGGAACCAGGGTATGGGGTTGTCAGCTTTTATAGGGGTGGATAATTTCATAGGCTAATTAGTGGGAGGAGTATTCCAGCCATTTTCGGAGAGGGGTGGGGATTTCCAGGAATTGGGCCACCACCCACTTTTTGACCTTTATGGTTGGCCTTGGAACTGTCGTGGTGCCTGTGGGTGTGTCATTTAGCTTGCTGATGTATTACAATGAGCGTATACTGAGGCTCAAGGTCTAATGGAAGTCAACTCGTCTGCCATCTTGGACCTATTTGATTCTAGTCAGATTATGTTGTGTCCTATGGCTATGTCATTCTTTTAAAGGTTGTGCCCTGCCCCCTTCTCTTCTGTGTCAGTTCCCTAGAAGCAACTGAGACTGAGATGGTAATTCAATTAAGAGTGATTTCTTAAAGTAATGCTCCCAGAAGAAATGAGAAATGGAGTGAGGGAAGGAAGAGAGAAGGAGAACGATCCAAGGAAGGAAGTGATTAAGGCCAAATATTAGACTCGAACTGACTGTGGTAGCAAGAGGCTCTAGAGAAACACTGCCCAATAGAAATATAATGTGAATCACATATGTCTGAAATTTAGAACAACTTTTATTTTAGGCTAGGAGCTTCTCTTCTCATATATGCTAAAAATATGACTTGCCCTTAGCTTAGGAATAAATAAAAATAAGAGTATGATCAGGGGGCTTCCCTGGTGGTGCAGTGGTTGAGAATCTGCCTGCCAATGCAGGGGACACGGGTTCAAGCCCTGGCCTGGGAAGATCCCACATGCCGCAGAGCAACTAGGCCCGTGAGCCGCAATTGCTGAGCCTGCGCGTCTGGAGCCTGTGCTCTGCAACAAGAGAGGCCAAAATAGTGAGAGGCCCGTGCACCGCGATGAAGAGTGGCCCTTGCTCGCCGCAACTAGAGAAAACCCTGGCACAGAAACGAAGACCCAACACAGCCATAAATAAATAAATAAATAATTTTTAAAAAAGAGTGTGATCAGAAACCTCTCCTTAACTCTTGGAGACTTTGCAGATTCCATTACTAAGTTATTAGCTGTCCAGCAAAGGTTCTTAGACCAATCAGTCTGGAATTTCTTGGTCAACATTAGTGAAGTAATTTGCATATAAGACCCCATGTCCTTCTCCTTAAGGGAAAGTGACAGCACGAAACAATAATTTCCTTTATTTTGCTAATAACCTCCGTGTCCCTCCTCTTTGTTATAAAAGTCTTCCATTCTGTACAGTTCCTCGAAGCACCTCTCTATTTACTAGATGCTTGACTCATGAATTAATTATTGAATAAAGCCAATTGGATCTTCATATTTACTTGGTTGCATAGATGAAAATTCAATTAACTATCAAGTTAAGAAGAAAAAAAGGGAATTTTATTCAAGCCAAACTAAAGATTATACCCCTGGAAGCAGATTCTCAGAAAGCTCTGAGAATTGTTTTGCCTGTTAGAAGTTGAAGGCATAGTCATATACATTTTTGAGACAAAGGATCCTCCATCAAAATTACATACTGATATTTTACATAAGGTCACCAAAGATACATAGTTCAGGTAAGCTCGTACAAAGTGAGCAGCAAGTCATCATGGCCCCCAACATAGCTGGAAAAGAACACTATCCTTTTAAGAAGTTACACTGTTAGCATCAGAAGAAAAAAAGAATATCTTTACAGTTGAGCAGACATTCCTATCTTTGAGGAGTTCTGATTAATGTGTAATGCAGATACACACTACACATCTGGGAGGGAGAAGGCCCAAACAAACAACCAGACAGAATTTTATGTTTAATTTTTTTCTTGTCCTGCCTTAAAATAGAAATTTTATTTCATCAGTTGAATTTTGTTTTTTAATATGTGTAACAAAATTTTCTAGTACGCACAATAAAAAAGTAAAAAGGAATAGCGGAAATAATTTTAAGAATAGTTGTAAAATATTAACATTTAAACGTGATCAAAAATATTAATGTGATATTTTACATTTTTTTGGTACTGCCTTTGAAATCTGATGTGTATTTTACACTTAAACACATCAAAATTCAAATTAACCATATGTCAATTACCCAATAGTCATGTGTGTTTAGTGGCTACCATGTTGAACATTGCATTATAGAATAATAGATATCTAGTAGTAATCTAGTATAGATTACTAGAGTATAAATTCCCCCTCAGAGTTTGTCCTACCTGGAGGCAGGTGAACTGGCTTTTCACAGCAGTCAGTCATAGACTATGAATGATGTAAGCTCCCAAGCACCTCCAGCTCCCTATTGCCAAATACCAGTGTTTTAAAGGAAGTTGCAAGTGCAGATAGAAGCAGAGCAAACAGAGCTGTAAGATTTATACAAAGAACCAGAAACCTGGATGGAGCACTACATATCTAAGATAAGGGTTCATCATGAAAACATAGATGTTTGAATTGGTCTTGAGGAAAAGCAGATAGAAGGAGCAGAGGGAAAGAACTATTGTTAGACTAAGAACACACATCAAAAAAATCACTGAAGCTAGTGGTCAGCACAGAAACCATCAAATATTTCAAGTGTAGGTGAAGGTTAATGCATAAGGAGGAAATAACACAAATGAACGCTGCTTATATGAGTAGAGGTCAAACTCTTATGTCTTGCAAATCATTGGAAAGAGTTTAGATATAATACTGAAGCTAAAAGGGGTCATTAAAGGATGTTAAGGAGGAAAATTATTGAGCAATAATATTAATAATCATACAGACACCAGATATTTATTATAGATATATTTAATTGCTCAAACAGGCATACAACTTTTAAGTACACCTCTTTTTTGATTTGGTAGCATAATCTTAAAGAGGAACAGTTGTGAATGGTCTCAGTCTGGCTTTCACAGCTAGTTGCAGTGAAATACCACATCTGCTATGTTGCATTTGACTGCAGCTAAGAAGATGTACTTTATACGTCTCATTCATTAAGAAAAATGTATTACCTCTGATAAGAGAACCTTTAAGGTAAGGTGACCCCATTGTGGTTAATTTGGCTCTAGTTCAATTCTGTTAAACCAGTTCACCAGAATCCAATTTTCCAAATTTATAATTTTCACAATTATTAGTAAGGTTTGGAGGAAATTTTATAAGATGAAATAGACTTAACAACTTTTGGAAAATGTACTATTTCTTAACAACTTTTGGAAAATGTACTATTTCTTCTTCCTTTCCTTGTCCTCATTATATGCATTTACTTAGGTTAGTGAACAGGGTCAAATTGGAATAGTTAACAATATATATTTTCTTCATTTGGTAAATAAAGTCTAAGTAACAGGATTTCTGATGTTTTGCATGTGAAACAATGAAATCTTGACATGTATCAATTTGAACTTCAAAGAAACAAGATCCCTCTCCTCTTGCTTTTCCTGTCCACTTCGCCTACTCAACATCTTTTTTTACAAAAGGGACTGAATTGGAAGACACTGGTGAACTTATAGTTTTAAAATATGTTTTAAAGCTTTTTGCAATGTCTTTGGCATATACAAGGGTAATATCTTCCCTTATGACATAGGAAATGTGCAGTATTTTAACCTCTGTTTCATTCTAATTTACCTTTGGAGACCTCAAATGTTTTAATGATTTGGGGAAGAGAGTGGGGACAGGTTGAAGTGGGTGGGTTGAGGCTGTAAAATCAATTGGGATTCTTAGTATCATTCACATGAGAAGTAACAAGGGACTGAATGAAGGCGGTAGCAGCGAAATTTGGAGAAGAGTAGGTGGGTGTGAAAGATATCTAGAAATTAAAATCAATGGGAGGAGTTAGTGAAGGAGCTGTATGTGTTTCAGAATTGTGTTTCTTGGTGGATACAGTTCCACTCATAGAATAAAGAACATAAGGAGAAAAGGATGAAGAAAAAGATGTATGTGTAAGGAATATAACAAAGGAGACAACTTTGATTGCTGAATTTGAGATATTCATTCATTCAGCAAATATTTATTCAACTCCTGCTCTTTGTCAGGCACTGTGATAGAGCATGAGGATACACCAGTGAAAAATATCAATGACACATCTATGTCCTCTGAGAAAGTACATGGGCTATCTCAATGCAATGTCTATTACACAGTTGTATAAAGAAGACTAGACCCCTCCGGAATATAGAAAACAGATTTAGGTTGGAAATAACAAATTAGGAAGTATTTTTTATAGATGAGCATAATCAGAGAGAATACATGGTTCCAAATATCAAGCTGTTGGACACACCAGTATAGAGATGAACTACAGAAAATGACTCCTTAAAAACACAGAAATGAAATTCACTTTGTCAAAATTGTAAGTTAAATTTTCATTCTAACAACAATTCATTACAATAGAGATTTTAAATAACTTTTATGTATTTATGTATTTATTTATGTATTTACTTATTTATTTACTTATTTGTATTATATATAAACTTGGCCCTCTGTATCCACCGACTTCAAGTTGCAGATTCAACCAACCCTGGGTGGAAATTGGAGAATGGAAATTTAAGGGTGCAAAACCATGGGTAGGGACAGACAACTATATTTAGCTCAGTTGCACAGAATTGAATAAAACACAATCCAGATCTATGGCACTCTTATGATTGATTCATGCAGTGTGCTTCCTTATATATTAGTTTGTCAATTGGTTTTAAAAACAATCTCATCCACAAAATTGAGAACATGGAGATAATCTCCATCTTATTTGATAGTCCCTTCACTCAACCCTTTTCTATCTCCTCCCACCTATAGTAAGCATTATTTTGGAGTCTCTGCTCATCATTATATCTATAGGCATATCTTGGAAATATTGGGGTTTGGTTCCAGACCATTGCAATAAAAGGAATATCACAATAAATTGAGTCCCATGAGTTTTCTAATTTCTCAGTGCATATGAAAATTATGTTTACACTATGCTGTTCTCTAAGTGTGCAATAGAATTACATCTAAAAAACAATGTACATATCTTAATTTAAAAATACTTTATTGCTAAGAAATTCTAACCATCATCTGAGTCTTCAGTGAATCGTAATCTTTTTGTAATAGAAACATCAATGGTAGCCAATCTCAGATCACCATAACAAATATAATAATAATAAAAAGTCTGAAATATTGTGAGAATTACCAAAATGTAGACATAGAGACATGAAGTGAGCAAATACTGTTGGAAAAATGCACTGACAGACTTGTTAATTGCAGGTTTGTCACAAACCTTCAATTTGTAAAAAAAAAAAAAAAACAAAAACCACCATGACCACCAACAAAAAACCCCACAGTATTTGTAAAGTACAATAAAACAAAGTTCAGTAAAACAAGGTAGGCCCATATATGTTTTCCTGGAAAGTACAGGTGTATTATAAGAATATTTAAAAAACACAATATTTGCTCTTTTAATCGCTTTTAAGTATAGAAATTTAAATTTATAAATTGTTTTAGTTGTTTTTAAATTTATAAAAGGATATGTTTTTATATAACTTTCTGGGGACTTTTAAAAAATCTAATACCACTGACTCATCCCTACTGTTGAGTTTGTTGTAATTTATACATTTTAACTGCTATATACTTCATTATATGAATATAATCATTTATGACATTTTGGTGGTTTCAAGGATTTGGCATTTGTGAGTACTGCTGCCATTGACTTTCTTGTCTATCTCTCCTCATTTCTCGGGCTGGTTCTGAGCAAAATTTCTCACTTATGCATGTGTGGCTGAATCACACTGACTCCACTTTGTCAGCTCCATCTTAGGCTGCAGTCCTAAACTCTCCCCTTTCTGCATGACTGAGCTTTAGCCTACTCACAAGGAATGCGCCCAAACCAGATAAGTTCCCTAACAACTTTTACCCTTGCTCTCATCTGATAGTAAAACTGGGAGAATACCTTTTGCTCATGAGACGGTTAATGGTCCACAAGGAATAATGGTCATGAGACCCCCAGTTTCCATCTGTGCAGACATGATGTGCTTCTCCCTTAGTAGTCAGATTCTGCCTTTAGATTTGGCCCCTTTAAATCCCCTTATACTTCTTTCAGCAGCACAGGAGTGCGGCTGCAAATGCCTCTGGATCCTCTGCTGATCCTGCCTGTATGTAAGTTACACACAATAAACTTTATAATTGCACTTTATGGAGTTGCCTGCTTCATTTTTCAGTCTCAAAGTTCCATCCCAGTTTGGAGTATGTTATCCAATATCCCTGCCACCCAACAATGCATTAGGTGCAACTGCTTGACCGCAGTGTACGACTTTTCAACTATGTTGTGAAAAGATTGAACCAATTTAAAATCCCTTCAGATATATAAAAATCAGATCCATATAATTTCAACTTTGGTAGTGTCAAATATTTTAATTTTATAATATAGTATTAATAGTATTGATACGGTGTTGCAAATATTTTCTCTGTCTCTGTTTGTAAATTTTCTTATCATCTTTGAGACTTAAACAAAATTTACTAGTTTCAATACAGACAACTTAATATTTTTTAGTCAATACACTTTACATTTATTTTACATCTATATTGGAATATAATTGCTTTACAATGTTGTGTTAGTTTGTGCTGTATAACAAAGTGAATCAGCTATATGTACACATATATCCCCATATCCCCTCCCTCTTGCGCCTCCCTCCCACCCTCCCTATCTCACCCCTCTAGGTGGTAACAAAGAACCGAGCTGATCTCCCTGTGCGATGCAGCTGCTTCCCATTGCAATCTATTTTACATTTGGTAGTGTATATATGTCAATGCTACTCTCTCACTTTGTCCCAGCTTCCCCTCCAGCGCCCATGTCCTCAAGTCAATTCTCTATGTCAGCATCTTTATTCCTGTCCTGCCCCTAGATTCATCAGGCACATTTTATTCTTCTTTAGATTCCATATATATGTGTTAGAATACAGTATTTGTTTTTCTCTTTCTCACTTACTTCACTCTGCATGACAGACTCTAAGTCCATCCACCTCACTACAAGTAACTTAATTTTATTTCTTTTTATGGCTGAGTAATATTCCATTGTATATATGTGCCACATCT
Organism: Balaenoptera physalus; assembly: GCF_965194825.1. NCBI lineage: Eukaryota > Metazoa > Chordata > Mammalia > Artiodactyla > Balaenopteridae > Balaenoptera > Balaenoptera physalus. The sequence goes on along the minus strand of NC_138895.1, from coordinate 32,082,429 downwards.
CTTTATCCATTCATCTGTCAATGGACATTTACGTTGCTTCCATGTCCTGGCTATTGTAAATAGAGCTGCAATGAACATTGTGGTACATGACTCTTTTTGAATTATGGTTTTCTCAGGGTATATGCCCAGTAGTGGGATTGCTGGGTCATATGGTAGTTCTGTTTTTAGTTTTTTTTTCGTTTTTTTTTTTTCTGTTTTTACTTTTTAAAGGAACCTACATACTGTTCTCCATAGTGGCTGTATCAATTTACATTCCCACCAACAGTGCAAGAGGGTTTCCTTTTCTCCACACCCTCTCCAGCATTTATTGTTTGTAGATATTTTGATGATAGCCATTCTGACTGGTGTGAGGTGATATCTCATTGTGGTTTTGATTTGCATTTCTCTAATGATTAGTGAAGCTGAGCATATGTTTGTTGGCAGTCTGTATATGTTCCTTGGAGAAATGTCTATTTAGGTCTTCTGCCCATTTTTGGATTGGGTTGTTTGTTTTCTTGATATTGAGCTGCATGACCTGCTTGTATATTTTGGAGATAAATCCTTTGTCAGTTGCTTCATTTGCAAATATTTTCTCGCATTCTGAGGGTTGTCTTTTGGTCTTGTTTATGTTTTCCTTTGCTGTGCAAAAGCTTTTAAGTTTCATTAGGCCCCCTCCCCTTTTTTTTTTTTTTTTTCCATTATTCTAGGAGGTGGGTCAAAAAGGATCTTGCTGTGATTTATGTCATAGACTGTTCTGCCTATGTTTTCCTCTAAGAGTTTTAGAGTGTCTGGCTTTATATTTAGGTCTTTAATCCATTTTGAGTTTATTTTTGTGTATGGTGTTAGGAAGTGTTCTAATTTCATTCTTTTACATGGTGCTGTCCAGTTTTCCCGGCACCACTTATTGAAGCAGCTGTCTTTCCTCCATTGTATATACTTGCCCCTTTTGTCAAAGATTAGGTGACCATATGTGAATGGGTTTATCTCTCTCTGGGCTTTCTATCTTGTTCCATTGATCTATATTTCTGTTTTAGTACCAGTACCATACTGTCTTGATTACTGTAGCTTTGTAGTATAGTCTGAAGTCAGGGAGCCTGATTCTACCAGCTCCGTTTTCCTTCTCAAGATTGCCTTGGCTATTTGGGGCCTTTTGTGTTTCCATACAAATTGTGCAATTTTTTCTTCTAGTTCTGAGGAATACCCTTGGTAGTTTGATAGAGATTGCATTGAATCTGTAGATTACTTTGGGTAGTATAGTCATTTACACAATGTTGATATTTCTAATCAAAGAACATCGTATATCTCTCCATCTGTTCATATCGTCTTTGATTTATTTCATCAGTGTCTTATACTTTTCTGCATACAGGTTTTTTGTCTCCCTAGGTAGGTTTATTCCTAGGTATTTTATTCTTTTTGTTGCAATGGTAAACGGGAGTGTTTCCTTAATTTCTCTTTCAGATATTTCATCATTAGTGTATAGGAATGCAAGAGATTTCTGTGCATTAAATTTTTATCCTGCTACATTGCCAAATTCATTGATTAGATATAGTAGTTTTCTGGTAGCATTTTTAGGCTTCTCTGTGTATAAGATGATGCCATCTGCAAACTGTGGCGGTTTTACTTCTTCTTTTCCTATTCGGATTCCTTTTTTTTTCTCTGGTTGCTGTGCCTAAAACTTCCAAATCTATGTTGAATAATAGCAGTGAGGGTGGGCATCCTTGTCTTATTCCTGATCTTAGAGAAAATGTTTTCAGTTTTTCACCATTGAGAATGATGTTAGCTGTGGGTTTCTCATATATGGCCTTTACTCTATTGAGGTAGCTTCCCTCTATGCCCACTTTCTGGAGAATTTTTATCATAAATCATGTTGAATTTTGTCAAAAGCATTTCCTCCATCTATTGAGCAGATATTATTGTTGTTATCATTCATTTTGTTAATATGGTGGATCACATTGATTGATTTGCATATATTGGAGAATCCTTGCATTGCTGGGATAAAACCCACTTGTTCATGGTGTATGACCCTTTTAATGTGCAGAGAGATTCTCTTTGCTAGTATTTTGTTGAGGATTTTCATCTATGTTCATCAGTGATATTATCCTGTAGTTTTTTTGTGACATATTTGTCTGGTTTTGGTATCAGGGCGACGGTGGCCTCATAGAATGAATTTGGAAGTGTTCCTCCTTCTGCTATATTTTGGAAGAGTTTGAGAAGGATAGGTGTTATCTCTTCTCTAAATATTTGATAGAATTCACCTGTGAAGCCATCTGCTCCTGGGCTTTTGTTTGTTGGAAGAGTTTAATCATATTTCCAATTTCAGTGCTTGTCATTGTTCTGTTCATATTTTCTATTTCTTCCTGGTTCAGTTCCAGGAGGTTGTGCTTTTCTATCAATTTGTCCATTTCTTCCAGATTGTCCATTTTATTGGCATAGAGCTCCTTGTAGTAATCTCTCATGATCCTTTGTATTTCTGTAGTGTCAGTTGTTACTTCCTCTTTTTTTTATTTCTAGTTCTGTTGAATTCAGTCTTCTCCCTTTTATTTTCTTGATGAGTCTGGCTAATGGTTTATCAGTCTTGTTTATTTTCTCAAAGAATAATCTTTTAGTTTTATTGATCTTTGCCATTGTTTCCTTCACTTTTTTTCCCATTTATTTCTAATCTGCTCTTTATGATTTCTTTCCTTCTGCTAACTTTGGGATTTTTTCTTCTTTCTCTAAATGCTTTAAGTATAAGGTTAGATTTTTTTTTTTAATTTTTGAATTCTATTTTATTTATTTTTTTATACAGCCGGTTCTTATTAGTCATCAAATTGATACACATCAGTGTATACAAGTGAATCCCAATCGCCCAATTCATCACACCACCACCCCCACCACCCCATCACTTTCCCACTTGGTGTCCATACGTTTGTTCTCTACATCTGTGTCTCAATTTCTGACCTGCAAACCAGTTCATCTTTACCATTTTTCCAGGCTCCACATATATGTGTTAATATACAATATTTGTTTTTCTCTTTCTGACTTACCTCACTCTGTATGACAGTCTCTAGACCCATCCACGTCTCAACAAATGACCCAATTTCATTCCTTTTTACGGCTGAGTAATATTCCATTGTGTATATGTACCACTTCTTTTTTATCCATTCATCTGTAGATGGGCATTTAGGTTGCTTCCATGTCCTGGCTATTGTAAATAGTGCTGCAATGAACATTGGAGTGCATGTGTCTATTTGAATTATGGTTTTCTCTGAGTATATGCACAGTAGTGGGATTGCTGGATCATATGGTAATTCTATTTTTAGCTTTTTAAGGATCCTCCATACTGTTCTCCATAGTGGCTGTATCTATTTACATTTTCACCCAGAGTGCAAGAGGGTTCCCTTCTCTCCACACCCTCTCCAGCATTTGTTGTTTATAGATTTTCTGATGATGCCCATTCTAACTGGTGTGAGGTGATAACTCATTGTAGTTTTGATTTGCATTTCTGTAGTAATTAGTGATGTTGAGCAGCTTTTCATGTGCTTCTTGGCCATCTGTATGTCTTCTTTGGAGAAATGTCTATTTAGGTCTTCTGCCCATTTTTGGATTGGGTTGTTTGGTTTTTTTTAATATTGAACTGCATGAGCTGTTTATATATTTTGGAGATTAATCCTTTGTCCGTTGCTTCGTTTGCAAATATTTTCTCCCATTCTGAGGGTTGTCTATTCATGTTGTTTATGGTTTCCTTTGCTGTGCAAAAGCTTTGAAGTTTCATTAGGTCCCATTTGTTTTTTGTTTGTTTGTTTGTTTTTATTTACATTACTCTAGGAGGTGGATCAAACAAGATCTTGCTGTGATTTATGTCAAAGAGTGTTCTTCCTATGTTTTCCTCTAAGAGTTTTATAGTGGCCGGTCTTACATTTAGGTCTCTAATCCATTTTGAGTTTATTTTTGTGTATGGTGTTAGGGAGTGTTCTAATTTCACTCTTTTACATGTAGCTGTCCAGTTTTTCCAGTACCACTTTTTGAAGAGACTGTCTCTTCTCCATTGTATATCCTTGCCTCCTTTGTCATAGATTAGTTGACCATAGGTGGGTGGGTTTATCTCTGGGCTTTCTATCTTGTTCCATTGATCTATGTTTCTATTCTTGTGCTAGAACCATATTGTGTTGATTACTGTAGCTTTGTAGTATAGTCTGAAGTCAGGGAGTCTAATTCCTCCAGCTCCGCTTTTTTCCTCAAGACTGCTTGGCCTATTCAGGGTCTTTTGTGTCTCCATACAAATTTTAAGATATTTTGTTCTACTTCTGTAAAAAATGCCATTGGTAATTTGATAAGAATTGCATTGAATCTGTAGATAACTTTGGGTAGTTTAGTCATTTTCACAATATTGATTCTTCCAATCCAAGAACATGATATATCTCTCCATCTGTTTGTATCATCTTTAATTTCTTTCATGAGTGTCTTATAGTTTTCTGCATACAGGTCTTTTGTCTCCTTAGGTAGGTTTATTCCTAGGTATTTTATTCTTTTTGTTGCAATGGTAAATGGGAGTGTTTCCTTAATTTCTCTTGCAGATTTTTCATCATTAGTGTATAGGAATGCAAGAGATTTCTGTGCATTAATTTTGTATCCAGCTACTTTACCAAATTCATTGATTAGCTCTAGTAGTTTTCTAGTGGCAGTTTTAGGATTCTCTATGTATAGTATCATGTCATTTGCAAAGAATGACAGTTTTACTTCTTCTTTTCTAATTTGTATTCCTTTTATTTCTTTTTCTTCTCTGATTGCCATGGCTAGGACTTCCAAAACTATATTGAATAACAGTGGTGAGAGTGGGCATCCTTCTTTTATTCTTGATTTTAGAGGAAATGGTTTCAGTTTTTCACCATTGAGAATGATGTTTGCTGTGGGTTTGTTGTATATGGCCTTCATTATGTTGAGGTAGGTTCCCTCTATGCCTACTTTCTGTAGGGTTTTTATCGTAAATGGGTGTTGAATTTTGTCAAAAGCTTTTTCTGCATCTATTGAGATGATCATATGGTTTTTATTATTCAATTTTTTAATATGATGTATCACATTGATTGTTTTGTGTATATTGAAGAATCCTTGCATCCTTGGGATAAATCCCACTTGATCATAGTGTATGATCCTTTTAATGTGCTGTTGGATTCTGTTTGCTAGTATTTTGATGAGGATTTTTGCATCTATGTTCATCAGTGATATTGGTCTGTAATTTTCTTTTTTTGTAGTATCTTTGTCTGGTTTTGGTATCAGCGTGATGGTGGCCTCAGAGAATGAGTTTGGGAGTGTTCCTTCCTCCAGAATTTTTTGGAAGAGTTTGAGAAGGATGGGTGTTAGCTCTTCTCTAAATGTTTGCTAGAATTCACTGTGAAGCCATCTGGTCCTGGACTTTAGTTTGTTGGAAGATTTTTAATCACAGTTTCAATTTCATTACTTGTAGGTTGTCTGTTCATATTTTCTATTTCTCCCTGGTTCAGTCTTGGAAGATTATACCTTTCTAAGAATCTGATCATTTCTTCCAGGTTGTCCATTTCATTGGCATAGAGTTGCATGTAGTAGTTTCTTAGAATGCTTTGTATTTCTACTGTGTCTATTGTAACTTCTCCTTTTTCATTTCTACTTTTATTGATTTGAGTCCTCTCCCTGTTTTTCTTGATGAGTCTGGCTAATGGTTTATCAATTTTGTTTATCTTCTCAGAGAAACATCTTTTAGTTTTATTGATCTTTTCAATTGTTTTCTTTGTTTCTATTTCATTTATTTCTGCTCTGATATTTATGATTTCTTTCCTTCTGCTAACTTTGGGTTTATTTGTTCCTCTTTCCCTAGTTCCTTTAGGTGTAAGATTAGATTGTTTATTTGAGATTTTTCTTGTTTCTTGAGGTAGGCTTGTATAGCTATAAACTTCCCACTTAGAACTGTTTTTGCTGCATCCCATATTTTTAGATTGTAGTGTTTTCATTGTCATTTGTCTCTAGGTATTTTTTGATTTCCTCTTTGATTTCTTCAGTGATCTCTTGGTTATTTAGTAACATATGGTTTAGCCTCCATGTGTTTGTGTTTTTTACGTTGTTTTCCCTGTAATTCACTTTTAATCTCATAGCATTGTAGTCAGAAAAGATGCTGGATATGATTTCAATTTTCTTAAATTTATTGAGGCTTGATTTGTGACCCAAGATGTGATCTATCCTGGAGAATGTTCCATGCGCACTTGAGAAGAAAGTGTAATCTGCCCTTTTTGGATGGAATGTCCTATAAATATCAATTAAATCTATCAGGTGTATTGTGTCATTTAAAGCTTGTGTTTCCTTATTAATTTTCTATTTGGATGATGTGTCTATTGATGTAAGTGAGGTGTTAAAGTCCCCCATTATTTTTGTGTTACTGTCAATTTCCTCTTTAATAGCTGTTAGCAGTTGCCTTATGTATTGAGGTGCTCCTATGTTCGGTGCATATGTATTTATAATTGTTATATCTTCTTCTTCAATTGATCACCTGATCATTATGTACTGTTCTTCCTTGTCTCTTGTAGCATATTTTATTTTTTATTTTTTTTAATTTTTTTTTAATTTTTTAAAATTTATTTATTTATTTTATTTTTGGCTGTGTTGGGCTTTCTCTAGTTGCGGCAAGTGGGGGCCACTCTTCATCACGGTGTGCAGGCCTCTCACTATTGTGGCCTCTCTTGTTGCGGAGCACAAGCTCCAGACGCGCAGGCTCAGTTATTGTGGCTCACGGGCCTAGTTGCTCCGTGGCATGTGGGATCTTCCCAGACCAGGGCTCGAACCTGTGTCCCCTGCATTGGCAGGCAGACTCTCAACCACTGCGCCACCAGGGAAGCCCCAGCATTTTTTATTTTAAAGTCTGTTTTATCTGATATGAGTATTGCTACCTCAGGTTTCTTTTGATTTCATTTGCATGGAATATCTTTTTCCATCCCTTCACTTTCAGTCTATATGTGATTTATCCTGTATCAGACTCACTGCCCTTCCTGGACTTGGGTGGCTATTTCCTTTCCCATGTTAGGGAAGTTTTCGAGTATAATGTCTTCAAATATTTTCTCTGGTCCTTTCTCTCTCTCTTCTCCTTCTGGGACCTGTATAATGCAAATGTTGTTGCGTTTAATATTGTCCCAGTGGTCTCTTAGGCTGTCTTCATTTCTTTTCATTCTTTTTTCTTTATTCTGTTCTGTAGCAGTGAATTCCAGCATTCTGTCTTCCAGGTTACTTCTCCGTTCCTCTGTCTCAGTTATTCTGCTATTGATTCCTTACAGTGTAGTTTTCATTTCAGTTATTGTATTGTTCATCTCTGTTTGTTTGTTCTGTAATTCTTCTAGGTCTTTGTTAAACATTTCTTGCCTCATCTCGATCTTTGACTTCATTCTTTTTCCGAGGTCCTGGATCATCTTCACTATCATTATTCTGAATTCTTTTTCTGGAAGGTTGCCTATCTCTACTTCATTTAGTTGTTTTTCTGGGGTTTTATCTTGTTCCTTCATCTGGTACATAGCCTTGTGCTTTTCATCTTGTCTATCTTTCTGTGAATGTGGTTTTTGTTCCACAAGCTGCAGGATTTTAGTTCTTCTTCCTTGGTTAGGTTGTTTATTTGAGATTTTTCTTGATTCTTGAGGTAGGATTGTATTGTTATAAACTTCCCTCTTAGAACTGCTTTTGCTGCAACCCATAGGTTTTGGGTCATCGTGTTTTCATTGTCATTTGTCTCTTGGTATTTTTTTGATTTCCTCTTTGAGTTCTTCAGTGATCTCTTTGTTATTTAGTAGCATATTGTTTAGCCTCCATGTGTGTGTATATTTTACAGTTTTTCTCCTGTAATTTAGATATAGTCTCATAGTGTTTTGGTCTGAAAAGATACTTGATACGATTTCTATTTTCTTAAATTTACCAAGGCTTGATTTGTGACCCAAGAAATATTCTACCCTGGAGAGCACTTGAGAAGAATATGTATTCTGTTGCTTTTGGATGGAATGTCCTATAAATATCAATTAAGCCCATCTTGTTTATTGTTTCATTTAAATCTTGGGTTTCCTTTTTTTATTTTCATTTTTGATGATCTGTCCATTGTTGAAAGTGTGGTGTTAAAATCCCCTGCTATGATTGTGTTACTGTTGATTTCCCCTTTTATGGCTGTTAGCATTTGCCTTATGTATTAATGTTCTCCTATGTTGCTTGCATAAATATTTACAATTGTTATATCTTCTTCTTGGCTTCATCCCTTGATCATTATGCAGTGTCCTTCTTTGTCTCTTGTTATAGTCTTTATTTTAAAGTCTGTTTTGTCTGATATGAGAATTGCTACTCCAGTTGCTTTTTGATTTCTACTTGCATGGAATATCTTTTTCCATCCCCTCACTTTCAGTCTGTATGTGTCCCTAGGTCTGAAGTGGGTCTCTCATAGACAGCATATATAAGGGTATTGTTTTTGTATCCATTGAGCCAGTCTGTGTCTTTTGATTGGAGCACTTCATCAATTTACGTTTAAGGTAATTATTGATATGTGTGTTCCTATTACCATTTTCCTAACTGTTTTGTTTTTGTTTTTTAGGTCTTTTCCTTCTCTTGTATTCCCCACCCAGAGAAGTTCCTTTAGCATTTGTTGTAAAGCAGTTTTGATGGTGATGAATTCTCTTAAATTTGCTTGTCTGGAAAGGTTTTAATTTCTCTGTTGAATCTGAATGAGATGTTTGCTGTGTAGAGTAATCTTGGTTTTAGTTTTTTCCATTTCATTGTTTTAAGTATGTCCTGCCACTCCCTTCTGGCTTACTGAAAGATCAGCTGTTAACCTTATGAGGATTCCTTTGTATGTTATTTGCTGCTTTTACCTTGTTGCTTTTAATATTTTTTCTTTGTATTTAATTTTTAATAGTTTGATTAATATGTGTCTTGGCATGTTTCTCCTTTGATTTAACCTGTATGGGACTCTCTGTTCTTCCTGGACTTGATTGACTATTTCTTTTCTAATGTTAAGGAAGTTTTCAACTGTAATCTTTTCAAATATTTTCTCAGACACTTTCTTTTTTCTCTTCTTCTTCTGGGACCCCTGTAATTCAAATGTTGGTGCATTTAATGTTGTCCTAGAGGTCTCTGAGGCTGTCCTCAATTCTTTTCCTTCTTTTTTCTTTATTATGTCCTGCAACAGTTATTTACACTATTCTATCTTCCAACTCACTTATCCATTCTTCTTCCTCAGTTATTCTGCTATTGATTCCTTCTAGAGTATTTTAAAATTCATTTATTGTGTTGTTCATCATTGCTTGTTTGCTCTTTATTTCTTCTATGTCCTTGTTAAACGTTTCTTCTCTTCTCTCCATTTTTTTTCTGAGATTTTGGGCTATTTTTACTATCATACGTCTGAATTCTTTTTCCAGTAGACTGCCTATTTCCTTTTCATTTGTTTGGTCTGGTGGGTTTTTACCTTGCTCCTTCAACTGCTGCATATATCTCTGTCTTCTCATTTTGTTTAACTTACTGTGTTTTGGGTCTCCTTTTTGCGACTTGCATGTTTGTAGTTCCTCTTAGTTCTCGTGTCTACCCTCACTGGGTGAGGTTTGTTCAGTGGCTTGTGTAGGTTTCCTGGTGGAGGGCGACTGGTGACTGTTTTCTGGTGGGTTGTGTTGGATCTTGTCCCTGTGGTGGGCAAGGCCGTGTCAGGTGGTGTGTTTGGGGTGTCTGTGAATTTAGTATGATTTTAGGCAGCCTCTCTGCTAATGGGTGGGGTTGTGTTCCTGTCTTTCTAGCTGGTTTGTATGGGGCATCAAGCAATGGAGCTTGTTGGCCATTGGATGGAGCTGGGTCTTAGTGTTGAGATGGAGATCTCTGGGAGAGCACTCACTGATTAAAATTACATGGGGCTGTGAGGTCTCTGGTGACCCAAAGTCTGGAACTCAGCTCTCCCACCTTGGAGGCTCAGACCTGACACCTGGCCAGAGCACCAAGACCTCATCAGCTGCATGACACCGAAGAAAAGGAAGAGAAAACAAAGAAAAAAAATAACGAAATAACAAAATAATTGAACAGACAGAACCCCAAAACAAATGGTAAAAGAAAACTAAACATAAAAAATCACACAAAGAAACATACACACACACACTCACAAAAAGAGAAAAAAAAAAAAAAAAAGAAAAAGAGAAACCAAACCAGTAAACAAACCTACCAATGAAAACCAGCACTAAAATTAAACTAAGATAAACATAAAACCAAAAACAGTTCAGACTCAGAAAGCAAACCCCAAGCCTACAGTTTCTCTCAAAGTTTACTGCTTCTATTTTAGGAATGTTCATTGTCTATTCACATATTCCACCGATGCAGGGTTTATCAAGCTGATTGCAGGTATTTAATCCACTACTCCTGAGGCTGCATGGAGAAAGTTCCCTTTCTCTTCTTTGTTCGCACTGCTCCTGCGGTTCAGCTTTGGTTTTGGCCCTGTCTTTGTGTGTAGGCCACTGTCAGGCATCTGTTCCCCACCAAGACAGGAGGGGGTTAAAACAGTGGCTGATTAGAGCTCACTTGCTCACTCAGGCCTGGGAGAGAGAGGGGTACAGCAGTAATAATTGGAATGCGGGATGTGCCTGCAGCTACAGAGGCTGGCATGATGTTGCAACAGCCTGAGGCACACCATGTGTTCTCCTGGGGAAGTTAGCCATGGATCATGGGACCCTGGCAGTGAAGTGCTGCTCAGGCTTCTGGGGGGGGTGTGGGTAGTGACCTTTGCTTGCACATATGATTCTTGGTGGCAAGGCGGCTGTGGTAGTGGTCCACACCTGCCTCTGGGGTCCGAGATGATAGCCGCAGCTCACACCTGTCTCTGGACCTCACTTAGGTGGTGCTCTGTCATCTGTGGCCACACAGAGCAGGAAGCCCCTCTCCTTGCACACCCCTAAACAATGGTCTCTTGCCTCTCTGGCAGGTTCAGACTTTTCCCTGACTCCCTCTCAGCAAGCTGTGATGCACTAGCCCCTTTTAGGCTGTCTTCACGCAGCCAAACCCTGTCCTCTCCCTGAGATCTGACGTCCAAAGCCTGAGCCTCAGCTCCCAGCCCCCACCCACCCCAGCGGGTGAGCAGACAAGTGACTCAGGCTGGTGAGTGCTGGTTTCACTGATCCTCTGTGCAGGAATCTCTCTGCTTTGCCCTCTGCACCCCTGTTGTTGTGCTCTCCTCTGTGGCTCCAAAGCTTCCCCCCACAATCCCTGCCAGTGAAGGGGTTTCCTAGTGTGTGGAAACTTTTCTTCCTTCACAGCTCCATCTCAGAGCACAGGTCCCATTCCTATTCTTTTGTCTCTGTTTTTTATTTTTTCTTTTGCCCTACCCAGGTACGTGGGGAGTTTCTTGTCTTTTGGGAAGTCTGAGGTCTTCTGCCAGTGTTCAGTAGGAGTTGTTCCACAGGTAGATGTATTTTTGATGTATTTGTGGGGAGGAAGGTGATATCCACGTCTTACTCTTCTGCCATCTTTGAAGGTCTCTGACATAAAGTCACTATTAAATTAAAAAATATATATCAAACATTCTCTCAAATATCCTCATATTGCCTATGATATATCAAAAATATTGCATGTACTATAGCAGGAACACTAGAATTAATCCTTCAAGAACATTGCTTCTTTTATAACATCACATAGTTCTTTTTTAAACAATTACAGTAAAATCTTATGAACCACATAACCTCAGAAATTGACTGTTAACCTCAATAATAGCACACTGCTAGAGTCATCACATATAATCTTCAAAGTGAGCTTACATTACTGTTTTGGTGCCCTTAAAATCAAATAATGAAGATGATCCAGATCTCCTAAGTAGGCAACATGCTTTTTGTTTATCAAAATATTCATAAACTGTGGTCACATTCATACTTTCTATTATTGCCTTTATTTGACTTATTGGAAGACCTCTTTATTATTTTTTAAAAAATTTTCACTCTGGGAAATGTGTAATCTAAATAAGAAATAAGGATATGGCACATGTGAGTATGATTTAGATTGAGATCATTAATTTAGGTATTTACCTATAAAAAGCAGCCTAGTTTTCAACGTTTAATTTTTAGCACATAAAGGTCATGTTCAAAGTTTAAAATTTTTTATGGTTATGATAGCAGGTTAAGGAAGATCTAAATATTATCTATTTAGAATCTCTGTAAGATAGAGGCAGGCTCATTCACTTAAATGATGGTCAAATAGAAAAAAAAAAGTCCTGCTAACTCAAGGGAAAAGTTATAATATATACTTCCAAAAACACAGAGATGAAAACAACACATAAAAAATAAAAGAATGCAATCATACAGTTTATTAATATCTTAAAAATAACAAATATACAGAGATCAAATATAAACCAAGGCCTCTGAATTGTCAGAAGGAGAAAATGCAAATATATCTATAACATATTAATTAAAAAGATACCTTATTACAGAATATAAACAAACTTCCTTTTCCCTCTCTCATTTTGTGTCTGTTATAAAGATAAACATATAATAAACGCAGCAGGGGAAAAAATGTGCCATAATTTTCCATTACTGAGAGAGAAGCAATCTGTAGTTTTTAAAATACTGATCAATTAATAAACATACATTACCCAAGAATCAAATTGCTGTGTTTCTCATATTAGAAACAAATAGAAAATAAAAAACAAATTTCCTATTGTCCAAAAGCTTAAGGATTCATGGAAGCACTTCATATTCTTTATATTCTAATAAAGGCAAATGAGAAATAAAGATAATTGTATCATAGGGTATGTATAGGTATACATATACCTTCTTCCCTATAATCAGTTATATATATATATTGTTTTGATATATATATATATAGCTATTTATATATATATATATAAACATATACATACATATGGCAGCTAGATTAGGAATACCCTCATGGAGAAGGTGGCACTTAGAATGAATCTTGAAAGACAAACAAATTATTTTATAAGAAGGGGGTAAGATTTTTTTTTTGATATTGATCTGCATAGGCTGTTTGTATATTTTGGAGATTAATCCCTCATTGGTTGTTTCCCTTGTTAATATTTTATTTCATTCTGAGGGTTGTCTTTTCATTTTGTGTATGGTTTCCTTTGCTGTGCAAAAGTCTTTAAGTTTAATTTAGTCCCATTTTGTTATTTTTTAAAATTTTTTTATTTAAACATCTTTATTGGAGTATAATTGCTTTACAATGTTGTGTTAGCTTCTGCTGTATAACAAAGTGAATCAGCTATATGCATACATATATCCCTATATCCACTCCTTCTTGCATCTCCCTCCCACTCCCCCATCCCACCCCTCTGGGTGAGCACAAAGCACTGAGTTGATCTCCCTGTGCTATGTGGCTGCTTCTCACTAGCTATCTATTTTACATTTGGTAGGGTATATATGTCCATACCACTCTCTCACTTCGTCCCAGCTTACCCTTCTCCCTCTCCATGTCATCAAGCCCATTTTCTATGTCTGTGTCTTTATTCCTGTCCTGCCCCTAGGTTCTTCAGAACCTTTTTTTTTTTTTTTTAGATTCCATATATATGTGTTATCATATGGTATTTGTGTTACTCTTTCTGACTTACTTCACTCTGTGTGACAGACTCGAGGTCCATCCACCTAACTACAAATAACTGAATATCCTTTCAATTTATGGCTGAGTAATACACCATTGTATATATGTTCCACGTCTTCTTTATCCATTCATATGTCGATGGACACTTAGGTGGTTTCCTATCCTGACTATTGTAAATAGTGCTGCAATGAACATTTTGGTACATGACTCTTTTTGAATTATGGTATTCTCAGGGTATATGCCTGGTAGTAGGTCATCTGGTAGTTCTGTTTTTAGTTTTTTAAGGAACCTCCATATTGTTCTCCATAGTGGCTGTATCAATTTACACTCCCACCAACAGTGCAAGAAGGTTCCCTTTTCTCCACACCCTCTCCAACATTTATTGTTTGTAGATTTTTTGATGATGGCCATTCTGACTGGTGTGAGGTGATACCTCACTGTGCTTTTGATTTGCATTTCTCTAATGATTAGTGAAGCTGAGCATTCTTTCATATGTTTGTTGGCAATCTGTATATCTTCTTTGGAGAAATGTCTGTTTAGGTCTTCTGCCCAATTTTGGATTAGGTTGTTTGTTTTTTGATACTGAGCTGCATGACCTGCTTGTATATTTTGGAGGTAAATCCTTTGTCAGTTGTTTGTTTGCAAATATTTTCTCCCATTCTGAGGGTTGTCTTTTCATCTTGTTTATGGTTTCCTTTGCTGTGCAAAAGCTTTTAAGTTTCATTATGTCCCATTTGTTTATTTTTGTTTTTATTTCCATTTCTCTAGGAGGTGGGTCAAAAAGGATCTTGCTGTGATTTATGTCATAGACTGTTCTGCCTATGTTTTCCTCTAAGAGTTTTAGAGTGTTTGGCCTTACATTTAGGTCTTTAATCCATTTAGAGTTTATTTTTGTGTATGGTATTAGGGAGTGTTCTAATTTCATTCTTTTTCATGGATCTGTCCAGTTTTCCCAGCACCACTTATTGAAGAGATTGTCTTTTCTCCATTGTATATCCTTGCCTCCTTTGTCAAAGATAAGGTGACCGTGGGTTTATCTCTGGGATTTCTAACATTTTCCCTTGACCTATATTTCTGTTTCTGTGCCAGTACCATATTGTCTTGATTTCTGTAGCTTTGTAGTATAGCCTGAAGTCAGGGAGCCTGATTCCTCCAGCTGTTTTTCTTTATCAAGATTGCTTTGGCTATTCGGGATCTTTTGTGTTTCCATACAAATTGTGCAATTGTTTTTCTATTTCTGTGAAAAAATGCCATTGTCAGTTTGATAGGGATTGCGTTGAATCTGTAGATGACTTTGGGTAATATAGTCCCAAAGAGATATCCAAGAACATGGTATATCTCTCCATCTGTTTGTATCATCTTTAATTTCTTTCATCAGTGTCTTATAGCTTTCTGCATACAGGTATTTTGTCTCCTTAGGTAGGTTTATTCCTAGGTGTTTTATTCCTTTTGTTGCAATGGTAAATGGAGTGTTTCCTTGATTTCTCTTGCAGAATTTTCATTGTTAGTGTACAGGAATGAAAGAGATTTCTGTGCATTAATTTTTTAATCCAGCTGCATTACCAAATTTATTGATTAGCTCTAGTCGTTTTCTGGTAGCATCTTTAGTATTCTCTACGTGTAGTATCATGTCATCTGAAAACAGTGACAGCTTTACTTCTTCTTTTTCAGTTTGGAATCCTTTTATTTCTTTTATGTCTCTGATTGCTGTGGCTAAAACTTCCAAAACTATGTTTAATAATAATGGTGAGAGTGGGCAACCTTGTCTTGTTCCTGATCTTAGTGGAAATTGTTTCAGTTTTTCACCATTGAGAACAATGTTGGCTGAGGGTTTTTCATATATGGCCTTTATTATGTTGAGGCAGGTTACCTCTATGCCTACTTTCTGGAGAGTTTTTATCATAAATGGATGTTGAATTTTGTCAAAAGATTTTTCTGCATCTATTGAGATTACCATATTTTTTTATCCTTCAATTTGTTTATATGGTGTATCACATTGATTGATTTTCATATATTAAAGAATACTTGTATTCCTGGTATAAACCCACTTGATCATGCTGTATGATCCTTTCAATGTGCTGTTGGATTCTGTTTGCTAGTATTTTGTTGAGGATTTTTGCATCTATGTCCATCAGTGATATTGGCCTATAGTTTTCTTTTTTGTGTGACATCTTTGTCTGGTTTTGATATCAGGGTGATGGTGGCCTCGTAGAATGAGTTTGGGAGCGTTCCTCCCTCTGTAATATTTTGGAAGACTTTGAGAAGGATAGGTGTTAGCTCTTCTCTAAATGTTTGATAGAATTCACCTTTGAATCCATCTGGTCCTGGGCTTTTGTTTGTTTGAAGATTTTTAATCACAGTTTCAATTTCCATGCTTGTGAGTGTTCTGTTCATATTTTCTGTTTCCTCCTGGTTCAGTCTTGGAAGGTTGTGCTTTTCTAAAAAATTGTCCATTTCTTCCAGGTTGTCCATTTTATTGACATATAGTTGCTTGTAGCAATCTCTCATGATCCTTTGTATTTTTGCAGTGTCAGTTGTTACTTCTCCTTTTTCATTTCTAATTCTGTTCATTTGAATCTTTTCCCTTTTTTCTCTTGATGAGTCTGGCTAATGGTTTATCAATTTTGTTTATCTTCTCAAAGAACCAGCTTTTAGTTTTATTGATCTTTGCTATTGTTTCCTTCATTTCTTTTTCATTTATTTATGATCTGATCTTTATGATTTCTTTCCTTCTGCTAACTTTAAGTTTTGTTTGTTCTTCTTTCTCTAGTTGCTTTAGGTGTAAGGTTAAGTTGTTTACTTGAGATTTTTCTTGTTTCTTGAGGTAGGATTGTATTGCTATAAACCTCCCTCTTAAAATTGCTTTTGCTTCTTCCCTTAGGTTTTAGGTGTTCCTGTTTTCATTGTCATTTGTTTCTAGGTATTTTTTTATTTCCTCTTTGATTTCTTCAGTGATCTCTTGGTTATTTAGTAGTGTATTGTTTAGCCTCCATGTGTTTATATTTTTTACAGTTTTTATAGTATTCTGCCTTACATTTAGGTCTTTAATTCATTTTGAGTTAGTTTTGGGTGTGGTGTTAGGAAGTGTTCTAATTTCATTTATTTGCATGTAGCTGTCCAGTTTTCACAGTACCGTTAATTGAAGAGACTGTCTTTTCTCCATTGCATATTCTTACCTCCTTTGTCATAAACTAGGTGACCATAGGTGTGTGGGCAGAAGATCTAAATAGACATTTCTCCAAATAATACATACAGATGGCTAAAATACACATGAAAATATGCTCAACATCACTAATTATAGAAATGCAAATCAAAACTACAATGAGGTATTACCTCACACTGGTCAGAATTGCCATCATCAAAAAATCTATAAATAATAAATGCTGGAGAGGATGTGGAGAAAAGGGAACCCTTCTATGCTGTTGGTGGGAATGTAAATTGGTGCAGCCACTATGGACAACAGTATGGAGGTTCCTTAAAAAACTATTAGTAGAGCTACAGTATGGTCCAGCAATCCCACTCCTGGGCATATATGTGAAGAAAACCATAATTCAAAAAGATACATGCACCTCAATGTTCATTGCAGCCCTATTTACAATAGCCAAGACATGGAAGCAACTTAAATGTCCATCAACAGAGGAATGGATAAAGAAGATGTGATACATATATACAATGGAATATTACTCAGCCATAAAAATAAATGAAATAATGTTATTTGTAGCCACATGGATGGACCTAGTGTTGTCCTACTGAGTGAAGTAAGTCAAAGAGAGAAAGACAAATATCATATGATATCGTTTATATGTGGAGTCTAAAAATGGATACAAATGAACTTATCTATGAACCAGAAATAGAGTTACAGATGTAGTAAACAAACTTATGGTTCCCGGTGGGTAAGCGGTGCTGAGGGATAAAATGGGAGATTGTTATTGACATATACACACTACAATATATAAAATTGATAACTATTTCATAAGGACCTACTATATAGTACAGGAAACTGTACTCAATCCTCTATAATGGCCTCTATGGGAAATGGATCTAAAAAAGAGTGGATTATGTATATGTAAACTGATTCACTTCGCTGTACACCTGATACTAACACAGCATTGTAAATCAACTATAATCCAACAAAAGTATCAAAAAACAGGAGGGGCAGGAATGCTTTTTTGAAGTGAATATATGGGTAACATCATAGATATGAGTATGTAGGAAAAGAGAACTGGTTACATTGGTAAACACTAAAAGTTTAGAAAAATACAAATAAGATTTTGAGAAGGAGAGGGTTACAATATAGAGGATTCTGGTTGTCAAAGAATGCAGGAAGGTTACAGGTACTAAAGAATTTTGAGGCTAGAATTGTCATTTTGAAAATACAATTTGAAAACATTAGTGTAGTAAAACTGTGAAAAAGTGGAGTACCAAGAACATTTGGAGACTACAAAATTCCAGAATGTAGTAGTAAACAGAGTGGAAAGAAAGGAGAAACATCATTACATTATGTTACTGAAGATAATTTGGAAAATATCCTAAGGTGACCTGCAACCTCAGACACTGGCCACTTAAAGATTTTTTTTTTTTTAATTTCATAAGAAAAGAAGATACTCATAGATGATAATTGTTGTCCTCTGAAGCCTTTGCCTGAGAGACACACTGCAAGTCTTTAGTTAGGATTAATGAGAAACAGCTATTAATTCCTTTGTTCAGCTATCTTCCCTTCTTTATCTTTGGACATGTAAGTTCCCAAAAATAGATTAGGAAAAAAATATTTATTTTTTATCCCTATGATGCAAAATAAATTTGAAATAAACTTCACCATAATTCAAAATGTTTACTCTGAGCAGAATAATAACAAGAACTAAAAAATCTCTTCTTTGCTGAAGATCACCTATATGTTTTAAGTCCCCTCTCTTTGGTCTACACCAATTACAGAGGGAGCAATTCTAATTCTATGCCCTGAGTCCCTCTGAACAATGAAGTGTCCTTCTCGGGCAGAGGGATGAGAAGAGTGGGAGTAACACCTAGAACTTGATGGATATTGACCTTTATTTGCATTAATGGGCATCTGAAACCCTTGAGAGCTCTGCCACTTGGTGTAATGAATTTTTTGTCTTATTAGTAAATGTAATCATAATCTGGCCCAGACTGGGGAGGCATCCACAAGTTTGGCAGATCCCAAAACACTTTGCAAATGCAATTTTTAAGAAAGAATTAGTGATGAAATTAGAATACTAAAAATGATATGTGATATTTCAAGTCTGAGTGGCTGGGGAAAGAGGAGATACATCAGGAGAAATAGCAGATTTTGAATTGACACTAATAAATTCATTCCAGATATTTTGAATGTGAGGTAATAGGGAAATATCCACATACTAAGTTGTAAAAAGAATTTAACAGATATGGGCTGGATGTCAGCAGAGAGATACTGAGTTAAAAATATCGAAGTCATCTACATAGAGGTTAAAACCATATAACTGGATTTGTTGAGAATTTGGAGGAAACATAGCAAAGATCCAAAGACTGAAGTTTGATGATTTTCCACATTTAGAAGTTTGGTAAAAGCTATTATTAACAGAAGAGAACAGGCAAACCTGGAAGGCAAAAGGAGAATGAGGAACATTTTTGCTGAAGTCAGATAGCTAAATATTGATCATTTATTGATCAAATTAAAGCCAACATTACCTTTGTCATCTTCTGAAACTTTTAGTAAGCAATACTAATACTTAATTGCAATACCAAAGCATAGTACATACACACATATACATAATTATGTTACAGAGTAACTGGCTTATGTAAGAACATGTAGTGAAAATCAATTTGTAAAGCAAGTATTACCATTACTTTTATAATCCTCAAATGCTCAAAATGTAGTCCTAAGGTCACATGACTCATCAATCTGTAATTTGTCCCAGTCTATTTGTTGCACATCACTGTCTGTCTTAGAAATGACAGCTAAGATTAATTTTTTCATTGTCTGAAAACTATGTGGAAGCTATGGTACAAAATTCTAATCACATCCCATAGTATTAACTTCTATGACATGGTATCTGGACATACAGTTGGACTCTGCTCCAGATAAGGCAAAATTTTACACTGAGTGCCCCATCTTGCACCCTTGAAAGTTCATTAGAAACCTCCACACTGTAAGGAATTGAGGCAGAGCCTTAATCTCCTGGGAAATAGATTGTGACATCCTGTAACATGAGAAAAATATTTTTTTTTTTACCTAGATACATGATTCTGGTTATCATGGTACACAGAGAAATGTATAGTCCTAAAACTCCAGTGTTGAAACATGGGAAAGAAAGAAGATATTAAGTTTTAGATAATCCCTAACTT
Source organism: Balaenoptera physalus (assembly GCF_965194825.1). NCBI lineage: Eukaryota > Metazoa > Chordata > Mammalia > Artiodactyla > Balaenopteridae > Balaenoptera > Balaenoptera physalus. The sequence goes on along the minus strand of NC_138895.1, from coordinate 32,062,566 downwards.
GTTCAAACACAGATTACTTTTCTTTTCCCCCTAAAGTGACATGATGATAATTGACTTCTGCATAAAAGCAATGTAAACTGGTAACTGAATAGGATATGACCTTAAAAGTAATTTTTTTTTATTGAGATATAGTTGATGTACAATATTATATGTTACAGCTGTACAACATAGAGATTCACAATTTTTAAATGTTATACTACCTGTATAGTTATTATAAAATATTGGCTATATTCCCTGTGTTGTACAATATATCCTTGTAGCTTATTTATTTTATACATAATAGATTGTAGCTCTTAATTTGCTACACCTATCTTGTCCCTCCTCCTTTCCTTCTCCCTACTGGTAACCATTAGTTTGTTCTCTATATCTGTGAATCTATTTCCTTTTTGTTATATTCACTAGTTTTTTTATTCTTTAGATTTCACATAAAAGTGATGTCATAGAGTAATTTGTCTTTCTCTGTCTGACTTATTTCACTTAGCATAATACCCTCTAAGTCCATGCGTGTTGTTGCAAATGTCAAAATTTCATTCTTTTTAATGGATGAATAGTATTCAATTGCATATGTATACCACAGCTTCTTTATCCATTCATCTGTTGATGAACACTTCAATTGCTTCCATATCTTGGCTATTGTAAATAATGCTGCTATGAACGTTGGGGTGCATGTATGTCTTTGAAATAATGTTTTTGGGTTTTTTTGAATATATACCCAGTAGTGGAATTGTTGGGTTATATGGTAGTTTTTGAGAAACCACCATACTGTTTCCACAGTGGCTACACCAATTTACGTTCCCTTCAAGGGTGCATTCCCTTTTCTCCACATCCTCACCAACATTTGTTATTTATGGTCTTTTTGATGATAGCCATTCTGATTGGTGTGAAGTGATATCTCATTGTGGTTTTGATTTGCATTTCTCTGATGATTAATGATGTTGGACATTTTTTCATGTGCCTGTTGACCATCTGTATATCTTCTTTGAAAAAAATATCAATTCAGGTTTTCTGCCCATTTTTTAATCAGGTTGTTTGTTTTTTTGATGTTGAGCTCACCCTTGATTAGTCATGTCATTAGCAAATATTTTCTCCCATTCAGTAGGTTGTCTTTTTGTTTTGTTGATGGTTTCCTTTTTTGTGCAAAACCTTTTAAGTCTCATTAGGTTTCATTTGTTTATTTTTACTTTTATTCCCAAAAAGTATTTTTATCTTCTATTTAATTATGAACATTTTAGTGGAAGCATCCTTTCATCCTTTCTGACTCTGCCAAGGCCTGCCATAGGTGCTGTCCATAAGGTGTCCCCTTCAGCCACAGGAGAGTATACCAGACAGTGGGCTGAGGGATGCCCAGCTCACAGTATGCATTTCTTGTAGGTTTTTCTGGGTCCTCTCTGAATGGTGATGCAAATTTGACTCACAGCTCCGTCAGAGACATTTAATATCCTATGCTTGTTCTTTTTCAGAGGCACCCTTTCTGATTCAATTCTTTATACCAATGGTAAATGACGTTCAATGTGGAGGAGGTTGTCTTCTTTCTTTTGTTGTTCATAAGATGATCTTAAGAAAAAAAATAATAAACTTTTTACTGAGTTGCAAAACTAAGTTCAGCAACTCCAACAAACAAAGCTAAGAAATATATTGGTAGCTTTATAATTTAGTGCATACTAATATTCACATTTATTTTCATATGTAATAAATGTTTGAAATGTGCAATTATTTTAGAATGACCTGCATTTGACCCTCCTAGACGCCATACAAAGCAGCTTCTTCAGAAGTTACCCATAAGAGACAAATCTAAAATTGACTGATTTATGACAGATACATGTGAAAACTACTCAATCTTAAAGGTATTTCACAAAAATATTCAAATTATGTTTATAGAAATAAATATATTAGTGGCTATGGGTTACATTCTAATGTATGCTACTAGTCAAAGCAAGGTTATTTTTCATAATACTCTAAATTTCTTGTTCCAATGATTCTCAGCAAACTAGGAGTCTTCTAATCTCACACAAAGAGAAATTTCATAATTTGCTAGCTCAGCCTCACAGATGATAACTATGTAACATTAGTGCACTATACAATGATGATTTCCTCTTCTCAGCCTCTTTTGTGCCTGGCAAGCTCAAATGCCTTCACAGAAAGAAAGAAAAAAAAATTCTTGTTTGATTAATATACCATGTCTACTATCGACTTTTTATAGTTTAATAAGATAGTCAAGACAAAAGGGACTATTTTATTAGTCTCTTTCACAGAAATACAAAAGAAGTCCTGGTGAAGTCAGATAACATTATAGGGTCTGCTGTAGTCTGAATGTTTGTGTTAAACCCCCCCCTCCCAAATTCCTGTCTTGAAATTGTAACTCTTAAATGTGGGATCTTTCATTAGTATTAGTAGGTGGGACCTTAGGGAGGTGACTAAGTCAAGAGGATGGAGTCCTCATAAATAAAATTAGTGCCCTTTTAGCAAAAAACACCACAGAGCTCCCCAGCCCTTTCACTATGTGAAGGTACAATGAGAAGTCTTTGACCTGGAAAAGGGCTCTCACCTAAACATTGTGGCACCCTGATCTTGGACTTCCAGCCTCCATAACTGTCAGAAATAGATTTCTATTGTTTATAAGCTACCCAATCTGTGACCTTTTTTGGTAGCAGCCCAAACAGACTAAGATAGGCTCTCAAAACAAATTTTTAAAAAGTGAGCTGAGACATGAATGCAGGATTTGTTCCCATTCTAGTGATTTAGCTGTCATGGAAGGTCACCTATCAGTAAAAGCCTGGGTCAGTATAACTTGAGGATATTACGTACAAAGAACTAGAAAATATTAGTTTCAAATTTTACACTTGTATATACAATGTTAGATTCTAAGAATATATTTTCAAAGAATGTTAAAGAATAATAATTTTAAATACCTTGTGCATAACACAAGATAACAAAATAAGAGGAAATGAAACACTTAAAATTTTTAAGTCTTTTCATTTTCCAAAGTGATCACAGTTGTAAGTGTGTGAGAAGTGGGAAGTCAACAATCACTACATCCCAGTTTTTTTTTTACTTGAGTGGTAAAAAAGTAATTGCTAGAATCATTATGACAGGTATAGACATTTCCTGAATTAATCATTTTATTCTCACACAACTGGAAATAAAATCATGGTCTTTCATTGCCATATGCCTTCTCATCATCCATAAAATAGATTTTTTTGTATCATTCTCCTGATACAAATGATAGTGCTGTCATGAAGTATATATATTCTTGAGAAAAAACCTTACTTTCTGAAAAATCAAACACTAAATATATCAGAGCTTATGGAAAAATAGACTTGTGTAGGTCATTCAAAACCTATATAACTTTGTAATCAGGACCCAAATAAAAATAATATAAGTATTAATTTAAATAGTAACACCATTCAGAAGACGTAACAGATTCTTAAAAAATAAAGCAGTTGTCCAGTGGTACCAACATCACCTGGAAAGTTTTTAGAAATGTACATGTAGAATGTACATTTTTAGAAATGTACATTCTCAGGCCCACTGAATCCCTAGCCTACTGAATCAAAAATTCTGGGGCAGGACTGAGCAATCTGTGTTTTATCAAGCCCTCCAGGTGACTGCAACACAATTTAAGGTTAGTGAATCACTGTACTACACTATATAAAGGATTTCACCTTTCAAAGTAATAAAGAAGTGAAATTGCTAGATGGCAATAAAATAAGAAAATAATTCAGATTGTTAAATTATGGAGTCAATGGCAAAATATACAAATGCTTGGTAAGTAGGCAGCCTCTAAATGACTCCCATGTCTCAGCTTCCTGATATCAATGCCCTGTAAATGCAGTGAGACTTAGTGACTAGCTTCTTTAATAAAGAGAATACAACAAAAGTAATGGGGTATTACTTCTGAGATTAGCTTCTGTCTTACTTCTCTCGTTCTTTCAGTTGCTCACTGCTAAATTCTGAGCTGTCCACTTGACAAAATAGCTTGGATCATCAACCAGGGAGGAACTGGGGTTCTCAGCCCAAAAACCCATGAAGAGATGAAGCCTGCTAACAGCCACACATAGGAAAGAGCTTAGAAATGAATTTTCTCCCAGTTGAGCCTTGAGATGATTGTAGCCCTGTGAGAAATCCTTAGCCTGAGGCCCCAGCCTAGAAGTTCCATATGCCTGACCCAAAGAAGCTATTTAAAAAAATAAAGTTTGTTGTTTTAAGACACTAAGTTTTAGGGGGTAATTTCTAATATAAACTGAGGGGAAGAAGTTCTGGTAAGTGGGTAGACTGTACAACACCATGTTTCTCTGCAATTAATGTGCTTTGTATTCAGTGCTGTTATTTGATGAATAAACCACAAAAAGCACGGGGAGGGGGATCACAAATGATCACATGCAACTACACATGTTATTGACATCATCCCTCACAAACTGACTGTGTGTGAGCTAATTTACTTCACAAAAACATGTATTTCATGGTGAGTCTGTTTTTCCAGAAGTAGCAATGTTTTTCTGTTTTTCTTAAGAATAATCATGACGCTTATTAAAGTACATTTCAAATTTCTAGGGTTTAATCCACTCTATGATTCCTTTAAGAATTACATAATGGGTATATTAAGATAGGTACATTTTTCTATTTTGCCATCATTTCCTTTTCTTTCTTTTTTCATCCTCCTGACAAGGAATTCTTTGGTAGAATATTAGGGAGAAGATTTTGGTATAGTAATGCATCAAAAAAGAATTACTGTCAACAATATGAACAACAGGAATTGCCTTGCTCTAGGAAAAGGACTTTGACACTCTGAGCTTCATCTCATCGTGCTCTGCCAAATTTATTCAATATTTGTTTCTTTCCAGAAAGAAAAGACTATATCTAAGATTGAGGAAGGGTGGGGAAACTACAGAGTGAAGGAAAAGACAGGTGGATGTGGCAGTAGTGAAATAGGAATTGAGACAATAAAAGAGATTCCTAGATAAACTTCCAAGGAGAATTCTATGGAGAAAAATGTGATTTGATGGAAGAGCAGGAAACATTTTGCATCACATTTTGGATGCACATATGCTCATCATCAGTGCTTAAATAACACTGTTTTATTCCTCATAATGACCTACATGCATGCACAGCTTCCCAGGCACTGTGAACCAACTGAAGAGTGATATAATTATTTTCATTTTTTATCATCCACTTGTCTCACATGTCAAATTGTAAATGTATTAATGTGGCCCATTTAAATGAGATAATGTATGTAAAATATTCTGAGTGCCTAAAATAGTAAGAGTATTCAACAAGTATGAATAATTAATTCTGTCACTTAATTTTAGCATATTGTTTAAAGATATGACTACAGTAATTCAATAAACTTCAATTAATTAGAACTCAACTGAATAAACGGCATTTTGTTTTAATCTACAATTCATTCTTCCTGAAATAAGCTAATAAAAGGAAAATATTTTATACTTTCTGCTACAGGAATCTGAAACTAAGGGAATCCCTGCTCCGGACATGATCTTTTAGGGATCCAGTAATATGTATTAACAACTCCAACACCAAATCTAACAACAGGGAAGCCGCTTGGAGTCAGTCTATCTTTCTTTACATCAATAGCATTTAATAAATAACTTTAAAAGCTGAGCATTATGATAGAAACTAAGAAGAAAGGAAGACAAAACCAACAAAGATAGCTCCTGGCATCATGAAGCCAAGTCTGAAGAAGACAGACAGACAGACCTTAACAAATGAATACAGGTCGTTAATGAAGTAAGTGCAAATATGAAAATATTTGTTCAAAAGTAAAAGGTGTGGATGACTTGAGTCACTTAACGGATTGCTACAAGTCACTGTATCTCAAATACATAACAATGACTTTATGTCAAAATCAGCAATTATCTTCCTAAAACATTGAATAAGGATTTCCTGTCCTAACTGTGACAGAATCGCTGATAATGAAGAAGAATTTTCATCCCTTTCTGGGGAAGGGATCAAATGGAGGTTTCCAAGTGTTCAAATTAGGGGGCTCACTTCTTGGGAGCAAACAGAGCAAAAAGCTAAACATCTTTTCTACTATTCTGAGAAGTAGGAGTAGAAATATTTTTCCAGACTTTTGCTTATCAACTTCTGATTTCCTTTGTTGTAGCACCCTTGGACAATCAAACAACCCACATCTCATCACTTTTCTGAACGTGTAAACCTGAATTTCACCACGGTAATCACCTGCCTCCAGCCTGCTATCACTCAACCACCCAGGTCTCTGTGTGATTAATGAGACTGTGGCTAAGGGCTCAACTTCAAATAGAACAATTTGTTTCTATCAGTAATAAAATATTTTTGAAACAGATTCTTGGGGTCAATATGCATTCAGTATAATTATCCTATCTTCTACAATTTTAGTATTATTTTACAGTATGATCAGTGATATCCGGAGAGAAAAAAAAAAAAAAAAATCCAAGGCACTAAGAATTGAAGAAATATATTGCTTTCATTTCATTTAAAGAATTGTCTAAAACCAGGAACTAGACCATATTTAAGAATATTTTTTAATAACAGATTAAAATCAAAGTGTTTTTCTGGCTTATTTGTTATACTCTCTGTTCCCTCTGCTATTCAGCTAATCGTAATTGATGTAGTAATATGAAATTAATGTAGGGATTATGTTTCAAGGCATGAATCAGTTCCAACAGGTTGTAATGTAATAACTTATTAGACTAATTTTAAAAAAGGTTAGAAAACCCATGTAATATCTTGCACTACAAGTAGAGTCAGCATTAATTCAGATATGCACTGTGAAGCTTATGTTAAGGATAGATAATAGGTATTAATAAACTAAAAAAACACAAAAACTAAAAATATGCACTCTAAATGGGGTAATTTTTACCTTATTGACTACATATTCAAAATATGAGTCTTGGGTTTTTTTAAGAAATAAAAAGAAAAACAAAACCCTAAAATCCAAAAACATAGTGCTTGTCTTTTTAAGCCAAAAGCTTAAATAAAAACGAAAAAACTTAACTTAAAAATAAATCTTTTTCCTGAACATTAAACCTAAATGATCACCACACATAATAGTCCTTATTTAAAAGAATTAAATAATTTTCAGCTTATACGCTAAATTAAAGGCAAAAGATTTTCCACCATGTTTAACAGAAATATATTGTAAGATCAATGATGAGTTTAACAGACACTTATTAAATACCTCTGTCTCTTTAAAACATTGGGATAGATATAATATGTCCACTGGGTTCATGAAACCAGTTCCCTGTTTTAGAATATAAATCCTGAATTCAACAAAGCAGTGTAAAATCTTGGGTTTAAAAAGTGACCTAGGGAATTAATTAAAATTGTGTATTTTAATGTATGCCAATCTACCTGATCTAAATGTCAACACTTGAATTATCAACAGAGCTCTCCACTTGCCAGGCATGGTTATGAGAAAATGGAGTAAATATTATTGCAAATTTCTTATAAAAAATATGTTATTTCCAGACCTTTAAACACAAATTAAAATCATGTAGTGTCAAAATAAACTAAAAACAAACAAAAACCAAAAAATAAACAAAAAAATTCAGACATGCTTGACTGTCAAAACCCATCACGGTGCTTATGAACTACATTTTTTAAATTTAGACAAGACCACAGAGTAGACACTTTCATTGACAACCTCACTTTCAATAACTTGCTTCATTCCTCAATCGATTATTACTCCTTTTATCCTTTCCAGTACTCCAGGGTTGTCCCCTTAAAGATTTTACACTGCTCAGTTACATCTTTTAAAGTTTTAAGTAAACAGCACATATCATTCCCTGTGAAGTTTACACAAAAGAACCTTCTGATTCATAGATTTAGTAGTTGTATTAGTCTCTAAACTTGGCTGTGTTTGTTCTAGATTCTTCATGTTTTCAGAATCAAAGAGAGTATCTCTTGTCACTTTTAAGCAAAGAATGTAGTTCTGAAAGAAAAAAAAAAAAAGGAAAAAGAACCTATGACATATTCACTGCCATAGTCAAACTTGTACAAGGGGTGTACAAGTCAAACTTTTACAGACAGTCATGGAAGTTAAAGAAGAAATGGGCCTTTCACAACCAAACTGTCTGTTTCCTATTAAGTTTCTGCTTCTTCATCTACATTTTGTTTATGCCTCTGAAGTTTCTTTTGGAAGATATTGATGTGATGGTAAAAGTAAAAACTTGCTTTAAGCACTCATCATACAAATTAAATTTTAAGTAAAAGCAATTGGTATTGCTGTTGAGTAAGTTCTTCCTGTAGATTGCTCAGACACTCTGTAAAATTGCCTGCTGACCTAGTCCATGGACCAGAGATGCCTGTGGCCTGATAGCCAATAGTATCTATCATAGGTGACATTTATAGTGCAGAGCTCTGTGCAATTGTGCCAAAAGTACACAGCAACTGCAAACAGGCTCTTTGAGATGATATGATATATTAAATTATATCTTGCACTCTCAATTGAAAAATGAGCATCCTGGAGAAATAAACACTCCTGAAAACCAAGCTGGAAAAAAATCAAAATTTGAAAGTGGCTAGGTACTTTTATTTTGCTAACTGATCATGTAAAAAGGCATAAAGTTGGCATATGCACACTTATGAAATGTAAAGTGCATCCATCTTTTTAATGTTTTAGGTTTGGTTTTGTGATATATACAGAATCATCTCCATTTTACAGATGAGAAAATTGAGTCTCAGCTGGATTAAGTGATTTATCTGAGTTAAAACAGTTATTAAGAAGGATTCACATGAACATAACATGCACATATTGATTCTGAAGAATTTTCCATTTCTTTTTATCATGTTTTACATACTAAAGAGTATTGTTTAGTTCTGAAAAATCTTGTTTATGAATTATTCCCTGGGGGAGAAAGTGACTAAACATATGTTGTGATTGCAAGGGTGCCAGGAAAGCTTCTAATTCCCCAAAGTACACATTATGTGGGAATCTGTATCTAGGGATAGACATAAAATAACATATATCTTGGACTTGATTGTGAAACTTTGAAGCTGAAGCTGACCTGATGATTAACATAGTTCTACTGTATCCTTTTAGCCATTATGGGTCTAGGGCCAAGAGAGAGGATATCTTGTTTAAGCTCACTTCTAATTTTACTTTCAGACTTAGGAATAGAATTATAGCTTTTTAAATTTCAAGTTTTTGCCTTTGTTCTATATCATTTTGCCTTTCTTATCGATAACATAAAAATCTGATATCAAGTGATAATATTTGTGACTCTGATGAATTCATTAATGCTAAGATCACTTTAGTCTTGACCTGGGAATCCAGTAACAGTCCTTATAAGAGACATAATGATGTAAAGTTTGTTGATATATTAATAAGTAAAAACAGGTTGGCTAGAATAACACTTTAACTTAAATTTTAATCAGTCTCAGAACTATATTACAGGGGAAAGTTATCACCTGTATTTTAGATCTGCACTTGCACCTGTATTTAAGCTTTTAATAGTGGAAAATGAAAATGATCAGAGATTGTAGCATTACTATATACAATCCATTTCCTTTGGATCTTTACCCAAAATAATTTTAGGTTTGATCTTTGTTTCTTTTTACTCCCCAAAAAGGATTCATATTAAATTAACCAAGTTTTAAAATTCTCTCAGCTAGGTTTCTGATGGTTGGAGATGCCTATTATGCATGTCACAGTGGAAAATATAATCATCCAGAATTAGCTCTTTGGAAATCAAAGTATATGGCTTCGAAGAGCTGTTCTGTGAGGATAGCAATATAATCATGACTTGCTGAACCTCATTTCCAACTTTCCCTCTACCCAAGAGCACCTGCTCAAATTTATATTTGAGACTCAAATGTTCAATTGAAAGCTCTAGGATTTGGGGAAAAAATACCATTCCCTGTGTTTCTAGGCATGAGCCATGGAAAGTACAGAGGAAAATGATACACATGTCTGTTCATTGAGCGTAGTTTCTTCTCACTACAACACTTCACAGATTTCTGGTGAGCCTATGGGGACATTACTCCTAAAGAAAATTGATTCCGATTCATGTAGTTGAAAAGGACTACCCATAGGTAATTACTGACAGATCTCTCCTCCTCACACCTCAGTGATAGAATAAGTTTACTAGCTCATTTGCTACAGACCAAAATCATTAAAATTGTCCAGGTCATCCTTAAAGTTATGATTTGGCTTTGTCAAGAAATCCTGACTTTTAATGATGCTGTAGAAATACCAAATCATGGATGACTAATGATGAATTATAGCATACTTCAAGAGACTCAGTAAACTGAGGGGGAAAAAAAGATCAAGATGAGTAATTCGAATTATTGGCTCCTAGCATGGTAATCCAATGAAAGAATCAAAAGATAATTTAAGTAATAAGAATCTCAGGGAATCAAGGGGGGGGGAAACTTTCTGAATCAAAAAGTATGATTTCCAAATTTTTAAATTTAGAAGAATTCTACTTCCAGCAATTTGTCAGGTATGAAGGGCTTGAAAGCACAGCCATAACACCACCTAAAAATGCTGAAGACAGTTAAATGTATAAATAAACTTGCAAAAAGAGAAAGCAAGGTATTGATAAAAAATTGAAATTATAATGGGGTAATTACAGTTCAGGCATAAAAAATGGAGTCAGTTGTCCATTGAGGATCTGGTCTCAGACATATCTGAGCACCACTGAGAACTTAAACTTCCTTTGAAATGTACCAGACCCAAGGACACCAACAGCCGTATTCAGAACAACACCCGCCAGCTGCAGCCTTATGGTCTCAAGTTCTCCCTTTGTAACTGTGCAACCATTTTAGACCCCAACAAATCCTTATTTAACAAGGACCCTTACTTCTTGCAAGTTTCTATTATAATTCTTGATAAACAATTCATGTAATTAACTGTAACCTTGTATTTTTTTGTTGTTTGTTTCTGTTTATAAGCCTCCCCCATTATGTAGGTCAGGGAAATACAATTCAATTGCTCTTGAATCTGTGTCTCCCAGGCTGCTGTATCAAGTCCCATTTTAGGTGTATATTAACTCAGGCAAGGTTTGTCACATGGCGTTAAAGACTTTGTGACTTTTTAAAATCATTTAACACCAACATACCTGCCAAATCCCTGCTTCGTTCTCTAGCTTACATAGTGGTTGACTAATTGGTTAACATGGGCTCTAAACTTTCTTTTTCTGTATTGCCTTTTTAAATACCACAAATTACATTCATGTAAAATGCTTTTGAAAACATAACTCACTCCCATTCCAAATTTGAATAAGAAATCTCTGAAAATGTTCCCATAAAAAGTAGAATGATTTAAAACAAATAAAATATAATAATGCACAAAATAATTTTAATTTCCATACTATTCTGGCAATTTTAGCTGACAAAATTTAATCTTTGTAATATTATAATATTTATTTAAATTGTGTTTTACAGATATCAATGGTGTTTAGATATTTCTGGTCTGTAAGATCAAATACATATGAACCCAAGATAAGAATTTCCTTAATGTTTTCAATATCCAAATTCAAATTAGAAAGCTCAACTCATAAAACTTATGCCTTAACTGACTCTCTGGCAAAAGTCCCATCTTAAAATGGTTGGAAACCAAGATAGAAAATTCAGAAACTCTTGGATGACAGGTCTTTGAACCTCTTTGTGAACACTGGCCTTGGCCTTAAGGAGGAGAAAACACAGCATGGATGCATGAGTATAATGTAGGAAACAAATTTTTGAACTTCTTGTCATGTCTTTCCCCTACCGATTGCCTTAAGACAACAAAAGGTACTCAAAGCTATTGCTCAAATGTCCTCAGGAACAAAATTAGGACAACACAGAAACTCTGTGCTTGAGAGGACTGGAGGAAAACAGATTGTGACTAACAATTTCAGTGATTGCTTCCCCCTTCTTGCCCTCTAAATGCCCATGACTGATGAATTAATATGTAGGGTTATATTCTTCTAATACTGAGGTTAGGGGGTATTATAAATACGATGTTAGAAAGCATGAAGCCCTCACCCGTGGACTTGTTTGGTAGGGTTAAAAGCAACTGACTGTGACTTTCTGGAGCCAAGGACACTTGAACATCCATTGCCTATCCCCTGAACTCTTTGGGGCTAACTTGGACCAACCTTCACTATTCCACAGTCCTTTCAAAGGAGCTGATACTCTGAGGAGAAATATGAGCTCAAAGGCTCAATAAACAAGATCTTTGAAGAGCACAATTTTATCAAAACAATGCACACTAAAGATTTATAGATTCTGCCAGAGATATAAATATTAAAGCATAAATTTTAAGCTTAAGAATTTTAAATTAGCTTTAAAGACATACTAAAAGAGATAATAGAAGATATTAACCAATATAAAATATGAATGAGAAACCACAAATAAAATTGAAATACTAGATATAAAAAGTATAGTAGTTGAAATACTGTTGGTTTGAAATCTCAGGAGCTTTCCGGGTGAAATCTGAAACTAGCCCTTTACGCGGAAGGCAAGAAGAGATAGAAGAAAGAGGCAGGCCATTGTAGTTTGTAGGTGGCAGGCTTAATAATCAAAGGAACTTACTTATGAGGCTTGCCTTTGTTAACTGTAAATCAGTATAACTCATAACCTGCCCATCAGAATCTTAAAAGTTTACACAGAGACCTTAACAGGGTTCAGTTAGGTATATTGCCTAGATGGTCTCAACAACATATTACTCTCTCAAGCCTGCACCCTTGAAAACAGCACTGACTGTGGGAACAGTGGGCTGAACATACATTCCAAGGACACAGAATGGGGGTGAGAAAATTCTGATTGCCCAGGTCCAGCTCAGACAGAGGTCTACTGGCAACACTTAAAATATAGACTATTCAGGAATAAATGAATAAAATTTGTACAAGACCTTATCCTGAAAAATATTAAACATTATTGGAGACTGTAAAGAAGATCTTAATAAATAGAGAAATATATCATATTTATGGATTAGACGACTCAATATTATTAAGATGTCAAATCTCTTGATTTTGATAGTTTCAGTGTAATTCCAATTAAAGTCTATATCAGCTTATTTGTAGAAATTTACAAACTGAGTCACACTTTTAGCAATTTATCATAAAGTTAAACATATATCTACTCTGTGATCCAGCAATTCTACCCTTGGGCCTTTGTCCAAGAGAAAATAAAACGTATCTCCACAAATGAATTTAAAATACATTTATTGCAGCTTTATCCCCAAATAACCAAAGTTTCAAATGTTGCTTATCTATTTATTGTCTCCTGGCTTCAAATTCACCCTTTTAGACTAATCTGTGAAAAAGGATCTGGGTCCTTTAAATTTTGTTTGTTCCAGCTAGCACTGAAGTTTGCTCAACAGAATGCACTGGAGAGATATTGCAGAAGAAAAAAACAGTTTTAATTCCTAGTTCCAGTGGATTTACTCAGTTGACCACTGCTGTGTGTATGGTTTCTCCAGTGCACAGCTCAGGAATCACTCATAAGCCAGCAGTGCTCAGCTTCCCCCAGAACCCACCTTGGATAGCTTTGTAGCAGAGTAACACTGGTGACATACCTCCCTGTGAACAGCCTTCTTCAGAATCCTAGACGTCAGATTTCCAGTAAGTTTTGTAAGATATATTTCTAGCAAGTTCAAGTGGTTGGCACTATGGCTTTCCTGTCATTATGTAATGTATGGCCACGCTTTCTCCAACAAGGTCTGGATATAAACCCAAGGGTAGTATCTTCCTTGGGCACTCTGTCACAACCCTAAGGGTAGTGGCTGTTCCTTGTAACTGTTGCTTCTATATTCTTTACATTTTCCTTTACTTCTTACTAGTCAATCCTTTGCTAGTCTAATTTTCTCTTAAAGTTAATCATTTTTTTAGTTTTATTGAATATAATTGACATACAATATAATTGACATACAACACTGTGTAAGCTTAAATTGTACAGCATAACAAATTGACATATATATATATATATATATATATAGTAAGATGATTACCACAATGAGTTTAGTTAACATCCGTCATGAAGAATTAATCATTCTTAACATTAAATATTCTCTGTTCAAATTACTATGTGGTTTCTATCTCTTTATTGAACCCAGATTATTTCAGTCCATCAATAGGAGAATGGATAAACAAATTATAGTTTATTGATATAATTGACTACTACTCCATAATAAATGTGACAAACAGCAAATATAAATGCAAATACATTATGTCAAAAAAAATAAGCCATATACAAAATAGGACATACTGCATAATTCCATTTATATAATGTTCTATACAGACAAAACTTATTACTACAGAAATCAAAATACTAATTGTACTTGAGTGCACTGGATTGGCTGGACAGAAGCATAAAGTAACTCTTTGAGGTGATGAAATTATTTTGTATCGCTGTTGTAAGTATGGTTTACATGGGATATATATTTGCCAAAACTCACCAAACTGAAATCAAGATATGTGCATTTTACTTAATTAAAAAAGTACTTTCAAGAAAATCTATAGACAATTTTAGCAATAATGTGACAGTTTACAATTGTGACTGGGTGTAAGACCAATATCCAAAAGTCAGTTATGACTAAACATTAGAAAAAATAAATAAATAACTTAAAGGAAAAACTCAATTTACCATAGCATCTCAGAAAAGGAAAAAAATCTAACAAAGATGTACAGTATCTCTACAGTGAAATGTGTAAACTTCATTAACAGCTACTTTACAAAAACTAAATAAAGTAAATTCTGTTTATGCTTAGGAACACAATATTTCAGTGATATCAATTTTCCCTAAATTGTTACTTGAATCCAAGGGAAATCTAAATAAAATCTAAAAGGTTTCATATAAAATTTTATGTGGAAGAATATATTTTTCCAAAATTACATTGCAATGTTTATATTTCCATATACTTTACAGAACCTTCCACTCCCTCATCAAATTATGAAGCTTATTTCCTCTCCCCTTAAAAGCTGGTAGGCTTTTATGTTTGTTTCAATAAATAGAATGCAACATAAGTGATAGTGCATTTTTTTCTGAGTCTAAGTGATAAAAGGCAATATAGATTCACTCTGGCAATATAGCTTCACTTTCTCTCTCTCTCTCTGTCAAGACACTTTTCCTGGGAACCTATCCACCATGTAATGAGAAAGCTTAGGCCACATACAGAGGCCACGTATAGTATTCTCATTGACAGCATAGCCAAAGTTCCAGTCAACAGTTAAAAAATAACCTGCAAGACATATGAATGAACAAGCCTTCAGATAATTCCAGATTCAGTTTTCATGCTATATTAGGTGACCCCAATGAGCTGAGAATAGCTGTTACTCTATAACATTATAGAGTAATGTTATTATTACTCTATAATAATAGCTGTTATTCATGTTATTCATGAATTTATGAATAGCTATGGAGTAACAGCTATTCATAAATTCATGAGCAAAGTAAATAACATTTTTGTTTTAAGCTTCTATCTATTGGAGTGGTTTGTTATGCAGCAAACTATGAGAATATTTCATAAGAACAAAGTTCCAAGAAAACCCAAGACACTTAAGAGCAGTGGTGCACTTGCCCTATTGGTTACTGGGATTTGTAATAAATATATAACAACTAAGAGTGTTGTATTTGTTCAGCATTAGTAAAATGGAGTATAATAGAGAGCCCAGAAACAGACCAATGCAACTTTAGTAGAAGACAGGTTAGCATGTCACATTAAAAGAAAAGGAGGAATTGTTCAATAAATTGATATGGAATAAATAGTTAAGCAAATGCTAAAGGATAAATTTAGATTCCTATCTCATACCAAATACAAACACAACTTCAGATAGATTAAGGACTTAAACATCAAATAAATAAATAAATAAATAAACTTCAAAATGCTTAGTAGAAAATAAAGGTGAAATTTTTTTAAATCTTGGGGTAGGAAAAGTCTTTATGAAAAATGTAAAATGGAGAGACCTTCAAGATGGCAGAGGAGTAAGACATGGTGATCACCTTCCCCCCAACAAATACATCTACATATGGAACAGAACACCTACTGAAAGCTGACAGAACACCACAGACTTCCAAAAAGTCAAGAAAATCCTCATGTACCCAGGTAGGGCAAAAGAAAAGAGAAAAAAAAAAAAAAAGACAAAAGAATAAGGATGGGACATGCGCCTCTGGGAGGGAGCTGTGAAGGAGGAAAAGTTTCCACACACTAGGAAGCACTGGCAGAAGTGGAGGGGGAGCTTCAGAGCCACAGAGGAGAGCACAGCAACAAGGGGTGCAGAGAACAAAGCAAAGCAGAGAGATCCCCACACAGAGGATCAGTGCCGACGAGCACACACAAGCCTGAGACACTTGTCTGCTTACCCACCAGGGTCAGAGTGGAGGGCTGGGAGCTGAGGCACAGGCTTCAGGGGTGACATCCCAGGGAGAGGACTGGGGATAGCAATGTGAAGACAGCCTGAATGGGGCTAGTGTGCCACAGCTAGCTGGGAGGGATTAAGGGAAAAAATCTGGACCTGCCAGAGAGGCAAGACACCATCGTTTCAGGGTGTACAAGGAGAGGGGCTTCCTGCTCCAAGTGCCACAGATGGCAGAGCAATGCCTAAGTGAGCTCCAGAGATGGGCATGAGCTATGGCTATCATCTCGGACCTCAGAGGCAGGCATGGACCACTACTGCCCTCGCCGCTGTCACCAAGGATCCTGTATGCAAGCACAGGTCACTACCCACACCTTCCTGAGACCCTATGCATCACGCCACTTTCAGAGTCCCGTGATCCAGGACCAACTTTCCTGGGAGAACACATGGCACACCTCAGGTTGTTGCAACATCATGCCCCAGCCTCTGCCACCACAAGCATGCCCCGCATTCCAATTGTGAATACTGTACTCCACTCTCTCCCCTGCCTGAGTGAGCAAGAGAGCCCTAATCAGCCGCTGATTTAACCAGTTCCTGTCTGTGTGGGGAAAAGATGTCTGAGGGCAGCCTACACACAGAGGCAGGGCCAAAATCAAAGCTGAACCCCAGAAGCTGTGTGAACAAAGAAGAGAAAGGGAAATTTCTCCGTGCAGCCTCAGGAGCAGGGGACAAAATCCCCACAATCAGTTTGGTAAACCCTGCATGTGTGGAATACATGAATAGACAATGAGTGTTCCCAAAATTGAGGTGGTGAACTTTGGGGCCAACTGTGGACTTGATGTTTGCTTTCTGCATTTGATTTGTTTTAGGTTTTATGTTTATCTTAGTTTAGTTTTTAGTGATTGTTTTTACTTGTGGGTTTGTTTATTTGTTTGACTGCTCTCATCCTTTTTTTTTTCTCTTCTTGTGAGTGTGTGTATGCATATTTCTTTGTGTGATTTTGTCTGTTTAGTTTTGCTTTTACCATTTGTTTTGCAGTTCAGTCTGTTCATTATTTTTTCTTCTTTTTTTCTGAACACTGAGGCTGGCAGGGTTTTGATGCTCTGGCCAGATACTGGGCCTGAGTCTCCAAGGTGGGAGAGCTGATTGCAGGACTTTGGACCACCAGAGACCTCCTGGGCCCAAGTAATATTAACCAGTGACAGCTCTCCCAGAGATCTCTATCTCAACACTAAGACCTAGCTCCACCAAACAGCCAGGAAGCTCCATTGCTTGATGTCCCATACAAAACAACTAGAAAGACAGGGACACAACCCCACCCATTAGCAGAGAGGATGCCTAAAGTCATACTAAATTCACAGACACCCTAAAACACACCACCTAACATGGCCCTGTTCAGCAGAGGGACAAGATCCAGCACCACCCACAAGAAAACAGGCACCAGTCTTCCCAACAAGGAAAACTACAGAAGCCACTGAACCAACATCACCCACTGGGGGCAGACACTAGGAATAAGAGGAACTACAAACATGCAGGTTGCAAAAAGGAGACCTCAAGCACAGTAAGTTAAACAAAATGAGAAGACAGAGAAATATGCAGAAGATGAAGGAGCAAGGTAAACACCTAACCAGACCAAACAAATGAAGAGGAAATAGGCAGTGGACCTGAAAAAGAATTCAGAGTAATGATAGTAAAGATGACCCAAAATCTCAGAAATAGAATGGAGAAAGTACAAGAAATGTTTAACAAGGACCTAGAAGAACTAAAGAGCAAACAATGATGAACAACACAACAAATGAATTTTAAAATACTCTAGAAGGAATCAATAGCAGAGTAATTGAGGCAGAAGGACGGATAAGTGAGCTGGAAGATAGAATAGTGGAAATAACTGCCGCAGAGCAGAATAAAGAAAAAAGAATGAAAAGAATTGAGGACAGTCTCAGAGACATCTGGGACAAAATTAAATGCACCAACATTAGAATTACAGGGGTCCCAGAAGAAGAAGAGAAAAAAGAAAGAGTCTGAGAAAATATTTGAAGAGATTACAGTTGAAAACTTCCCTAACATTGGAAAAGAAATAGTCAATCAAGTCTAGGAAGAGCAGAGATTCCCGTACATGATAAATCCAAGGAGAAACACACCAAGACACATATTAATCAAACTACCAAATATTAAATACAAAGAAAAATTATTCAAAGGAGCAAGGGAAAAACAAAAAACAACATACAGGGGAATCCTCATAAGGCTAAGAAACAGCTGATTTTTCAGCAAACCAGAAGGGAGTAGCAGGATATATTTAAATTGATGAAACGGAAAAACCTACAACCAAGATTACTCTGCCACCAAGGATCTCATTCAGATTCAACGGAGAAACGAAAATCTTTACAAACATGCAAAAGTTAAGACAATTCAGCACCACCAAACCAGCTTTACAACAAATGCTAAAGGAACGTCTCTAGGTGGGAAACACAAGAGAAGGAAAAGACCTACAAAAACAAACCAAAAACAATTAAGAAAATGTTCATAGGAACATACAAATTGATAATTACCTTAAATGTAAATAGATTAAATGCTCCAACCAAAAGACACAGGCTCACTGAGCGGATACAAAAACAAGACCCATATATATGCTGTCTACAAGAGACACACTTCAAACCTATGGACACATACAGACTGAAAGTGAGGGGATGGAAAAAGATATTCCATGCAAACGGAAATCAAAAGAAAGCTGGAGTAGCAATTCTCATATCAGACAAAATATATTTTAAAATAAAGACCATAATAAGAGACAAAGAAGGACACTACATAATGATGAAGAGATCAATCTAAGAAGAAGATATAATACTTTTAAATATTTATTCACCCAATATAGGAGCACCTCAATATATAAGGCAAATGCTAACAGCCATAAAAGGGGAAATTGACAGTAACACAATAATAGTAGGGAA
Source organism: Balaenoptera physalus (assembly GCF_965194825.1). Lineage (NCBI taxonomy): Eukaryota > Metazoa > Chordata > Mammalia > Artiodactyla > Balaenopteridae > Balaenoptera > Balaenoptera physalus. The sequence continues at coordinate 32,043,344 of NC_138895.1, read as the reverse complement.
TTTAACAACCTACGTTCACCAATGGACAGATCATCCAAAATGAAAATAAATAAGGAAACACGAGCTTTATATGACACATTAGACCAGATGGAATTAATAGATATTTATAGGAATTCCGTCAGAAGACAAAAGAATACACGTTCTTCTCAAGTACATACGGAACATTCTCCAGGATAGATCATATCTTGGGTCAGAAATCAAGCCTCAGTAAATTTAACAAAACTGAAATCATATCAAGTATCTTTTCCAAAGACAATGTTATGAGACAAGATATCAATTACAGGGAAAAAAAAATGTAAAAAACCAAACACATGAAGACTAAATAATACACTATTAAATAATCAAGAGATCACTGAAGAAATCAAAGAGGATATCAAAAAATACCAAGAAACAAATGACAATGAAAACAAGAAAACCCAAAACCTATGAGATGCAGCAAAAGCAGTTCTAAGAGGGAAATTTATAGCAACAAAATCCTACACCAAGAAACAAGAAAAATCTCAAATAAACAACCTAACTTTACACCTAAAGCAAGTAGAGAAAAAGACCAAAAAAAACCCCCAAAGTTAGCAGAAGAAAGAAATCATAAAGATCCAATTAAAAATAAATGAAAAAGAAATGAAGAAAACAATATCAAAGATCAATAAAACTAAAAGCTGGTTCTTTGAGAAGATAAACAAAATTGATAAACCATTAGCCAGACTCATCAAGAAAAAAAGGGAGAAGACTCAAAACAACAGAATTAGAAATGAGAAAGAATTAACAACTGACACTACAGAAATACAAAGGATAATGAGAGACTATTACAAGCAAGTATATGCCAATAAAATGGACAATCTGGAAGAAATAGACAAATTCTCACAAAGGTACAACCTTCCAAGACTGAACCAGCAAGAAACAGAAAATATGATAGACCAATCACAAACACTGAAATTGAAACTGTGATTAAAAATCTTCCAACAAACAAAAGCCCAGGAGCAGGTGGCTTCAGAGGCAAATTCCATCAAACATTTAGAGAAGATCTAACACCTATCCTTCTCAAACTCTTCCAAAATATAGCAGAGGGCAGAACACTCCCAAACTCATTCTACGAGGCCACCATCACCCTGATATCAAAACCAGACAAAGATGACACAAAGAAAGAAATCTACAGACCAATATCACTGATGAACATAGATGTAAATATCCTCAACAAAATACTAGGAAACAGAATCTAACAGCACATTAAAAGGATCATACAACATGATCAAGTGGGAGTTATCCCAGAGATTCAAGGATTCTTCAATGTACATAATTAAATCAATGTGATACATCGCATTAACAAACTGAAGAATAAAAACCATATAATTATCTCAATAGACAAAGAAAAATCTTTTGACAAAATTCAACACACATTTATGACAAAAACTCTCCAGAAAGTGGGCATTGAGGGAATCTATCTCAACATAATAAAGGCTATATATGACAAAAGCACAGCCAACATAATTCTCAATGGTGAGAAACTGAAACCATTTCCTCTAAGATCAGGAACAAGACAAGGATGCCTACTCTCAGCATTATTATTCAACATAGTTTTGGAAGTTTCAGCCACGGCAATCAGAGATGAAAAAGAAATAAAAGGAATCCAAACTGGAAAAGAAGTAAATTTGTCACTGTTTGCAGATGACATGATACTATACATAGAGAATCCTAAAGATCCTACCAGAAAACTACTAAAGGTAATCAATGAATTTGGTAAAGTAGCAAGTTACAAAATTAATGCACAGAAATCTCTTGCATTCCTATACACTAACAACAAAAAATCTGAAAGTGAAATTAAGGAAACACTCCCATTTACCATTGCAATGAAAAGAATAAAATACCTAGGAATAAACCTACCTAAGGAGACAAAAGACCTTTATGCAGAAAACTATAAGAGACTGACAAAAGAAATCAAAGATAACACAAACAGATGGAGAGATATACCATGTTCTTGGATTGGAAGAATCAACATTGTGAAAATGACTATACTACCCAAAGAAATCTACAGACTTAATGTAATCCCTATCAAACTACCAAGGGCATTTTTCACAGAACTAGAAAAAAAAAATTGCACAATTTGTATGGAAACACAAAAGACCCCGAGTAGCCAAACAATCTTGAGAAAGAAAAATGGAGCTGGAGGAATCAGGCTCCCAGATTTCAGACTATACTACAAAGGTACAGTAATCAAGAGAGTATGGCACTGGCACAAAAACAGAAATATAGATCAATGGAACAGGATAGAAAGCCCAGAGATAAACTCATGTACATATCGTCACCTTATCTTTTACAACTAAAGCAAGAGTATACAATGGAGAAAAGACAGCCTTTCAATAAGTGGTACTGGGAAGACTGGACAGCTCCATGTAAAAGAATGAAATTAAAACACTTCCTAACACCATACACAAAAATAAACTCAAAATGGATTAAAGACCTCAATGTAAGGCCAGACACTATAAAACTCTTAGAGGAAAAACTAAGCAGAACACTCTATGACATAAATCACAGCAAGATGCTTTTTGACCCACCTCCTAGAGTAATGGAAGTGAAAACAAAAATAAACAAATGGGACGTAATGAAACAAAAGCTTTTGCACAGCAAAGGAAACCAGAAACAAGATGGAAGACCAACCCTCACAATGGGAGAAAATATTTGCAAATGAAGCAACTGACAGAGGATTAATCTCCAAAATATACAAGCAGCTCATGCAGCTCAATATCAAAAAAACAAACAACCCAATCAAAAATGGGCAGAAGACCTAAATAGACATTTCTCCAAAGAAGATATGTAAATTGTCAACAAACACATGAAACATCACTAATCGTCAGAGAAATGCAAATCAAAACCACAATGAGGTATCATCTCACACCAGTCAGAATGGCCATGATCAAAAAATCGACAAACAATAAATGCTGGAGAAGGTGTGGAGGAAAGGCAACCCTCTTGCACTGTTGGTGGGAATGTAAATTGATACAGTCACTATGGAGAACAGTATGGAGGTTCCTTAAAATACTAAGAACAGAACTACCATATGACCAAACAATCCCACTACTGGGCATATACCCTGAGAAATCCATAATTCAAAAAGAGACATGTGTGACAATGTTCATTGTAGCACTATTTACAATAGCCAGGACATGGAAGCAACCTAAGTGTCCATCAACAGATGAATAGATAAAGAAGATGTGGCACATATATACAATGGAATATTACTCAACCATAAAAAGAAATAAAATTGAGTTATTTGTAGTGAGGTGGATGGACCTAGAGTCTGTCATACAGAGTGAAGTAAGTTAGAAAGAGAAAAACAAATACACCATATTCTAACACATATATATGGAATGTAAAAAAAAAAAGGTTCTGATGAACCTAGGGGCAAGACAGGAATAATGATGCAGACATAGACAATGGACCTGAGGACATGAGGGTGGGAAAGGGAAGCTGGGATGAACTGAGAGAGTAGCATTGACATATATACACTACCAATTGTAAGACAGATGGCTAGTGGGAAGCAGCTGCATAGAACAGGGAGATTAGCTCAGTGCTTTGTGACCACGTAGAGGGGTGGGATAGGGAGGGTGGGAGGGAGGTGCAAGAGGGAGGGGATATGGGCATATATATATATACACATAGCTGATTCAGTCTGTTTTACAGCAGAAACTAACACAACATTGTAAAGCAATTATATTCCAATAAGGACGTAAAAAAGAAAAAATTAGCTATCAAGGCACGAAAAGACATGGAGGGACTTTAAATACATCACTAAGTAAAAAGAAGCCAATCTGAGAACACTCCATACTGTTTGATTCCAATTATATGACATTCTGGAAAAGGCATAACTATGGAGACAACAAAAGATCAGTGGTTGCCAGGGTGAGGGACGAAGAGGTGAATAAGAGCACAGAGGATTTTTAAGGGAGTGGAAATACTTTATATGATATTATAATGATGGATATATGTCATTAAGTATTTGTCAAAACGCGTAGAATGTACAGTCCCAAGAGTGAACCCTAAGGAAAACTATGGACTTTGGGTGATTATGATGTGTCCATGTAGCTTCATCCTTGGCAAAAAAAATGTACCTCTCTGGTGAGAAATGTTAATAATGAGGGCAGCTATGCACGTGTGGGGCAGGTGGTATATAGGAAATCACTGTACCTTCATTTCAATTTTATTATAAACCTAAAACTTCTGTAAAAATAGTCTTTAGAACGTCAAAAAAATTAAATAAAAGTGACTTTATGTGAAAAGACTCCATTCTTCCAAATTAATTATTTTCTATTTAATAAGTATTATTAAATGCCTACAATATGTGTTAGTCAAATGGGATAGTGTGAGTTATTACATTGTCCTTCAAAGAGTGGTTCTCTTCCCTTCAACAATGGAATCACTGTAATATTGTCCAAAGTATATATCCATTGACCTCCTGAGAACTTCTGAATGGAATATCTGAGTTGAGAACCAGAAATTCTCAAAAGAACTAATACAGATGATTCCTTTGTACTCTAAAGTTTGGGAATTATTTGACTAAGTGATTAAAAGCATGAGTCACTAGAATCACCAAAATCACTAGAATTAGTATTTGGTTGGAGTCCCAGGCATTTTATTTACAAGCATGTAATTTGTATTACATTAACTTCTCTATGTTTCCATTTCCTTGCCGTATTAAACTCAGTAAAAGAAAAAACAATAAAATCTAAGTTGTATTGGTTTTATGAGGATTAAGGAGGCAGCACAATGAAGTGTTAAAGTTTCTAAAATATTTTGATAGGTATGAGGTCCTAAGATTTTTGTTAATTAGCAAGACTATAATGGTAAGCTAAGTATACCAATATCACCTATCTGGATTTAAAAATCTAGTGGAATTTTAAATTTAATAAGAATTCAATGAGTTTTACCTCTTCTGTGGATGATGACGAAGACAACAATGACTGAGGCCTAAAAAGCTTGAAGAAAAATAAAAAAACTAAAGTACAATCACATGCTGTCAGAAAATTATTTTCTAAAGGAGAAAGACAGAGGCAAAGAGGAGACTATTTCTGTGGTCCATCTATCTTCCCTATGCTTTATACTTTGCTTCTGGCAACCCCTTTCTGTCAGTAACTTTCTTTTTATATTTAAAGGTTGCTGAATCTCATCATAGTGACCCAGGAATGATAGATTTGGATGATGAATAACATCCTTTGTGGGAAAAAAAATTGTATGCACACATCCTAGAGTTTTAAGCTTAATGTAATTACATGGCTATTATTATTCTCAGTGGAAGTGATGATCTATCTTTATTTTACCTTTCCTAATTTCCCCCTTTACTACCTTTCTACCCCAAGGTTTACAACGAATCAGGAGTTGTCCACTCAGTAGTGATGAATAAATGAAACAAGATCTTCACTGTCATAAGTCTTATATTTCAGTGGCTGGTGATCAGAATGATAGAGGTGATAAGTAAATACACACATAAATAACTGGATAAGTAAGCATAGAGACTAACTGCAGATAGTGATAAATGCTAAGAACAAAATGAAATAAGGTGAAATCATTGAAAGCGATGGGGTAAACTACTTTAGAATAGAGCATCTGGAAAAGATTCTGAATGGGTAATATGCTCAGAGGAATGAATTACTTGAAAAAGTTAATCATTTAAATGAATGGAAAATGGAATTTCAGGAATAAAATACACCCTAAATTGGAGATAACCTTTTGTGTGTGTGTGTGTGTGTGTGTGTGAAGAAAACCAAAGTGACTAGAACAGAGTGAGTAAATGGTTCCAAGACTTGTCTAAAAGATAGCCAGGTGCTAGATCACATGTGGTCTGAAAGGACACACAATAGAGAGTTTTCAATTATTTTCCAAGGATAAGGCATAGCCATTGGAGAGTTTGATCAGTGGAGTGACATAATCAGACTTATACTTTTGAAAGAAGAGTCTGGCTGCTGTGTAAAAGGTGAAACCTAATGAGGCAGGAATGAAGGTGAAGTTACTATTAGGATACTACTGCAATAGTCTAGGTGAAAGAGGATGGTGTTGTGAGTTTGGATTTAAAAGAGAAGTGGTTGGGTTGCAGAAGTATTTTGGAGGTGGAGAGAAGGAGATTTACTGATGGATTGAGTGTTCATGAGGGTAAGTGAGGAATCAACAATGAGCTAGATTTTGGGAATAAACAAATGGTTCAAGATAGAATGCTATATTTATTGGTATGAGGAAGGCTTAGAAAAATCGTTTTGACAATTTTAAATCTGAAAAGCCTGGAACTCAGTAGTGGGTTCCAGGAAAAAAGATGAATTTGAATGTCATCTATGCATTGGTTGTAATAAAAGTCATGAGTCTTGATAAGATTATCTAGAGGATGCCTAGAAGAGGAAAATATCTGGAGCACTATGATGTTTACATGTCTGGTAGAAGAGGAACCATGAAAATGGACTTTAAAAAGACATTCATGAAGTAGGAAGAAAATCAGGCATGTTAGGTATCCATGAAGATGAGGATAGTGTGTGTTTCAAGAAAGAACTGTGATCACTTATGTCAAATGCTGTTAAAAGTCAAGTATAATTACTGTGACTTGACCACTAGTTCTGGTCATTTATAATCTTGAAAATAGTGTTTTTATTGGAGTTTCAAGGGGAAAAGCCTCATTGGAGTAGGTTAGAGTGAGAGTGAAAAGTAAGAAAAGGGAAAGAACAATAAAATAAACAAATCTTTTAAGGAAGTTTTGCATGAAAGAGAAATAGAAAAATGGGGCAGTGACTGGAAAAATGTGAGGATATGTGATGATTTTTTAAAAAGAAGAATTGTATTAAGTCATGTTACATCAGAGAAAGAAAAAGAACTTGTTATTGCAGGGGAGAAAAAAGTAATTGCAGAAGAAATGTCCTTGAGAAAAATTAATGGGAATGAAATTCAGGGCACAAGTAGAGGGACTGACTTTAAATGGGACCAGGAACTCCTCTCCTATCATAACAAAAATTATATGAGATAGAAGCGGGTAGGCTGTTGGAACTGGTCCATGTCTTGTTCAGAGGTACAAGGCTAGAATGTCAGTAATGTAGTGTAGGGGAATATGGACAAGAAAAGATTCCTGCCCTTAAAGAGCTTACAATCAAATAAATACATTATAATCTTTATTTTTTTATAGAACACTATCCTTGTTGATAATATTTTAAATACAAATTTTGGCAATTTTATCTGCTTTGTTATCCAGCAAAATGTTATTTTTTTTTTTGGTCCTTGCACTTAAATGGTGCAGAAGCATAGGCATAAGTTTGCCTCATTGCACTTACCCATCCTTGTAGCCATATGTTTGCAAGCTGTTGGCATAGACTGATACTGCCTGTCATTTTTCCTGACACCACTTAAATCACAGCAATAGCAATAGCAATAGCAATAGCAATAGCAATTTTTAAAAATGATGCTGTCATTAATTCACTTCTTCAACAAGCAAGTTCTATTTTAAGGAATATATTGTGTTCAAAGATATAGAATATTTGTATATGAATAAATGAGAATTATGACTCCTTATATGAGACTCAGTGATCTATTCTAGTTCAAATAAGACCAATCAAAGAAAATGCCCTGGAGTAGTGGTTAACAGCCTAGTCTTAACACCAGGTAGATCTGAGTTTACATTTCAGAATTCACAGGCTATCTGAACTTGAGAACATTTCTTAACCACTGTTTCTTAATGTCTTCATCTGAAAATAAGGGTAATAATTCTCTCTTTAATTAAAGTGATTTTGATGATTAAATAAGATAATATTTGTAAAGCACCAAATACATTTAGTGCCTGGAATATTGTACAGCAACCATTTCATATTTTTTCCTATGATTATCTACATCACTACTACTACTAGACAATGTTTGAGTACTTATCACCTATCATGTCATAGTTTAAACTTTTTAATATATAACTCCCTTGAAATCCTACCAAAGTGTATTTAGTTAATATTTTATTAAAAAAGAAATGATACACAAAGAACGAAAGTGGTTTTATTAAGGTCACCCAGCTAGTAAGTGGCAGAACACACACAGAATTAAAACCCTGACAGTATAGTTCCAAGGCCCAAGTTCTTAACCCCTACACTCTCTGAATTTCACCACTACTATTCATGAGTAAAAGATATTCCTTATTCTTTATCCTGTTAAGTGGGGTATTTTCAGGGACCATGGTTTCTTATACAACTCTCATTAGAGAAAATCGTAGCAACAAGGATCTTAGTTATTGCTTTGTTCTGACTGGACATTTCCCATTTCTGGGGAGGAATAATGTTTCTGCATTCTGGATACACTCAGCATTTCATAATATGCAATGATAGTAGTAATGGTATCAATTCTACCAGACACAGTTGAAAAGCTTACTTAATTATATAAAGGATAAAATATAAAGGATAGATTTCTTCCAGAGAGAATTCCTTAATCTTCCCAAGTGAAGTAATGCAACCTCAACTACCTACAACAGTCTCATTTCATTGGTACCTTGTTCATTCTTGTACAGAGCCAAAGGATAACATTTCATGCTTTCTGCATGGTTTAATTTTATATAAATTATGTGTTTCTCTCTATTCTCTTTTTATCACAGTAACAGTTGATTTATCAATAAGAGAGAAATCTTGATTCTCTTCTGAGCATTTTTTCCTATGCCTAAGTTACTCCAGCTGTCTCAGTAATATGGGTTACATAAATACTTCAGCTAAAAGGGCTCTGAATAAACGTGGCTACCTTGGCATCATGTGATAGAAAGTGCTGTGTGGTTCTGAGGAACAGAATTCAATTTTAATATCAAATAAAATTAGTAAAATGTTCTTTTGTCTTCCAGACAAGAAGGACTGAGGTGCCCCTGAAATTACAGTTCATGTTTTCCACAATCAAAAAGTATTCACATAGACACTCCCTCTGTATTTCCTCCAAAGGTGCTAATAAAGTGATCATTGAATAGTGTTGAGACAAAGTAACTTTGCAGACTTTTAGGTCAAACAGATTTTGGTTCAAATCCTGGCTCTACCACTTAGCAATCATGTGATTCTGGGCTGTATCTTTAATATTTAACTTACTATAATACTTACTTCATATTGTTGTATCAGGTGAGATAACACATAGAACATATTTGGCACCCTTTTTACAATACTGCAATCAATCAATAGTCAGAACAGTCATATGTAACAGTTATAATACTTTCATTTGCAAATAACATAAAGTCTAAACTAGATTAAACTCTAAGTAAATGTATTGACCCAAGGAAAGGGTAGTCTTTGGGACTGGCTAAATCCAATACCTTTTGTGCTATTTCTATGGGATTTTCCCAACTCTCCTCTCTTATTTAGCTTTATCAGGAGGGGGATTATTGGAAAAAAGAGTTTTGTAATCTACACCACATGCTTTCATACAACAATGTTCAGAGAAAGAAGGAAGATGTCTTTTCTCTTTAGATAAGCCCCAGCAAATATTCCATGCAACTTTTTGGCCTGAACTGAGTAAACTTGCTCATATGTGAATTACTCCTGATGGCTAGAGAAATGTCATAGACTGATCAGCTTAGGCTTAGAATATTGTAACAAATAGATAAGAGATAGAAATCTGAAACTAAAATCAGGGAACTTTGGGGGAGGGGGAAAGTCAGGGATAGATGCAGGGAAGGCAACCAATAATGTCAATTTGGCTGTGTTTTCATAATGAATGTTCATGTGTTTTTTTCCCGCTATGTATTTAATGAGAATCTTAATGTTTTTAAATAAAGTTTCTAATTGTGCCGTTAAAAATATGTGTAAATGCTATTTCTTAGCCTAGTGATGGATAACATGACAAAAAAGCTTTGAGGTCTCAGAACCATGAAACTTCAAATACAGTGGTTGGACTACATGCCTGTTTCAAAGTATAATATAAGAGGATATGTGGTCATTCTTTTTACACAAGTTATGAATTAACACATAGATTTACACTGTAAAAAAAGAAACTTTGACAGTGACATCTGAAAATTCTACAAAATACACATTTATTAGTGGCATCTGAAATATGCCAAAATTAGAATTAATAGGTACATAGCAATAAAAATTATATATTATATGTATAATCATGTATATAACTAGACATGTTCTAAGTATGACATATAATCGGCATTATATTACCTTGTTTTTTAGAGTTATTTGGATGATCTTTCTTTATTTCTCAATAAGAATATTGATATATTAATTAATTAATCTCAAGTATAACCCAGCTTTCTGCAAAAATCTAGCTACAAATGCATAAGAATTCTAGTAATGAACACTTGGTGTTAATACGCTAGAGCATTTCTAGGTTTTTTTGTAGTTGTTGTACTGTTTGACACATGATGAAGCTATAACCTCCAGTGTGGTTATGAACCCTAACATCTGATGGTAGAAAGGATATTTTAACTTGTTGAAATTTTGACCTTTGAATATTTATTCTCATAATGTTAGATGGTATCTGAATATCCAAATGAAAAAAACGTTATGTTTCTTAAGTTTTCTGGATTTTTTTTGACATTATTTTGATTCCATTAATTGGCAAAAATCATAAAAAATAGTAAAACTTGTGAAATTAAATTTGAACAGAGGATAAATTAAGTCAGCATTTGGGAATTGTTAAGTCTATTCCTTGAACTTTTATATGATGAACAGATTTTTGATAAGCAGAAAGGATCTCTTACAGAGGATTTTTCAGTTAATATAATATTTGTAGATGATATTTCAGAATTCTTTATTCATTTGACAGAAGAGAAGAACGTGTACACTTACTATATTTGAATAAGATCAGATCTAATTTTTCATATTTGTAAATAAGATTTATAATTTTCATTGTTCTAGAGTTGTGCAACAACCCAAGGCAATTTTTAACTCTGCCTCTGTGATTTACCGAAGTACATGAAGCAGATTCAATCTAATCAGATTACTCCTTTGGCCATGTTTTGTTCTGCATTTCCTCTACTTTTCTGATATTCTCCCCAAGGACTTAAAAGCAGCTAGAAATGCTGCATTTTCCCTGCAGCTGGTTGAGGATAAAATCTCTTCCAAGACTGCAGTTCTATTTCACAAAGATGAAAGACAGCCTTCTCCACTAAAATCTGAACCAGACAATCATACAGGACTTCCTACTTGAGACTGGCAAACAAACCTGGAGTTTGGTTTTCCCAGAAGCAAACTATGATATCCATTTGGTTAATATAACAAGCCATGCCCCTTTTCTATTAGTCAGAGTAAGCAAAAGATTGCTTGAAATGAATTTATAGTCACTTGGGGTAGATAAAATCATTTCAGATCATCTGCCCATTTGTTTTAAACAGAAAGTTTCAATATACTGAAATCTCCTAGTTCAGACCAAGTAGTCATCCTTGAAATAGCTGGAGAGTAGTGGGGGATAAATATTTACTCTCTTAAAAACTGCAAGATAAAGTGCTACAATGTGTTCTATTAAAATTAAATCGATTAGTGCTTCACACAACCAGTGTGCAGAGGCTGGGCACTGACAATCAGCCATGAAGTGGGGGCTGCCAGTGGTAGTTCCAGGAACACAACAAGGGTTTGATTAAAGTGAGTTTTCTACCATCTGTGGTCATGTTATGCTTGGGATAGTTCACATATTTGCAAAGGCAGCAGTAAATATGCCAACAGAGGCAACAGGTTTCCTTGAAGCAGAAAAAAAAGTGATCAATCAAGTTAAAGCTATGGCTTAAATCTGATAGCAAAGGATTCATGGAAAAGTGCTGACTTTGGCATTCTATGTGAAAAGACCATCCAGGATTGAAATATGCTAGAAAGATAATTCTTACTTGGATGATTTATAATGAAAATTTTAATTTGTTCTAATATTTGTTCAATTAACTCAGTTAGAGGAATTTTGGCTGAAAGTCAACCTTTACATTAGGGAGCAATATTTTTAAAAGGATTTGGCTGGAAATGATGGCACCAATGTTTTATTTTATTTGGATGAGAGGAAAAATTAGAGAAGGAAAAGATAGAGGAAGAAAAACAATTGAACAAAAGGTGACTTTTCTCTCCAAAACAATGTTGCAATCCATTTATCAATCTCCTGGTCCCATAAAATCCTTTTGTAGGAGTCAGGATTGTTGTTCATTCATTCAACAAATATGTATTGTGTGCTTACTTCGCAGAAAGTGTCAGTGATGAAGCCCTAAGGGAGATAAACATCCCTGGCCTCCAGGAGTTTACATTCTAGGCTTAATCAATATGAACAAATAGCTTTATAACTATATTTAGGGATATTGCATCTTCTTTGATCCGAATAATCCAGCAAAAAATAGCATCTTATCAAGTAATATAGTTTTTTTCTATTTGCAATAAATACATCACATCTCTTCCTTGATTTTTCAATGCCCTATATTTTTCCTCTTTACTTATTATCATCTTGCTTTATATTTTACATAGAGAATGAAAATCATTCCAAAAGACGTCCAACCATCTCATGATCAAATTTATAACTCACCTGCATCTGCCAGTAACTCATTTCCTTTTTTACTGAAGAAATGGGGGAAATTTTCTTTCTCTTGGCAATGGTCACTTTGCTTCTTCTTTATGACTTTACCTCTTTGATTATTTTCTCTCTTCTTGCATCCTTATGCTCTCCCTCTCTCTGTCTGTCTCTCTCTCCCCTAGATGGTTTTCATATGCCAGAAATCATTCCTTCACAACATGTTTCACATCATGACACACATATAAAGTTATAATAACGTTAAATCACACTGGAGAAAACTGGTTAGACTGCCCAAGTACTGAGGCAATTAGCTCCCCATTTCTTAGGCCATCTGGAGCATTACAGGCACAACTGTGGACCTGAGCACTTATGTAGGAAGATTTACATACAAGATGAAATGTCTTTAATCTTATAATCAAGCAAATAAACAAAACCTTCCTTTACCCCATATGGCCTATTCAGCTCCTTTCTGGTCTCCTTTATATCTAAAATTCTTACAATAATTTTCTGCACATGATTTTCCCAACCATTTCCTTATCTCTCACTTACTCTTCAGAATACTCTAATCAACTTGCCTTCTCTGAAACTGCTACTGTCAAAATCAACAAATCTAATGCATATTTCTTTGCCTTTAATTTGAAAGCTTCCTTCTTTGAACTCTATTTCTTCTTCACTTTCATGATTTGACTTTCATGATTGATTTTAGAATTTCCTGGCTTTTTTCCTGGCCTTCCTGATTATATTATTTCTCAGTCTCCATTGCTGACTCCTCTGCCTCTATCTGACTTAAGAACTAGGTTCTCTTCCCTCCTGCTTCTTTCTCCTGAGATCTTCTTATCCAGTCACATGGTTTTCATTACCACATATGTACTAATAAAACAAAATTTAAATCCTCAGTGTAGCCTTCTTGTCTTGGCATTTCCATTTGAATGTTCTACTGGCGTCTTAAATTTAATGAGTCTAAAATTAAATTCTTCCTTCCTTTCTTCTTCAATCTTCCCCATCTCAATAAAATTCCACAAAACAATTAGTTTTGTAGTAAATAACTCGAGTCTTCAAGATTCTTCTCTTTTTTTCACCCTTCATAACCAATCCATCAGTAAGTCTCAGTAATTTAATCTTTCACACCACATAGAATCTATTCTCTTTCTTTTCTCTTCTACTACTCAGCTCATTTTCCCTCACCTGAATTACTGAGATAAGCTCCTGACATCTAGCCTTACCTTCCACCTTTCCTTGGAAAAGCAAAATGATCTTCTTAAAACATAAATTAAATTATTTCATACCTCTGAATAAAACATTTCAAAGTACATAAAATCTATACTCTTCCATGGTTTACAAGGCCCTGAACAATACAGCCTCTGCTTCTGTCTCTAAACTTTTCTTGGTTTACTATCCTTTGACTAACAGACTCCTTGCCTTGCTTTCAGTCACTCATTCTACTATCTAAAGATTTTTCCAAATAGGGATATTTTTGCATATAATATTCTACCCACTTTCTCTTTGTATGACTGTCTCTTGCTTATCTTTTAAGGCTGGACATAATTGTTTTCTACTCTTTTTGTTTTCTGACCATCATACCTAGAGTTGGTCTCTTCTGGCATTCCTTCTCAAGGGATACTGTCCTTTCTCTTCATGCTACTTATTTTAATGTTAAATAATATTGTAACTGCTTACTTATCAACTGTTGTGCCATCAGAAGATAAAACTTATAAGGTTAAAAAACATTTTTGTTCTGTTTAAATAAATATGGCAAAGTGGTGCCACACAGTAAGAGTTCAATAAATTTTTGAATGTTTCCATTTTAATATGGCAGACTGAGACACATGTCTCATTTTCTCTCTTCTTTCTCAATACCCCATTAAAATATATGGAAGAAATTAAAACAAAAAGAACATGAGGCTATTCCATTACTGAATACATTTTTCAACAATTTCTAAAGAACCAAAAGGAAATCACTATTATAGATTGATTAGAGGGAGCAGAGGAAGCCACAGTCTAGAATATACATTAATGCAGCTGCATCCACGGAGGGAGCCAAGGTAAGCAATAAGTTTAGCAAAGGGAGAGGCAGAGATATGTACATATTTGGAAGCAGAGGAACTAATTGAAGTTTTATATATAGAAATCTTGATTTACTTATTCCTCTCCTCTCTACTCTATGTGGATACAGAAAGCTTTCAGCTAGTCACTTAAGCCTAGGTAAAAATATCAGAACTTTATTCTCTATGGAAATTATAAAAATTATCTGTAAAGTTAAAGCTGATACTTTGTTTTATCATACCAGATTAAAATTTTATTCTTTTTGGCATTTAGGAATTTTCCAGGGTAATAGATAAAACCTCATCCAATACCTTAAAGCAAAAGACGGCTGACTATATTTACTTACCTAAGTACACAGAGGTCTTCTTTACTGACTTAATTTAAAATATGAATAAATGATACATCACTCAACAATTAACATAAAAAAACAAGACAAGTAGAAAAGAATATCCTAGAGGGACCCAAAAATATATTAGAAAATATTAACAATCAACACTTGCATTAGTATTCTTAGAGAGATTTAATTGGAATTATTGGAGACAAAGAACTCTAAGAAAGTAAACATATAACTTCAAATTTAAAAATAAAACAACAAGAAAAGGAAAATTATTTTGAGGGCCTCTCCAAAAATATAGAACACAAAGACAAATAGCTGGTAAATATAAGTTTTGAAAATAGAAATCAGTCAGGATCAATGTAGGATGTCCTATACTTGACTATATTTAAAAATTAGTGGAGACAAAGAAGCCAGAGTTTTTGTCAAGAACAGGACCTAGAGTGTTCTGAATAGAATGAAGAAAGAGACACATATCTAGATCTATGAGTGTAAAATGTCAGCATTCAAAGTATTTAAAAGCTGTGAAGTACTCCAGATTGAAAATAAATCATGATAAGATATCCATTGATAAATGAGAATTGAATGACAACAAACTTGTTAGTTATACTAAAAGGTTGTGGAGAACACCATGAGAGTAATAAAAAATTCCAGTCTTTTTATACCTAGCCAAAAATTTCATCAAATGTAGGCAAACAAAGACATTTTTAGGACCTTAAATGTTATCTCCCATGAACCCTATTTTAGGAATTTACTGAATTAGAGTCTTAGAAAAACAACTGGTAGTCATAGCTTCTGGGGAGGGGAAAAGGTGGAGAGATTCAACTTCTCTTAGAGTCCTCTATGACAACTGTGCTACAAGGCTAGGGGCAAAAATTCAAATTAGACAAAGAGGAAAAATGGTTGGCAGTCACAGGAGAGGACTTTAAGAAACAAATAGGAGGTATGATAGAACTGATATCAAAATAGAAATTTGGAAAATCCAAAGGAAAATACAAAGGTACAGAGTTCAAAAAATGGGAGAGAAAACAATCAGAAGTCCATGGTAACATTAGAAATTACAGTTCAAATGAGAAATAAACTTTGGTCTCAGCAATTCTGTGTAACATTTTGCTTAATGGAGGTTGAAATTTAGTGTGTAGTGCTACTATGTAATTAGATTTTACATATTTTACATATTTCATCTTGTGCTTTTCCACACAAGTTAGTACTATTAAATACTGAGATTAATCCACAAGCTTATAACTTCAGTTGAACGTATTCATCATTTGCGAGTTATTTACAGAATTCTATTAGATTCTTCTCTTGATATGCATCTTTTAGTATGTCATTATACTGAGGATTAATCACTTCTATTTGAAGTTTAGGTGGAAGCTCCTCAAATGTACAGTTGAATGGATTTTGAAATGTGAAAATTTCTTTTACACTTGCATCAAGGTCCAAAAAAAAAAAAAAAAAAAATCTGGATCTGTAGTTTTAGCTCAGGGAATATATCCACTACAAATTTGCATGGGAAAAGAGATCTCACTTTTTGTTTTAACTTGTTACAGCATGGGAAGTGTTTAAAGCAGCTTAACATTACTTGTGACTCAAACAACATCAGTTGTTGAAATGACTATGCTCCTGCACACACTGCACATATAAGCACCATTCTGCCTTTTACTTTTAGTTTGATTCATTAAGAAATATTATCATGTTTATAATTAATAGTGGTTGAAGCAATTATTTCATTCAGAAAAAAAAAAAAAAAAAAGCAGTTTTGGTCCTGTGCTCAAAACAAACAAACAAAAAACCTCAATGAACTTTTATCACTGCCAAACCATCGAACTTCTGTGAAGTAGGTCAGGTCAGATTATTTAGCTTCTATTTCTAACAAAATTTGACGTGACTGATAACAGTTAAGTCATAAGAGCAAATGAAGCTCATATTTACAATAACAAATGATAGAGGTCAAATGTTTTCCACAAAATACCTGCATAAATATTACAATGAATGTCCATAGGCTTTAACCACACTAAATTTTTACAAGTTTTTAAACTTTGTCCAACTTTTCCTATTTCTACTACACATGCATTTTTATCATCATCTGTTGTAATATATCTTACCAGATTCTTCTTCAGGTTTTACTGAATTAATGTTTACTCAACTTCTTTGAAAGTATTCTTTCTGTCCACAGAGAGTATTCACATAAGTAGATTTTTTAACTACATCAAACTTGGCATTGACTCCTCAAATAACGTCTGAGCAGTATCAATATCATCTGTTGACTTAGCAAGAACTACAGAAAAGTACTTGAAATCAATTGCTATGTTTTTTGTTAATTGACTGTTTCAATTTTACTCAAGTTCTCAAATCTTTGAACAATTGTTCTCACTCAAAAGCTATTAGTCCTAATGAAGTTTATTTTTTCTGGGTACTTTGATCACTGCAATCAGACACAATTTAATTAAATGGCATTACTCGTTTGGTTTATGAATGAGCCATTCAGAAACTTATTTTAGTTCCAGCCTCATTTTTAGTTTTTTTTTTTTTGTGAAGAAATTCTGACATTATTAAATCTCCCATTTAAAATTTTCTACCTTTTGTCACTTTTCTGTAAGTTAAGAATATTGTCATAAGTGCTTATGTTGAAATCAATGTATATTATATTCATTTCATACAATTATAGTTGAATAATAAACAATATTTCTCAACTAATTCTATAATAAAATAAACTATAATCTTAAAAGTGTGACAAGATGAGTATGCACTTGAATTAAATAAATAATTCTTAGCTTGAGGTCCATACATAAACAGGTGGCAAGCTGCATTTGGTCCATGGGCCATGGTTTGCTGATCCGGTCAATTTGGACTATATCAGCAGGCTTTCTTTTTTTTTTTTTTTTTTTTTAATTAATAGCTACTCTATTTATTTATTTATTTATTTATTTTTAGCTGTGTTGGCTCTTCGTTTCGTGTGAGGGCTTTCTCTAGTTGCGGCAAGCGGGGTCCACTCTTCATCGTGGTGCGGGGGCCACTCTTCATCGCGGTGCGCGGGCCTCTCACTATCGCGGCCCCTCCCGTTGCGGGGCACAGGCTCCAGACGCGCAGGATCAGCAGTTGTGGCTCACGGGTCCAGTTGCTCCGCGACATGTGGGATCTTCCCAGACCAGGGCTCGAACCCGTGTCCCCTGCATTAGCAGGCAGATTCTCAACCACTGTGCCACCAGGGAAGCCCCTCAACAGGCTTTCTTACCCACTGACTTCTGATTGGGTTTGTCAATGGCAGTACTGCCAAAGGATTGGAGGAAGGGAGAAGAATGAGTTTGGGGTATTTATCCCCTTGTTGCTGACCCCTCTCTGTGGGATTATTACAGGTTGTTTGCGTACATTCACTGAAGGTTTTAAGGCTGCAACCTTCCACCTGAAGGTTTTAATTCTTGTCAGGCAGCCTTCTACACACAGCTCTCTCTCTTTCTAGGTTCCATTAACTATTCCTTTCATTTGTTTCTTCATGTTTAGGTGTATTAAGGAGATTCCAGCATTACCAACCTTGGCCTTATGTACTGCCCTTATGGTTTCCTATGCTGTGGCTTTATAAATCGTTAACCAAATTATCCTAATTTGTGCAATATATTTTCTGCTGGGACCCTAACTGGTCCAAATACTAATGCTAATTTTTCAGAGTTAATGTATTATGACTTTACATCATTTCAAAAATATTAGGCACTTTCTAAGTGTAACTGCGACTGCATCTCTTTCCTTTCCTGGCATACCTTCTTATTGCAAAAATTTGTGTTGAGGATAGAGGAGGCTAGCAAGAGAATCAAACCCAGGGTGGAGTGAGGGAGAAAAATAATTATTACTCTGAAGGTTAACTCCAAAGTCTGGCAGGTAAATTTTCTCTAGTTATTTTTGTGGTCAAAAATGTCCTGTAGCTAGTGGTCTTTACAAAATCCCTCCTAACTAACCACTGAATTACCCAGAAAACACAGAACAAATATGGAAACCATCAACAACACCAAACACTTAGGAATGATTTGTATGCTATTGCAGAGTTGGAGAAATTTTCACCATTTATAAAGCAGATGGAACTGAATTCAAAAACTAATTTGAGTTTCCCACGAGTATTAGGTACACAACTGACAGTCTGATTGAAAATCAAAAGACCCTCTGCTTCTCTCCCTATCTGCCTCTTGGTACAGGAATGCATTTTCTTAACTAATTGGGACACAGTCATACCTGGAAATTATCAATGTTGATTTTGAGACTATTCCCCAACTCATCAAATTATTAATAAAGGTGTAAAGAAGGCATAGCTAAGGAAAATTACCTTGTGATTTTTTTTTTTAAATTATGAATTCAAGAAACATCTCTTGAACATCTACCATATGCTTGTCTCAGTATTAGGTATTGGGAGAATAAGACAATATTCTCTCAAAGAGCTTATAGTTTGGTGTGAAAATAAAACAATTAGACAGAATTTAGAACATGATGTCTCATGGGAGTATAGGGCTTAGGAGGTCAGGGAAGTTTTCCTGAAGGAAGCAATATATCTAAAAGGATGTATGAAGTGTTATTTATGCTAGGCAATATAAGGAGATATGCATTGGAAAGAAAAGCATATGCATAGTTGTGAAAGAAATATAATTTCCAAAAGAAAACACTGAGACAATAAATGAATGGAATTTAGAAGAATCCTTTGTCAGATAAAAAACAAGTCCAGACTTTATGCTGCTTTTTTTTTTTAATAAGAGGGATTTTATTTGATATTTTTATTTCAAGAGGGAATGGGGCTCTGGCAAAGGGGAGATTATCATTGCAATAGGGAGAACATTGGTACCATGAGCTATTCAAGGTTCTCAAAGGTTAAGCAAAAGAGGTTTTCTTTTATAAGGAGAAGTAAACAAGACTGGAGAGAACCAGGTATGGGGAAGTGGGTTGAAAGTGTGGCATGATTGGAGTAGATCAGAGACTGTTTTACCTTGATTTTAGCCTGTACTCCAGGGAGGCCTTAAGGAAGTACTGCAATGCTAGCCCAGGTCAAAGATCAGTCAGAGTTCAGGGTCCCGGGAGAAGTAAAGAAGCTTAGGCAATATTTGATAATAAGCATTTTGTCCACATTGATCAGGGAGCAAGCAGTTCAGTTAATCATTTATGAACAAAGAATGGAATTTGGAGATTCGGTGTTTGACCTTGTCATAGGTAAAAAAGTGGGACATTCTTGAACCTTATGTAAGTCATAGAGGAAGAGTGGTTCCATGTTTTAAGATGTTTATGAGAGAGAGACAAAATGGCAGAGTAGGAGGACCTTGAACTCACCTACTATCATGAGCACACCAAAATCACAACTAACCGCTGAATAACTATTGATAAAAAAGACTAGAATCTACCAAAAAAGAAAAAAAAAAGATATTCTACAACCCAAAACATGAAGAAACCACGAACCAGTAGGAGAGGTGCACATGTGATGTAATCAAATCCCATACCAGCCAGATGGGTGGCCCACAAAATGGAGAATAATTATATCACAGAACTTCTCCCACAAGAGTGAGAGCTCTGAGCCCCACACCAGACTTCCCAGCCTAGGGGTCTGGCCTCCAGAGGAGGAGCCCCCAGAGCATTTGGCATTGAAGGCCAGCAGGGCTTGATTTCAGGAACTCCATAGGACTAGGGGAAATAGAGACTCCACTCTTGGAGGGCACACACAAGGTCTTGTGCACACGAGGACCCAGGGCAAAAGCAGTGACTCCATAGGAGCGTGGGCCAGACCTACCTGTGGTCTTGCAGGGTCTCCTGGGGAGATGGGGGCAGCTGTGGCTCACCCTGGGGACATAGACACTGGTGGTGGAAATACTGGGAAGTATTCAACTGTATGAACTCTCCTTGAGTCAGACATCTTGCTTGGGTCTTAGCACCAAGACCTGGCCCCACTCAACAGCTGTAGGCCCCAGTGCTGGGATGCTGCCTCAGGCCAAACAATCAACAGGGTAGGAACACAGTCTCATCCATCAGCAGACAGGCTGCCTAAAGACTTCCTGAGACCACAGCTATCTCTAGACATGCCCCTTGACACACCCCTGCGAATCAGAGGGCCACGACCCAGATCCACTCACCAGTGGGCAGACAATGACCCCTCCTTCCAGGAAGCCTCTAGATCAGCCTAATCCACCAGGGGGCAGACACCAGAAGCAAGGAAACTATGGTCCTGCAGCCTGCAGAACTAACACAAACACAGGTCAGAAACTACCCAGGGACCAGCTGGTCCCTGGCCCTTGGGTGACAATAGGGGAATGTACTTCTGGTACACATACGACATCCTCTACAGAAGGCTACTTCTCCAAGTTTGAGAAACGTAACATAGCTACTACATACATAAAAACACAATAGAAATTTAAACAAAATGGGACAACAAAGGAATATGTTCCAGATGAAGGAACAAGATAAAACCCCAGAAGAACAACTAAGAGAAGTGGAGATAGCCAATCTACCTGAGAAAGAGTTCAGAGTAATGATAGTAAAGATGATCCAAGGACTTAGGAAAAGAATGGATGCACAGAACAAGAAGTTACAAGAAGTTTTTAGCAATGAGTTAGAAAATATGAAGAATAACAAGCAGAGTTGAAGAATACAATAACTGAAATGAAAAATATATTAGAAGCAATCAATAGAATAACTGAGGCAGAAGAATGGATCAGTGAGCTGGAAGACAGAATGGTGGAAATCACAGCCACAGAACCGAATGAAGGAAAAAGAAGGAAAACAAATGAGGACAGTTTAAGAGATCTCTGGGACAATGTCGAACATTCACATTATAAGGGTCCCAGAAGGAGAAGAGGGAGAGAAAGGGCCTCAGAAAATATTTGAAGAGATAATAGCTGAAAAGTTCCCTAACATAGGACAGGAAACAGTATCTCAAGTCCAAGAAGCACAGAGAGTCCCATACAGCATAAACCCAAGCAGGAACACACTAAGACACATAGTAATTAAATTGACAAAAATTAAAGACAAAAAAAAAATATTAAAAGCCACAAATAACATACAAAGGAATCCCCATAAAGTTATCAGCTGATTTTTCAGCAGAAACTCTGCAGGCCAGAAAGGAGTGGCATGATACATTTAAAGTGATGAAAGGGAAAAACCTACAACCAAGAACACTCTACCCAGCAAGGCTCTCATTTGGATTCAATGGAGAATGATTTACAGAGAAGCAAAAGCTAAAAGAATTCAGCACCACCAAACCAGCTTTACAACAAATGCTAAAGGAACTTCTCTAGGTGGAAAAGAAAATGCCACAACTAGAAACAAGAAAGTTATGAAATGGGAAACCTCACCAATAAAGGCAAACATACAGTAAGGTAAGAAACCATCCACAAACAAATATGATATCAAAACCAGTAATTGTGACAGGAGGAGAGTACAGGTGCAGGATATTTGAAATGCTTTTGAAATTAAGAGATTAGCAATTTAAAACAATCTTATATGTATATGGACTGCTATATCAAAA
The DNA here is from genome assembly GCF_965194825.1 of Balaenoptera physalus. Classification (NCBI taxonomy): domain Eukaryota; kingdom Metazoa; phylum Chordata; class Mammalia; order Artiodactyla; family Balaenopteridae; genus Balaenoptera; species Balaenoptera physalus. The sequence goes on along the minus strand of NC_138895.1, from coordinate 32,021,025 downwards.
CCTTATGGTAACTGCAAACCAAAAATCTAAAATAGATATACACACAAAAGAGAAAAAGGAATCCAAACACAACACTCAAAATAGCCATCAACTCACAAGAGAAGAGAACAAAAGAGAAAAGGAAGAAAAAAAAACCTACAAAAACCAATCCAAAACAATTAGCAAAATGACAATAAGAACATACATATTGATACTTACCCTAAATGTAAAAGGATTAAATGCTTTAACCAAACAACATACACTGGCTGAATGGATACAAAACAAAACCCATATATATGTTGTCTACAAGACACCCACTTCAGATCTATAGACATGCAGACTGAAAGTGAGAGGATGGAAAAAGTTATTTAATGCAAATGGAAGACAAAGGAAAACTGGCTTAGCAATACTCATATCAGGAAAAATAAACTTTAAAATAAAGACTGTTAGAAAAGACAAAGAAGGACACTACATAATGATCAACTTATCAATCTAAGAAGATATAACAATTGTAAATATATATGCACCTAACAGAGGAGCACTTCAGAATATATAGGGAAAACATTAACAGTCATAAAAGGAAAAATTGACAATAACACAATAATAGTGGTGTACTTTAACACCCTACTTACATCAATGGACCAATTATCTAGACAGAAAATCAATAATGAAACTCAGGCCTTAAATAACACATTAGACCAGATGGATTTAATCCGTATTTGTAGAGTTTACCATCTGAAAGCAGCAGAATACACATTCTTTTCAAGTGCACATGGAACATTCGCCAGGATAGATGATGTGATGTACCACAAAGCAAACCTCAATAAATTTTTCAAAATTGAAATTATATCAAGTATCTTTTCCAACCACAATGCTATGAGATTAGAAATCAACTACAAGAAAAAAACTGCAAAAAACACAAACACATGAATGCTAAACCATATGCTACTAAACAACAAATGGATCACTAAGGAAATCAAAGAGGATATCAAAAAATACCTAGAGACAAATAAAAATAAAATCACAATGATCCAAATCCTATGGGACACAGAAAAAGCGTTTCTAAGAGGGAAGTTTATAGGAATATGGTTGTACCTCAGGAAACAAGAAAAATCTCAAGGAAACAACTTAACCTTACACCTAAACCAACTAGGAAAAGAAGAACAAACAAAACCCAAAGTTAGTAGAAGGAAAGAAATCATAAAGAGCAGAGCAGAAGTAAATGAAATAGAGATGAAGAAAACAATAGAAGAGATCAATAAAACTAAAAGATAGTTCTTTGAGAAGATAAACAAAATTGATAAACCTTTAGCCAGACTCATCAAGAAAAAAAGGGAGAGGGCTCAAATCAATAAAATTAGAAATGAAAAAGGAGAAGTTACAACTGACTCCACAAAAATACAAAGGATCATAAGAGCCTACTACAAGCAACTATATGCCAATAAAATCGAGAACCTAGAAGAAATGGACGAATTCTTAGAAAGATACTATCTTCCAAGACTGAACCAGGAAGAAATAGAAAATATGAACAGACAATCACAAGTACTGAAATGGAAACTGATTTAAAAACTCCCAACAACCAAAAGTCCAGGACCAGATGGCTTCACAGGCAAATTCTATCAAACATTTAGAGAAGAGTTTACACTTACTCTTCTGAAACTATTCAAAAATTATAGAGGAAGGAACACTCCCAAACTCATTCTTTGAGGCCACCATCACCCTGATACCAAAACCAGACAAAGATACCACAAATAAAGGAAATTATAGGCCAATATTGCTGATGAACATAGACGCAAAAATCATGAACAAAATACTAGCAAACCAAATCCAATAATACATTACACCAATTATACACTATGATCAAGTGGGATTCCAGGGATGCAAGAATTTTTCAATATCTGCAAATCAATCAGTGTGATAAACCACATTAACAAATTGAAGACTAAAAACCATATGATCATCTCAACAGATGCAGAAAAATCTTTTGACAAAATTCAACACCTATTTATGATAAAAACTCTCCAGAAAGTGGGCATAGAGGGAACATACCTCAACATAATAAATGTCAAATATGACCAACCCACAGATAACATCATACTCAATGGTGACAAGCTAAAGCATTTCCTCTAAGATTAGGAACAAGTCAAGGATGTCCATTCTCGCTACTTTTATTCCACATAGTTTTGGACTTCAATTAAAAAAAAAAAAAGATGTTTCTGAAACACAAAGGGTTGGGGGTGGGGAAAGATTTCTTTAACCATCTCTGTTTTCCAGGATCACAGCATTCACTAAGGTAAATTCAACATTGTCACCTTAATGTATTGTGTGATCTCAGTTGTAGATTTATCATTAACTTCATCCGTATGAAATGTCAGAGACCAATCCTTGTGGGTAAGAGATGATTCTGCTTGAGATCATCAGAACCAAACAAATATGTTCCAGATGTTGAGAAATGAACTAGTTGTTAAAACTTACTCATGCACAACTTCCATTTCAAGTTGTATTGTTGTCATCTGATTGATTTAGGGGTTTATGCACTAGCACCAAATTACCTTCACTCTGCAGGGCTTGGGGCCACAGCACCTAAAATGCAAAGTGCTGTAAGCCATTACCCTTACTTCCTGCCCAGTGACTTTTTGAACTTTGGAGATCCAAATGACTATGTGTGAGGTGATGGAGTGGAATAAGGAAACAATGTTTTCACTATCTCAAAAAGCAGTACTTCCCCTGGATTATTGATTTTTTTTTAACCTCCTTATTGAAGTATAATTACTTTACAATGGTGTGTTAGTTTCTGCTTTATAACAAAGTGAATCAGTTATACATATACATATGTTCCCACATCTCTTCCCTCTTGCATCTCCCTCCCTCCCACCCTCCCCATCCCACCCCTCTAGGTGGTCACAAAGCACCGAGCTGATCTCCCTGTGCTATGCGGCTGCTTCCCACTAGCTATCTATTTTACATTTGGTAGTGTATATATGTCCATGACACTCTCTCACCCTGTCACATCTCACCCCTCCCCCTCCCCATATCCTCAAGTCCATTCTTTAGTACGTCTGTGTCTTTATTCCCATCTTGCCACTAGGTTCTTCATGACCTTTTTTTTTTTCTTTTTCCTTAGATTCCATATATATGTGTTAGCATACTGTATTTGTTTTTCTCTTTCTGACTTACTTCACTCTGTATGACAGACTTTAACTCCATCCACCTCATTACAAATACCTCCATTTCATTTCTTTTTATGGCTGAGTAATATTCCATTGTATATATGTGCCACATCTTCTTTATCCATTCATCTGATGATGGACACTTAGGTTGCTTCCATGTCCTAGCTATTGTAAATAGAGCTGCAATGAACATTTTGGTACATGACTCTTTTTGAATTACGGTTTTCTCAAGGTATATGCCCAGTAGTGGGATTGCTGGGTCATATGGTAGTTAAATTTTTAGTTTTTTAAGGAACCTCCATACTGTTCTCCATAGTGGCTGTATCAATTTACATTCCCACCAACAGTGCAAGAGTGTTCCCTTTTCTCCACACCCTCTCCAGCATTTTTTTTTTAATTATTTATTTATTTTATTTTATTTTTGGCTGTGTTGGGTCTTCGTTTCTGTGCAAGGGCTTTCTCTACTTGCGGCAAACGGGGGCCACTCTTCATCATGCTGCACGGGCCTCCCACTATCGCGGCCTCTCTTGTCGCGGAGCACAGGCTCCAGACATGCAGGCTCAGTAGTTATGGCTCACGGGCCCAGCTGCTCCGTGGCATGTGGGATCCTCCCAGACCAGGGCTTGAACCCGTGTCGCCTGCATTGGCAGGCAGATTCTCAAGCACTGCACCACCAGGGAAGCCCTCCAGCATTTATTGTTTCTAGATTTTTTGATGATGGCCATTCTGACTGGTGCGAGATGATACCTCATTATAGTTTTGATTTGCATTTCTCTAATGATTAATGATGTTGAGCATTCTTTCATGTGTCTGTTGGCCATCTGTATATCTTCTTTGGAGAAATGTCTATTTAGGTCTTCTGCCCATTTTTGGATTGGGTTGTTTGTTTTTTTGTTATTGAGCTGCATGAGCTGCTTGTAAATCTTGGAGGTTAATCCTTTGTCAGTTGCTTCATTTGCAAATATTTTCTCCCATTCTGAGGGTTGTCTTTTGGTCTTGTTTATGGTTTCCTTTGCTGTGCAAAAGCTTTTAAGTTTCATTAGGTCCCATTTGTTTATTTGTGTTTTTATTTCCATTTCTCTAGGAGCTGGGTCAAAAAGGATCTTGCTGTGATGTATGTCATAGAGTGTTCTGCCTATGTTTTCCTCTAAGAGTTTGATAGTGTCTGGCTTTACACTTAGGTCTTTAATCCATTTTGAGTTTATTTTTGTGTATGGTGTCAGGGAGTGTTCTAATTTCATACTTTTACATGTACCTGTCCAATTTTCCCAGCACCACTTACTGAAGAGGCTGTCTTTTCTCCACTGTATATGCTTGCCTCCTTTATCAAAAATAAGGTGACAATATGTGTGTGGGTTTATCTCTGGGCTTTCTATCCTGTTCCATTGATCTATATTTCTGTTTTTGTGCCAGTACCAAACTGTCTTGATTACTGTAGCTTTGTAATATAGTCTGAAGTCAGGGAGCCTGATTCCTCCAGCTCCATTTTTCGTTCTCAAGATTGCTTTGGCTATTCGGGGTCTTTTGTGTCTCCATACAAATTGTGAAATTTTTTGTTCTAGTTCAGTGAAAAATGCCAGTGGTAGTTTGATAGGGATTGCATTGAATCTGTAGATTGCTTTGGGTAGTAGAGTCATTTTCACAATGTTGATTCTTTCAATCCAAGAACATGGTATATCTCTCCATCTATTTGTATCATCTTTAATTTCTTTCATCAATGTCCTATAATTTTCTGCATACAGGTCTTTTGTCTCCTTAGGTAGGTTTATTCCTAGATATTTTATTCTTTTTGTTGCAATGGTAAACGGGAGTGTTTTCTTAATTTCACTTTCAGATTTTTCATCATTAGTATATAGGAATGCAAGAGATTTCTGTGCATTAATTTTGTATCCTACTATATTGATTTTTTTTTTTTTTTTACCGACCCTGGGTTTTTCGACCTGGGGACAGTTAGTGAGGATAGGGTCAGGTGACTTTTACTACTCTCTCTCAGTTGTGGTTTCAATGAAGTGACACAAGGTAAGAGCATTGTTTTTTTCCAATTCCTGCCAGATTCTGTCAATGGATGGATTCTGTTTCCCTTTCCTTAGCTGGACTTGGAGATTTTGTGGGGTTTTTTCAGTGTCTCCTTAGGAATTTTCATGAAATAGCAGGAGAGACTGTATTAGAGGGGCTGCTTGTCAAATGCAATTGTTAACCAAAAATCATAAACTAAAATCTTCTTTTAAAAGACAATTTCTGCTTAAATCAATGAACAAGAGGGCAATTTAGGTTCTCAACAAGAATTTTGATATAGTTCAAAAGATTCTGTAATTAAATATGACAGATCAGCCTTAGAATTAAGCAATTAGCCTATGTCCTTTAGCTTTAGATGAGATAAAGTTTGGGCTAATGTAACTTAATGTCTAATAAATAAGTGCAGCAAGTGAATTAATACATGTGAAAACTCCATCATCTGAAAGCTTAAACAAAGGGAACTACCAAGGTGGCCTTAACATTCTTCTCAGAATGACAGAATTTTAGACAAGTTTCTTCCTGACTATAGGCCCCTAACTTTTCTTAGAACATTTACTTTAGAAAACTTTTAATTGTAAATTTCTTCCCCAGACTCTGAGATTTAAGTCTTCTCTTAGCCTGTAGCCAGTTTTACAAGCAAGGAATATCTTTCCCATGGAACTGGGAGCCATCCCTTTGAAATGTAATCACTGAGAAAATAGTGCCCCTATCTCTCCTACTCTCTGAGGGAAGGTAGAAGCCTAACTTCTTCAAACGTCAACTAGCAAACACTGATGATCTAATCACATTTTTGGCCTCCTCCCTAATGTCCTCCAGTGATGTTCCACTAGCTCAACTCAGCACTAAACTCTACTACCTTTCATTTCAACAGAGTTGAATTTAATCTCTCTCTCTCCTATTGCAGTAGTCTTAAATAAATTATTCCTTGCCTGCTTAACTTTGATAAAATTTTTCTTTGACAAAAATCATAGTTTTTCCATTTGGCTTTTTTATAGAAATTTTGCAGATTGTATTTTTAAGTAAATGTGGGCTTATTTGTTTCTCAGTTTGTAATTGAGTAATTACTGAAACTCATCATTTCAATTAATGTTCCAAAATACTGTGTAGTTTAAGAAATGTTTCTTTCAAGATAAAAACAATGAAATTTGGTGAAAGGAGGGTCCATGCACTATAAGGAAAAACTAATGAGATAACATTTGAAAGAAAGACATTTCATTTTATGAAAGTGAAATTTTCCCATTTTCTTTTTTCTTCTCTTCCTTCCTTCTTTCTTTCCTTCCTATCTTTCTTCCTTCCTTCCTTGTTCCCTTTTTATAGGTCTCTCTTTTCAGGCAATTACTGTAGTTGAAAGGACACAATCTGCTTTCCAATCTGTTTCAGTTATCATTTATAAAAGTAAAAAAATTCAGTGAACTTTGGGAAATTTCATACAAGTCATAGCATTTACCCTAAACACAATTTCTGTTAAATTTATAAAATGTCTTGATCACATTTAAAGAAAAAAACTGTGTGTCATAACCTGTATTTCTTGCTTTATACTTTATTCAAAGAAGATGAGGGGTGATCTTTAACATTTGGGAACCAGGAGGTCTGCCAGACTATACAGCAATTCATTATGAGCTAATTCTAATTCATCCTCCAACTCTCCTTTTATTTTTATTTATTTTTTTTCCTCCTTTCTTGCTGTTATATTAGTTTTTGCCCAGGTCAATGCTAACTCATATAGTGCCGAATGTTGCTGTAATTGTTAATGGCTGCCTCATCCAAAGACAAGTAGTAGTGATTATAAAACTCAAAAGTACATAAGAATCACAGTACGTATTTGTTAGAAGAGCAAATATTTGGACCCTTTCCTAGCAACTGATTTCAGTGCTTTCTGATGGGGTTTGGAATTTGCGTTTCAAATAAGCATTTGGTTTAGGTAGGAGGATCAAATTTTGAGAAACATCAAGATGGAGTAAAACATTTGAATCTGACAAAATTAGAACAGTGAAAACATTAATCGTGAGAGACTAGGAGAATTGGATTGAGCATATGTGTATGTTTATTAAATAAGAAGAATAAATGAAAAAGAGGCACATACCAGGCCCTGGTCCTGGCTCTGTAGGCCACCCATGAGACTTAATTTTCAAACTCTGCTGACTATGTCTATCTTGTATCAGAGGAGAGCTGTACTTCAACTACCTTATTCTTTTAAAATAAAATATATTATAGTTGAGGTAATTAAAATAAGTTAAATTACCTATAAATATAATGATCCCCTTTTCCTCTTTGCTAACATACATTTACACTCTCATCTGGTCATATGTTGCTGATATTCCAGGATTTTTATTCTGTTTGACCCTAAGAAAACTGTTAAACATATTTCTTTCACCACATTCTTCTTCAGTCCCCTTTCTAGAATGCTAGTAGTTTTTCTATAATGCTTCAAATAAAGCAACATATTCAATGTATTTCTTTTATTTCTCTTAGATGAGAGAGAAGTTAGGAGAGCTAAGTGATAAATGAGTTGATAATGTAGTGTTTGCTTTATGCCCAATATCACTTGTAATGGCTGCCTTCTGGGGACTAGTTTAAAAGAGATAACATTCATATTTTAAAATGATAGTAATAATGATTAATACTATGTGCCAGATATTATTTATTTTCTCCTAACATTTCCTTGTTTCTGTACTATTTTGGAAAGTAAGCATAAGTATACACCTAGTTTCATAAACACAGTTTTCATCAATAGAAAACTAAAAGGAAGTACCTAGAAGAGACAACGAATATTTTTAGGACTTTACCTGAACTTTGGCTGGTTGTATTCTCTCTTTTAGGTCATGTGGCCAAAGTCCACCTAAGTGGATGTTGGATTGGGTCCCTATTGTCTACTATCCCACCCCACAGAATGTCCTCCCCCACTCCCAATTCCCCCAGCTCCATCTCATAACCACTTCCTGTCTACCTTTTTTTGGCAGTTTGAGTAGGATCTACTTGCCTGATCAAGAACAATTTCTACATATGGAGATACGAGAGATAGCAACACAGTATAATATATCATAAAATATGTACATTTCTTAGAGATTCTCTGTCCCAACACACCTAAAGAAACAGTCTTCTATTTAGCACACTTTGGCATTGAGTGAGTGAGGTGAAGTGGAGTTATACAGGTGGAGAATCCGACTTCTAAAGATTTGTAGGTGGGAATAATTTGCCAATTCATATGCCTTCTCATTATCTTGCAATTAGAACTTTCCAACACAAATTTCTAACTTTGCTTATCTTACATTCTTAATGCAGGTGATCTCCCAACATTTCTTCTTTATTATGTGTTTACTGGTTAGAGTTTATTGTTCTCAGACTTAATGTTGTGTGATTTGAATGCCTTCTAGTTACTAAAATTGCCATATCCAGGAAAGTACAATTTTATACATGCTTGATCTCATTCAATTTATTTTACAAAGCTTACCTGCTGCCCCACAATTCTCTCTGACAGTGCAGAATAATTATCATAAAGTAATTCAATTAACTTTTACTTTTCAAGTTCTCAGCAAGGTCCTACTTAATTTCCATGCTAAGATCAGTATTTAAACACCAAATTATTAATACATGCATATTCCTATCTAAGATCTTTTTTTCCTTAATTAACTAGATGAATGCATCTTGTTGATGATAGCTTTTGGAGCCTGCATTAACTATGTAGTTAGTTTCCCCTAGTTTTCCTTATGTTCTTATACTTTAACACAAATAATTAAACAATATTTCATTTCAGAAATGCTTATCAAACACCTACAATGGACCTGAAGCTGAGTTGTACTGTCACATGAAAACGTGCTGACACTGAATTGTATTGCCTCATGAAAGCTGATTGTGCACCCCTTCACATGTCTGCATTACCTATGACATTACATCAGCAGTTTGAAAGTGACCATGGTGTTTTGGCTTTTTTATCCCCAGGTGAGCTGATTTACCAGCACACAACTAGTAAATGCCAAGATATCATCCTTGCCCTCAAGGAGCTCAGTGACAGGTAGCTGGAAAATGTAAGTAAACCTCTGAATTTTCATACTGAAAAGATAATACTGGTGCTAACGTAAGGGTGATTAAACTAAGGATAAGGCTGCAAGTGCCTGTGGTGTTTAGTTGAATAGAGCTGGAGACCAAAAAGGAAAAGTTCAGTGGGGATGTAAAGGTGTGCATAGAGTTTTGTAGGAGATTGACTTTGAAATAGTATATCGGTCTTCCACTACATTCATGAAAACTGAACTGCAACAACAGCTGCTCTGCTAGATCAATAAACTAAACAAAGTATGTGAAAAAATAGCTTTCAAAAATTGGACAACAGGTAGCACTTGAATTATTTTTCTGTTCTTAATTGGCATCCATACTTTTATTGCTTCCTCCTTTTAAGTTTGGATTCTATATTGTTAAATTAATTTTTGTAAAAGGCAGTTCTCACCATGTCATTCTCTTGATCAAAAATGATGTCATTGAAAAAGAATGCTGTAACAATAATAAAATTATAGAGTATTTTATTTTTGAAGTTGTGTCACAGGAAGCTGTATCAGATTGATGGAATGAGAGATTAAATAACGTGACCAAGGTCTCAGAAAATAGGGGTGCTGAAATTCAAATTCAGGAAATTTGTAGTAGTAATTTTTGTAACCAAAAAATCCACTTACATTTCAAGAAGATGTTGCTTTTTACCTTTTTGCCTATTTCAAAGTTCCCAGTGTATGGATCCTAATATATATATCCTAAGTTATTCTTTACTATTTTTCCATAATAAAATTCAATTTTCTCATTTATAAAGTGTAGTACTCATCAAAGAGAATAGTATAAGGATTTAATGTGGTAATCACATGCTTAACTTATAGTAAATATTCTATAAATATTAGCTCTCTGCTCTTCCCCTTTTTCCTTTTTCCCTTTATTTTGTTCTCCTTTTACTTCTTCTATTATACCTATTATTATTATATTTTCATGTTAAACTGGGTAACACTTTTAGCTCTTTTGTGTTCTTTACCTCAATCCATATAGTCCATTGTGCCATTTTTGTGAACATGTCTTATGTTCCCTTCTGTTTTATACATGTGTATACTTGTAACTTTTTGGAATTATACTTTACGTATTTTATATTAACTTGTGATTCCTTACAAAAGAGTACTTTGACTTGCATACTGTTGCACAATGCCGTTCATTAAATAGATTTACATTTTTTCTACTGAGAAATGAGTGGAATTTTAACTTATGAATTTTGAGGATGCACTGAAATTGTAAAGGTTAGATCTTTTGAATCAGAGTCCAGGGTTATTATTTTTTAACTTAATTAGAGTTGCAGATATAAACAATAGAAGGTCAAATATACTTTCTGAAATAAGCAGGCATAAAGTGTATACAATCAAGATGAAATCCCATAAGGATAAAGAGAAGGTAATTAGGTTAAGAATATAGAACATTTTGCATAAATACAAATAAGCCATGCTTAGCTTTGTGCAAAGACCTAAGAAAAAGCTGAAGGCATCATGGGTTACAAATTACATATGTCATTGCTATAGATTCAAAAGAAAAAAAGGATACCAGGCTAGGTAAACTACAATGAAATATGCAAACTCTTTACATGCTTTTCCAAGTGGGGAAATTAGGGTGATGATTAGCAACCTCCACTAAACTGAAAAATATTCAGGTCATTTTTTGTTTGTTTGTTTACCCAATATTTAAAGAATTCTTTTGACATAAGAGTATATTTGATAATTAGTTGAAGTGTTTGGATCAACAGTATCTAAAAAACCAAGTGTATTTTATTAAATGTTAAGTGCTGGTATAAAAATGAATAACTCAAACTACTAGTGTAATATATAGATAACAACTGTGTGGTCTTAGTGTAAAGTACATTTCTTTGTCTTTCTGGTTTCCATTCTCTTCCTCTTTAATCTTTCTTCCTCCCAGGCTGTTGTGTACTTCCCCCAAGTTCCCTTTCTCTGCTTAGTCAAGTGCACTGGTTATGGCATTGTATTACAACTAATGTGCCAAATGCTTTAAAATCAAGGTCTATTTTTCCATAATTTTTATTTAACGTTAATGTATTTCTACTGCTTGGTTTTTATTTCTACAGCATAAATGTACAGAAATACTAGAAAAACAACTAATATTTATAGAGTGATTTTGCACTTAGAAAGCACTTTCACTGGTGTTCTTTCTTTGATATTTTAAAACTACCCCATTTCCTCCCTTTCTAAAAATAATGCTGAAACATGGAGAGATTGGTTCAAGATGGTGGAGTAGAACGACGTGCTCTCACTCCCTCTTGTGAGAGCACCGGAATCACAACTAACTGCTGAACAATCATTGAAGGAAGACACTGGAACTCACTAAAAAAGATACCCCACATCCAAAGACAAAAGAGAAGTCACAGTGAGATGGTAGGAGGGGCACAATCACAATAAATTCAAATCCCATAACTGCTGAGTGGGTGACTCACAAACTGGAGAACACTTATAACACAGAAGTCCACCCACTGGAGTGAAGGTTCTGAGCCCAACATCAGGCTTCCCAACCTGGGAGTCCGGCAAAGGGAGGAGGAACTCCTAGAGAATCAGACTTTGAAGGCTAGTGGGATTAGATTGCAGGACTTTGACAGGACTGTGGGAAACAGAGACTCCCCACTTGGAGGGCACACACAAAGTAATGTGTGAATCAGGACCCGGGGGAAAGAGCAGTGACCCCATAGGAGACTGAACCAGACCTACCTGCTAGTGTTGGAGGGTCTCCTGCAGAGGCAGGTGGTAGCTGTGGCTCACCATGAGGACAAGGACACTGACAGCAGAAGTTCTGAGAAGTACTCCTTGGAATGAGCCCTCCCAGAGTCCACCATTAGCCCCACCAAAGAGCCTAGGTAGGCTCCAGGGTTGGGTTGCCGCAGGCCAAACAACTGAAAGGGAAGAAACTCAGCCCCACCCATTAGCAGACAAGTGGATTAAAGTTTTACTGAGCTCTGCCCACCAGAGCAACACCCAGCTCTACCCACCACCAGTCCCTCCCATCAGGAGGTTGGCACAAGCCATTTAGATAGCCTCAACACCAGAGTGCAGACAGCAGAAGCAAGAAGAACTACAATCTTGCAGCCTGTGGAAGGAAAAGCACATTCACAGAAAGACAGACAAGATGAAAAGGCAGAGACCTATATACAGGAGGAAGGAACAAGATAAAACCTCAGAAAAACAACTAAATGGAGATAGGCAACCTTTCAGAAAACAAATTCAGAATAATGATAGTGAAGATGATCCAGGACCTCAGAAAAAGAGTGGAGGCAAAGACTGAGAAGATGCAAGAAATGATTTTAAAAGACCTAAAAGAATTAAAGAACAAACGAGCAGAGATGAACAATGTGATAACTGAAATGAAAACTACACTAGAAGGAATCAATAGCAGAATAACTGAGGCAGAAGAACGGATAAGTGACCTGGAAGACAGAATGGTGGAATTCACTGCTGCGGAACAGAATAAAGAAAAAAGAATGAAAAGAAATGAAGACAGCCTAAGAGACCTATGGGACAACATTAAACACAACAACATTGGCATTATAGGGGTCCCAGAAGGAGAAGAGAGAGAGAAAGAACCCGAGAAAATATTTGAAGAGATTATAGTTGAACACTTCCCTAACATGGGAAAGGAAATAGCCACCCACGTCCAGGAAAACCAAGAGTCCCATACAGGAGAAACCCAAGGAGAAACATGCCAAGACACATAGTAAACAAACTGGCAAAAATTAAAGACAAAGAAAAATTATTGAAAGCACCAAGGGAAAAACGACAAATAGCATACAACAGAACTCCCATAAGGTTAAAAGCTGATTTCTCAGCAGAAACTCTACAAACCAGAAGGGCATGGAATGACATATTTAAAGTGATGAAAGAGAAGAACATACAGCCAAGATTACTCTAACTGGCAAGGATCCCATTCAGATTTGATGGAGAAATCAAAAACTTTACAAAGAAAGAAAAGCTAAAAGAATTGAGCATCACCAAACCAGCTCTACAACAAATGCTAAAAGAACTACTCTAGGTGGGAAACACAAGAGAAGAAAAGAACCTACAGTAACAAACCCCAAAAAATTAAGAAAATGGTAATAGGAACATACATATTGATAATTGCCTTAAACGTGAATGGATTAAATGCTGCAACCAAAAGACACAGGCTTGCTGATTGGATACAAAAGCAAGACCCATATACATGCTGCCTACAAGAGACCCACTTCAGACCTAGGGACACATACAGACTGAAAGTGAGGGGATGGAAAAAGATATTCCATGCAAATGGAAATCAGAGGAAAGCTGGAAGAGCAATACTTATATCAGATAAAACAGACTTTAAATAAAGAAAGTTATAAGAGCTGATCCAGTTTCCCACCACCTGACCATGCTCCTGGGAGAGGCCCTGCCTCACTGTGACTCGGAGTCTTGTGGGGGTCAGGCATCCAAGAGGACTGAGGTTTTCTTGATATGTGGCGTGTGTGAGACTCCTGAGGACGACTCCGGAACCGTGGGCCTCCGGCATCCAGGTCATTGAGTCTGCTCCATGACATGAAGAAATGCCTTATAAGGTACTTGAAGACTGCAGACTGCATTCCCAAATCAATTGCCAGCTAGTCTAACTATGGGATTTGTTAAGTTTATGGCATTGGAAGTGGGATCCAAAGAAGACCCTAACAACTCCACGGCTCTGAGTAACCAGAGGCTGGTAGCCACTCTGGCCTATTGAGTTCACTGTTTTCTGGATGAATGGAGTTTAAGGCCATGTGGATGAAAGGCTCTTGGTGCTCCAGCCAGGCATCAGGACTGTGCCTCTGAGGTGGGAGAGCCAACTTCAGGACACTGGTCCACAAGAGACATCCCAGCTCCACGTAATACCAAACGGCAAAAATCTCTCAGAGATCTCAATCTCAACATCAAGATCCAGCTTCACTCAACGACCAGCAAGCTACAGTGCTGAACACTCTATGCCAAACAACTAGCAAGACAGGAACACAGCCCCATCCATTAGCAGAGAGGCTGCCTAAAATCATAATAAGTCCACAGACACCCCAAAATACACCACCAGACTTGGACGTGCCCACCAGAAAGACAAGATCCAGCCTCATCCACCAGAACTCAGTCACTAGTTCCCTCCACCAGGAAGCCTACACAACCCACTGAACCAACCTTAGCCACTGGGGACAGATACCTAAAACAATGGGAATTACAAATCTGCAGCCTGTGAAAAGGAGACCCCAAACACAGTAAGATAAGCAAAATGAGGCGACAGAAAAACACACAGCAGATGAAGGAGCAGGGTCAAAACACACCAGACCTAACAAATGAAGAGGAATTAGGCAGTCTACCTGAAAAAGAATTCAGAAAAATGATAGTAAGGATGACGCAAAATCTTGGAAATAGAATAGAAAAAATGCAAGAAACATTTAACAAGGACATAGAAGAATTAAAGAGGAACCAAGCAACGATGAAAAACACAAGAAATGAAATTAAAAATACTCTAGATGGGATCAATAGCAGAATAACTGAGGCAGAAAAACGGATAAGTGACCTGGAAGATAAAATAGTGGAAATAACTACTGCAGAGCAGAATAAAGAAAAAAGACTGAAAAGAACTGAGGACAGTCTCAGAGACCTCTGGGACAACATTAAACACACCAACATTCGAATTATAGCAGTCCCAGAAGAAGAAGAGAAAAAGAAAGGGACTGAGAAAATATTTGAAGAGATGATAGTTGAAAACTTCCCTAATATGGGAAAGGAAATAGTTAATCAAGTTCTGGAAGCACAGAGAGTCCCATACAGGATAAATCCAAGGAGAAACATGCCAAGACACATATTAATCAAACTGTCAAAAATTAAATATAAAGAAAACATATTAAAAGCAGCAAGGGGAAAACAACAAATAACACACAAGGGAATCCCCATAAGGTTAACAGCTGATCTTTCAGCAGAAACTCTGCAAGCCAGAAGGGAGTGGCAGGATATACTTAAAGTGATGAAGGAGAAAAACCTACAACCAAGATTATTCTACTCAGCATGTATCTCATTCAGATTTGTGGGAGAAATTAAAACCTTTACAGACAAGCAAAAGCTGAGAGAGTTCAGCACCACCAAACCAGCTTTACAACAAATGCTAAAGGAACTTCTCTAGGCAAGAAACACAAGAGAAGGAAAACACCTACAATAACAAACCCAAAACATTTAAGAAAATGGGAATAGGAACATACATATCGATAATTACCTTAAATGTAAATGGATTAAATGCTCCCACCAAAAGACACAGACTAGCTGAATGGATACAAAAACAAGACCCATATATATGCTGTCTAAAAGAGACCCACTTCTGACCTAGGGACACATACAGACTGAAAGTGAGGGGATGGAAAAAAGATATTCCATGCAAATGGAAATCAAAAGAAAGCTGGAGTAGCAATTCTCACATCAGACAAAATAGACTTTAAAATAAAGACTATTACAAGAGACAAAGAAGGACACTATATAATGATCAAGGGATCGATCCAAGAGGAAGGTATAACAATTGTAAATATTTATGCACCCATCATAGGAGCACCTCAATACATAAGGCAAATACTAACAGCCATAAAAGGGGAAATCGACAGTAATACAGTCATAGTAGGGGACTTTAAAACCCCACTTTCACCAATGGACAGATCATCCAAAATGAAAATAAATAAGGAAACACAAGCTTTAAATGATACATTAAACAAGATGGACTTAATTGATATTTATAGGACATTCCACCCAAAAACAACAGAATACACATTTTTCTCAAGTGCTCATGGAACATTCTCCAGGATAAATCATATCTTGGGTCACAAATCAAGCCTTGGTAAATGTAAGAAAATTGAAATTGTATCAAGTATCTTTTCTGACCACAATGTTATGAGATGAGATATCAATTACAGGAAAAGATCTGTAAAAAATACAAACACATGGGGGCTACACAATACACTACTTAATAACGAAGTGATCACTGAAGAAATCAAAGAGGAAATCAAAAAATACCTAGAAACATATGACAATGGAGACACGAAGACGCAATACCTATGGGATGCAGCAAAAGCAGTTCTAAGAGGGAAGTTTATAGGAATACAAGCCTATATCAAGAAACAGGAAACATCTTGAATAAACAATCTAACCTTGCACCTAAAGCAATTAGAGAAAGAAGAACAAAAAAACCCCAAAGCTAGCAGAAGGAAAGAAATCATAAAGATCAGATTAGAAATAAATGAAAAAGAAATGAAGCAAAGGATAGCAAAGATCAATAAAACTAAAAGCTGGTTCTTTGAGAAGATAAACAAATTGATAAACCATTAGCCAGACTCATCAAGAGAAAAAGGGAGAAGACTCAAATCAATAGAATTAGAAATGCAAAAGAAGTAACCACTGACACTGCAGAAATACAAACGATCATGAGAGATTACTACAAGTAACTCTATGCCAATAAAATGGACAACCTGGAAGAAATGGACAGATTCTTAGAAATGCACAACCTGCCGAGAATGAACCAGGAAGAAATAGAAAATATGAACACACCAGTCACAAGCACTGAAATTGAAACTGTGATTAAAAACCTTCCAACAAACAAAAGCGCAGGACCAGATGGCTTCACAGGTGAATTCTATCAAACATTTAGAGAAGACCCAACACCCATCCTTCTCAAACTCTTCCAAAATATTGCAGAGGGAGGAACACTCCCAAACTCATTCTACGAGGCCACCATCACCCTGATACCAAAACCAGACAAAGATGTCACAAAGAAAGAAAACTACAGGCCAATATCACTGATGAACATAGATGCAAAAATCCTCAACAAAATACTAGCAAACAGAATCCAACAGCACAT
The DNA here is from genome assembly GCF_965194825.1 of Balaenoptera physalus. Lineage (NCBI taxonomy): Eukaryota > Metazoa > Chordata > Mammalia > Artiodactyla > Balaenopteridae > Balaenoptera > Balaenoptera physalus. Next base: position 32,003,977 of record NC_138895.1, on the reverse strand, counting down.
TAAAAGGATCATACACCATGATCAAGTGGGGTTTATTCCAGGAATGCAAGGATTCTTCAATATACGCAAATCAATCAACGTGATACATCATATTAACAAATTGAAGGAGAAAAACCATATGATCATCTCAATAGATGCAGAGAAAGCGTTTGACAAAATTCAACACCCATTTATGATAAAAGCCCTGCAGAAAGTAGGCATCGAGGGAACTTTCCTCAACATAATAAAGGCCATATATGACAAACCCACAGCCAACGTTGTCCTCAATGGTGAAAAACTGAAACCATTTCCGCTAAGGTCAGGAACAAGACAAGGTTGCCCACTCTCACTAATATTATTCAACATAGTTTTGGAATTGTTAGCCACAGCAATCAGAGAAGAAAAAGAAATAAAAGGAATCCAAATCGGAAAAGAAGAAGTAAACCTGTCACTGTTTGCAGCTGACATGATACATTACATAGAGAATCCTAAAGATGCTACCAGAAAACTACTAGAGCTAATCAATGAATTTGGTAAAGTAGCAGGATACAAAATTAATGCACAGAAATCTCTTGCATTCCTATACACTAATGATGAAAAATCTGAAAGTGAAATTAAGAAAACACTCCCGTTTACCATTGCAACAAAAAGAATAAACTATCTAGGAATAAACCTACCTAAGTAGACAAAAGACCTGTATGCAGAAAATTATAAGACACTGATGAAAGAAATTAAAGATGATACAAATAGATGGAGAGATATACCATGTTCTTGGATTGGAATAATCAACATTGTGAAAATGACTCTACTACCCAAAGCAATCTACGGATTCAATGCAATCCCTATCAAACTACCACTGGCATTTTTCACAGAAGTAGAACAAAATATTTCAGAATTTGTATGGAAACACAAAAGACCCCAAATAGCCAAAGCAATCTTGAGAATGAAAAATGGAACTGGAGGAATCAGGCTCCCTGACTTCAGACTATATTACAAAGCTACAGTAATCAAGACAGTTTGGTACTGGCACAAAAACAGAAATATAGATCAATGGAACAGGATAGAAAGCCCAGAGATAAACCCACACACATATGGTCTCCTTATCTTTGATAAAGAAGGCAAGCATATACAGTGGAGAAAGGTCAGTCTCTTCAATAAGTTGTGCTGGGAAAACTAGACAGGTACATGAAAAAGTATAAAATGAGAACACTCCCTAACACCATACACAAAAATAAACTCAAAATGGATTAAAGACCTAAATGTAAGGCCAGACACTATAAAACTCTTAGAGGAAAACATAGGCGGAACAATCACAGCAAGATCCTTTTTGAACCAACTCCTAGAGAAAGGGAAATAAAAACACAAATAAACAATTGGGACCTAATGAAACTTAAAAGCTTTTGCACAGCAAAGGAAACCATAAACAAGACCAAAAGACAACCCTCAGAATGGGAGAAAATATTTGCAAATGAAGCAACTGACAAAGGATTAACCTCCAAGATTTACAAGCAGCTCATGCAGCTCAATAACAAAAAAACAAACAACCCAATCCAAAAATGGGCAGAAGACCTAAATAGACATTTCTCCAAAGAAGATATACAGATGGCCAGCAGACACATGAAAGAATGCTCAACATCATTAATCATTAGAGAAATGCAAATCAAAACTACAATGAGATATCATCTCACACTGGTCAGAATGGCCAGCATCAAAAAATCTAGAAACAGTAAATGCTGGAGAGGGTGTGGAGAAAAGGGAACCCTCTTGCACTGTTGGTGGGAATGTAAATTGATACACCCACTATGGAGAACAGTATGGAGGTTCCTTAAAAAACTAAAAATAGAACTACCATACGACCCAGCAAATCCACTACTGAGCATATACCCTGAGAAAACCATAACTCAAAAAGAGTCATGTACCAAAATGTTCATTGCAGCTCTATTTACAATAGCCAGGACATGGAAGCAACCTAAGTGTCCATCATCAGATGAATGGATAAAGAAGATGTGGCACATATATACAATGGAATATTACTCAGCCATATAAAGAAACGAAATGGAGTTATTTGTAGTCAGGTGGATGGAGTTAGAGTCTGTCATACAGAGTGAAGTAAGTCAGAAAGAGAAAAACAAATACAGTATGCTAACACATATATATGGAATCTAAGGGAAAAAAAAAAAAAGGCCATGAAGAACCTAGTGGCAAGACGGGAATAAAGACACAGACCTACTAGAGAATGGACTTGAGGATATGGGGAGGGGAAGGGGTGAGATGTGACAGGGTGAGACAGTGTCATGGACATATATACACCACCAAATGTAAAATAGATAGCTAGTGGGAAGCATCCGCATAGCACAGGGAGATCAGTTTGTTGCTTTGTGACCACCTAGAGGGGTGGGATGGGGAGGGTGGGAGGGAGGGAGATGCAAGAGGCAAGAGATATGGGAACATATGTATATGTATAACTGATTCACTCTGTTATAAAGCAGAAACTAACACACCATTGTAAAGCAATTATACTTCAATAAAGATGTTAAAAAAAAGAAGACGAAGAAATAACAATTATAAGTATATATGCACCCAAAATAGGAGCACCACAATACATAAGGCAACTGCTAACAGCAATAAAAGAGGAAACTGACAGTAACACAATAATAGTAGGGGACTTTAACACCACACTTACATCAATGGACAGACCATCCAAAATGAAAATAAATAAGGAAACAGAAGCTTTAAATGACACAATAGACCAGATAAATTTAATTGATATTTATAGGACATTCCATCCAAAAACAGCAGATTACACTTTCTTTTCTAGTGCGCATGGAACATTCTCTAGGATAGATCACATCTTGGGTCACAAATCAAGCCTCAGTAAATTTAAGAAAATTGAAATCATATCAAGCATCTTTTCTGACCACGACACTATGAGATTAAAAATCAATTACAGGAAAAAAACGTAAAAAACACAAACATATGAAGGCCAAACAATACGTTACTAAATAACCGAGAGATCACTGAGGAAATCAAAGAAGAAATCAAAAAATACCTTGAGACAAATGACAATGAAAACACGATGATCCAAAACCTATGGGATACAGCATAAGCAGTTTTAAGAGGGATGTTTATACCAATAAAATCCTACTTCAAGAAACAACAAATATTTCAATTAAGCAATCTAACCTTACACCTAAAGGAACTATTGAAAGAAGAACAAACAAAACCCAAAGTTAGTAGAAGGAGATAAATCATAAAGATCAGAGCAGAAATAAATGAAATAGAAATGAAGAAAACAATAGCAAAGCTCAATAAAACTAAAAGCTGGTTCTTTGAGAAGATAAACAAAATTGATAAACCTTTAGCCAGACTCATCAAGTAAAAGAGGGAGAGGGATCAAATCAAAAAAATTAGAAATAAAGAAGGAGAACTTACAACAGACGCCACAGAAATACAAAGCATCTTAAGAGACTACTACAAGCAACTCTATGCCAATAAAATGGGCAACCTGGAAGAAATGGACAAATTGTTAGAAAGGTATAACCTCCCAAGACTGAACCAGGAAGAAATAGAAAATATGAACAGACAAACCACAAGTAATGAAATTGAAACTGTGATTAAAATTTTTCCAGCAAACAAAAGTCCAGGACCAGATGGCTTTACAAGTGAATTCTATCAAATATTTAGAGAAGACCTAACACCCATCCTTCTCAAATTCTTCCAAAAATTGCAGAGGGAGGAACACTCCCAAATGCATTGTATGAGGCCACCATCACTCTGATACCAAAACCAGTCAAAGATACTACAAAAAAAGAAAATTACAGGCCAATATCACTGATGAATATAGATGCAAACATCCTCAGCAAAATACTAGCAAACAGAATCCAACAGCACATTAAAAGGATCATAAACCATGATCAAGTGAGATTTATCCCAGGGATGCAACGATTCTTCAATACACACAAATCAATCAATGTGATACAACATATTAACAAATTGAAGAATAAAAACCATATGATCATCTCAATTGATGCAGAAAAAGCTTTTGACAAAATTCAACACCCATTTATGATAAAAACTCTTCAGAAAGTGGGCATAGAGGGAACCTACCTCAACATAATAAAGGACATATAGGACAAATCCACAGCAAACATCATTCTCAATGGTGAAAAACTGAAAGCATTTCCTCTAAGATCAGGAACAATACAAGGATGTCCACTCTCACCACTATTATTCAACATAGATTTGGAAGTCCTAGCCATGGCAATCAGAGAAGAAAAAGAAATAAAAGGAATACAAATTGGAAAAGAAGTAGTAAATTGCCACGTTTTGCAGATGACATGATACTACACATAGAAAATCCTAAAGATGCCACCAGAAAACTATACAGCTAATCAATGAATTTGGTAAAGTTGTAGGATACAACACTAATGCACAGAACTCTTTTGCATTCCTAAACACTAATGATGAAAAGTCTGAAAGAGAAATTAAGGAAAGACTCCCATTTACAAATGCAACAAAAAGAATATAATACCTAGGAATAAACCTACCTAGGGAGCCAAAAGACCTGTATGCAGAAAACTATAAGACACTGATGAAAGTAATTAAAGATGATACAGAGAGATGGAGAGTATACCATGTTCTTGGATTGGAGGAATCAATATTGTGAAAATGACTCTACTACCCAAAGCAATCTACAGATTCAATGCAATTCCTATCAATTTACCATTGGCATTTTTTACAGAAGTAGAACAAAAAAATCTTAAAATTTGTATGGAGACACAAAAGACCCTGAATAGCCAAAGGAGTCTTGAGGGAAAAAAACGGAGATAGAGGAATCAGGCTCCCTGACTTCAGACTATATTACAAAGCTACAGTAATCAAGAAAATATGGTACTGGCACAAAAACAGAAATACAGATCAAGGGAACAGAATAGAAAGCCCAGAGATAAACCCACGCACCTATGGTCAAATAATCTATGACAAAGGAGGCAAGGATATACAATGGAGAAAATACAGTCTCTTCAATAAGTGGTGTTGGGAAAACTGGACAGCTGCACATAAATGAAATTTACGTTGCACAGAATGAATTTAAGCTGCACCAAATGAAATTAAAACACTCCTTAACACCATACATAAAAATAAACTTAAAATGGATTAAAGACCTAATGTAAGACTAGACACTATAAAACTCTTAGAGGAAAACTTAGGAAGAACACTCTTTGACATAAATCACAGCAATATGTTTTTTGATCCACCTTCTAGAGAATAGAAATAAAACCAAAAATTAACAAATAGGACCTAATGAAACTTAAAAGTTTTTGCACAGCAAAGGAAACTACAAACAAGACGAAAAGAGAACCCTCAGAATGGGATAAAATATTTACAAAGGAATCAATGGACAAAGGATTAATCTCCAAAACATATAAACAGCTCATGCAGCTCAATATTAAAAAAACAAACAACCCATCCAAAAATGGGCAGAAGATCTAAATAGAGAAATGTAAATCTACACTACAATGAGGTATCACCTCACACCAGTTAGAATGGGTATCATCAGAAGATCTACAAAGAACAAATGCTGGAGAGGGTGTGGAGAAAAGAGAACCCTCTTACACTGTTGATGCGAATGTAAATTGATAGAGCCACTATGGAGAACAGTATGGAAGTTCCCTAAAAAACTAAAAAGAGAATTACCATATGACCCGGCAATCCCACTACTCGGCACATAACCAGAGAAAACCATAATTCAAAAAGACACATACACCCTAGTGTTCATTGCAGCACTATTTACAATAGCCAGGGCATGGAAGCAACCTAAATACCCATTGACAGATGAATGGATAAAGAAGATGTGGTATATATATACACAATGGAATATTACTCAGCCATAAAAAGGAACGAAATTGGGTCAGTTGTAGAGACATGGATGGATGTAGAAACTGTCATACAGAGTGAAGTAAGTCAGAAATAGAAAAACAAATATCGTACATTAACACATATATGTGGAACCTAGAAAAATGGTACAGATGAACCAGTTTGCAGGGCAGAAATTGAGACACAGATGTAGAGAACAAACGTATGGACAACAAGGGGGGAAAGTGGCAGGGCGCTGGTGGTAGTGGTGTGATGAATTGGGAGATTGGGATTGACATATATGCACTAATATGTATAAAATGGATAACTAATAAGAACCTGCTGTATAAAAAAAATAAATAAAATTAAATTAAAAAGTAAAAATAATGCTGAATCTCTAGGAGTTTTTGATTTACTTAGGGAAATATAGCTAGTAAATGGCAAAGCAAGGATTCAAACTTCATCTTCTACAATCTGCAAAATCTCTGCAAAGTGACTTTCATCAGTTCAAAACCAGGACTTTATATACTTCCTTGCTCTTTGTAGGAGAAATATTCATTCTAAACTTAAAATAAAATTCTTCCCTACTGCTCATTATACATGATGGTGGTTTCTTTTATTCATTGATTAAAATGTCCAACTTTAGAAGCACAGAGTCCTCCAAGTTCCAGTCAGTTTATGATGGAGGATGCATTGCTATGTCCAGGACAACAATGAATTTAAGTAGCAAGGTTGGCAATCTGGGCAATGCAGTCTCATGCAACAGCTGGATTTTAGTTGGATTCATCAGGGAAAGGGCGTTTACCATGAACACCTACATGTGTGACCCAGTAAATTCGATCAGTAACCATGACTTGTGTGGCAGACCAAAATTCTAGTCCATTGGCAAAAGCCCAAAAGGCAGTAAAATTTTAATAAGATTCATTAAGCAGAGTATTGGCCAGAGTTATGAAAACATCCTTGAGCTCTGCCCATCAAGAGAAGATCACTTGTCCATTTTCAGTTCAGCACAGTTGGTGCTAAGGCTAAATAGTTCAGTAGACACCATCAGTTTTAACCAATATTTCAGTCCAGGACACCATCAAAGTTGAGCTCACTCAAAATATTAGTGACCTAGACCCAGGAATTCAGGGGAACCTTGTGAATCAAGGCCCCTTATCAAGCCAGTTTTACTTTCAGAGGCAGAGGGGACATAAACATTCTCCCGAAATTATAGCTGCCATTTTTTCATATAAAGCTGCAATGCTGCTGGCGTGTAGCCTAGTGCATTCTTGGATATACAAATTCCATTTAATAAGGGAGGGTTTTTGGCTCTTCCCACCTTGTTTGTTGAGTTTGAGCTGACCCACCTCAAAATGGGAATATCAAAGTGGAAAGTCACACACTTCTATGTTTCAGGTATTTCATTTCAATAAGTGCTCTAGTGACAAGTCAATAGCTGCTTTACAAAAGGAGTTTACTTGGTCACCATGTCAGAGCAGACATGACTGACAAACCTTAAGAGATACCATGGTGTAGAGGCTGCTTTTCATTGTCAGAGGCTCCAAAGCCAAAATCCTCAGCAGTTGTAGCTCAAATGGAATATTAGGGTTGTGTGACTCCAAGTACTAACATTGGTTTTTGGTACCAGAGACTTTTCCCAATTAGGGGAGTTCCTCTGGCACTTGTGAACATTCAGCAGGTAAAACATCAATACAATTAATTATACATTCAGTAGTTTAGAAGCCACAACAACAGTACATTGAATTGTGTCAATGGATCTCACCAACAAGGTCACTTAGTTTTCCTTCTCCATTATGAATTCTGCCTAAAACTTATACGTTGAACTTGGGTACCCCTTCCTCCCATGGAACCAGATGTGATGGTGACTTAGGAGGACTCTATCCAACAGAATCATAAATTTTGCAATTCTCCCCTCCCCAAAATTCCCCAACATACTTGGAGTAAAGCTTTTGGTTTTTCTTGGAGACAATAAGAACTGCATCCCACTCTTAATAAGCTTTCTTATTAAAGTAGCTGAGGTTGACATTGAGGGAGAGCAGGAATCAGTGAGAATAAAGGGAGAGAATGCTACACACCAATAAGCAAGGTACATTTACTTTGGTTTCAAGAGGTGCTGAATTTCTGACCTCAAAAATTTATCTATGTTTGTCTAACAAGAATTTAAATATTGAAAGTCACTTCTCATTCTCCAGTGGGTCACCTTTGTCAGCATTGTAAACGATCTGGATCAGCAAAAGCCACAATTTTAGTCAATGCCTAATCTATGATTTCCCATAAGAGTTTTTGTTTGTTTGTTTGTTTGTTTTTTTCAGGGAATTCTTCCCTAGAGGATCAAAGCTCTCTTATAGCATCCAGAACCCGTTACAAAACAACACAAAACAAAATAAAACCCCTCAGATCTCCAACTATCATCTTCAAATGGATCTAAGATAGGCATAATAGACTGCAAGAGGGGCTAAGCTATAAGACAGCCCAGTTATTTCCAGTGTTCCTCAAAGAGCATTGCATGCCCTTTCCCTGTTTCTGAAATGAAGTAGCCATTTTTTAAAAATTCACCTTGCTTCTGCCTATACCTCTTGTGAATTCTCTTCCTTCCATGCTATTTAGGTGACCATTTCTGTAACTGCTGTTTGAAAGTAAGTAGAACTACTTCTGTCCTTCCAGAATGAATCTTAGCACTAGGTATTACAATGGATGGACCTGAGGCTGCTCACCATATTGGCAAGAAACTCCCCCTTCCATCCACCCTCCCTCTCCCTCCATCCCTGTCCCCACCTATGGGAGAATTAAAAATTATAGCACACTCTTCAGATAGCTGTCTTTGAACCTACTTTCAAGTTGTCAGAATGCAACTACTACCCAATTTTTTTCTAACTAACAGGCAATAAAGTTGAGACCCATATATTTCCTGGTTGACCATACAATTTGATCAACATGTTTATTACCAATTTCCATGGATTTCCCATAAATTCTATTAGGCTGCATCGCTTTCATTCTTCCTCTTCCAGAAATTCTTTTCTCTATCAGCATCCCATCTTCACTGCTAAAACATCTTTCTAGAACTGCAAAAGGTCTGAGATTTTTACCTAATTTGCAAGGTAATAAGTTAGACTGTCACAAAACAGAGACAGTTTTGTGGATGCTGGGAGAAGACACGAGTCTCCTGTGTCAGAGACAAAGGACTTTATTTTTCATGACAGTAATAGTAGCAAGAGTATCCAAATTTTTGCATATATTACATGAATTCCAATTCTCCCAGGATGAAGAGGGCCAAATGACCCTTGCACACATAGTGGGTTTCAGGAACTTGAATATTCTATAATAGGAAGTAAGCATGTTTGCCCTTTGCTTCTGTAGGAATCATTGTCTCATTATGTTAAACAGCAAGCAAGGCTACTCTTTGCTTCAGAGACACTATAACTTCTTAGTCTGACCACTATGCAAACATCTTTGAAAAGAGAGCCCAGAACAAAAGGCAGTTAGTGACTCACTTATGAGACATGTAGACACATGAGAGCCACTGAAAATCGTCTCCTAACAATAACAATAATGTGAAATTATCACTAAACATAACTCACAATTTTGATAAAAATTGCATTGACTCTTTTAGGGAGGGAATTGGTATTAAGAATATCTTTCCTAATGAACAAATACTTCCCATATAAATTTAATGCTGTTATCTATAGAATTACACACAGTCCGTGATTTAAGATGGCTCGACCTACAATTTTTCAACTTTATGATGGTGAGAAAGCCATAATCATTCAGTAGAAACAATATTTTGAATTTTGATCTTTTCCTGGTCTGGCAATATGTAGTACAGTACTTTTTTGTGATGCTGGCAGTGGCAGCACGCTACAACTCTAGTCAATCATGTGATAACAGGGTAAACAACTGGTACACTTGTTTTTCAATTTCAGTACTAATTCAATAAATTACATGAGACAGTCAACACTATTATAAAATAGGCTTTGCATTAGGTGATTTTGCCCAACAGTAAGCTAATGTGCATGTTCTGAGAACATTTAAGGTAAGGTAGGCTAAGTTATGATGTTTGGTAAGTTAGGTGTATTAAATGCATTTTGATTATGATCTTTCAACTTATGATGGGTTTATCTGGAAGTAACCCCATCATAAATTGAGGAAGATCTATAAAGTGAATGGATGACTATCTTTTGTAATTTATGCATTAGTATGATACAATCAACCCTCAATATGTATATATTTTATTGAAATTCAAATATCTATTTCCTTTCCCCAGATTAGCTAGAATTACCATGGTTGCACAGCAACTATGTGTTCTCAGAAATAGTGCTAAGATGTTTGTTGAACAAGAAAGGATGGAAACAATTCATGGGGGATTGTATGTGAGCTGGACAGGGCCAAGAGAAGCTGGCGAGCTCCTGCTTGATATATCTTGTTGATACTGAAAGAAGGAGGCATTGCTGATGCTCAGAGGGCCTTAAATTCTAGTCTGAAAAAGATTAATGCATGTTTACCACGTAATAACATGCTTTAGATAAGAAAGCTAACAAGTGTTGTATTCGGTAACATCTGTTTATATTTAATTGAGTAGTGACTTAATGGCATCCGTATGTAGAGTTGTTTCACAAAAACTACACATTGAAACACAATTTTGGAGGGAATGGAACAGTGCTTTTTTCCTCAAAGGTGGCACTTTATAGTAACTTACCTCTTGTTAGCTATAAACTACAAATTTTTACACAATTTGGATAGTAAATTCTGATTTATTGTAGTGATTTAATTAGTAACAAAAACATTTCATAAACTTCTAATTATTTTTACAATTGTACTCTTAGCATATAAGCATATAATGAAAGAAGTATTTTAATATGTTAATGTATCTATATGTTAATATAACATAAAAAGGAATAATGGTGTTTGAATAACAAAGCTCACAATGTGGTTACATTTAACAAACTCTAAAATAGTAATAAAAAAAAAGAGTTGGGATTTTTAAATCTAAGTTCAGAGCAAGAGAAATACTAGGATAGATAGAAATAGTCATACTATTAGAGACAAAGTTTGTTACTCAAATTACATTTTGCTTCTATCTTCTCTAACCTGAAGAACTATTTCAATCTAAAAAGCAAGAGGGAAGAAAATCCATGAATGGTTGAATAATTAGCAAGAGTAATCTCTACATATATTCATGTATTCTATATCCCCAAATCTTTGAATCTATAGTTTCCTAATGTAATATGCAAATGATTTACTGAAAAAAGTAATGAAGTAAGAGTTAAGAGAGCAGCTGGTTTAACCTTGAGCAATTCACTTAAACTATCTGGTATTAATTTTCTAGGCTGTGAAATGAGTTTTTTGGATTAAGAAATGTGTGGGCAAATTAGATTGATGGTTATATCTACCTTCTAACCAACCAGTTGTACTTCCTGTCTATAAATAACATTGCAATTATTAGGAGTTATAATGAGTCCAGAGTCATGATCATAGACATTACCTAAGACATCTTGTTCATCACCCAAAACATCTTGGCCTTTAGACTGGAGAAACATTGGAAGATAGAACACCACGTTCCAATGTGAGTGCCCTTGAGACATGGACCACATGGTATGGTGAAATTACTGGTCCAATTGATCATTGCAACTTTCCAAGTAAGGAAAGGGGGAACAGACTTTGATCGACTGTTTAGCTTTTCCCAAGGACTATACTAATACACATCCTTAATGAGCTAAGCTTTTATTGGCCCAGTTCTGCAGACAGAGATCTTGAAATATATTAGCAAGTAAATGGAGGAGCCAGACGTCTTTGCCATGTATTTTATATCAAATCTATTTTCTATGCAGTAAGTCACACCACTACTAAATAAAAAATTAAGTGAAATAACATTGTTCTTTCTGGATGACTCATCTTTTGAATAGGCTTCATAACGCCTTGAGGATAAAGATCATGGTTTATTCATTATGATCCTCTGAGCTTAGTGAAAAATCTGTACGCACTAAGTGTTCATTAAATATTGTGTATACATTTTATTGAAGTTCAAATACTTGTTTACATTCCCCAGATTAGTTAATACTATCATAGTTGCAGAGCAACTCTGTGTTCTCAGAAACAGTGTTAAGATGTTTTTTGAACAAGAAAGTATTGAAACAATTCATGGGGGAGTGCATGTGAGCTGGACAGTGTCAAGAGAAATTTGGTATATCTTGTTGACACTAAAAGAAGGAGGCATTTGCTGATGATCAGAAAGTTCATGAAACATAATGGTATTTTTCTCATCAATGTATAAGAGTTTTATTTAATGAAAACTTGTACCTCTCATCAGTTTTCTACTTGATGTAACAGCGCAGAACATTGAGATACTAGACATTTTAACTGGTAATGTGTGAAAATAGTTTTAAAACATGGAAAACCTAGATGAATTTCTGAGGACCCACAGAACTATGTTTCATGGATTATTTAGGGATTAATAGTTTAAATTATTCTCATTCAAAATAAATTTAATTAATAAGTTTAATTAAAAATAAAAATGATTCTATTATCAACAAATGCTTTATTAGAAGCATATAAAAAAGAAAGAATATCATAATGGTATGGATGAAAGACTTGAAAAGTTGAAAATAAAATCAAGGAAAATAAAATGGAAAGCAACAAATGCTTTAGAATGATTAAAGGAAAAGTATTATATACGGAAAAAAGGAGATCCATCATGCAGATATTTCTGAATAGAGAACAAAATAAATGAACAAAAATACTAAACAATATGACAGAAGGAAATTTATTAGAATAATGATAGCACTGAATTTTACCAGATTAAGCAGGTATAACGAATTCTTGGGAAATTGATTAAAAAAAAAAAAAAAGAAGCAAAACAGTCAACAGGCTTCCAAAATCCAAACCAAATGAAATAAAATACATACTTACATGACTAGTCCTAGAAATCTCCAATGAGTTTCATTATTTGATAGAAATAGTGATCTCTTATTTTTATACCAGCTCAACTTAGTATTCAAGTTCAAAAGCAGCAGGTAGATTTTTTTTAACCAATAGAAATGAGGGAATATAGGACCCATGAGTCCATTTTGAAACAACTGCTCCATGGTAAAATTCAGAGCATAAAACAAATATTGTGTTTCTTACATGAATTGGATTGGTTTATATAAGTATCATTCATTCATTCTTTCAATAAAGATTTAACATTCTTCCTTTCTGAAGCAGCCGTTATGCTAGGTCCTGGTGATTCAGCAGCAAACAATTTAGAGGAGTTCCCTGATCCCATAGGGCTTACATTTTTTGGCTGGAAATTGGAGGAGGGGGGTGGAGATAAAACAATAATTTATCATGGTGACTGGCAGTTTGAGAGATCTTTCAGATAACTATTTAGAAAAGGATTCTCTGAGTAGGTGACCAGTATGCTGAAGATACTAATTGCAGCATTTGTACATGTACAAATGGTCAATAATTCATCAATATTTTGTACATTCTATATTCAGTTGCTCCCAAACTCTTCTAGGGATAAACTGGCCATAATTCTACAATTTCATGGGTTGTAGTCGTTTCTCACCATTTAAAGCTAACCTTACTTTTTCTTTTTTTTTTTTTTGCTTAAATTTTGATAACTGATTTTGTTGTATTTCTTAAATGGAAATATTTCAATTGTACATTCATTTTTAATAGATTTATTGAAATATAATTGATATACAAAGAAATGCACATATTTAATGTGTACAATTTGATGAGTTTGAACATATGCAAACACCTGTAATTATATCACTATCAAGGTAACAGACATATCTAATGCCTGCCAAAGTTTCCTTTTATCTCTTTGTATATGACTCTTAAGTATTTACATATAAAACATTAATGTCTTTTCCATTAGGATGATAAGGATATTCTTTAATCTTTTCATTAGTTGGATTCTAAAACATAGTTAACTTGAGTTTGCTTTCCATGAATAAACACCATGCAAGTCAAACACCTCCACTGTGTTATGTTTTAACTCATTTCTGCCAGAGTGACTCTCCCTCCTGGTCGAATAAATATGTTGGTTGGCATGATAATTTTGCTAAGTGAAACAAATATGGTTCTTTTGTTGCAAAACATGGGGTTGAATCCTGACTCTACTCCTTTACTTGCTGTGTGACTTTAGGCAAATTACATATATTTTCTCATACCAATGAAATTTGCAGCTTTGTGTCAAGACACCTGAACTAAAAATGTTTTTGCCATCACCTTTCTAATTTCTACCTTTAACATGTTAAAGGGTTGGCCAAATAATAATATGGCTTTAATGTGGTACACTCATGCTCATGCTAGTTCCTAAGAATGAAAGACTGACCTACTCCATTATATCTTCACAAAGACCAGAGCTGATTTAAGTCACTGGTTCTCCATTTCTGTTAAGATTTCCACTTTTATTGACACTACATAGGCTCTTTATAACTTACTTTTAACTTTTCTCTATCATTTATCTTTTGTTCTTTTGACTTTTCCAGTCTCTCTTCCATATAATTCTCATTTTTTTGTGCAACTGCTTGCCGATGTGAGTGTTGTTATTCACCTGGTAGGAAGTAAAACGATTTCTGAAGCATTAAGCATAATCCTTTTTCTTATGTTATGCTTGGTTATCTTCAGTTGCTAGATGTTCACAGGTCACTTTTACAGAGCCATAAACATTTTGTTAGTTTCTCCCTCCTTCCCTTTTACTTTCTTACTCTTCCTCTCTCCCTTCCTCCCTCCCTCCCAATCTTCCTTCTTTCCCCCTTCTTGTTCTCCTATAATTCTGATTGTACTTCTTTCTTTATCCTTAAGGAAGTCTAAAGTTCGACTTCTAGATAACTGAGATGAAACTCTATTTCAAATATATCATGTATATAATTTATATGTATATAGAGTTCAGAAATAACTTTACTCAATTGTACATAATTATACACTAAGAACATTAGCCATATAAAATATCTAGTCAAATTTGAATTTTAAATAAACAACAGATAATTCTTTTGTGTATGCCCCAAATATTGCATGCGATATACTTATACTAAAAATTATTTGTTGTTTATCTGAAATTCACATTTAATTGTATTTTTATTTGCTAAATTTGGCAATCTTAACCTAAGTATTTCTTACAGGCCTGATAAATGAGTTTTTTAATCAAGCAGTGTTACAAATAATTTTATAATTTTGAATGTTAAAGCTATGACAGTTGTCCACCAGGGAGATGTAAACAACATTTACATCTGGAAAATTAGAAATTGCCAAATATAACATGACAAAATTCTTTATGACATGTATTATACCTGTCACAATAAAACTACCTATTTTCACTTTTATAATAATTGAATATATTGTTGTATTATTTATTATAACCTATCTCTAATTTATTTTATTGGAATTAAAAACAGAGACATTTATTTACAAATAGGTAAATAGCCACCTTATACTGAATCAATATACTGACTTATTCTAAAACACTTAGAAATTTATTGATATCCTTGAGCAACAGATAATACAGAAGAAAAACTAAATAAGGAAGTTTGCAATGAGAAGCAAATGTTAAATCAGAAGGAACTTAAGTGGGGATGGGAAACATGATTTTTTTTCTCTTTCTATAAAAGTATTTCTTATGGTAGAACAGTTTCACATATATGTCAACATAAAAGGTTATTTTTAAATAGAAGCCCTCTTTTAAATTATATAAACCATAAAGAAAAGTGATCATCATGCGTTGCTGCACCTGCGCAAAAAAAAAAAAAAGACAAAAAAAATCATTGACAGGCTTCAAAGCCTTCTTCCTCCTTTCAGACATGCACATTATGATGACCTCTAGTGGTAAAGCCAAGCAAATATGCCAGCATACGCAGACACACCCAGACACACAGGCATAGAATAGCTTTTAATCAAAAAGCCTCAAGTAGGTATAAAAACTCGCCTTACTATTACATCAATCCATGTGTTCTTCTGAATTTAATTCAGGGTAATATAAAATATAATTTAATATACTTAGTATAGGCAGATTATGAAACTTACTAAACTAACAGAAAAAATAGATTAAATTACATTTGTATCTAGTACATAGTAACACAATTTTAATTTTTGACTTCTTAACAAGACAGGTACTGATTATGACTTTGACTTAACATCAATTTATACATTCACAGAAGTTGAGAAATTTAGAATACTTCAGAAATTATCTGATTCAAATTCTTCATTTGACAATTAGAATATATTGAGCAGAGAATGATTGGCAGGCTTGCTTAAATTCCATCAGCTATTTATTGACAAACTAGAACTAAGAAAAGTCTCTAATACTACCATCTCAGTGCAGTTTCTAATATCCACCAGTGCCTCCTAATTAACAGTTCACAATATTTTCAATAAGAGGAAAAAAAGAGCAGAACCGTGTGGTTTTGTATAGGGACCTAATATTCATTAAAGAAAGTCTATACCTTTCCTGAAGGAAGGTATTAATCATATTCTCTACAGACTATATTCATACCCTAACAGGCAGGAAATAAGGTCCTATATTCTGATTAAGGTTAAGGTATAGCTATGTATATATATCAATGACAAATACAATTAGGGAAATTATTAAAATTGAATTTAATAACCTTAAGCTATTATGTTATAATAACAGAGGATCAAGAAATATAACAATAATCTGAAAATATAGATTTCATTTGAATAGAGAACATTTTACATTCAATTTTAGTATGACATTTTAGTAAGAGCTCAAAATATTTAAATAATTCTGATGTAATAATGGAGTTTTTAAATTAAAAAAACTGGGGGATATTTTAGAGAAGATTCAAATCATAGACAAGAAAATGAATTACCTAAGCTCTTCAAAGTCCCCAGAAACCTTGAAATTTAACATTTTATGGGAACTGTATTTATGGATTATTTTGTTTAAACGAATTGTAGATTCATAAGCAGATTTCAAATACATTTTTCTGTTCTTGGTCAGTATCCCATATCATGAGTTTTCATATTTTTAATTTCATTTTTAAATGGAGGTACTTGAATGGCTTCTGATAGGGTGTTTATATATATATATATATAATTTTTTTTTAATGATTCAAAAATGATTTTAGCTATGAAAAACTATGTAATTTTCGTTTGGAAATTTGATCAAAATGACAAAGGTCATATGCACTTGGAAGCTTCACTGAATATTTTGCTTTGTAGTAAAACTCCCATTCCTGGTTGTCTTCAAGAAGTAGTTGAATGACTACCTATTAAGAATAGCTAAATTATTTTTTTCTTTGGGTGAGAGCATCCCCTCCCTTTCCACTTAATGAAGTGTCTCTATAAATTTTGGATTAACAGTTCAGTCCTCACTGCCCTATGGAGTTTACTCCCAATCCAATTTAAATGAAAATTAAAAATTAATAAAAATTTCATGTAAACAATATCCAATATTTAACTTCATTGTCTTATTTCCAAGGCTTAAGAATCATCTGAGTGAGACTCTCTAAAGATAGAAAATAAGTTATTGTTTTTATTAATTTTTATTAATTACTATTGGAGTATGGTTGCTTTAAAATGTTGTGTTAGCCTCCACTGAACAACAAAATGAATCAACCATGCACATAGAGATATCCCTTTGCGTTTGGACTTCCCTCCCATTTAGGTTACCACAGTGCATTAGGTAGAGTTCCCGGTGCTATATAGTATGTTCCCATCAGTTGTCTATTTTATACATAGTATCAATAATGTATATGTGTCAATCCCAGTCTCCCAATTACTCCCATCCCACCCCTTTCCCCCTTGGTCTCTGTATATTTGTTCTCTATGTCTATGTCTCTGTTTCTGCTTTGCAAATAAGATCATCTATACCATTTTTCTAGATTCCACATATATACATTATTATACAATATTTGCTTTTCTCTTTCTGAATTACTTCACTCTGTATGACACTCTCTAGGTCCATCCACGTCTCTACAAATGACCCAGTTTCATTCCTTTTTATTGCTAAGTAATATTCCATTTTATGTATGTACCATATCTTCTTTATCCATTCATCTGTCAATGGACATTTAGGTTGTTTCCATGTCCTGGCTACTGTAAATAGTGTTACCATGAACGTTGGGGTGCATGTGTTTTTTTTGAATTATGGTTTTCTCTGGATATATGACCAGTAGTGGGATTGCTGGGTCATATGGTAGTTCTATTTTTAGGGAACCTCCATATTGTTTTCCATAGTGGCTGTATCAATTTACATTCCCGCCAACAGTGCAAGAGGGTTTCCTTTTCTCCACACCCTCTCTAACATTTATTGTTTGTAGATATTTTGATGATGGCCATTCTGACCAGTGTGAGGTGATACCTCATAATAGTTTTGATTTGCATTTCTCTAATAACTAATGATGTTGAGCATCTTTTCATATGTTTGTTGGCCATCTGTATGTCTTCTTTGGAGAAATGTCTATTCAGGTCTTGCACCCATTTTTGGATTGGGTTGTTTGTTTTTTTGATATTGAGCTGCATGAGCTGCTTGTACATTTTGGATATTAATCCTTTGTCAGTTGCTTCATTTGCAAATATTTTCTCCTATTCTGTGCATTGTCTTTTCTTCTTGCTTATTGTTTCTTTTGCTGTGCAAAAGCTTTTAAGTTCCATTAGGTCCCATTTGTTTATTTTTGTTTTAATTTTCATTACTCTAGGAGGTGGGTCAAAAAAGATGTTGCTGTGATTTATGTCAAAGAGTGATCTGCCTATGTTTTCCTCTAAGAGTTTTATAGTGTCTGGCCTTACACTTAGGTCTTTAATCCCTTTTGAGTTTATTTTTGTGTATGGTGTTAGGGTGTGTTTTAATTTCATTTTTTTACATGGAGCTGTCCGGTTTTCCCAGCACCACTTATTGAAGAGGCTGTCTTTTCTCAAATGTATATTTTTACCTCTTTTGTCAGATTAGGTGATCTTAGGTGTATGGGTTTATCTCTGGGCTTCCTATCCTGTTCCATTGGCCTATATTTCTGTTTTTGCACCAGTACCATACTGTCTTGATTACTGTAGCTTTGTAGTATAGTCTGAAGTCAGGGAGCCTGATTCCTCTAGCTCCGCTTTTCATTTCAAGGTTGCTTTGGCTATTCAGGGTCTTCTGTTTTTCCATACAAATTGTAAAATTTTTTGATATAGTAATGTGAAAAATGCCACTGGTAATTTGATAGGGATTGTACTGAATCTGTATATTGCTTTGGGTAGTATAGTCATTTTCACAATATTGATTCTTCCAATCCAGGAACATTGTCTATCTATCTCTCCATCTGTTTATGTCATTTTTGATTTCTTTCATAAGTGTTTTACAGTTTTCTGAGTATAAGTCTTTTACCTCCTTCAGTAGGTTTATTCCTAGATATTTTATTCTTTCTGTTGCAGTGGTAAATGGGATTGTTTCCTTAATTTCTCTTTCTGACCTTTTGTTGTTACTGTATAGGAATGCAAGAGATTTCTGTGCATTAATTTTGTATATTGCAGCTTTGCCAAATTCATTGATGAGCTCTAGTAGTTTTCTGGTAGCATCTTTAGGATTTTCTAGGTATAATATCATGTCACCTGCAAACAGTGACAGAGATGTAAAACAGTTGTTTTTGAAGCTTGTAGAACTCCGGTCAAGTAACTGGGGTAGAGTCCATGCAACTTCAACATACAGGGAAGCAACACCTGAAAATGATCCTAATTACTTTATGAATGAGCCAACATTTTATACATCTGATGGTGTTCCTTTCACTGCAGCTGATCCAGATTACCAAGAGAAATATCAAGAGTTACTTGAAAGAGAAGACTTTTTTCCAGATTATGAAGAAAATGGAACAGATTTATCAGGGGGTGGTGATCCATACTTGGATGATATTGATGATGAGATGGACCCAGAGATAGAAGAAGCTTATGAAAAGTTTTGTTTGGAATCAGAGAGTAAGTGAAAACAGTAAAATTAAATTTCAGCATATCAATTTTATAAAGCAGTTTAGGTTATGGTGAGGAAAAACAAGAAAATTTGTCACACTTATACCAAATTAAGGATGTTGAGTTATGTTACTAATGTATGCAACTTTAATTTTGTTTAACACTCTCTGCCAAAATAAACTTTATTCCCTATAACTTAAAATGTTTGTGTATATATATATATATATATATATATATATATATAATAGTTTATTATGTACAGTTAATTCCACTGTTTTCCTTTTGGGTTCCTTTTATTTCTTTTTCTTCTCTGATTGTCGTGGCTAGGACCTTGAAAACTATGTTAAATAATAGTGATAAGAGTGGGCATCCTTGTCTTGTTCCTAATCTTATAGGAAATGTTTTTTCACCATTGAGAATAATGTTTGCTGTGGGTTTGCCATATATAGCCTTTATTATGTTGAGGTAGTTTCCCTCTATGGCCACTTTCTGGAGAGTTTTTTTCATAAATAGGTGTTGAATTTGGTTGAAAGCTTTTTCTGCTTCTATTGAGATGATCATATGGTTTTTATTCTTTAATTAATTAATGTCATGTATCACATTGATTGATTTCCGTATATTGAAGAATCCTTGCATCTCTGGAATAAATCCCACTTGATCATGGTGTATGATCTTTTCAATGGGTTGTTGGATTCTGTTTGCTAGTATTCTGAGGATTTTTACATCTAAGTTCATCAGTGATATTGGCCTATAATTTTCTTTTTTCACGATATCTTTGGTTTTGGTATCAGGGTGATGGTACCCTTGTAGAATGAGTTTGGGAGTGTTCCAACCTCTGCCATTTTTTGGAGTAGTTTCAGAAGAGTAGGTGTTAACTTTTCTCTAAATATTTGATATAATTCACCTGTGAAGCCATCTGGTCCTGGACTTTTGCTTGTTGGAGGATTTCTAATCAGAGTTTCAATTTCAGTACTTGTGATTGGTCTGTTTATATTTTCTATTTCTTCTTGGTTCAGTCTTGGAAGGTTGTACGTTTGTAAGAATTTTTCCATTTCATCCAGGTTGTCCATTTTATTGGCATATAGTTGCTTGTAGTACTCTCATATGATCATTTGTAATTCTATGGTGCCAGTTGTAACTTCTCCTTTTTCGTTTCTCAATTTTACTGATTTTAGTCCTCTCCCTTCTTTTCTTGATGACTCTGGCTAAAGGTTTATAAATTTTGTTTATCTTCTCAAAGAACCAGCTTTTAATTTTATTGATCTTTGTTATTGTTTTCTTTATATTCATTTATTTATATGAATTTATATGTATATTTCATTTATTTCTGCCCTGATCTTTATGATTTCTTTCCTTCTACTAAATTTGGGTTTTGTTTCTTCTTCTTTAAATAGTTGCTTTAAGTGTAAGGTTAGGTTGTTTGTTTGAGATTTTTCTTGTTTCTTGGGGTAGGATTGTATTGCTATAAACTTCCCTCTTAGAATGGCTTTTGCTGTGTCCCATAGGTTTTGGGTCATTGTGTTTTCATTGTCACTTGTTTCCAGGTATTTTTTTGATTTCCTTTTGAATATCTTCAGTGATCTCTTGGTTATTTAGTAGCATATAGTTTAGCCTCCATGTGTTTGTATTTTTTACAGTATTTTCCTGTAATTGATTTCTAATCTCATAGCATTGTGGTCAGAAAAGATACTTGATGTGATTTCAATTTTCTTAAATTTACCAAGGCTTGACTTGTGACCCAAAATGTGAGCTATCCTGGAAAATGTTCCATGAACACTTGAGAAGAAAGTGTGTTCTACCACGTTCGAGTGGAATGTCCTATAAATATTCACTTAAATGATATATCTATTGTGTCATTGAAAGCTTGTGTTTCCTTATTTATTTTCTGTTTGGTTGATCTGTTCATTGGTGTAACTGGGGTGTTAAAGTGCCCCACTATTTTTGTGTTACTGATGATTTCTCCTTTTATGGCTGTTAGCATTTGTCTTATGTATTGAGGTGCTCTTATATTGGGTGCATCAATATTTACAATTGTTATATCTTCTTCTTGGATTGATCCTTTGATCATTATGTAGTGCCTTTCCTTGTCTCTTGTAATAGTCTTTATTTTAAAGTCTATCTCATCTGATAGGAGTATTGTTGGGTGCATCAGTATTTATAATTGTTATATCTTCTTCTTGGATTGATCCTTTGATCATTATGTAGTGTTCTTCCTTGTCTCTTGTAATAGTCTTTATTTTAAAGTCTATTTTGTCTGATATGAGTATTGCTACTCCAGCTTTCTTTTGATTCCTATTTGCATGGAATATCTTTTTCCATCCCCTCACTTTCATTCTGTATGTGTCCCTTGGTCTGAAGTGGGTCTCTTGTAGACAGCATATATACAGGTCTTATTTTTGCATGCATTCAGCTAGTCTGTGTCTTTTGGTTGGAGCATTTAATCCATTTACATTTAAGGTAATTATAGATATGTACATTCCTATTACTATTATCTTAATTGCTTTGGGTTTGTTCTTGTAGGATTTTTTCTTTTCTTGTGTTTCCCACATACAGAAGTTCCTTTAGAATTTGTTGTAATGCTGGATTGGTGGTGCTGAATTCTCTTAGATTTTGCTTCTCTGTAAAGCTTTTGACTTTTCTGTCAGTTATGAATGAGATCCACACTAGGTAGAGAAATCTTGGTTGTAGGTTTTTCCCTTTTATCACTTTAAATATGTCCTGCCATTCCCTTCTAGCCTGCAAAGTTTCTGCTGAAAAATCAGCTGATAAACTTATGGGGATTCCCTTGTAGGTCATTTGTTGCATTTCCCTTGCTGCTTTTAATATTTTTTCTTTGTATTTAATTTTTGTTGGTTTGATTAATATGTGTCTTGGCATGTTTCTCCTTGGGTTTATCCTGTATGGATATCTCTGCACTTCCTGGACTTGATTGACTTTCTTTTCCCATGTTAGGGAAGTTTTTGACTATAATCTCTTCAGATATTTTCTCAGGCCCTTTTCCTTTCTCTTCTTCTTCTGGGATCCCTATAATTCGAATGTTGGTGCATTTGATGTTGTCCCAGAGATCTCTGGTACTGTCCTCAATTCTTTTCATTCTTTCTTCTTTATTCTGTTCCTTGGCAGTTATTTCTACCTTTCTACTTTCCAGCTCACTTATTCTTTCTTCTGCCTCAGTTATTCTGCTGTTGATTCCTTCTTGTGTATTTTTCATTTCAGTTATTTTGTTATTCATAACTGATTGTTTGTTCTTTAGTTCTTTAGGTCCTTGTTAAACATTTCTTGCATTTTCTTTATTCTATTTCCTAGATCTTGGATCATCTTTATTATCATTACTCTGAATTCTTTTATAGCTTGCCTATTTTCTCTTTATTTATTTGGTCTTGTGGGATTTTACCTTGATTCTTTGTCTGCAGCGTATTTCTCTGTCATTTCATTTTCTCTAACCTACTGTGTTTATGGTCTTCTTTTTGCAGGCTGAAGGGTCGTAGTTCCTCTTGTGTCTTTTGACTGACCACTGTTGAGTGAGTTTGGTCCAGGGGCTTGTGCAGGCTTCCTCGTGGGAGGGTCTGATGCCTGCACTCTGGTGGGTGGAGCTGAGTCTTTTCCATCTGATGGGCAGGGCTGCATCAGGTGGTGTGTTTTGGGCGTGTCAGTGAGCTTAGTATGACTTTAGGTAGCCTGTTTACTGATGATGAGGCTGTGTTCCTGTCTTGCTGGTTGTTTGGTGTGAGGTGTTTAGCACTGTAGCCTGCAGGCAGTTTCATGGGGCTGGGTCCTTGTGTTGATATGGATACCTTCAGGAAGGCACCGATTAATATTCACTGGCCTCAGGAATTCTCTGGTGTTCCAGCATCCTGGACTCTTATTTCCCCTCCCCAGAGGCCCAGGCCCGACCCCTGGTTGGGGAACCAGGAGCCTGTAAGCTGTACAGTGCAGCCCAATAAAAAATAGAGAAAAGAAAAGAAAAAAGAAAAACAAAACAAAAACCAAGCAAACAAACAAACAAAAAACAGAGAAGCAAAGCTCAGGGCAAATAGCAAGAACAGCAGCAAACAAATAGCAGCAACAGCAACACAACACACACTCTCTCTCTCTCACACACACACACACACACACACACACAGGAAAAGAAAAGAAAAAAAACAAACAAACAAGGGAACAGACAACCAAACAATAGTATTCTACTATGAGAAGAGTTGATAAGGATTATACTAATGAAAACAAAGAATGAAAAATAAAACAGAAACAGGGGCAAGCAAACAACAACAAAAAAGCAAATAAAACATAGAATATACACCTAAAAAGAACTGAAAAAAAAGAGAAAAAATATATATAAAATAATGAAGAACAAAAACAAGAGAAAAGCCACAGAGCAACAAAAAAGTAAAGGAAAAATATAAAAATAAAAACTTTATATATATTAAGAAAATAACACAAGATTAAAAAATAAAAAATAAAAGTAGAAAATCAAACATGAAAGATAAAAAATAATAAAAGCAACAACACCAACAACTGTACAAAATGAAACAAACCAACAAAGAATAATAGTAATAAGAATATTTTCCTGGGACCGCCTCCCCAGGAGGCCTTCCAATAGCTCTAAGTAGGTCTCTGGACCTGCTATGGACATGTTGGGCCAGCTCAGACTCTGTTCTGGCTCAATTCCTGTGTGTATTTGCCCCCAAAGTCCAGTGCTGTGAAGGTTAGACTCTTCTAAGATGTTGAAACACTCATTGTCTATTCAGGTATTCTGCAAATGCAGGATTTACCCAGCTGATCTTGGAGATTTAATTCACAGCTTGCACTACTACATAGAAAGATCTGTGTTTCTCTTCCTTAGTTGCACCACCCCTTGGGCTCAGTTTTGGTTTTAACCCCACCTCTGCATGTGTGCACCCTCAGGCATCTGATCCTTGCCCAGGTGAGTGGGAGTGAAAGCCATGGCTGCTTGGAGCACAGTTGGGTACTCCCAGTAGCTGCAGTGGCAGGAGCTGGTGTATGGAAACGTTGTTGGCCCCACCCCCCACGCACCTCTCAACAATGGTGCCTCGCTTTCCAAGCAGACCATACTTCCTCTTGGGCATTCCTGCCCGTGTGTCCCCTCACTTCCATCCCTTCTATTGTATACGTGCAGCCAACTGCATTTCTCTCCCTGGGTCTGTTCTTCCAACCCCATGCTTTAGCCGTCCAACCATGCCAGCTTCAGCGGACTCTCCTCCCAGGCAGGGGCATCCAGGGCTGATTCCCAAGGAAGTTTTGGGGTGGGCAGTGCTCAGGCCCCTGGAGCCTACACAGGCAGAGGCAACCCTGGCCCAAGGGCTAGGTGGGTCCTCTCAGGTGGGAGCCCCTCCCAATGCCTGCAGAGGCTGAAGAAGCCACCTAAGGGGGTTATAATGGCGGCTCCGCCCCTTGCATGTTGCTGGACAATGATGCCTTGCTATTTTTCCACAGAACTTCCCAGTCATGGTGCCCCTTGCTCCTGTCCCTTCAGGCTGTCTTTTCACAGCCAAGAGCTGTCCTCTCCCTGGGTCTGCACTCCAAATCCCTCCTTCTGGCACCCAGCTCCCCTTTGCAACAGGCGACTCATGATTCAGACTGGAATGCACAGAGCTGCAGTGTTGATCATGCATGCGGTTCTTACTTTGCCTGGCCTTCCACAGACCATCTGCTGCATTCTCCTTTGATCCCCCAAAGTTCCTTTTCTGTCCCAGCTGATTTCCCCTCCATGAGGGAGTCTTTCTTAATGTGGGTATCTCTCCTCACCTGCAGCTTCCCACCAGGGTTGCTGGTCTTTTTTTTGATTCCTCTTTTCTTTTTTCCTCTTTCTTTTATTCTTTTAGGTGTCCAAAGTCTATTGCTACCATTCAGCAGGAGCTCTGTGGGAACTGTTCCATTTGTAGATGTGTTTTTGATGAACTTGTGAGGAGCAACAAATTCCACATACTCCTATTCTGCCATCTTGACTCCCCCCCCTCAAAAGTTATCTTTAAATTAACTACACTAATAATTTTTTTTAAAGTAAGAGTAATTAAAAACGAGTAAGTGCAGATGTCACATTGATATAGACAAAATCTCAAAAGCTTTATATACATATATATATATATATTCCTGCTCTAGAATTATTTACTGTAACATTTAAATTGTATTTGTGGGCAGTATATTTGGTTGTCCTATAGAAACTATAAGAATCTAAAGCAAGGCATAAAATATTTTTCTGACCTCTTGGGTTAATAGGATGATGATTTTACTTATACATATATGATGATACTTGATGTTGAAGAAAATCTTGGGTATAAAAATTTAGATAATTTTTCCTAATTCATTTTAAAGAATTTTTTGGATAAGTTTTAATCTTACTGAGAATAATCACATATTTTACCAAAAAAATAAATAAGTATTAACTATAGTGTCAAATTATAATTTACATACACTGACTAATACTCTTGTATTGAAATCACACTGCTTACATTTTGATTATATAAACAAAAATTCTGTTTTAGTCTTAGCTCATTTGAAATGACTGTAGCTATTTTTTTCAAGGAAGAAATAAATTCTTGTAAGTCTCCATATTCCCAACATTGATTACTTTATAATTTACAATGAATGAGTCACTTATTTTTGACCTTGTGAATGACATAAAAATACAACCATTCCAATGTAAACAGAATGATACATCTTAGTGATATTAATAAAACAATGACAACATTTAACATATATGATGGGGAAAGTGAATCTTTTGGAGGGATTTTATAAATGTGTATGGATACTAACTGCCTATTAGACTAACTTGACCATTGAAATGCCCTCCTCTTCAACAGAGGGGGAAAGTGAGTCAGAGAATGAAAGATGTAGTGGACAATCAAGTTCAATATAATATTAAGTTTCTTAATAACAGTAAGCAGTATATGAATGATTCTGCCTACTCCAGCATTCAGGGAATTAAAGATAAGTGAGGTTAAATCATTTCAAAATGAAGAAACATACAATGGAAGCACTAGACACTATAGAACTAAGATTATTTTACATCTTTTCTTATCTTTCTATTACTGTCTTTCCTCTAATTATAACTATGCTGTTATGGGTTAATTCACTTTTATTTTTGGTCTTATACGTAGAAAAAGGACATTTCAACTTAGATGTTTAGTTCCTCATTACTGTTGGAAATTAGCTTATAAAATGTTTTCTGAACTCTGTAAGTTTAGATTCTGAGTCAATGCCTCTAATCTAAAATAGTCACTTCTATGTCATACATTTTTATTGTGATCTTACAGCTTTATGGATGCCAATCTAATTTCCATTCTATTTTCCATTTCCTTTTCTTTGCCCATGAACTAAAAAAAAGTGCATTTAATATACTGTGTCATAGTTCAAAAGGGATTAATTGTATTTTGATAACAATGTTAAAGACTGCCATTCTATAGCTCCTTTTCTTTTGCTAAGAAATGAAAACCTTTATCATTTCTGTTAATACCAGTAAAATACACAGTACTTGTTCCTCTCCAATACAAACTATTAGGGATGTTCTTATAGTGTCCTCACTCTGAACATTTCTAACTCTGTTTTCTTTTTTAACTTCTTTTGTTAACTGGAGTCCCAAATGAGTCTTTGCTGCCTGCTTGCATGTGTATAACATGCAACTGTCACATGCTGTAATGATACCTTATGTTGTTTAGCATTTAAACATTTAAATATCTCATCACTCACCAAGGTATAAGTCTGATGATCCACGAAGTATTATTCAATTTTATTCTGCTATAATTATTTATATGGCATGAGTGAAACAGCAACAAAACTACTTCTTATACTGAGTTGTTTGTTCACAGTGTTTTCTTGCATGTCTAACTAGTTTATAATGAATCTTTTCCTTTAAAAAGTGCAATCAGATATTGTGAAGGAGGGGGGGAGAGCAGATGGCGGAAGAGTAAGATGCGGAGATCACCTTCCTTCCCACAGATACAGTAGAAATACATCTACACGTGGAACTGCTCCTACAGAACACCCACTGAACGCTGGCAGAAAACGTCCGACCTCCAAAAAGGCAAGAAACTCCCCCCGTACTTGGGTAGGGCAAAAGAAAAAAGAAATAACAGAGACAAAAGAATAGGGACGGCACCTGCACCAGTGGGAGGGAGCTGTGAAGGAGGAAAGATTTCCACGCATAGGAAGCCCCTTCGCGGGCAGAGACTGTGGGTGGCAGAGGGGGGAAGCTTCGGAGCCACGGAGGAGAGCGCAGCCACAGGGGTGCGGAGGGCAAAGCGGAGAGATTCCCGCACGGAGGATCAGCGCCGAGCAGCACTCACCAGCCCGAGAGGCTTGTCTGCTTCCCCGGCAGGGCGGGCGGGGCTGGGACCTGAGGCTCGGGCTTCGGTCGGATCGCAGGGAGAGGACTGGGGTTGGCGGCGTGAACACAGCCTGAAGGGGTTAGTGCACCACAGCTAGCCGGGAGGGAGTCCGGGAAAAAGTCTGCAGCTGCCGAACAGGCAAGAGACTTTTTCTTGCCTCTTTGTTTCACGCCGCGCAAGGAGAGGGGATTCAGAGCGCCGCCTAAACGAACTTCAGTGATGGGCGCGAGCCACGGATATCAGCGCGGACCCCACAGCAACAGGGGCGCAGAGGAAAAAACGGAGAGACTCCCGCACAGAGGCTTGGCGCCGAGCAGCGCTCACCAGCCCGAGAGGCTTGTCTGCTCAGCCGCCGGGGCGGGCGGGGCTGGGAGCTGAGGCTCGGGCTTCAGTCGGATCGCAGGGAGAGGACTGGGGCTGGCGGCGAGAACACAGCCTGAAGGGGTTAGCGCACCACAGCTGGCTGGGAGGGAGACCGGGAAAAGGTCTGCAGCTGCCGAAGAGGCAAGAGACTTTTTCTTGCCTCTTTGTTTCGCTGCACACAAGGAGAGGGGATTCAGAGCGCCGCCTAAACGAACTCCAGAGAAAGTCGCGAGCCGCGGCGATCAGCGCGGACCCCAGAGACGGGCATGAGACGCTGGGGCTGCTGCTGCCGCCTCCAAAAAGCCTGTGTGTGAGCACAGGTCACTCTCCACACCGCCCCTCCCGGGAGCCTGTGCAGCCCGCCACTGCCAGGGTCCCGTGATCCGGGGACAACTTCCCCGGGAGAACGCACTGCCCGCCTCAGGCTGGTGCAACGTCATGCCGGCCTCGGTCGCCGCAGGCTCACCCCGCCTCCTCTGTACACCTCCCTCCCCACGGCCTGAGTGAGCCAGAGCCCCCAAAGCAGTTGCGCCTTTAACCCCGTCCTGTATGGGCGGGGAATAGACGCCCTCAGGCGACCTACATGCAGAGGCGGGTCCAAATCCAAAGCTGAACCCCAGGAGCTGTGCGAACACGGAAGAGAAGGGGAAATCTCTCCCAGCAGCCTCAGAAGCAGCGGATTAAAACTCCACAAACAACTTGATGTGCCTGCATCTGTTGAATACCTGAATAGACAACGAATCATCCCAAATTCAGGAGGTGGACTTTGGGAGCAGGATATATTAATTTTTCCCCTTTTCCTTTTTTTTGTGAGTGTATATGTGTATGCTTCTGGGTGAGATTTTGTCTGTATAGCCTTGCTTTACAATAGCTTTATTTTACTTCACTATATTATAGCCTCTTTCTTTCTTTCTTTCTATTTTTTCTCCCTTTTACTCTGAGCCGTGTGGACGAAAGGCTCTTGGTGCTCCAGCCAGGCATCAGGGCCGTGCCTCTGAGGTGGGAGAGCCAACTTCAGGACACTGGTCCACAAGAGACCTCCAAGCTCCACGTAATACCAAATGGCAAAAATCTCTCAGAGATCTCAATCTCAACATCAAGACTGAGCTTCACTCAACGACCAGCAAACAACAGTGCTGGACACCCTATGCCAAATAACTAGCAAGACAGGAACACAGCCCCATCCATTAGCAGAGAGGCTGTCTAAAATCAGAATAAGGCCACAGACACCCCAAAATACACCACCAGACGTGGACGTGCCCACCAGAAAGACAAGATCCAGCCTCATCCACCAGAGCTCACGTACTAGTTCCCTCCACCAGAAAGCCTACACAAACCACTGAACCAATCTTAGCCACTGGGGACGGATACCAAAAACAACGGGAACTACAAACCTGCAGCCTGTGAAAAGGAGACCCCAAACACAGTAAGATAAGCAAAATGAGACGACAGAAAAACACACAGCAGATGAAGGAGCAGGGTCAGAACACACCAGACTTAACAAATGAAGAGGAAATAGGTAGTCTACCTGAAAAAGAATTCAGAATAATGATAGTAAGGATGATCCAAAACCTTGGAAATAGAATAGACAAAATGCAAGAAACATTTAACAAGGAAGTAGAAGAACTAAAGAGGAACAAAGCAATGATGAAAAACACAATAAATGAAATTAAAAATACTTTGGATGGGATCAATAGCAGAATAACTGAGGCAGAAGAAAGGATAAGTGACCTGGAAGATAAAATGGTGGAAATAACTACTACAGAGCAGGATAAAGAAAAAACAATGAAAAGAACCGAGGACAGTCTCAGAGACCTCTGGGACAACATTAAACGCACCAACATTCGAATTATAGGGGTCCCAGAAGAAGAAGAGAAAAAGAAAGGGACTGAGAAAATATTTGAAGAGATTATAGTTGAAAACTTCCCTAATATGGGAAAGGAAATAGTTAATCAAGTCCTGGAAGCACAGAGAGTCCCATACAGGATAAACCCAAGGAGAAACACGCCAAGACACATATTAATCAAACTGTCAAAAATTAAATATAAGGAAAATATATTAAAGGCAGCAAAGGAAAAAAACAAATAACACACAAGGGAATCCCCATAAGGTTAACATCTGATCTTTCAGCAGAAACTCTGCAAGCCAGAAGGGAGTGGCAGGATATACTTAAAGTGATGAAGGAGAAAAACCTACAACCAAGATTACACTACCCAGCAAGGATATCATTCAGATTCGATGGAGAAATTAAAACCTTTACAGACAAGCAAAAGCTGAGAGAGTTCAGCACCACCAAACCAGCTTTACAACAAATGCTAAAGGAACTTCTCTAGGCAAGAAACACAAGAGAAGGAAAACACCTACAATAACAAACCCAAAACATTTAAGAAAATGGGAATAGGAACATACATATCGATAATTACCTTGAATGTAAAAGGATTAAATGCTCCCACCAAAAGACACAGGCTGGCTGAATGGATACAAAAACAAGACCCATATATATGCTGTCTACAAGAGACACACTTCAGACCTAGAGACACATACAGACTGAAAGTGAGGGGATGGAAAAAGATATTCCATGCAAATGGAAATCCAAAGAAAGCTGGAGTAGCAACACTGATATGAGAAAAAATAGACTTTAAAATAAAGAATGTTACAAGAGACAAAGAAGGACACTATATAATGATCAAGGGATCGATCCAAGAGGAAGGTATAACAATTGTAAATATTTATGCACCCAACATAGGAGCACCTCAATACATAAGGCAAATACTAACAGCCATAAAAGGGGAAATCGACAGCAACACAATCATAGTAGGGGACTTTAACACCCCACTTTCACCAATGGACAGATCATCCAAAATGAAAATAAATAAGGAAACACAAGCTTTAAATGATAGATTAAACAAGATGGACTTAATTGAGATTTATAGGACATTCCACCCCAAAACAACAGAATACATATTTTTCTCAAGTGCTCATGGAACATTCTCCAGGATAGATCATATCTTGGGTCACAAATCAAGCCTTGGTAAATTTAAGAAAATTGAAATCGTATCAAGTATCTTTTCCGACCACAACGCTATGAGACTAGATATCAATTACAGGAAAAGATCTGTAAAAAATACAAACACGTGGAGGCTACACAATACATTACTTAATAACGAAGTGATTACTGAAGAAATCAAAGGGGAAATCAAAAAATACCTAGAAACAAATGACAATGGAGATACGACGACCCAAAATCTATGGGACGCAGGAAAAGCAGTGCTAAGAGGGAAGTTTATAGCAATACAAGCCTACCTCAAGAAACAGGAAACATCTCGAATAAACAACCTAACCTTGCACCTAAAGCAATTAGAGAAAGAAGAACAAAAAAACCCCAAAGCCAGCAGAAGGAAAGAAATTATAAAGATCAGGTCAGAAATAAATGAAAAAGAAATGAAGGAAACAATAGCAAAAATCAATGAAACTAAAAGCTGGTTCTTTGAGAAGATAAACAAAATTGATAAACCATTAGCCAGACTCATCAAGAGAAAAAGGGAGAAGACTCAGATCAATAGAATTAAAAATGAAAAAGCAGAAGTAACCACTGACACTGCAGAAATACAAAAGATCATGAGAGATTACTACAAGCAACTCTATGCCAATAAAATGGACAACCTGGAAGAAATGGATAGATTCTTAGAAATGCACAAAGTGCCGAGACTGAACCAGGAAGAAATAGAAAATATGAACAGACCAATCACAAGCACTGAAATTGAAACTGTGATTAAAAACCTTCCAACAAACAAAAGCGCAGGACCAGATGGCTTCACAGGTGAATTCTATCAAACATTTAGAGAAGAGCTAACACCTATCCTTCTCAAACTCTTCCAAAATATTGCAGAGGGAGGAACACTCCCAAACTCATTCTACGAGGCCACCATCACCCTGATACCAAAACCAGACAAAGATGTCACAAAGAAAGAAAACTACAGGCCAATATCACTGATGAACAAAGATGCAAAAATCCTCAACAAAATACTAGCAAACAGAATCCAACAGCACATTAAAAGGATCATACACCATGATCAAGTGGGGTTTATCCCAGGAATGCAAGGATTCTTCAATATACGCAAATCAATCAATGTGATACATCATATTAACAAATTGAAGGAGAAAAACCATATGATTATCTAAATAGATGCAGAGAAAGCTTTCGACAAAATTCAACACCCATTTATGATAAAAGCCCTGCAGAAAGTAGGCATTGAGGGAACTTTCCTCAACATAATAAAGGCCATATATGACAAACCCACAGCCAACATTGTCCTCAATGGTGAAAAACTGAAGCCATTTCCACTAAGATCAGGAACAAGACAAGGTTGCCCAGTCTCACCACTATTATTCAACATAGTTTTGGAAGTGTTAGCCACAGCAATCAGAGAAGACAAAGAAATAAAAGGAATCCAAATCGGAAAAGAAGAAGTAAAGCTGTCACTATTTGCAGATGACATGATACTATACATAGAAAATCCTAAAGATGCTACCAGAAAACTCCTAGAGGTAATCAATGAATTTGGTAAAGTAGCAGGATACAAAATTAATGCACAGAAATCTCTTGCATTTCTATACACTAATGACGAAAAATCTGAAAGTGAAATTAAGAAAACACTCCCATTTACCACTGCAACAAAAAGAATAAAATATCTAGGAATAAACCTACCTAAGGAGACAAAAGACCTGTATGCAGAAAATTATAGGACACTGATGAAAGAAATTAAAGATGATACAAATAGATGGAGAGATATACCATGTTCCTGGATTGGAAGAATCAACATTGTGAAAATGACTCTACTACCCAAAGCAACCTACAGATTCAATGCAATCCCTATCAAACTACCACTGGCATTTTTCACTGAACTAGAACAAAAAATTTCACAATTTGTATGGAAACACAAAAGACCCCGAATAGCCAAAGAAATCTTGAGAACAAAAAATGGAGCTGGGGGAATCAGGCTCCCTGACTTCAGACTATATTACAAAGCTTCAGTAATCAAGACAGTTTGGTACTGGCACAAAAACAGAAATATAGATCAATGGAACAGGATAGAAAGCCCAGAGATAAACCCACACACATATGGTCACCTTATCTTTGATAAAGGAGGCAAGCATATACAGTGGAGAAAAGACAGCCTCTTCAATAAGTGGTGCTGGGAAAATTGGACAGGTACATGTAAAAGTATGAAATTAGAACACTCCCTGACACCATGCACAAAAATAAACTCAAAATGGATTAAAGACCTAAGTGTAAGAGCAGACACTATCAAACTCTTAGAGGAAAACATAGGCAGAACACTCTATGACATACATCACAGCAAGATTCTTTTCGACCCAGCTCCCAGAGAAATGGAAATAAGAACACAAATAAACAAATGGGACCTAATGAAACTTAAAAGCTTTTGCACAGCAAAGGAAACCATAAAGAAGACCAAAAGACAACCATCAGAATGGGAGAAAATATTTGCAAATGAAGCAACTGACAAAGGATTAATCTCCAAGATTTACAAGCAGCTCATGCAGCTCAATAACAAAAAAACGAACAACCCAATCCAAAAATGGGCAGAAGACCTAAATAGACATTTCTCCAAAGAAGATATACAGATGGCCTACAGACACATGAAAGAATGCTCAACATCATTCATCATTAGAGAAATGCAAATCAAAACTACAATGAGATATCATCTCACACCAGTCAGAATGGCCATCATCAAAAATTCTAGAAACAATAAATGCTGGAGCGGGTGTGGAGGAAAGGGAACACTCTTGCACTGTTGGTGGGAATGTAAATTGATACAGCCACTATGGAGAACAGTATGGAGGTTCCTTAAAAAACTACAAATAGAACTACCATACGACCCAGCAATCCCACTACTGGGCATATACCCTGAGAAAACCATAGGTCAAAAAGAGTCATGTACCAAAATGTTCATTGCGGCTCTATTTACAATAGCCAGGACATGGAAGCAACCTAAATGTCCATCGACAGATGAATGGATAAAGAAGATGTGGCACATATATACAGTGGAATATTACTCAGCCATAAAAAGAAATGAAATGGAGGTATTTGTAATGAGGTGGATGGAGTTAGAGTCTGTCATACAGAGTGAAGTAATTCAGAAAGAGAAAAACAAATACAGTATGCTAACATATATATACGGAATCTAAGGAAAAAAAAAAAAAAGCCATGAAGAACCTAGTGGCAAGATGGGAATAAAGACACAGACCTACTAGAGAATGGACTTGAGGATATGGGGAGGGGGTGGGGTGAGATGTGACAGGGTAAGACAGTGTCATGGACATATATACACTACCAAATGTAAAATAGATAGCTAGTGGGAAGCAGCCACATAGCACAGGGAGATCAGCTCGGTGCTTTGTGACCACCTAGAGGGGTGGGATGGGGAGGGTGGGAGGGAGGGAGATGCAAGAGGGAAAAAATATGGGAACATATTGTATGTGTATAACTGATTCACTTTGTTATAAAGCAGAAGCTAACACACCATTGTAAGGCAATTATACTTCAATAAAGATGTTTAAAAAAAAAAAAAAGAAGTGCAATCAGCTGTGAATCAGTCAGAATACATGTGTTTTTTGCCTTTGTCTACTAGGCACATGACTTATTTAGCATCACTGACCCTCAACCTCCTCTTCTGTATAATGAGTAATTTGAAGAAGAGAACTTTAAAAATTTCCTTCCAACTTATAAATGCCATATCTAGGTTGAAAATGATATGTAATCATAGTAAAAGGGGGAGGTTTCAATGGACTGGCATGAAGAATAATTGGAGACCAAAAAAGAACATAGGTATGCACACATATTGGAGGCTATTGCAGTGGTTAGTCATGAAATGACAAGGGTATGAATTTATAAGGAACAGTGACAAACTACGGGTGCAGGTGATGGAATGAATCACAGTAGTATTGGACAGAAATACATGACAGCTACTGGTGACTTATTCAGCATGGAGCATAAATTAGTATTAGATTCAAAGGTGTGTTCAAGATTTAGTGGAAAAGTTGGTCTAGATTGAATTGGGGAAACTAAGGGGGGTACATCATCTAAGGAAAAGGTGGTGAACTTGTTTGGGGACATGCTGAGTTTTAGGTGAAAGTGATGATATGAATTCTAGATCATGGGGTTGAGCTTAAGGCTGGAGATATGAAAATCACCAGAGTAGAAGTAACGGACAAAACTTTCTGAGGGAGATGGTAGAGTGAGAGAAGAGCAGCATTAGACTCTGAGCTTCTGCAAATCCTGGTATGTGTTGTAGCATACCAAGGTCACTGGGAAGAATAT
The DNA here is from genome assembly GCF_965194825.1 of Balaenoptera physalus. Lineage (NCBI taxonomy): Eukaryota > Metazoa > Chordata > Mammalia > Artiodactyla > Balaenopteridae > Balaenoptera > Balaenoptera physalus. Next base: position 31,968,211 of record NC_138895.1, on the reverse strand, counting down.
GATTGTAGTGCTGGAGGAATGGCCTCATAGGGTGATGGACACAACTGTGGGCACAGACAAGGCTCCCCCCCCATAGCCTAATGGTATAAAAGGCTGTACACCCGCTATTTGTTTTCTTCTTTCAACTGGTGTGTTCCTCATATTTCCCGTTCATTTGGACCTCCAAACTTCAGATACTCCATGATGAAGAAATAATAGGGAGGCACTGGAGGCTATTTCCACTCACCCACTTATATCAAAATCTTGTCTCTAAGTTTTGCACTGCTAGCTATTTCCTTGTGTTGATAGTAAATCCACATGAAAATAAATTTAAAGTCCAAGACTTCATTTTCATCTGTCTTAGACCCTAACCAACTGAGGTGGTCTATCTTAACTCATTTCACTTTTACCTTTTTACATCCTCAATTGCTAGGTTTTTAGTAGTGGTTAATGAAGAGGAATAAATGAACAAATAAATGAGCAGAAAACCAAATATTTGAGAAACACTCATAGTTATGGAGGTGAAAAGAGAGCATAAGTCAATGAAGAAATGGGAAAAAAATCATACTTTCTTCACAGACTGATAAGAGCTAGCAACTTCTCAATTTTACCCTGTGTATGAATCATGGGGGTTCTTGGTACAGCCAGAGACTCAGCATTTCTGACAAGCTCTCAGACCTTAAGTTTCCACCAGGGAGCATGCCTTAGGTAACAAGGCTTTAGATGATTGTTCTATACATGCATGCCTCTGCAAATAAAAGATGCATGAGAGAATGCCCATAGCTCAGCAGTAATTCAATATTCTCTGAATTTAAAACAAACAAACAAACAAACAAACAAAAAACACTGTAGATGCAACTGACAGAAGTAGGGGAGAAAGCACATTAATTGATATGATAGAAGAATGAACAAGTTTATGTAACTTTCCAAAGCTATAAACTCCTTTCTAAGGCTCTAGTTTATTAAGCTCAATGATGGTTGTAATATATTATTTACCTCCAATATTATTTTAGGTAGTTATAATTATTCACACATGCCAGCATGCCACTCAACTGCTCACTTTTAAGTATCTGTCATTTGCTTCTTGGGAGTTATATCATTTGCTTCCTCAGACCCATTCTCTCCTATGTAATACTCTATTGAATTGCTATTAACCTTCACCAGGGGCAATTATTCCTTTCTTCTGACTTCCTTATTCATTTTTCAGTCTCTTTTGGATTCTCTGTTCTCCATTCACATGTAATTCCGAAATTGTTCATTAGTTTTGTGAAACTGTGAGAAGAAAGAATTTGAGAGAAAGCACAGTGAGAGCCAAGAGTTGGGAGGAAAAATTTCATTAACATTAAACGGAATGGTGATATTCTATATCTTGACTTTCTGTGGATAGGAAAACAAGTCCTTCTCCAAGAAGATCACCAACTAAGAAGCTAACACTAGTAAGATATGAGAATAGAAACTTCTTCATAATTCTACCCCTTAAAAGATTAGCCTGTTTAACAGATGAGAAATGGAATAACAAATTCACCTGATAAAGAAAGTGATTACATTTCCATAGGTACCCAGCTGAGTCCACATGGAGAATTGTTGTATCAGGCATATCGTACTAGCACAGATACAAGGTCTACAAAGATCATAGATATTAAATGTTTAATGGAACATATGAAGGAAAAAATATAAGAACTTCTAGATGGTGACTATTTCCACAGAATTAGCAAGTGTACAAAAAGGTAGTGAAAATTCAATCATCTCCTACTAAGAATTTTTTAAAGATAAAGTCTAAAGCCTGAAACTGTACTCAAGACTCTTTCTGATCTGACCTCTGCATATCCATGCAACTTCTGACTTTGACCTTCCTTTATAGCACCTTGGCCTCCAGCCCTGACAAACCATTTGTAGTTCTCCAAATCTTATGTTTATACCTCCATTGCACACAAGTCTGAAATATCCTTCCTTCTCTTACCTGCCTATTAATTTTTTACTCTTTCTTCAAGATACCCTTTGAGAACCACTACTTTTGTGATGTATTGTCCAAGGACCTCAGGGAAAATCAACTACTTCTTCCACCTTGTTCTATATCATCTTGCATACATAATTACCTGAGTCCTTACAACATTGCTATAATTATTATATGTCTGTCTCAGTATTTTATTTCTGTATTCTGGAACTTTGAATATTCATTCATTTTAGTATATTCATTTATATATTCCTTGCTCATTGAATGCTCACTAATGAATTTTTTAAAGTTTGCAAAAAATGTTATGATTACTAATCACTAATTTGAGATTATCTTTTGAATTTAGGATTCCCTACTTTCATTTCCCTTACGATGGGTCTCCAAGGACACCTCACTAGTACAGGCCCTTACAGTTTCACAGCTGGACTTCAACACTGTTTTAACTGTCATCTCTTTGCACCCAGTCTTCCCTATGGCCAATTCTATGCATAATTTTGAAGATAATCTTCAGTAGATACCTATTTTTATATAAAATGTTTTAGCAATCCTTGTTCGCCTATTTAACTGAATGTTAACTAAATATTTCATTGCAAGCCCTTCCCCATATCTTGCCTTCCATAAATACCCTGTTAATGTATCTCTCTGTTCTGAGCTCAGGTATTTTCTTTGACAAACAGGTTGCTTGCAGTGAGAAATCCCTCCTTGTTGATAGGCTAGCCGCATTTAACTTGCATTCCACTTCCTTGATAAAGTCTTCTAATATTCTGGCTCATTTAGCAAGGACTTCACCATTTATAACTGTTTCCTCATGTAAATCTTGTGTAAGTTTGTTTTACCTCCCTCCCTTCAATGCTATCTCCAGGATGAGGAAAACAGCATAAACTTTTTTTTTTTTCCCCTGTATCTCTTCCCTCTAAAATTTTGTACTTTGCTAGATATAACGTATACATAAAAATAATTCTTAATTTATTAACAAATATTTCCCACCGCATTTTGTTACTCTATATTGACATATAACACCTTGTACCTTCTATATAATGATCTTGCTTTCATGTTGCCTTTTAATTGTTTCATGTACATAAATCAACTCAATCTACGGGTTATACAACTGTTAAGAGCAGAAACAGATTTCCATATGGAAAGTCAGTGGAGTGTATTGGGAAATGCACTGAAGTGGGAGTCAGAAAACTCAGGTCTTAATTTTGCCACTTGAATGATCTGCTGGAAAGTTATCTTTTATTACCATCGTTTTATCCACCTGTGAGATGAAAACAAAATCCTCAGGGATGTTTGTGAAAATTAAATGAGATACTATGTGTGGAAACATTCTGCAAACTATAATATGCTATACAATATAAGGTATTTCTTATGTCTTCAAAATTCTTGTGGACAGGACATGCTGTGAGCAAAACAGACTGTCAGGAAAGCCTCCCTGAGAGACTTGAGTCAAACTGGGTGGGTCATATTTCCTACAGTTTTAAAAGCATTAGTCAAAAAGTTCCATTCCTCAGCTTTATTACAGTCCAATGCAATTTTTGGCAAGATGTGTCTCAACATTTTCCATCTGCATGACCTCTTGTAGTTCTACTTCTTGCTTTACCAATTCACCCATGAAATTTGCTTTGTCAATTCTCTCTTCCACCTCACCGAGGTAGCTGCCATACCTGGAACAGTCTTTATTCTCAGCCTTACCTACATTTCTTTCCCTTGGTCTCCTCTTCCCCTCTGCTGGTTGCCAAGGAGAAGCACGTTTATTGGCAGGGCCCCCAAACAGATGCCTGCCTGTCTCCCTTCCCCCCTTTCTCTTTCAGCCAAACCATCACCTGCCAAGGGCTGGTGGTTGCTGCCACCCCAGTCCACTGCCTCACACTGCTGCGGCTCGAGTCCTTTTTGGCAGCCTCTACCGAAGTTCCCCTGCCAGCAGCCTCCTCCTCTTGACTGCAGCTCTCCTCGCTCCCGCCAGCCTCTCCCCCGCTTGGTCTGCGCGCAGCCTCTTCCTCCCGCCCTAGCCAGCTGCTTTACTCGCCTTTCTTCAGGCTGCTCCCTCTCCTTTCCTCCCCAGCCTTTCCCCAAGCTCCCACAGCGCGGTTCTTTCAGGCGCCCCCGCCCTCTCTGGCCCGGTGTTTTGTTAACAGCCGGACCATCTCTCCGGGGTCCCAGTGTGTACCTGTTTCCACCAGAGAGAACATCTTTGGAAAGTGAGCATTTTCCTCGTGCTTTGTATTTGACTAGATTTCCCTCACGCCCCCACCCTTTGCCTTCCCCGCGAGCCCAAAAGGCGGGGTGTAATGATGGTAGAAAGAATTCAGGGAGACAACAGGCCACAGGCTTGGTTGGTGGGCCTCAACAAAGTTTTGGACGCTCAGGACTTGCCAGCTCAGGCTTTTTAAACTTGGCCTGCTGGCAACAGACCCGAGCCCCCAAGCAGCGCACAGTGACCCGGGCGCTCCCTCAGATTCCCAGCGTCTGTTCGACTGAGGACGACGGTCGCCCACCGGGACCAGGCCTGGGCAGCTCCCCAGCCCATACCGGGGTCCGCAGCCTGAGCCCCACCCAGTCCCTGGCAGCGGAGGGGCGCACTTGTTTCTAGGTGCTCGGCGGAAGGTGGGCGAGAAGAAAGAATGGAGCCACCCAGGTTCTTGCGTGCTTGTCTCGAGGATAAGGGGTGGGCGGTATGTTAAAGACCACGTCTCAATTCAGGACCCCTCTCCCGGGCTGTCTACTTTCAGTGCGCGGTACAGTGGCAGTTCCCCTTTACCAGCCGTCTCCTTTAAGAAGCGCGCGCTTGCGAGTCGGGTTGTGTGAGTGTGTTCGTGTGCAGATGTGTGTGTGTGTGTGTGTGTGCGTGTGTGTGTGTGTGTTTGTGCGCGCGCGCGCCGAGGGCCCAAGAGTCAGGCAGACCCCGGGAAGGAGGAGTTATGTAGATTACGGATGAACGTTCTGGAGGGGAGCGAGGAGAGGAGGGAAGGAGAAGCAGAGGCGAGAGAGCGAGGAGCTGCCGAGGCCCTTCCCGCAGAAGCAGGAGGCGGTAGCGGCGGAGGAGGAGTGGGCGGTGGAGGAGGAGGAGGACGCACCCTCTGGAGGCGGCGGCGGCTGCTGCGGCTGCGACTCGGTTCTTTGAGCCGGAACCGCCGGTGAACTTGGGCGCCACGTTCCCGGCCGCGGGCCCACGAGGATGGTGAACGCGAGCTGCTGCTGACTCTACCTCAGCCGCTGCTTCTCTGGGGGCTGCCGAGCGCGGGGCCCTCTGTCTCCTCCCCTTGCCGGGCTGTGGGTGAACCTGCAGGCTCCTTACCCACCCGGAGGACTTTTGAAAGGAAACCAGGGAGGGAGGGAAAGGGAGAGAGGGAGAAAACGAAGGGGAGCTCGTCCATCCATTGAAGCACAGTTCACTATGATCTTACTCACATTCAGCACTGGAAGACGGTTGGATTTCGTGCATCATTCGGGGGTATTTTACTTGCAAACCTTGCTTTGGATTTTATGTGCTACCGTCTGCGGAACGGAGCAGTATTTCAATGTGGAGGTAAGAGTACGAGGGCTTTCTTCCTTCCCCCTTGCCTGGGCTGCTCCCTGAAACATATCGTTCACTCGTCAGATCCTTGTAGCTCACAGCAGCCAGGGTCTCAACACATTGTTTCCCTTCCAGCCGCCAAGACCCGTGTTGAGTTTCCCTGTCTTAGGTGATGGATGCGCGTGAGACTGAGAATCCGTTATCCCCAGCAGCACAAAGCACCGTGCTGCGCGCTCAAAGACACAATTGTAGCCGATCCATGCTTCTTACCAAGGAAAGAGGCGAAGACCTAGAAGACCTACATATAGCAAACGTGTAGTCTGATAAAAGCAGTTTGAGTTTATAATAAATAAACTGCTCGGGAAACACAGAATTCATTGCTTGGCATAATGTGCTGCCTTGGTATTGTTCCTGAAATCTTTTTCCCTGTGTTTTGTGCCTAACAAAGGAGGTTAAAATCAAAGAATCTAGAGGAGAGCGTGGGAATACTTGATATGTTTAATAACATTACTTTGTGATAAAACACTTGACTAGACAGAGTCTTTTTCTCATTTAGACATAACTTAATACACTGTAACTAGATCTGGCTACACAGAGGACATGAAATCCATCTCTTTAAGTGTTTTTGCTTCCCCTCCCCCACCAATTGAAAATAAATGTGGCCCAATGTAATAGTTCTGAGGTGTGTTTTACAATTCGATTTCACACTCTCACGGCAAAACGTAGAGGATTTAGACTGTCATTTGCTTTACTTTGATAGCTTTGGGAACAGACAGACACAAAGCAAAAGGGAACTTAAGGATAACGACTTGTCAGACCTATGCCAAAGTACTTTTCCTGTCATCAACTCAGCACTAAAGCCAGTAACATGCAATAAATCAATGGAAGCTTGTATACACCTGGGCTCTAACCAGTTTATCACCTACACGGTGGAATACAAAGACAATAAGAGGGTCTTAGTAAAATATACTCCTTTTGGTTAGATCTTCTGTCACCTCAAAAGAATTATGATTAAGTCTCTGAAGAATAATGTGATTTTTTCCCTATATTGTTGATTTTTTAAAGCTTATTTCCATTTTGTTGGGTGTGTGTGTTTACACAACAGCAGAACCTGTTGCACAGTATTTGAACGTGTTTCATGTAACAGATTTATATACAAAGTGTGCATAATAAATGCCATATGTGAGGGCATATTCTGAATATAATTCTCTGTATAAACTCTTCTTAGGACTACATGTAATAAGTGGTGGTTAATAGAGAAACAAAGTATTTGAAAAAGTAAGAACCATTATCAAGAGTTAAGTTTACAGATATTAAGTATGATTATATTACACCAAAACCCTAATTCAAACGAAAACTGTTTAACCCTTTGAAAAATACAATTTTGCTTTTCTGAATAAAAGAGATGGAAAGGGACTGTAAGTCCAGACTTTTCTTGGTTGCAAATTTGAGCTGTTGGAATTGCATGCCACAGATGGATTTTTGTTTCTAACATTTAAATCAAGAGATAATTTAATGTGGAAATGAAAAAAGTAAGCAGTTCATAGACTAGAGGAATGAAAGTGGCAAGCTGTTATTTATAAGGTTATAAACAGAAGGGCCTATTGCTTCAGATTGGTGGTGGTGGTGATGGTGGTGAGGTGGGGTGTGGGGGAGGTGGTTAAAAGTAGGGGCTAGTTTTTATCTTGCTCAATCTGAAGAGGGAGGGAGAGCCTGGATTCATGGCCACCTGCTTTGGGAAAGTCTTAGATTTGCTTTCAGAGACTATTGAGATAACATCAGTGTATTGATGATTATTAGCTTTCCTTTTTGAGCCTAAATAAAATGTGCGTGTATTTCTTCATAGTTTGAATCCCTCAATCAGTTCAATAAGATATTATTATGGGAGAAAAGGTTATGATTTTGCTAAAAAAAAGATTTTATTTTGAATTTCTGTAATTTCTGTTCTTTCTTCAAGATACATGTTAAAAATTGTTCATGGAAAAAAGAGGGTTTTTTTTTTTTCCTCCATTTTTAGAGTATTTAAGTTATTCCAACCATATTTATTACACAATGCAAAGATTTAATTATGAAAGATAAGAGGCATGTGCCATCTGAGACCTTAAAAAGGGTATTTGATACAAAGGAGATTTTCTAATTATTTAAAGTAGATTATGTTTCAGAGTTTTGTATTCTTCCCAAATAGCATTTTTTAAGCATTTGAACATATCCTTAGTTGGGTTTATATACTTATTTGTGTGTAATGATAACCTCCTTTTTTTAAAATCATAAGAATAGCTGCTAGGTAATTCAGCATACAATAAAGAACACGGATGACAGGATATTTTGTGACATGAATTTCTGCCTGATTCACTTTTATTAGATGTTTCTTTTTGGTAGGAAACACTAATGGGAAGAATAGTCCATCACATCTTCAGAAAAGGCGTTTATATTGTGTTGCGCATTCTGGTTGCACAACATAAACTGAGACTGCTTTATTTGACTGATTCTTAAAGATAGTCTTAAAATAAACAGTAATGGTATCAATCATGCATGAAGCTCATATGATCATACATTTTTTTTTCTAGCAAGCACACTAAGTTATTATAGTTGGAACGAAGCTTCTAAGAGATGTTTTTTATGCTGACAACTGAGATTACAATGCTTTATTCCTCGCTGAGCTTCACAATTGGTGGGACCCCCATACTTTTCATTTCTACAGTTTAAGGTTTAAAAACCTATGTTCCCTCCCCACCTAGGTGGGAGGGAGTTGGGTAGAGGTATTCATGTTAACTCTTTCCTGTCTGATTTTGAAAGTATAAATTTTGAAATTTTAATTATTAGAGCAGGAGATATTTGTTAATATGCTGATGAAAGCCTATTACAGGAAAGAGTGCATTTTGTTTGTTTGCTTTTGTATTTAAGAAGCAAAAAGGAACATCTCTTACAGCTAAGAAGAAGGGTAAGACACTAACAGAAGCAGTACTATGGAAGAGATTCAATAAATTCCCCTCCTTATATATTTCTGGTAGAACACTGTTTAGTGCTAAAATTTCACTATACATTTGTTTAAAGATTTTTATATATCACTGGATCCATTTTTGTGGAGTGTGCCTTTCAGTATGTAATCATTAGCATGATGCAAAGGAGGTACATTGCTAATATTAACTAAAACTCAAAGACTGCTGTCATTGGACAGCAGTCTGAATCAGACGTGTTCATTGGTCAGAAGAAGCTAAATTGTTAGCAAAGAATCATGATTTAATCTGTACACTCTAAAAAGTCATTTTGTCTCTAAAATAATTTTCTTGTTGTAGTGGGGATTCTCGTGATCCTGGGACTCCTTTATTTATTTATTTTTTTAACACTGCAAACACTTTTGTCATGAAATTAAGATAGAATAAATATAGTTCATAATCAATAACTTTCATCATCAACTTTCATAGTTTGTCAAGTGTTAAATATTTATGTGAACATGTTGTTTCTTTTTTTAAACAATAGCACACATTTCTAGTGAGAAAAATTATTTTAAGCCAATTTAATGGTAAAATAAAAGCATGTGATACTCTGAATGATGCACATATCAAAGCATGAGAAGATGACTTTTGGTGACAAAAAGAACTTGATAAAACAAAAATTTATTTGTTCCTTTCTTTGTTAAAGAAAGAAGAGAGATTCTAGATTTCAGAAGGCTGTTTTATGACAAATACTATGAACTGTGAGTGTAACCCTCCTACATTTTTCTTGCAGTGTTTAACTGATTTAGTATTTATTCACCTTTGTCAGGTTTATCTGAATCTACCTAAAAGTTCAGAGTTTCCTTGGATTAGTTTTGTACTGCGTATCATCTTAGCAGTAATTAGTGGTGAGACATTTCAGAGATAAAAAATTATACTTTACAGGTTTTAAAACATCAGATGTTGGGATCTTTTCTCATATCTCTTATTTTCTACTTGCTTAAATAATCAACATGCATTATTTTATTTGCTCATGGAAGGATGGTGACAACGTGATCTGGTCAGTCTCCTTGAGTAAGGATTCTGACTACATCCCATAATTCTCCATTGTAGCAATTTTATACTGGTCAATAACAGGGGCTATTGACCTTGAGTAAGGGATTCTGTCTCCTTGAGTAAGGGATTCTGACTACATCCCATAATTCTCCATTGTAGCAATTTTATACTGGTCAATAGCAGGGGCTGCATAACTGATTCACAAAGGTTTTTAACCTGCAGCAACATTCCATGCTTTGGAATCCCAAGTGTGCTGGCCATTCAGAATATCATAAGAGCCAAGAACTCTGACCAAGAAGCAAGAAGACTCACTAGTCCTCAGGTTCTTCAGCTTCTCCTGTGTGTTCCACCTTAACTGTGCCTTTCTCTGTTCAGAATTGCTTGGTCAGGTTGCCCAAATCTAGGGTTATTCATGAAATCCTTACTAGTGAGCCTATACCAGTGAGGTAGATTGTCTCATACTACCCCTGAGAAATCCACAGAGAATAACCATCCAAGTCCATCCCTTTGTACAGCTGGGTTTTCTCTTTCAGTCTCTTCATCCCTATCAAGTAAGAATAGAGTTGGGTTCAATAACAGCTTTTTAATTTCTAGAGTCAGGTTAAAAGTGATAGATCTAATGTTTATACTTTTTCTTATTCATGCTATTTCAGGTTATTAACATAAGAAAATTTTAATGCACTTGTTCAGTGGTATAATTATTTTCTCTTAAGTTGGATTAATCAATTATTTTATGTAAATTTATTTTTCTGCCTGACCTACCGCAAGGTACTACTCAAAATGTACCTGTTCAGAATATTTGGTAAATGACCAACTGAAATTATTTCTGGACCAAAAAAGGACATTGAACATTTAAATCAATTAGTTAAATTTGTTCAGTGTCAGAAGAGAAAGACTTATTTCATTGTTCACCTTCAGGAGCCTTCTGACCCTTCAGCACATATATTTCAAATTGAGAAAGTCATTTTTCATGTTACTTTCCATCACAATTCATTTTAAATATCTGTGAATGTAATTATATTCATCAAATAATTTTTTATTGTGGTATAGTATAGTGATTAAGAGCACGTATTCTGATTACTCATCCATAAAAAATAATGAAATAATGCCATTTGCAGCAACATGGATGGACCTAGAAATTATCATACTAAGTGAAGTAAATCACAGAGAAAGACAAATATCATATGGTATCACTTATATATGGAATCTAAAAAATGATACAAATGAACTTATTTCCAAAACAGAAATAGACTCACAGACATAGAAAATAAATTTATCATTACCAAAAGGGAAAGGAAGGGGGAGGGATAAATTAGGAGTCTGATATTAATAGATACTACTATATATAAAATAAACAACAAGGACCTACTGTATAGCACATGGAACTATATTTGATATCTTGTAATAACCTATAATGGAAAAGAATCTGAAATGGAATATATATATATATGCATATAAAATTGAATCACTTTGCTGTATACCAGAAACTAATACAACATTGTAAATCAACTATACTTAAATTAAAAAAAAAAAAAAAAAAAGAGCTCATATTTTGTCACCAGATTGCCTGGATTTTAATCCCAGCCCTTTTACTTGCAAGTTAATTGTTAAGTCAATAACAGGCAAGATAACCTCTCTGAGCCTCAGTGTACATATCTGTAAAATGGAGATACTAACAGTACTTGTCTCATAAGGATTGTTCTGATGATTAAATGAATACATGTATATCATATTAGGTAGATAGATAGTGGATAGACAGGAACATGCCTTCCCATAGTTAAATACTCCATACTATTTAGATATTGTTAATAAAAATAAATGCTGATTCAAAGGTATGATAGCATCTAATTACAGAAAGTCTATCAGGTTAAGATATACCAGCTGGTCTAGGAAAATTTTATTTTAATACTTTTTAATTTTTACAAAATGTAATATATTGAAAGTCAACCAAGCTAACATCAGTACATTTTCTTCCTGTGGGTTTTTCTTAGTTTAGTTCAGGAATGTGATTTTCACATTTTGTCTCATCATCTGTTACTATCATAGAATGTCAAGTTCAGCTCACACCTTCTTTTATAAGACTGAATTTGCTGAAATCTGTTTATCTTTTCTTCTAATACCATGGAAAAGAAGTAGGCCTTTATGATTCAATGGGCCTGTTTATTTTAACTGGCTCAATGCCCAAGTGCTTCCTATTCCCATTAGGAGTAGGATTTGATATATAACTTAGACCAGCTCTATGTTATACCCCAAATTCAGACCATAAAAGTCTTTTTTTCTTTTAGTTAATAGGGGAAGGAGGAGGATGGGCAGAAAAAGGTATTAAAGTGGTTTATTCAATGACAAAGAAGTTTAAAATAAAATAACTTGTGCATGTAACATTGGGGATAGAAGATAGCTAGCAATATAGTATAATGTAGCCCTAGGACAGAGGGTCAAGGGACGTGGCTTTTAACTTTTGCTCTTATACTAACATAGCCTTGATCTTCGGCAAAATGACAATTGAACTAACCTGTCAGTAAGGCCATTTCCAAATTTGAAGTTCTATTGTATGAACCTCCAAGCTTTAATTTACATAGCCAAGAGGGGAAAATGTACATATTTATCCTGTAAATTTTGGGGCAACTGGCTAACAAATGTTCAGATTTTTTCTTTCTGAAGTGCCTATCATGAAGAAATACAGAATGTGCAACTTAAATCTAACATTTGTTATCTTCTGTAGTGACACAGGGTGTTCCATTTTGGAAACTATCCTAGCCTTCTGCTGAGTAGTAAAAACACTGGCAGCAAATTATATGTAATTTTAAAATCAATTTTTTGCCAAGGTAGCAAACTTTAAAAATTTAATGTTAAAAACATGGCTTGATGTTATTTTGAAAAATACGTGTCATCTACAAGTGGTATTTCAATCATAAAAAGGCAAGTTGGAATGAGATCAAAATAGTTTTTTGGGGGAGGGTCTCAAAATTCAAATCCATCTATATCTATATATAAAAGATATACACATATTTTGTAGTGAAGTGAAGTACTTATACTGTATGTCCCTTTTGCCCACTGTGGAAAATAATTTTGGCGCCTGGCTCTTTGAGGGTTATTTTTGTTCTTCACAACACATTTGATTTTGAACGTGAAAAATCAGACTGCATTTGTTTTATGAAATATGCAGCTTATGCAAACAGCAAAAATATTCCAGGTTAAAAGGATAAACTACTAAGTTAAAATACGTGACACTCAACTTTTCTCTTTTGCCTTCTTTCCTTGGGATAGTCATTTATAGATTTTGAGGTTATTCATGTAATCATATTTGATTGTTGTTTCCTATCATTTAGCACTCTGAATAGATGTTCTTTGTCATAGTGTCTCACCACTACCATTTGGCATTGTGCATCCTTGGGTTTGGATCAGTGGAATATCTTGATGAGCCACATAACAAGTTTAGGCAAGAGAGTAAGAGTAATCCCGCAATAGGCTCCTAACCTTTTATTGTGACCTGTGGGTGTAGTATATAAAAGGAGGCTAGAGGGAGCTATTGAGCCGTTTAAAGATTCCAATGGTAGAACTTGGTTTAAAAATCAAGGCCAGTAGGTGCAATTAGATGTCTTAAAATGAATCATAGCCAATCATAGAGAGCTTAAGGAAATCAATGAACTATTCACGATTTAATGTGTGACTTAGGTTTACTGATAGCCACTTGGTACCGGTTATTACATATTTGATGAACTAAGAAGGAAATGAACACTTCTGGAGGAGTTTTGGAGGAGTTCTGGGCATGACAATATGACAAAGATTGTTACAATGTAGGACGGCTTTATATCTCCCTTTTAAGTGTAGAATAGGTCAGACACTATACATCGTAGTAAATGTAGATGCTTTTGGTATTCTCATTTTAACTAAAATGATGAATGAAATAATTGTAGTCTTACAGATAAGAGGTGAGATAAATCTAATTTGATTATGCCTTTTAGATATATAGCAAAAATCCACTTTTAAATGCTTGTCAGACTGAGGTTATTTTATTTTTTAATGTTTACCAGGGGAATTTATTGAATAACTATTTTTTGATGAAAGCACATTTTAAAATATAGGTTTTACCTCTTTATCTTTTAAAAAAATATGTAAGAAATAAGCCACAAAAGTGTGAAATAGTGCTTTACCTTTAATAGGAACCTCAAATATGTTTTCAGTTGACCAGATTATTATATAAGTGGGGATTAAACAGGGAGCAGTCACTAATGCATTGGGGAATGCCGACATTTAATTAAGATATTATAATCCACTTACAAGCATTATTCAGATTTTTTAAAGTTTTTAATCTAGTCAATTAAGTGAAATATGGATATACGAAGAAAGCCATGGCCCCACAGACAGATATTCTCAGGAGAGATAGTCCTTAAAATTATGTATTCAAATGACCAAATAAACTACTCAATGCGATGGAATTTTACAGTATTTGTTTTAGTCATGCTCAAGTTATGGGGGAATAAACTGCCATTGTTTTAAGGAAGCTGGATACTTTTATGAACTTTATTTCATGTCCCCAAATTGCATGCACCTGAGGTGATGTCAGTGGAATACAGACCTGTGCCTCTGCAGGTGCTGATGCAGTCAGACCCTAAGTGATGCCAGTGGAAGCATATTTTCCATGGGAACTTTTCACTGTTGAATTCATACCATGTGTTAATAGTTTCTCATTGTTTATAGCAATTAGAAATTTGAATTTGTTTTAGGTTTCTAATGTCTGTGTATTCATTCTCCCTTTAAACAATTGCAAGCCAGTTCCTTCTTGTGGTCCTACTTTTTCTTCTAGTTGGAGTCTTGAGGGAATTTGTATTCTAGATATATTACAGGACACCAGGCTTGGAAATTGGGTAAAATTTTACAAGAAGCCACATTTTTTCTCTTCCCTCTTTCATTGTGAATAAGGCAGAATAAATTCAAAGAACTTCCAGAATCAAATGTACACTCAATGATTTATATGAAATTGATAACCAACTTACAAAAACTCACTCCCAGTTACAGATAAAACTCTTTTGGACATCTGTGTGTTTTAATATTACAACAGCTCTATTCATAGAACTTGCTAACTTGCTCCTGTATGTAGATGGAGTGAAATCATTTGTTAGTCCCGTGGATGACTCAAGCAAATTACTAAAACAGTCTTTGCCTTATTTTGACCATTCATAAAATGGATCGGTGATCTTTATTGCTTGTCTATAGCACAGGTTTTGTAATGACAGCATTGAGACAATCCCAAGTAATCTCTTTCTTAGGTAAGAAAAGGGTATATCTCAGTTTTTTCATTCCCGCCGATAACCGGGAATGTAGAAACAATTACGTGCCAGCGTTATATTCTAATTAGACAAGGTCCAAATAACCAGTAGAATAGAAATACCTGGAATTGATTTCACTGAACACCTTATTTTATTGATAAGAAAAACGGAGTTAATTATCACTGGTTGAGCATTTGCTATGTGCCTGATAGTGTTCTAAGTGCTTCATATATTTTAACTCATTTAAATTTTATTACAATCTTGTGAGATAGCACTACTATTTCTCTTTCACAGATGAGGAATCTGAGGCATGGAGAGGTTGAGGAACTTGCCAAGGCCACCTATCCCTGAATTCTCCTGAAGTGGAATAGCCCAGAATCAAAGCAGGCAGGTTGGGTATGGAGCCCAGGGTCCTAACCAAGTAAATACAGGCAAGAAATAACTCCCAGGTTCCCAGTAGGGACAGTGTAGTCCAGTTCCATTGCTCACATCTTTTATATTCCAAACTGAAAAGAAATCATTGACATGCATAAAGAAAATGCTAGGTCTTTCCTAGTATAGAGACTTACCTGGAGTAAAAACTGAATAGACTGTTGTTGATTTGATTTGTTGATTCAAGAGTGATTATGTGGTGCTCAATATAAATTTACTGTTTAATACCCTTTATGATTTTTTACTTATAGAAAATTGGTAACCTATGTTAAATTGCATATAACACTAAATGTGGCATAATCTTAATTATATGTAATATTAAATTAATCATAATATCTCATTCCTCAACTATTTTTCATGTTTCATGTTGTCACATTAAATGTGATTTTCAAAGGTTTTAGGAAGTTTTGATTACATTCCAAGATGAAAAGAGCAGAACATGTAAAGGAAAACCTGTTAGATCTGTGTTCCAGTGCCCTGCTGGGGAAGAATATGTATATATATGGTTGCTGACTGGCATGAGTTATGGAGTTTTTTTATATATTGCTTTGATTGGGTAGAAGCTACAAGGAAACAGATATATTTGATCATTTCTAATATATTTCTTTATTTTAATGTAAAAGAGAACTTACTCAGAAGTAGATCATTTCAGAGGTGGATGAGGTGCCTCAGAACTCGCTGTTTGAGAATAGGCCTGATATCTGGTTATTGTCTTTATTGTAGAGGCAATGGAAACTTCATCTTGGTGATTGACCTAACGATGTTTTAAAGATTCTTCAGTCCTTAAGATTGTTGCTGTATATAGCTTTCATGGCTCACTTAGTTCATTTATTAGCCTTTTAAGGAAAGACTATTTTAAACCAATTTACAAAGGTGACTTTATAAAACATTCTCAGTGTTAAGTATCCATTCAGCTATCTCTCACTTTCTCTATAGGCAGTATATCATAATGGCTATATGCAAGAACTTTGGAAGGAATGCTTAAAAATCTTAGCTGTGTCACCAAAGCTCAGTGAACTTGAGTGAGCAAGTTACTATTTATTTCCTCATGTGTAAAATAGAGGTAATAATACTCAACTCAAGGGTTGTTCTGAGATTAAAGAGGTAAAGGAGAATGGTTCAAGATAAGTAATAGCCTTCTGATTTACTATCCCCTGCTGAAATAAACAAACAAAAAAAGGACAAACATATGAAACAGTGGTTTTTAAATCACTGGACATCAGGTAGTGAAGGACAGTCATCCCTGAAAGATGGGAAACAAACAAGATGAGCCCTATGATTATATCAATTTAGTTCATTGAGAGGGTTTCCAGGTGATAGTACAGGGAAGGCAGAACCAGGTTGAGCCATACAGACTCCTTGAGTTAAGGAGATGAAGCTGGGAGTATGGAGAAACCAAGGAGTTTAGAATTCACAGGTCAGAATACCAGAAAGGAGAATTCTGCAGAGAGAGAAAACACTGGAGATCTGCAGAGCATTCCCCTTGAGTATTCAATTAAGAAGTGACCTGTACATTCCTGTGAAGTAACTAGTGGAGGCCAGAGAAAGAATCAACCAACAGGATCAGAGGGGACCATGCCTGGAGATCACACAGGGCTGGGAATAGTGCCCATTCTCACCAGCCATATTGGAAAACCTCATCATTTACAGGGTGTTGGGTAGAGTACTCAGAAGCATCTTGCTCCAGTAGTGGGAAAAAAAATCCCTGGACTGAAAACTGCTCTAGTTCTGCTTAAAAAGTCTTAAAAGCAAGACCTTAAAGGATCAAACTTTTTCTAAGTGACTAAACTGATTTTCACAACAGAACTCAGTAAGACATATGGGAATACAAAAACCCAGCACTCAACAAGTTAAAATTCACAATGTCTGACATCCAATAATAAAAATTACCAAGCACTCAAAAAAGCAGGAAGACACAATACATAAAGAGGAGAAATATCAATCTGTCTAAACTGTCCTCCCTCAGTGATTTCCATCACTTGGCACCACCTATCACATGTGTGTTCATGTGAGAAAAGTGGGCACCAATCCCCCAACTTCCTGCCCTTCACTCGTTACTTCTAATCAGTTGTCTTTTTTTTTTTTCCTATAACATGCATCTTCGGTCTGTTCATTTCTCATATGTACTTGGCTACAGCCCTACTTTGAGCCTCTATATCCAGTCTGGACATACTGTATTATCCCATGGTCTGTATGACCTCTCATGATCAGACCCCACCACTCTTTCTAGCCTTATAGCTCAAAGTTTATCTACTGACCCCTGTGATTTAGCACAGCACTCAAACTAAAGATCCCTGTACAGGCCTAAAATTATTGAAAACTCCCAAAAGTTTTTACTGTGTGATTTATATCTGTCTATGTTTATAGTTCTAGACAAACCTGAGAAAGTTTAAAAATATTTATTTAGAAATTCGTTTAAAACAATAATAATTAACTTAATATATTAACATTGATAACATATTTTTATGAAAAGCACATTTTACAAAAGAGCAATAGTAAGAAAAAAATATATTGTTTTACTTTTCTCCAAATACCTTTAATATCTAGCTTAACAAAAGATAGCTGGATTCTCATATTTGTTTCTTTTATTTTAACCATTTTTTAAATTGAAGTATAGTTAATTTACAAAATGCTGTGTTAGTTTCAGGTGTACAGAAAATTAATTCAGTCATATATCTATCTATCTATCTATCTATCTATCTATCTATATTATTCTTTTTCAGATTCTTTTCAATGATAGGTTATTACAAGATATTGAATATAGTTCCCTGTAGTATACAGTAGGTCCTTGTTGTTTATTTTTTATATAGTAGTGTGTGTATGTTAATCCCAAGCTCCTAATATATCTCTCCCCCTACTCTTACGCTATCCTCTTTGGTAACCATAAGTTTGTTTTCTTTGTCCATGAGTCTACTTCTGTTTTGTAAATAAGTTCATTTGTATCATTTTTTAGATTCCACATATAAGTGATATCATATGATATTTGTCTTTCTCTGTCTGACTTACTTCACTTAGTATGATAATCCCTAAGTCCATCCATGTTTCTGCAAATGGCATTATTTCATTCTTTCTTGTGGCTGAGAACAAAAAATATTTAAAAATTCATGGAAATACAAAAGGCCCCAAACAGCCAAAACAATCTTGAGAAAGAAGAACAGAGCTGAGGCTTCAGACTATACTACAAAGCTACAGTAATCAAAACAATATGGTACTGGCACAAAATAGACATATAGATCAATGGAACAGGATAGAAAGCCCAGAAATAAATCAACACACTTATGGTCAAGAAACCTATGACAAAGGAGGCAAGAATATACAATGAAGAAAAAACAGTTTCTTCAATAAGTGGTGCTGGGAGAACTGGACAGCTACATGTAAAAGAATGGAATTAGAACATTCTCTAACACCATATACAAAAATAAACTCAAAATGGATTAAAGACCTAAATGTAAGACCAGATACTATAAAACTCCTAGAGGAAAACATAGGCAGAACACTGACATAAATTGAAACAATATATTTTTGGATCCATCTCCTAGAGTAATGGAAATAAAAACAAAAATAAACAAATGGGAGCTAACTAAACTTAAAAGCTTTTGCACAGCAAAGGTAATCATAAACAAAACAAAAAGACAACCTATAGACGGGAAGAACATATTTGCAAATGTTGCTACTGACAAGGGATTAATTTCCAAAATATACAGACAGTTCATGCGGCTCAATATCAAAAAAAAACCCAATCAAAAAATGGACAGAAGACCTAAGCAGACAGTTCTCACAAGAAGACATACAGGTGGCCAACAGGCACATGAAAAGATGCTCAATATTGCTATTTATTAGAGAAATGCAAATCAAAACTACAATAAGGTCTCACCTCACACCAGTTAGAATGGCCATCATTAAAAAGTCTACAAATAATAAACTCTGGAGAGGATGTGTAGAAAAAGGAACCTTCCAACACTGTTGGTGAGACTGTAAATTGGTGTAACCAGTATGTAGTATGTATGGAGGTTCCTTAAAAAACTAAAAATAGGGCCCCCCTGGTGGTGCAGTGGTTGAGAATCTGCCTGCCAATGCAGGGGACACGGGTTCGAGCCCTGGTCTGGGAAGATCCCACATGCCGCGGAGCAACTAGGCCCGTGAGCCACAATTACTGAGCCTGCGCATCAGGAGCCTGTGCTCTGCAACAAGAGAGGCCCAATAATGAGAGGCCCGTGCACCGTGATGAAGAGTGGCCCCCACTTGCCGCAACTAGAGGAAGCCCTCGCACAGAAACGAAGACCCAACACAGCCATAAATAAATTAATTAATTAATTAATAATAAAAAAAAAACCTAAAAATAAAGTTACCACAAGATCCAGCAATCTCGTTCCTGGGCGTATATTTGGAGAAAACTCCAATTCAAAAAGTTACATGTACCCCAGTGTTCATGGCAGAACTATTTACAAGAGCCAGACATGGAAGCAACCTAAATGTCGATTGACAGATGAGTGGATAAGGAAGAAAAAAAAAAATGCACACACACACAGTGGAATATTACTCTCATATTTGTTTATGCATTCACACTTTCAATATTATAAATCATGTAGCCCTGGTCAACACCACTGTCAATTGCAAGCTAATGAGAATGAAAAGGCAAATAATATACCATTAAAATATTATTGACCTAGCTGACTCCTGCAAGAGTTTTAGGACCCACAGAAGTTCCTGGATCAAACTTTGAGAACTACTGTATCAGCAGCTATACTGTTAATCTCTTTTCCTCCTAGATACCAAGATCCGTCCTCCTTGGAGTCTTCATCAAAATGCTTAACTCTTTCATTTATTTCCCACCCTTCTACAGATTCATCAGTGCCCAGCAAACATTATCTGATCTTCCCTAATTCCCATCTTTACCCCCATGAGAAGATGAGCCCATTATACATTTATAATAACTTTTCTTATTCTTCAAAGTACTTTTCATAATTATACAGAGTGTTTTACCTTCCTTCAAAGTTATATATTGATATATTTATTTAAGACAAAAAGCTCACCCTTAAATTACTGTTGAAAATCCATTAAATGGCTTATTAATTGCTAAGACTTGGCACATGGACATGCAGAAGGCAAGTATTAACTTCTGTTTCTCAGCACCTTTGAATTTTGGTCTTCCTGTCTTTGGAATCATATAGGCCAAACTCATGTTTTCTGGGGGAGAAATTTAAGGAGACTTGAATTAAATAATTTTTCTCTCTTTTTGCCTGGAGCATATGGTTAAATTTGCTGTATTACATTAAATCCATGTGCAAATAATCTGTTATAAATGGTTTGTGTGTAATAAATTAATATCTCTCATGGTAAATTATAACTTTATGAGACAGAGTATATCTGCCTTGGTCACCATCACTGTATGCCATAAGCTTAATGCTGCCATGCAAAAAGTTGAGAGCTCAGCAGATACGTGATGGAGGAATGAATGGGTTACGTCATCCCTATTCATAGGTGTTAAATTTCTAGTTTAACTGGCATCTTATGATCCATTTCAATAGTTATCTTTTCCTTTAACTCATTTTGCCCATACTAGGTGAAAATATGGTGTGTATATCTTACATTTACTTTAGTTACTTTATTCAATATATTTAACTTCTAATAGTAAAAGGCCGTATTTATCTTAGTGATTAATGGTTAACTAGTGAGTAGACTGGACCCCTGGAATTTTTGCTAGTTATCACCATTACATTGCATCAGTGTTTCTGGTATAAATAAGTGTTTTTTTTATCTTATTCCACTGATAGAACATTTCTATAAATACCTATTGGCTTAGCATCAGAAAAAATGTAAAATTGGTCTTTGTTTTCAGAGGGGTGTATCAGAACATGTAGGGAAAATATAAAAGGAAAATAACCTTGTTCTTGTTCAGTGACTTCAGTTGTAGTTATTACTATTAATAAATGGCAACTTCCCCAAAAGAATAGTCAGGAAAGAGCAAAAACAATTTTACTTGTATTTCATGGGACATCTTAAATCATTTCAATCTCTCTTTTAGCTACATGGATGAGAAATAAATTGATATGTTGTCAAATTTTGCATCCATTAGCATGTAAAACCTAAGAGTGAATAATCACATAATAATTTGAATTTCTTTTAAATAACTTACATTAAAATTAGATCATCTTTAGTGTTCTAACAAGCACAATATTGAAGACATATGAAGAACTGACTCAAGAGATGTTAAAATTTGATGGATTTTCTCTTGCTGAACCCCTGCATATTGTTGATTGGCAGGATAAGAACAGCAAAAAAACAAGACTTTCTTCAGTCTTTCATTGATACATGTACTGTCTGTTTGGATTACATCTTCCTTAGGAGGAGAGGAAATATAGTCTTCTGAATATGAAACAGTCCATTATTTACTTACTTTTGCATTTAAAAAGAAAAATGAGTCTTCTATTATAGCATCATATTAGGAATGGCAAACTTACTGAGTTTATTAGTTGAGGACAGCCATCTGCCTAAGGGTTTTCAGTTGCACTTATTTTTTTCGAAAACCTGGTTTTCTTTTCTCTGTGTTACTGGAGTAATTTCCAGAAACTTTCTCGACACACATACACACATAATGCATTCTTTCCTGTGTTCCTTCTTTCTTCCCTTCTTATGGAAATACATTATTTAAAATATTCTATACATTTTAACATAACAATACACTTTGGAGAATTTTTCTTATCAGTACATAAAGAACAACCTCATACTTGTAACTTATAACTTACATATATGGTAATTTATTTAATTATAGCCTATTGCTGGATAATTAGGTCATTTTCAAGGTTACTTCTATTATAAACAGTAATACAGTATGCTTACCTAAGTTTGTGTGAGTTTAACAAATAAAATTTCTGGAAGTGGAATTGCTGCATTAATGACTATATTTATTTATAATTTAGGTGTATTTTGCCAAATTGCTACCCCCAAAATACATCAGTTTAATCTTTATCAAGAATGGTTTAGCATGATTATTTCCACACACACCTACCAGTAGTTTTAATTTTTTTTCCAAATCTGATGGGTGAAAAATTAATTTTTGTACAAATTTAAACTAATATAAACATTTGGCACTTAAAAATATTTTAATTAATTAATTTTTTATTGCAAGAAAATTTTCCCTGCCATTCTTTTCTTAATGATTTATAAAGCTTTATACATATTTATTAAGAAAATTGACCCTTTCTCTGTCATACATAATAAAATGAATTTGTTGATATGTTTTGGTTTTGCTAATTTATTTTTTCAGGTTAATTAGTCATATATATTATGGCTTTTAGTTTTGTATCATGCTTCAAAAAGTCTCCAGCATTTCAAATCTGTTTTTAAAAACAATTGTTTCTTTCTGTCTTTTTTTTTTTTTTTCCTGTTTAAATCTTTGATTTGCATAAAATACTTTTGGTACAGGCACTAAAATTAGAATATAACTCATGATTTCCCAAAATTGATTAATAGGTGCTTCGGCACTATAGACTGAGTAGTAGTCTTTTCCTGTATATCACATAGGTTTTGTTGAGAACTAATAACTATAAAATACAGTGGTTTAAGACAAATTTGATTTGGTTTGTTGGATCCAAAGGCTGAAGACACCTTGTTTTCATATAGCTTGGAGAGAGCAGCTGTGCTGTATATGTCGCACATGCTCTTGGAACCAGAAGCATATGGGAACATGTTCCCTTGGTGATGGCAAAGGTGCTGGAGAACAAGTAACCACATCAGTTCTTATCCTCGTAACTACCGCATGGTCTTTTCTGACCAAATTCTTTTACCGTAATCAAGTTGGTTATTTGACAAGGCCCAAGGTCAAGGAGATCAGATGTGCACATTTCCTCTGATGAGGCCAGGGCAAGGGTGTGGATGTAGGAGGAGTGAAGAATTGGGACCAGTAATTCAACCTATGACATTTTTACTGATTTAAATGCTGCCTTTATTATATATTAATTTTTACATATATCTTAGCTTATTTCTGAATACAGTTTTTTCCACTGATTTATTTAAATCTTCCTGGGGAAATACCAAGCTATTTTGCTTATTCCCTTCAGTAATGTTTTGCAACTTTCTATAGGCATGGAGTTAATTTATTTTTCCTTTTTTTTTTTTTCGTTGCTATTTAGAATGGGAACTTCTACTATATTTACCAAATTATTTTTATTTAAAGAAAAGCTAATGATTTTTTATATATTAATTTCAAATAACCACCTTGTTAAATCATCATATTGTATCACATAATTCTTCTGTAGAATCTCTTGAGTTGTCTGGGTACATGGTCATGTCATTTATACTTAAAGATAATTTTACCTCCTCAATTTTTTCTTTAATTCATTCTTTTGGGTAATTGACTTCCAGAGCAGTATTACGTAATTATCGTGATATTAGACACATTGTCTTTATTCTGACTTTAGGGGAAACGAAGACCCATTTGTTTTCAATTGTCAATCATTAGCCTTTAAAATAATTAAAATCCTAGTCACTTTATCCAGGATAGTTACTTCTAGAATCTCTGTATATTGCCTTTAGATTAAGATTGATGGTGAGTACACAGCATGTTTAGCATGACAAGAAATTGAAATTTGGTCTTATTATTAACATTCTTCACCCTTTTCTTGATTTTAGTATGATTTTTCTTTTAATATTTCCTATAGTTTCCTTGAAAGTTTGACTCTCTGACTTATTTATTGTAGTATCTCCATGAATATTACAGTGGTTGGGTAGACAAAAATCATTTTCTGAACAAAACAACAAATGGATTGATTGATTAATTTTGTGATGGAATTTGGGCATTTTATTCTAGACTTTTATTCTGGGCTTTAGTTCAAGCAAAGGAAGCCAATTTGAACTACCCTGAGTGATAGAGGAGGTTTATTGGAAAATACTAGCAGAGTTCCCAGATTGTGGGGAAGGGTTGACCAAGCCAGCCTGGGGCAGTGCAGATATCTTAAAGCTGAGACCTGGGAAGAGCTTTCTCTCTTACCCACATCTCTGCTTCTCTTTCTTGGTTGGCTTCATTCTCTCTTGCTGCAGATTATTTTTCTCCATGTGGTGTGGTGTGGGTTTTCTATCAGCTGGAAACCATTTTTCTTTATCACCTTTCTGGGAGAAAATAACTTCCCTCTGTCCGTATGCATACACTTCCAGCTCAACTATGAAAAACCCTAAAGAAGGTTTCTGATTAGCCCAGTTTGAATCATATACCTATTCCTGTATGTAGCTGGAGGTAGTTTGTGGGGTTCATGAATGACAGCTCACAGTACAATTGGATAGTGGAGGAATAGCACTTTCCACAGAAACCTGAGAAGGCATGTTGGACAGAACTTCAGCAATAGAGGTCTAAAACAGGTGAATTGATTTATCCGTTTTCTTTTCTTTCTGCTCTTCCCTTTTATCTGTCTTCCCCTCCCCTCCTTTATTCCCAGCTGCCCCACCCCAACACCCACCACATGCATTTACCTTCTTGACTATCTTTCACTTCCCTTTTCTTTTCACTGTCATCCATCTTCCCTCCATTTCTCTGGACAAGTTAGGATTAAGATGTGCCTTCTGCTGTAGCATTGTTACCTATTTGGCGTGAAGTTTCAGTGGAAAAGGAGTAAGAATAGTCATCATGCACAGATTACTCTGTATAACAAAAACAGAAATTAGAATAAATGAGGTAGAGCTTTGAGCTAGTGTGACTGAGAAAACACAAAGCCAAGAGGCTTAAGGTTGGGTTTAAGCCTTAAGTTAAATTTTGGATTTACACTCAATATTTGTACTCAAGAGTTGAAAAATAAATAACATTTTTCTCCAGAAACTTCTTTGACAGATTTTATTTGAGAGGTGACAGCAAAGTGCTGAGTCTGTTGCTCTTTGCCCACTGCCCCTCCCCCACAAATCTATATTTTTCATGTTGGGACTTTAACCATAATCTAGATCAATGCTTTTCTGGATGAGGAGTCTGAGGACATGGTTGTGGACATGACTTCACCTCAGGCTTCACTGAAAGTTCATTGCAGAAACCAGAGTAGAAAACAGGGCTTCAGACTCCAGTGTTCTTGAGAGGATTTATGAGGAATGGTGCTATTATTGAAAAATGGGCATTCTGCTATGCTATTAACAACCAAATTACAGAAATTACCACTGTAATATGGATTGGATAAATGTTATTTTTATTTGGATTCTGGCCCTCTGTTGACAAAAATATCTTCTGAAACAATAAAATGTTTTAGACATTTGAATATTGATTTATGAATTTATTATTTATGTATTTCCTAAAAACCAGTTTCAATAGGGCAAAAGAATAGAAAGAAAATATTAGGACATTACCAAATGCCTTCTAAATTCAGATTTTGACAAATTCATTTTGTCCGAAATAATTTTACTTGAGATATACTTCCTTCCTCAATAGCAAAGATGTTCACATGTTCTAGGCACTATTAAATAAGTGTCTTTGTTTCACCTTTGTTTAAATTTATCTGTAATGTTACAATTAAACACATTTCTAACTATATACACATAATACCATATTCATGCATATATATATGTGCGTTCTTAAAAGAAAGGTATGGAATGCAACATAAGTATGAATGCATATATTGAAAGAGAGCTTTCTGAGTGATTTGGGAAAATAGCTTTTTATATACATCTAGAGATTTTCATCTTATTTTAAAACTTTGTAGCAAATAAGTCAGGGTGATATTAAAAGGAGATAACTGTTTTCCTGCTTCCAGAAGAGGATAAGACACTTAAGCTCTAAGAGTTCTTTCTTAGGTCTTATATATAAGACTTATTGCAGATATAAAATGGAGAGAAGTTGAGAAGGTGGAATATTGGTGGAACAAGAGAAGGCTGAGAAAGGACTTTTTTTTCTCCCAATGCACATTATCCCTAGAAGAACTAGCATTGCAAAAATGAATATTTGTCCTTTGATCCAGAATTATTGAATGGAGCCCTATGAGAGGTAACCTTAGTCTTTTATTGAGCTAGGTTTAAAATAAAGGATGATGTTGTTTTCATGGCAAGATAAATAATTGATTAAATTTTAATGTGCTAATATAAGGCAAAAATAAAGATTTAAATGATACCTCCTCTCGTGTTAATCTTTCAACTTCCTGTTTCTCCCCATCTTTAAACTCACACATAGAAAATAGTAAACTTTGTGATTCTTCTTGTTTTTCCCATCTACCTGTTTCAAAGTCATTTTTGTGCTTGTGACTGATGGCATTTCATTAGCTGGTAGAAGAGTTACTCCACTTCCAGGTTCTTAAAGAATAAGCCCTTCATGTACAGTTTTTTTTTTTTTTTTTTTCAGTCTTAGAGGATTCTAAGGCTTATGTATTTTCCCATTCTCTCTCTCTCATTCTCTCTTTCTTCAGTGAGGGCTTGAGGGAGTGAGTATATTATTTATATCAAATAATTATTGGATAATATTTTAATAAGGAAAGTTTGAATTCACAATTTAAGAGATAGAAGAGTGGAGTACAATAGAATTCACATCACAGTCTTCATGATAGAATGTATTTTAAGTTTGGTAGTTGATACTATAAAGGTACTGGCCACTCTTTTCTAGAGAGACCACTTGCATATGGTCTACATTGCTTTCACATTTTTAATGTAAATGTTTTTCACATTTCCCAACATGGCAGACATTTATAGTCACTTTAATAGGAAAGAAATATAAACCTAAGGATAAATATGTATACTAGTTTCTGTCTAGTATCTAGCACACACAAAGAATAGACATTAAGCCCTCTGCTGTCCATGTAGTCTGGAGAGACAAGGGATGCAGCCATGAAAAGAATATAGAATAGGCCATGTGTTTCCAAGTTCTGATGTTTCTAATATAAGCTGTCATTGATGGACTCCCTTATAGACTCTTTTATTCTAGGTTAGAGAGGAATGACTTTGTAAGAAGGGCTTTTATCTGTTTTATGAGATACAATGGACAGTTTTTTTCCAAGTCGAAAAAAACAGGGTATATTCCAGACAGTATAACAATATTATTACAAATCTCCTCAAACTGACTCATTTGGTGACATAATGACAGTTCAGATCTTAGGTGGCAAGAAGTTTTGGTAAATATTTGGATAGCTTCAAAATTGAGAGGAAGAATCATTCACTTTTATGTTTATATTGTATGAATATCTATGGTGGTGCTTTTGTCTAAGTGTTATTTGAGGATGAGGAAGAAGTGGGTGATGGAAAATGGGACCTAAACTCCAGGATCCTTCCCTTTTTTGCTTACTACTTCCAGGTGGGAACCAGCTAGGGAATCGAGAGACATGGTGTTAGCATTAATTGAGGAATTTGGAGTTTGGAGGAGTTTTATTTTTTGCCTTTTTATTTAAACATCATATTGATACAAATTAATAACATAAAGCATGAGACAGGAATTTATACATTTACTTTCTGAACAGAAGAGGTCAGCCACGAAAAAAATGAACTAATCTGTTTGCAATATATTCTTTTCAAATTGGGAACAGATGCATATGTAGCTACAGAGTGTAGGTAAACAGGACTGAGCTTTTCACTGAATAAGCTCAACTTTATTCCTCTGTCCATTGTACCTTTTCTGCCATGGAAGGTCATCTCCACCCCATTTCCCCGATACTGTGTGGTTTTAAAAGGTTAAGCTTAAAAAGAAAAAAAAAATTGGATTTGTACTAAGCAAGTTATAACCTACAAATGTAATGTTAGAAATGAGCTAAGACAATTTTACTTATAGGCTGTCCATGTTTAAAAAATTCAGTCGATCCATTTAAAATTAATTATGATCATGTTTTGAAATTTAATTTGCTTTTTCAAACTGTGTACTCTTACCATGTAACACATGTATTTGAAGTAAGATACCACTGAAAAATCAATATAGATAACATTTATATAGGCAATCATAGAGTAAGTAGCACTGAATTGAAAAGATGCCATCAGTATTTAATTTTTTTGTTTATCATCTCTTGCTGTCACTTCTTTTTGTGCCATGGAGCTGTGGGTCTCAAACTTCAATGTGTAGATGAGTCATCTGGAGGAGCTTGTCTAAAGTGATGATTCCTTGGCTCCTCCAGAAGATCTATTTCAGGATGTCTGATGTAGAACTTCAGATTCTACATTTTGAAACATGTTTCCCCTCCCCCAAAATGATTTTACTGTTGCCAAACTATTGATCTGGCTTTTAGAAGTACAGTTATAGAAATTCCTCAAGGATTGTTATCTGAGCAGTTCCACAGTTCCACGTGTTTTCCATTTCTTTCCCTAAATTGAATTCAGGTTTATTGGCCTGTAATTCTCTGCTTCGCTTCTTGTCCCACACATAAATTTGGCAATTACAAGCAGTACATTTTTTACCTCCCAGTCTACACTTTGATACTTAGATGGATTTACTCTCTTACACTATTTCGAATGTGGAGTGTTTAAGGAAGAGGAGGTGAAATGTTTTAAGGCTATTATGAGTTTTAACTGATTGTATTCAAAATGTTCCTGCTGCATTTTTTTCTTCTGTTTTCTAGTGGTGACCTATCATTGGCTTTCTCCCCTTTTCTCTTTACCTTCTAATCACTTTGAACAGGCACAGGTATGATTTAGCTACCTTTCTTACTTTATTTTTTTCTCTACCTATTGTTAAGTCTAGATCTTTGCTTTTTGTACAACTGAACTTACTGAATTCACTTGCATATGGTAGAATTATAAGTTTGGTTGTGTTGACATCTTTTCTCCCATTGTCATCTGCATAGACTTGGCTTCTTTGCCTTGAAAAATAGCCAAGATTTATTGAGCATTTGCAAATGTGTCAGATACTGTGCTAAATGTTATGTGTATTACCTTATTCCATTTTTAACTTTCTGAGGTATATAAAATATTAATATTTAAAAATATTGTTAAATATTAATATTTCAGTTATTAAATATTAATGTTTAAAATATTAACATTTTAAATTATTAAATATTATATAATTATTTAAATATTTTAAAAGAAAAATGATACCAACTATCATTTTACCATATTCATTTTACAAACAAGAAAACTGAGGTCACAGAGAAGTTGGGAAGCTTGCCTAACTAAAGTCATGCAGCTAGTAAGTGTGAAAGCTGGGAATCAATTCCAGACAGTGTAACTCTAGAGCACACTCAGGCAACTACTACAGAGCACTTGCAATATGTAAGCTCGGGTAGACTTTCCGTTCCCGATTGTTCCAAGTCCCTTGCCAGCAGAGCACCAGGGAGTCTTTAAGAGAGACACACCATCATTTCTTTTCTCTAATAGGCAAGGCCTTAAACCTTTGGTGACTCATCCTGAGCTTTGGTGTGGACCACATTCAGAGAGATCATCTCTGCAGTTAATCAAAATGATTCATGCAGCTTTATTCTCTCCAGCACCCATAAGGGACTGTTCTCAGGTCTCAGAGACCTTCTTGGTTATTACAAAGAAGTTGTATGAGTTTGGGAGAAGCACTTCTATAGGGCTTCTTTTCCAGATATTGACATTTCATCCTTAGAGCACTCTAAAATTTTTCTTCTGTTAATAGCACAGGTGATGGAAATACTCATACTCACTATATGGCCTTCAACAAACTGCTTTTGGGAGGTCACTTTTTCAGATCTGAGTACACAGTAGAGTGTCTGGCACATGTGTCTAGCTTTGTGGGAACTAATCCTTTGGACAAAGTCATATCTTAGCCAACCTGTTAAAATAGAAGGATTAAAGATTATAACTATTGAAATTCCAAGTTTTAATAACATAATATACTATTTCTTTACAATAAACATACTGGAAACTTCTTTTTACTTTTAAAATAATAATTTTAGGATTCCTAGTCACAGATAGTAACTTATTTTGAACTCACACTATATCAAAAGAAAAATGATACCAACTATCTTGTTAGGAGTAAATATGGCTGAAGCCACCAGTTTAAATAATCATTCCCTTCATTTCATACATCTTTTAGAATTCTTGAATGTAGAGTCATATTCTTATTCACCTTTTTATCCCAGCATCATGCCTGGCAATTAATAAATGCTGAATAAATGATTGCTGAATGATGGAGACTGAGGAAACTTGAGGTGGGATAAAATATTGGCTTTTAAACATATTCTTGGTATTTTATTCAGACAAGTATAAATTAGTAACTAAGATTAATATACAATTAATATAAATGTTTATATATATTTCTATTATAAAACTTTTTAATGCAATCTAGCAAAATATTATGTCTAAAGTTTTGATTTTTCTGTTTTTTTCACTTATGCACATTTATGGTGCTGTTTTGTGTCTTGTTAGAGAAAAGTGGTACAGTACAAGGTTCATGATAATATAATCTGCATATGAAAATATATCTTGTAAAAGCAATGTATTACCATCTGTGCTTCACTTATAATTTCCAAAGAAATTACTACCCAATTTCCAGAATTACCTTATTTCTTTAACCAACATGTGTTTTATGAAAGCAGATTAAGGGTTGGAAAACATTTCTGAATTCTTTCCAGAAACCACCATGTTTATTAGATTTGAGCAGTAATAAAAACAAAAGGCATTTAAAAATATCTTTCTTTGATAGACTCAGCCACTTTGGAAAATTGAGACCATCACTGAAAGCACACATAACTTAAATTGCTCTTTTAGGGTATAAGATATGTTCTCTATTATGTAATGTTTTCTCTGAAAGAGTCTATGAATATAGAGTTTATCAGGCTCTGCCCAATCTATAGGTATATATCACTTTTTTTTCTATTCCATTTTATCTTCTTCAACTTCTTATGTTGTGGATTACTGCTACCAGTAGCAGTAATAGCACTTGACATTGTTGGGTTTTGCTCAGCTGTTATTTTCCTTCCTGAATCCTTGGAGAGCCTACATTCTGGATTCCAGGGGTAAGCAATCAAGTATTTGGTTATTGATGGAAAATTGGAATTCAATGTGGAACATAACTTACAAATAAGTGGAGACTAATTTTAAATCCAGGAGGAAATGTGGAAGCAATGTGTGCCCTTATTAATTACTAGTCACATCTGTGAATTAGAATGAGCTTTAATTCCTACATCCTTCATGCCATATCCCAAAGGATTCACAGTATTTTGTAAGATGAAGAAGATAACTTACAACACTAATCCATTGAAAATAGGAATTGAGACCTAAGTGGATGTTTCCCTCCTGTATTTCATTGCTAATAGTGAAAATGTTCGGTCCAACAAAAAGAAACACAAATCAAAACACTGACACAGACACACACACAGAGTAATCATCAATTCATGCAGCTTCATAGTTGGTATGTATTTCAATGCCAGATGTTGCCTTAGGAAACTATAACCCAAGCCCAGATGGATTGTCAAGAAAGCTTATTGTATGTGCATGCACACACATGTGTATATATAAATATGACAATAAGGTTTCCTTAGTTAATGAAATGTTAGGATTTATAAAACCACTTTATTAAAAGTCAATTAAAAACACAAATATCTTCATATATCAAAGGATTTATAAAACCACTTTATGAAAAGTCAATTAAAAACACAAATATCTTCATATATCAAGTTTCAGTAACTTTCCATTTATGCTGGCTTAAATGACTGTTAATAACAATTGGACTGTTGCTTGGTCTAGTTTTGAAGTGTTTTAGTATGGTCCTCAGGCTTCTTTTTATTTTTCCTTTTCTTTCTTCCTTATCAAAATATAGAATGCCTAAAAAAGTGTCTGTCACATAACAGTTGCTCATCAAACATCAGCAAACAGGACTTGGAATAACTAGGGATGCTTTATATAAAGAGGGGGGTTGAAGAGGGGGCATCCACTGGCCTGAATTTAAATCCTAAGTTTACTTATATTATGTAGTTTTGGATAAATTGCTTAAATACTGAAACTTATTTTGCTTTGCTAAATTACCTATTCTATAGAGAATAGGATAATAGTGCCTATCTCATAAAGTTTTGAGAATTAAATAGTATTTTAAAATATATAGTGTACACTTTAAAATATGTCCAGTATACCTTTATTTATATGTCCTTCAAGTTCAAAGAACATGGGTGATGCTCACTTTAAAAGGAATGAATTAAAAATTTTAAAAAGTGTTTATTCTTATTGTCATTTAAATTATGATATTTGGAAGAAAGAACAATAGCTAATTAAATTGGATTTTGTTACTCTAAGATGTTTTTAATTGATAATGGGTTTGATTAGATAGGGGCTCACTTCCAGTTCAAAGCTACTTTATTTATTTATTATTATTATTTTTTAACATCTTTATTGGAGTATAATTGCTTTACAATGGTGTGTTAGTTTCTGCTTTATAACAAAGTGAATCAGTTATGCATATACATATGTTCCCATATCTCTTCCCTCTTGCGTCTCCCTCCCTCCCACCCTCCCTATCCCACCCCTCTAGGTGGTCACCAAATCTACTTTAAACTTTCATCAATCATCAACTTTTAAAGTTGTCTTTTTTAAAAAGTAGATCATTTTGGGAAGGGGATTAGCTTAGATCAACATCAGCTAAATAAATAGTGAGGGGACACAGTGAAGAGAGAGAAAGTAGTAAGACTTGAATTCTCAGAACCTAGAAAACTTTTAGTGTTAGTTGTTTTAACTATTTTTTTAAATCTACTTAAAATCATCTATGGCATATCTTATGATATAACCAAAATTGCAGTTGTGGTATTTAATTTACTTTTAAAGTCTTCTATTTGTAGTTTTCATAGCTGAGTGTTCACTACCTCGTGTTCATGGAACTCTAGAGAGTGAAGTAGATAGACATCAGGGCACTGTGAACTCCCTGAGGTCATGTGCAGTGTTTTTATATGTGTATATTCCAGAGGTTCTTTCTTCAGATTCTCAAAGAAATCCAAAACCATCATCAACTAAGAGTAAAAACTACTGTCACTGTGTGTTAATATAAAAAAATAATAATATTTAGATTAAAGCAAAAGAGGTTTATAGGTTTTTGTTAATTTTTAATATACAAATATAATTTCTAATTAAATGCTAATATTTTCCACAAAGTGTTTCTATGCATATTTGATGTTGGTGATTGAAGTAAATAACGTTAATGGATTTCCACATTTGGGCTTTTATGAATACTAGTGAAGGAAAAATTGTTTAGTAATCTAGATGATAAATAAAACCTATTTTGTGAAGACCTCAGAGAGCGATCTTTTATGACTTACAGATTTACTTTTCCCAATCATATGATTTCTGTTACATATTTAACTTTCTAATATTTATTGATTTTTAAAAACCTTTTTGCTTACTGTCAATTTAAGTACATAATAATCAGTATTATGTCAAGACTGCTTTAGCTAGGATAGTACTTGTACATAATGCTGATGGTTCCTCACCTGGTGTTCACAGCACCCTAGAGAATTAGGTATGTAGACATCAGGGCACTGTGAACTCTATGAAGTCAAATGCAGTATTTGCACATTAGTATTTTCTTAAGATATTTTCTTCAAATTCTCAAGGGACTCCATAAGCCCCCCCAACAACTAATAGTTAAAACTACTGAGACTGTGAACTAATATGAAAAAAAAAAAGTAACAAATTAAAAAAGGTTTAAAGGATTTTGCTAACTTCTAATTTACAAATATAATTTCTTATTAAATGTTAATCTTTTCAACAAAGCAGGTAATTATTTTAGAATAATTCTTACTTAATAACTATTGATTTTGGCTTTCAAGGTACTATTTTCAGGAGGCAGCATCCATTGTGCAATGGAATGAGAATGGACTTTATATCGAGGTAGATCTAAGTTAAAAATAACACCTCCTCAAAATACTAACTGTGTATAACTTTAGGGAAATTGTTTAACATTTCTGAGTCTGTGTCTTCATGCATAAACTAAGACAGTAATGCTTACCTAAGACTGTTAGTTGGAGGAGTAAAGATAATATTTATAAAGCATATGGTAAACACTAAGTTCTCTAAAAATGCTAATTGTTTTTCCCATTCTAAAAACTGCTATCTATTGAAAATACAATTTTATGTTTTTAATTTTCTCTCATATTTCTGTTTTTAATCAATTTACCTGGAATATTAATTTGAAATAAAAAATGTCACTAATGATTATTCTCTAAAAATCTAGGTTTGGCCTTCCCTTGGAGTTTTTATTCTCACCTTCAGCTTTTATTAATTTGTTCACTCCAAGTATATTTTTCTACTTAATTAAAGAGAGAGAGCTTTAGTTTGCCTCTACCTCAGTCTGGAAAAGTTCGTGCCTCCCTGCCTCCTCACTCTAAGACACTAAGTTTACTTTCTGACCTCTGGTGAAAGCAGAGAGTGAACAAAGACCCTTAGACCAAAGCCCTGAAGTACATGTCCAAGGCGTCAAATCTTTCTACAGAAAGAAAGATCTTTCTAGTTTACTTCTCTCATTATAGTATCTATTATTGTAGCTTCCAGTAGCTATTGGTTTTGGCATACAACAATACTGCTAGATTGAAGAGGACTTTAAAATATTTTAACCACATCCATAGTAGAATATATGCTTATGTCCCTACTTTCTTTAAAATTTGACCTTATTTTTGAACTGACTTCACACGTCAGGTTAAACAAGGTTTTAGTCATTGGAATTGGATAATCTCTTCAGTTCTTGAATATTTAAGGGAATTTTTCATATTCTACTTATGTAAGCAAAATGTGAGTAAAAATGGATATCCAGCATAGGTTATGGTTTCTTCTATATCCAGAAGGTTGTAAACAAGTAAGGCGTCATGATTTGGTGAACACTGTTCTTGCTTTATTAATTTGGGATTGATGTTTAAATTCAATATGAAATGAATCAGGAATTCTCATTCCTCTCTCCCTGTTTTTTGCCTTAGAGTGTTGTGATTTCAAATTTTCCCTCACAAGTGAGATGGGACTTATTGAACTATTGTTAGATAATTAAATTTAATACATGTCTACAAGGTCATAAAACCCTTGAAGTAGAAAATATTTAGAGATGGAAAAACCTTCATTAGACATAGACTTGAGGTCAAAGGAAAATTCTGAAATTATAGAGTCCATTTTTTTTTCATTATACAAAAGAGGAAATTTCAGTTCAAAAAGGTTATAGATTTTCTCAATAGCATGGCTATTAAATGAAAGGCCCCAAGCTGATAGGACTCTTTTCACTGTACCACACATAAAACAGGCACATATCAATGTTTCTCTCTACATATATATCTTAGGGTCACATGATGTATAATGTGGGTGTTTCCACTGTATACTTCATCCTCCTTATTCATGGATTCCATAATTGTGAATTTACCTACTTGCTATGATTGATCGTTAAACTCAAAATCAATCAGTGATATTTGCAGTTAATTCACAGACAGGCACAGAGAGGCAAAAAATATACACATTCCTAGACGAGGCCAAACAGGATAGAGATGGCTGGGGGTAGCACAGCCCAGCACAGTGCAAGAAACTCTGGCTTAATTGCATAGGGTTTGAACCCCAACTCAGGCACCTGTTAGTGGGGTGGCTTCAGGCAAGTCACTTAACACTCTGAACCTTGTTTTCTTTTTTGTAAAATAAAATAGAATTTACTAATTTAAGTTGTTTTTAGGATTTAAGATTATAATCATTGTGAGATGTGTATGTGTATGTGTATTTCCTCTTGGAGCCATGATTCAACATTTGCTAGTGTTTACAGTGACTTTTCAGAACATAAACCATTGCAAATAATTAGAAATGACTAGTTTTTAAGTAAGATCTAAAAGAAAATGTTTAGTGTGAAATGACTAGCACTATTGCAAAAAACACTTCCTATGTGAGTGTGTGTTTTTGTGCATGTGTGTGTGTTCATGTGTGTGTGTGTGATATATATGTATTTTATTTCTTCAAGCTTTTGAAATCTATTGCTCTTTTATTTTCTTCCTTTTTTTATAAAATTTTCTTCCTGACAACAGTCATCTGATGTGACAATTGTTTTGATGATGTGCTTTATGGGTCAACTATGTGTGCTATTACAAACATTTTCTATTTTGCTAGCTTTTGTAATAGCTTTAACATTTTTTTCCTTGATGAACAATGTATAAATTTTAGATATATGCAAACATATGAAGAAGAAAACAAAGTGATCCATGTTCCTATGACTTATATTTTCCTTATATTCTTTTTTCTCTGTGATCCCTTATCACTCTTATTCATCCATCCAATGTGCTTCTCTCTCCAAGCTATAAAATCTGATTGGAATGTTCTCCCCTATGCCTGTCTCCCAGTTGTGTGACTAGCCCATACTTGTCAGATATCAGCTTGAACCTCTCTGTCCCCACTCCCCACTGTAGGCATGAAAGGCCCTACCCTTTCTCTACCTACAAGTTGAAATTGTCTTGTTTTCTGTCTGACTCTTTCTTAGACCCGTGAGCTTCTTAGTGAGGTAGAAAACACTGGAAGAGAATGATCTTAGAGGAAAATTAGGAGCTTGATTTGGAATGTGGAGTTTGGGGCATTTGTAGGGAATAAGAAAGCAATTTGTAATACTTATTTAAGCTTGACAAAAAGTTTTGGCTGGACTGTCACATACAAATATGTGAGTTTGAAAGCATAGGTAGTAACCAGAGTCAAAGGCATGGTGAAGCTTACCTATAAGGGAAGGGGAAACTATATTAGGAAGACAAGAGAAGACCTAGAGAGGAACATTCAGGGGCTCTTACAGTGATTGGTTTTGTGTAGCAAAAGAATATACAAAGGATATAGAAAATAAGCAGCTGGAGGGACAAGAAGAAAACAAGGAATATACGGGGCTAGGGAACTGAGGGGAGAAGTTTACTGAGGACGAAGAAGTGGGTAACATTTAGACATGTCATTGAGAAGTGGAAAGAGCTCATTGAATTCTTCAGTATGGGCCACTATTATTCACTAATTGAAATTATCTTGGAAGAATGATGGTGGTGCTCTAATCCTGACTGGAGTAAGTTAGGAGTAAGCAGTTGTTGAGAAAATAGATACCATAAAAATAAGAAGTTGGCTTTGAAGAGAAAGAAAGGTTATCACTGGAGGAGGATGAGATGACAGTTCTACATTTTTTTAAGTGGCAGATGCTTAAGTATGTTTAAAAGCCATTGGAAAAAGTTCTAGAGATGGACAGTGGTGATGATTGTGTGACAATGTTAATTACACTGAATTGTACAATTAAAAATAGTTAAAATGGTAAATTGTATGTTATGCATATTTTACCACAACAATAAAATTTTTCAAAAAGAAAAAAGAAAAACAGACATTGGAAGGATCCACCTGAGAGGCAGAGGTGAAATATACAATAAAAAAAGAGATAATCAAAAGTTTTGTCTCCAAATAAGGCAGCAAGGAGTTGGGACTAACATGGTTAGAGAGATTTGCCTTCGGAAGAAGAAATAGTTCATCTTTCATAAGTGAGAAAATGAATGACTTTTCATGGGGTAATTTGGATTTTATTGTCTAAAAGGCCTTGGTGATAAAGTAAGATGGTAAGAAAGATAAAAAAATAGTCCTTGTCCTTCCTGGAATTTATAGTTTGTCAGGGAGACAGACAATTAAAAAAGAAATAACAATAACATATGCTAAATGCTGTTGTAGGGAAAATAAACCACTTATGGGAGCCTATTAACAGGGGCACAGTAGAGACTATCAAGAATGAGCAAAGTTCACCTGGAGCAAATAACATTCAAGTTGCAGCCTCATGGCTAAGTAGGAATTAGGGGAAACAAGGACAGGGAAGAGTGTTTCTGACACAGAAATTTAAAAAGAAATAGAAAAAAGGAAGTAGCCTTAGGAAAAATTGGGAGTTTGAAACGTTCGAGAAAGGAATTAAAGCAGTGTTTAGTTGGCGGGAGTGGAATTATTTTAGGAAGACTTGATGCGAAAACTTGATCTGTAGAGAGGCACGTGGTGAGTAACGGTACTCTGCAACATTCTGGCCATATCCACTGTCTGTCATCTACTTCTCAGAAGCACTTCCCAGTGTTTCCAGACCGCAGTGCTTGTCTTCACTTGGCTTTAAGGAGACAGCAGGTTGTACTGAAAAGAGCACTGAATTAGGAATCTTCAGACCTACATCTAGTACTGTCTCTATCATTCATTGCTTACAAGGCCTTGGGCAAATTATTTAACTTCTGTCTTAAAGTCAATATCATCATTGTAAAAGGGAGGAATTAAGTTATATGATCCTTCAGATACTTCTAACTAAACAGTTCTTCATTATTTTTATTGTTATTGTTATTATAGGCTAGATATGCACATATGCAGTATGTACCACATTGATAGTAAAAGCCAAGTATTGACAGAAATTATTCAAGAGCTGTTTACCTATGTCTGTGATACACAAGCAACATTATTTGTATAAGCTGTTAGATTGGTGTGATAAAACACTGCTTTGTGTATTTTGAGGGTTAACAGTACTGGGCTGCCCTGGATAACATAGAGCCAGTGTCTGTTGCCATTTCATGTTACCTTCACTAAAACAGATGAAAAAAAATATCTTAATGGTGCCATCAAGTAAATTTTCTTAGAAAGTACTGCTTGTGGACAAAAGGGGATGATACTTTGGGATAAAAGATTTATGAAATCCATGCATTTATTGTTAACAGTGATCAGTCCAACATTTATTTAGTGCTCAAGTACAAAATTATTAGTACCATTACATGCTTTGAAAAATAATTATAACACTCTGCTTTAGTACTGTTAATGCAAAATAAAAAAAAAAAATAATAAAGAAGGGAAGAAAGATAAGCAAAGGAGGAATATGAATACAATGGTTCTGTGTATAATAAAATTTGGCCACAATTATAATCAAATCCAATATCATCTTAACCCCTGTTATCTTTCAACTCCCACAGTGAAACAGAACCAGTGGAACTCCATTGAAGAGGGTTTATAGTGTTTATTAAATGATCTACTTCAATATACCCAGAATCTATTGCCATTTGAGCTGGGGCCAGAATACTATGCATAAGAGATGCTTAGTAGTTAAAGGTGATGAATAAATGCCTCTATATCAGAATCCCATGTAGATACCACATAAAACATTCAATCCAGGAATGTAAAGGATGTTTTAAAATTAAGATATTTATTAGTATCATACACTGTAATAATAGATTACAGAGAAAGACTGTATGGTCTTTTCAAAGAATGCCAAAAAGATTTTGACAAACTAACTTCCTCAACTGTTTATTTTTAGAAAACAATAAAAAAAAAAACTTAGTTGAATTGAATTACATGACTACCTACTTAATAACCCATATATTTACCAGCCTCAAGAAAAATAATGTTTCAATTGAAACATTTTTAGTTAATTCAGGGGAAAATAACTGAAAAGGGATCATGTTCACTATTGTTAATATTGTCGTAGAAGCTCCAGTCAGTGTATTAGGAAAGAGGAAGAAAGAAGCACATACATATTAGAAAAAAAATTATGATGTATTCAACTTTGTCATTGATTCCATTGAATGAATATTTATAGTTTTCTCTTATGTTTTTTAACTCATTGTTTGCATGTGGAAAAACTCTGTTTTAATATTAATTCATTACTGATATCTGTTAATATTTCTTTAAAACAAAATGTGTATATTTTTAGTTACCAAAGAACAGGCAGGAATTATTTGTACAAAATGCAGAAACCCTTCCATGGGACATAAACAAATTTGTGGATGTGTGATGGTCTGGACAGTGGAATGTTTAGGAGATACTCTCAGAAATTTCCAGAGCAAATGAGTAGACATTCTTGAGACAAAGAAGGATTCCTAGATTGATAGTGTAGCATGGATAGGTTTAAGAAAACAAGTCTGGAAATGTACTGGCTGCTCATCCTATGATGGGCATCCTTGTACAGCACTGCTCACAAGGTTCAGGTCAGGTTTTCTGTGTTATACAGAGTCAGATCTCTGAACTCTAGGTCTAGGCAACTGCATTGATTAAAGGCTCAGAGGTGACTGCTACAAGCTTCCTGGTTAAGAGCTATTGACTGGAAGGATCACCAGCCTGGGGGTCAGTAGGCTAGGATTCTAATTTGATTGTGATATTACCAGCTTCAACGGTCTCAGCATCCTTCTCAAGGCAGCCAAAGTCATTGTTACTCCTTTGTCATATCAAGTTTGCTTTAGGATCAATTTGAAAATGGTTTTCACCTTCCTCTGAGCCTTCCACAGATGTTTTGGCAAAGAAGATGATTGGGATGCTCTCTTACCCTTGAGAGCTCTCTCTTAAGTCTTGTGCTGACTGTCTACTCTTTCCTGTGGGCCAATAAAGTAATTTTATATTCCTTTTTGACTTTTCAGATGAGTTTAAGATGGATCCTAACATAGTATAAATAAATTCTTAGTTAAAACTGTATAATTTGTTTTGATTTTTCTTTCAATCATCCTTAAAAGGTATTGAAAGGAGAATGGTTTATAATTCTATCTGAATAGATAACCAGAGGAATTAAGTTAAAATTTGAAATTCTAAAGACGTAGCCTTTGATCCAAGGCTTGCACTCTTTGGCCTTGCTGTATTTATGACTTTCAATTCCTGCTTTGGAGTGAAATTTCATCTTTATTACTTTGTGTTCTTCTGATTTCATGTGAAGTTGGTTAAAGAGAACAGTGAATTGCTGATATGTTAAAATACTGGGCAAAATATCATAAGACTCTAGGGATTCAGAAAAACAGAAAGTAAATTTTAAGAAAATGTAATGATCTCCATTCTTAAATAATTTAAATGTTTAATTTTTGATTATTAGTGTACAGATTTCAATAAAGTTGTAAAAATTGGTTTAGTACAGACTGAAATTTGTTTATTATTAAGTGATGTATTTACATTAACTCTAGTTAATAATTGTAGTGATCTTCAAAATTTTTGATCAAGTATTTTAAGGATTAAATTTTTTGAGCATGGCTCAATTTTTATTTTATTTTATTTTATTTTTTAATTTTTATTTAGTTATTGATAAATTATATTCATTGACTAAAGCATACCCAAAATAGAAGTAAAAATGAATGAGATTTAATAAATCAATATGGAAAGAAGTTCTAATATTTTATTCCATCTCTCTGGTAGATTATCTTCCACATTTCCTGTGATGAATAAAGTTTCTATTATAGACCATTATCCTATTACATCAAATCTCCAAATTCCATTTTAAGTCTGAATTTCAGTAGATTTTTTCCTCAAAAAAATCCGACAAAAGTATTTTCTATTTATCTGTCATCTCTCTGTGTCTAACTAAAATGAAATATTCTATTGTCCACTGAACTCACATCTTTTTTTTTTTTTAATTGAAGTATAGTTGATTTACAATGTTGTGTTACTCTCTGGTGTACAGCAAAGTGATTCAGATATATATATATATATATATATATATATATATATATATATATATATATATATACACACACACACACACACACACACATACACTTTTTCATATTCTTTCCCATTATGGTTTATTACAGGATATTGAATATAGTTTCCTGAGCTATACAGTAGGACCTAGTTGTTTGTTTATCTATCTCGTATATAGTAGTTTGTATCTGCTAATCCCAAACTCCTAATTTATCCTCTTCTTTCCCCTTTGGTAACCATAAGTTTGTTTTCTATGTTTGTGTGAACTCACATCTTAAGACATAAACCTGAATCTCTTTTTTTAAAAACATATAGAGGTGGTATTTTGGTAGTTTTAGCCTTTAGCCATTTTTTTACTTGATTATATCAGCATGCATGGGTAGAGATCTCTTTGTTCTACAGATAAATATGTTTCCTTTTTTCGTGTCAATACACAGAAAAATAAGTTTTGCTGATGTGGTTTCAGCTTTAGAATACTTTTCAGAAACATGGCAATTCTCTATATGGAGAAAAAAAAATGCATGAATTAACTGAACACAGCCAGATTTCAGTACTAATTTCAGGATATCTTTCTTAAATTATGAGACAAGTAGAAAGAAAACAGAGCAAA
The DNA here is from genome assembly GCF_965194825.1 of Balaenoptera physalus. Taxonomy (NCBI): domain Eukaryota; kingdom Metazoa; phylum Chordata; class Mammalia; order Artiodactyla; family Balaenopteridae; genus Balaenoptera; species Balaenoptera physalus. The sequence continues at coordinate 31,926,207 of NC_138895.1, read as the reverse complement.
CCATATGTGTACAAATTGTGCTTCTTAAAACAGATGCAGTTTGGCTTTTTATTAACTCTGACGGTTTTGTAAAAGCACAGGCAGATTCTTCAAGATTATCCATGGATGGAGACTCTGCTTGGTAATGAGAGATGTGGGAGAGGTGTGGGGAGTGTTGGGAAGACCACTGAATTCTGAACCACTGAGTTTCATCTACCCCTGGGGACCTCCTGTTAATTTCTGCTGCCACTAACCTTCCATCTTCTGGGCATTACACTTCAGTCCAGGCAGTTTTATGCTTCTTACCTACAAGTACCATAGCTCCCTGATGCCTCATTGTGTTTCACTGAAGACTTTGTTGCTCATTAGAATTCTTTTTAGATGGTACCTTCTACCTTCTAATAGTAAGAATGTGTGGCAAACAGTTCTCCATTTTTTGTTTTTTCCTCTTGATCACCAAATGCAATGGCCCCTTTTATGGTGAAGTGGAGGTTGCCCCTTTTGCGGCTGTAATTAGTGATGTCCCAGAAAACTCCTGCCTGCAACTCTGTGAGGTTGTTTTTTACAAACCTTTCTGTACCTACTCCTACATGAGAACAATGCAGTGGGTGATTCCAACTCTCAAAACTTTCATACAGTGTTCTTTGATGTTGTCCTAAAACCTCTGAAATGTTTTCAGAAGGATGCTACCTTGTCATGGAATACTGTCCTTACTTAATACTAGACCAGTTCTGCCCAATCGAAATATAATGCAAGCTTCACAGGTAATTTTAGACATTCTTGTAGCCATGTTAAAAATGTAAAAATAAACAGATTGAATCGATTTAAATAATACATTTTCTTTAATGCAATATACCCAAAATATTATCATTTCAACATATAATCAATAAAATATTATTAATGAGATAGTTTCATTTTTGTCCAGTTTTTCAGTTTTTCAATTTTAAAATGTGGTACTCACCACACTGCAAATTTTAAATAGCTACATGTTTCTATTACCTGTGTCACATGTAATGGACAGGGAGCATTGGACCAGTAATTCACCCTGTGTGTATTTCCCTTCTTTAATTGTATGTAGCTACATTATCCATGCAAATACACCAATTTGGATTACATGATGTCCCCCAGATAATAAGGTAATGCTTTTCCAAGCAGAACCTTATAAAATCTTCTCAAATTGCTTTCTAAAATGTGAAAACTTTCCCACTCCAAGGCAATCATTTGTTTCTACCAAATCACAGACATGATTGATTCTCCCATTATTCTCCCATTTAAGGTCAAACAGGGAAATTTCACAATTTATACTAAAGTCTCTTCATGTTCTCATTAAAAAAAACCTTTTAAAAAAATGTTTAGCTACACCTCCTGGCATGTGGGATCTTAGTTCCCCCACCAGGGATCAAACCCATGCCACCTGCAGTGGAAGCACAAAGTCTTAACCACTGGACTGCCAGGGAAGTCCCTTCATGCTCCCATTTTTAAAATATACTTAGCCATCTAGAAGAGTTTCACTTAGGTACCTTTTGGAGCCTGAGTCATTTCTTCAGCTATAACCTTGGCATATGTTCCAACAGTAATTTATATAACTTCTACAAGTACTTCTAAGACTGAATACCCCTAACCATATGTCTCTTATACTTCCCATCACATCAGAGCCCTAGGGAATTAGCAACCTGCATGAAGATACTGTAGAACCAGTATTGCAATGTACCCAGGTCTCAGGACCAAACAGAAGTTTAGGACCCAATCACTGTACAGCGGCATTTCCCACATGGTACATGTGTTCTCACAATCCATTACAAGTCTTATATTTTAGACCCACGTTGTGGGACTTAGTGTTACCTGGGGATCAGGGCAAACAAGGATATCAAAACAGCCAAAATTATAGACTTCAGGATTTTATCTTGAGTGGTGATGGCTTAAAAACTATGAGACCAGGAGGAAGAGCAGATTTAACGGATCACTGATAACTATTTGTATTTGTCCTTTCTGGGCTTTTCTTTCAAATATTTTTAGCCATTTTACCTGCCATGTACATGTAACCAGGTACATGTAACCAACATTAGCATCTTATTCAATGAAGATATTCAATAAATTTGAGGGAATTCAATGCAATCAGTTGTGCTGGGAAACATCTTATAAATACCCTTAAGATAACAGCACACCAATATCACTGCGTGAGTGACTGCCTACCAGAGAGTAAGGATAAAGCTGTCTTCTTAACTTCTCAAAACAAAAACAAAAGTATCATTCTGAGAATGCAGTGGACCTGATATTGATGATATAAAGTTATTCTTATAGTTGAAAATAAATGTGTTGAAAATTATTCTTTGTGTTGTTGGTCATACACATAGTACAGTCTTGATAGTGGATCATAAATTCATTCCATGTCAAATCTACCATCTAAAGGGTAGCCAATTTTATAACATATCCCTTAGTAATAGTTAAGCAAACATGATCACACTTATGGTTCACAATGGTGCTTTCAAGCCTGGATAAATATTAGTTCTCAAGTAACCAATTCATCTGCCTGGCACACAATTTCAGCCCTGGTAGATCAGGAAAGAGAAGGATGATACATGTTTGTTTCCAGTATGCTACCTCTGGAAGAAATCTGTGAACCCCTTGATTAGAATCTTCCTAAAGTTTAGAAGAATTTCTTCCTAATAGCACACCTGGGTGTAGATGTAGATCTGAAGGCTTTGGGACTTTGTCTGAATATCCTGAATAGAATATTCATAATTAAAGGGATTTGAAGACAATACTGTTAATCATAGTGACAAATTAAATATATAGCAGAGATACATCCACAGTAATTAATATTGAGCAGCTGAGCTTTTCACTGCTTTTGCTCATATTCAAAATTCCAAATGTTTTGAAATGGGAATAAAAAATTAAAATGTAAAAGTTGAACATCTTTAGTTTTATTTTGGTGGCTTAAGAATAGTTAGTTACTATGTATTGCATATGTTCTTTTGCCTAAAGCAGACTTATTTCACTATTCTTTTAAACTGTGTAATGTAATTAAGATGTTTTAACTTTACTAATATTCAATAAACAGAAAAAAATTTATTATGGTGAAAATCTTATAAAGTGAAAAAATGTTTAGCCAACAATAAAGATAACTGCTTTAGTTTAGTGCATTACTATTGAATATATGTGATTTAATACATTCAATGAATCATTATTTAATATTCTTTTTCTTAAACATGGAAGCAGAAAGAATGAAACTTAACCTAACTAACATTGAATTCATTGAACCAATGTAGAATGATAAATGAAACTTACAGGGGTTGTCATATTTATAATTTAGAGATGGGGAGTGGTAACTTCTCTTCAGTGACAGGTAATTACCAACCCCTAAGTAGTATTGGGTAAAAACATATGAATCAAAATGACTATTTTATATGCTTTCCTTCATGACATAGACATGGACTTCACGGACAAGAAGCAAGAGATTTTAGTATTGTAAATCCTATTTAAAGGAAAACTTTAAAATATTTTCTTTGAAATCACAGGTAACTAAATTTTGTCTTCAGAGTTATTTAGGATAGCTCTTCCCTGGAATTTTCCAAGAGATTGAACGGAACATTTGCATAAATACAAAGCAATGCATTTGAACGCAGGAAGCAGAGAATTCCTTTCATATCTTATTTAAGCTTTTGTAGAGACAGTAGAATTATCCTCAAGGGAAATGAGTAACACTCGAGACCAAAGATGCAGCAGACCATAGAATATTGGCTGAATATTAAAACACATATATATGCACATGCATACATAAACACATTTTAGCACACATTTAAACACATACAGACACACACATTTATACTTTTAGAGGTATAAGAAGCTACATAAACTCTTGAAATATAAGCTGTACGTTTGTTGTGTCTGTGTCACATGTGGGTACCTCACTGTTGCCATTATTTCTTAAGATAAATTTCATGGCTTGATTCTCTGTACTCACTTCTAAAATTTCTAAAATTTGTTTGCTTAAAATTTTAATTTTTTACATGGTTTAATTGAAATGTTACATGATCTGAGTTATACCAGCCTTTAAAAAAGTTGTGTGCACTGGATTTCAGAAACATGATTTGAAATTGACAACTAGAAAACGGGACTATCTGTGGCATCATTACAATCCTACTGTTTGTAAAAGGATTGGTAGTGCTGTTAGTTGATTTTATGAAGGTCAGACATGAGGACATTAGATTCATAGCTTACAGGAATATGAGGATAGATTCCTATCTTGCCTAAGAAGAAAATAAACACTACTATGTATTTTTCAAATGTTGACAATGGCATTATTTATAATGTTGGTGAGCAGTGTTCTCTGGGATTGTTATTGCAACTATGAGCATAAGTAAAAGGTCTCTTGATACAGTTTATTAGACCCAATTCTCATATTTTAATATTAAGTAATGTATGGCAAGGACTGAATAGGACCAGAGGGATTCTGAACAAAATGACTAATCTATATTGTAAGAATAATAAGGTTCTATGAGTGTTAAAAGAGATACCAGCAGACTTTGAAGGCACAAAATAGCTTTAGCTTACCTAGGCTTTTACATTTTGAAGGAAATGACAATCGGTCTGACACCCAGTGAAATGTATATGTGTTGCCTTTAGATGTTTCTTTTGTGCCAAGGACTTTTTTTATAGGCTTAGGCCAGGCATATGTTAATTCAATAACCATTTCATCCCTATCTATTTCTGACTGCAAGGAGTTTCTCTGATTCTCAGTGTTTATATCTATAAAATTTGCATGAGATGTTACTGTAAATATTCAGTGAGGTATCTGTAAATGTTTTTGTAAACTATACATTGACTTTAGGATAATTTCTCTTCTTATGCTTCTAATTAAATGTAAGACACGGTATGGGTTGCAGTGGACATACAGTAATTGCAGACCCTGTTCTCCAGTTCCTGCACAGGTTACCCACTCTTCCTTCTTTTTCTCCCTGATATTTAGAGAAGTGATCTGATTAACTCTGTAGGAAATTTGAAAGTGGAATTATAACATTAGATGTCCCAAATTCATTAAAAGTGCTTTATTGACTGCATGACTCAAGTCTGGTTTTCAGTTTCCTACTTAAGAGTTACAGCATTTTAATAATCCTGTTATGCATTTTTTCAACACATATTTATTAAGACCTTCTGTGGGTCACCATATTGGATTATGAGGATATGGTACTGTCCTTTGCATTAAGAAACTGGTTTTGAAGGCAGTGCCATCCCAAAAGTGTTGACGTGCTTGAATGTGAACATGAACCTGTCAATTTAATTCCACAACAGCAGTGTTAAAGATGCTATATACTTGAGTCTAACTACATAAAAGAAACAAGAGGTAAAAACTTTTTATGTCTGCTTCTAATAGTTATTCTAGTCTCAGTGAACATGTGAAACACATGCATTTTAAAAGAATGGCTTGTGAAATAAACTCCTTGTATTATGTCTAGTTTTCCTTTGAATTCCACCTAAAAACTGTTCTATTTCAAATGGGTCTCCCAAGAGAATACTAAAAATGTTTTAATAGGTTATAGAGCTTAGCAGTGACCAGTAGTGTGGATGCCATTCCAAGAGCTGAGTCAGAAGCCAGGAGGTCCACCCTGGTCTCAGTCTTGTTTTGTTTTTCTTGATCATTTTTGTGTGTTTCTGAGTAAATATGCATTTCTGTCATCTCTCTTCTGTTTCTCTATTTAATTACTGAGCTGGGTACCAGGTCCTTGTCTACTTTTATCATGGCTCATGCTGGTTGCCCTATGAAGTGTTTTATTATAGAGACCATACTTGCTGTTTTGCTCCTTTTGATATTTAGGGCATTCACAGTGAAAGACAAGTAGTGGTTTTTTATAACAGGAACATTGTTGGTTGAGCTTAAATGCCATAGATCAAGCCCTTTTGTTGGCTGCATATAAAGCCTGAATGACCACTCTGTCAGTGAGTTGCACTGTCACATTAAATATTGGTCAAATCTTCTCAGGGCCCTGACAGAAAGATCTGAGTGATTTCAAATTTTATTACAATGCACTAATAACTGATTAGTGTTATTTTCCATGAAAAAAGCTTAAAAATTTTAAAAGCAGTGAAATGCTAATGTTGAAACACCTTGGGGTATTATCAATATACCCCACCCTTCTTGTGGTGTGTTCTTCGAACTCTGTAAGTGTCTCTCCCTTATCAGCAAGTATGGTGGTTTCTGTTACAACCCAGTGTTTTAGCTTCTTATACTTGAGGAACTCTGCATAGATTCCCCATCCCAAGTTACTGTAAGAAACTCAGCCTGCCTTTGTATAGGGGATGTGGCTAAGAACCATAGCAGGTATTCAATATTTTCACACTGGGGACGGAAAGAATGGAAAAATAGTAGGTGGAAATATTAAGAAAAAAAGAGCAATAAAAAGTGGGGAATTTGGAAAGAAATAGAAAAATACCTATTGACATGATGAACACAAACAATGCATTTGCATCAATGTTCATCAGATGGACAAGAAGAAAAATCAAAACCTTTGCTTAAAATCCAGATGCTTGGATGGCTAGACCAATGATTTTTTAACTGACTTCTGTAGAGAAATTGGCTTACAAAGAATAAGGGAAGTTGAGTTATTGTGATTCCAGCCCCCACCCCCGGCCCTTTAAACCAGAGTAGCCTCTGTTTTATCTTTTTTATGTACTAGACTTCTTATTAAGTTTTTATTTGAGGGAGAAAAAATGAATTGTCTGGAAAAAATGGAATGCAAATCATAGAACTAGACTACACACTCCTTGAAGTTCTTCCTTGTGTTCGTAGGCATGTTTGTTGAATAGATGAATTAATTAATTTTGGTGGAAAATCTGTTGTTGGAGATTCTAGTATATTTGGCAGGATTTTTCCATTTAATAAGAGAAAAGATTGTTTACATATACCTTTTCCTACATGTACCATATTAAGAACTGCAGTTCCTTTCCTTTAAATTTTTCATTCACATTAGTATATAATGATAACGCAGTTTTCAATGTCACTGAATAGGAATGTGGTGTGAATTTTAGAATCAGTTATAGAATTTTCTTAAATATTTTCCCCTTAATTTCTGCATTTTCCACTTTTTATTTATTTGTTAATAAACTGTGATGAGTTTACACAAATTTGACTCTACCAAATATAGTACAACCTAAATTTCCTCATGAATTTTCCTTTCAGTATTTAGGAATAACATCATTTCACTATGTGCTGTATATGATAATTCTACAACCCTTAATTTTTAACATAGAAAGGAAAATTCACAACTAACCCTGAGATGGCATTCTTTTTTATGCATTCAGTGAGTATTTATTAAGTGTCTGCTATGACCTAGGTGTTGTGTTGGCTATATAAAAGTAGGGCAGGTGTGGTTCTTAGCCTACAAAAGCTCACAGTCTGCTGTGAGGAGGTAGGAAAATTATTAAGTGCAATGGTGTTATGTCAGCAGAGAAATCACAGTACACTGGAGAAAGTCTTGGTTAAAGGAAAGTGCTTGAAATCCGAAGTGAAAAGACTTAAATTTAAGACTTGGCCACCGCTACCAGTAGTGTCTTGGGCAAGTTACTTAACCTTTTGGACTACTTTTAGTTTTCTCAGCTGTAAAATGGCAACGGATCACCTCAATAGTTTTATAAGAATTAAATGGCCATGCTTTATAAAATGTTTTGCAATTCATAAAATTCTATAGAAATTTTAGGGCTCTCTCCCTCTAGGCCCTCCTGTGTAAAAGAAAATGCAAGTTCATGAGGTTTCTAGGCAGGTGTCAGGTAGCAAATTGTGGAATGACTAAGAATGATATATTAGTTTCCCACAAGTACCATATAAATTAACACTCATCATATAAGCATCTTCTCTCTGTATACAAATTCATTTTCTGTGTTCTTCCTGCTTTGTGACCTATTTTAGAATAGTTACTAGATTCTAATGTGGCCAGTTTCTGTAAGAAAGTGTATAAAGCAAAGATTTTCAGGAGTCATGAAATAGCTATTTGAAGGTAATTGCACTGATTCAGCATGACTGAAGTCCAAATGATAAAATTGGTTAGAAAAAGATTACTATATGTTACCTTATTCATACTCTAGGGCCTCCCATTAAAAAACCAAACAGTTGCTCACCTCAGGTAGGCACATTTCTTTTTATGTTTCTACAAGCTACTAAGTAGATCATCTCTTAGCATTAAATGGAATTATACTACTATGAAAAATTTCCTCAAAATTGTGAAATGCCCATTTTTCCACAGTAGGAGGGAACTTGGGAGAATTGGGTATCTGATGGGTGGAAATATGATGCCACAAAATGAACCCTGGATAAGGTGGCAGGAAACCTGTTTCTTATGTAATTATATGACAATTTCACTGCATCGTCTGATCTATAAAATGATAAATGTATACTAGTTAATCTTTAAAACTGCTAACAGCACTGTGATCTTATAAAAAGGTATTGAATCTCAACTTGAATTTCACGTTTTTTTCCAACTGAAGAAAGTTATGTTGAAGAATAGCATATTCAGTAATAACTAGATGCTATTAGGCTGATAGATATAAACACATCTATCTATCACAGAATCAGAGACTTGGAGGGAAATTAAAACTTTATGTAGTCAACTAGGTCTTAGCCAGATGTTTGGGGAGGTAGTTTGGAAGTGGGTAGGGGTGTTTTTGTTTTTCACAGTAATAGGGACACCTATTACATTTTGGGGGACAGTGATGCTAAAGTCTTACAATGTTTGGAATTGTCCTACATGATGAAGAATTTTCTTTTACAGAATACCAACGATGCTCCATTGAGAAATACCAGTAAAGCAAGCTCTCATTTTATATATGAGAAGGCAATTCTAAGTGAAAGATAGTGGTCCTGAACACTGAACAAATTTGTGACACACCCAGGATTCCTCTGACAACCAGGTTTTCCAACTCCATTTCTTTGTTTTCCTAAAGCCCCTGTTGTCAGCATAGATTTGTTTTCCATCTGCTTTGGAAAACTCCACCACCATACTTTTTGGATTACACAAAAGTTGTCTAAAATATAATGTCATTTGTCAGCTTTTGGTTTTGGTTATATTACTTCCTTCCAAAGCATAAATCTCCCTGTAGTCATGGATTAGCCAAATATTACATTCTCAGAGAACAAAGATGAGATGATATGCCTTATTCACAATAGAATTGTCAGTGTCTCATGCAGTTTCTGGTTTTCATAATATCTTGAATGCTTGGAACCTTAAGTGGGAAATCCAGAATGGATTTGGAGTCAAAAGACCACAATAAAGAGCATGTCCCAGCTAAATTACTATTCTATGAGCTTGTAGAGCTACTTGACCTCTCCATGACTCAGTGCCTTTTTCTGAAAAATGGAAATGATAATTTCTACCCTGACTTTGTCTACCTGAGAACTGAGTTTGAGGACTGGTAAGAATGAATGCTCAGGTACATTGGTTATATTTAAATTAAACTTTTCTGCAGTAAAGTTGAAGGGTACTACTTACAGCAAGCAACTTAGGTAGCATCAGATAGGGAATATTTGTTTAGTTTTACAGGTCTCTAATTCCATCATGGTAGACATACTTGGGGAGGAGTAATACTAGGTAATGTCCTGCCGAGTCATCAAAACCTCTCAGGGCTTTCTTGCCCTGGTATCTGAAACTGTAGCATGATTTCTTTATAAGTTTGTATAAACTATCTATGATCTAGTTTGGAGGCACTATTTTTGCAATATACAATATTATAATAGCCCCATGTTATATAATGCTTAGCCATAAGAGAAGAGCCATATTACCACTTCTGTGTAATAATGACTAATCACTGGCATGGCAATTATATGACTGCTGTGTCCAAGGCCCAGGAAATTCTGAGCATGACAGGCCTGGTGATGGCCTGAATCATATCCCATAGGATTGTTGTGAAAATTGAGATAATCACCTACATATGCCTGTTACTGAGATGCTCAGTTTATGATGATTCTTCCTAGTGTTTACTCTAGGTTTCTAATATTTAAAACGTGCAAAATATTTCTACATTATCAAAAATATGGACTTATTTCTGATAAATACCTATTGGCTGCTTTCCTGTGTCTAGCACTGACCTAAAGTGATATATACATATATATACACAAATACATGTATGACAATTATATATAACAATATACTTTTGTAAGGAGGTTGTAGGAGAAAATTATATCAGTCATGCACATTACACATTTTGTAGAGGATTTGTAAGCACCAACCCCTACATAGGTGGTGTTATGGGTTGGATTGTGTCCCTGAAAAATTTATATTTTGAAATCCTAACCCCCATTTCCTCAGAATGTGACCTCATATGGAAATAGAGTTTTTACAGAGATAATTAAGTTATAGTGAAATCATTAAAGTGGCCCCTAATCCAGTATAACTGGTATCCTTATAAATAGGGGAAATATGGACACAGAGACATGCATAGAGGGAAAATGATATGAAGAGACATAGGGAGAAGCTGGCATGTACAAACCAAGGAAAGAGGTCTGCAACAGACTCTTCCCTCAGCCCTCTGAAGGAAATAGCCCTGCCAACACCTTGGTTTTGGACTTCTAGCCTCCAGAACTGTACACAATATATTTCAGGTGTTTAAGCCACTCAGTCTGTGGTACTTTGTTACTTCAGCATGAGCATACTCGTATGCAGGGTGGGTGGGAATTTGTCCTCACAGAGCCCCTCTCTGCCATGGCTTTCCTGTAATTTAAGCCTTGCTTTAAGTAATATGCCAGAACAGTTTATATATGCTGTGATACATTTGAAAGGATAAACGTCTTTGGAAAATTGAAGTCAGTATAGCTAGATATCCAAAAAGAAAAGACCAATTGAATTGCTTTTATAAGGAAATTACATATTTCTTTGTCTTCTATTTGTTTTTGAATATATCCCTTGAGACAATGGAAAATGACATTATAATAATGCATAGAGCAGAGAGTCTTTTTTTTTTTAACATCTTTATTGGAGTATAATTTCTTTACCATGGTGAGTTAGTTTCTGCTTTATAACTAGGTGAATCAGCTATACATATACACATATCCCCATATCTCTCTCTTCCCTCTTGTGTATCCCTCCCTCCCACCCTCCCTATCCCACCCCTCTAGGTGGTCACAAAGCACTGAGCTGATCTCCCTGTGTTATGAGGCTGCTTCCCACTAGCTATCGGTTTGACTTTTGGTAGTGTATATATGTCCATGCCACTCTCTCATTTTGGCCCAGTTTACACTTCCGCCTCCCTGTGTCCTCAAGTCCATTCTCCAGTAGGTCTGCGTCTTTATTCCCATCCTGCCCCTAAGTTCTTCATGACCATTTTTTTTTTTTTTTTAGATTCCATATATATGTGTTAGCATATGGTATTTGTTTTTCTCTTTCTGACTTACTTCACTCTGTATGACAGACTCTACATCCATCCACCTCAATTCAGATAACTCAATTTCATTTCTTTTTATGACTGAGTAATATTCCATTGTATATATGTGCCACATCTTCTCTATCCATTCATCTGTCGATGGACACTTAGGTTGCTTCCATGTTCTGGCTATTGTAAATAGAGCTGCAATGAACATTGTGGTACATGACTCTTTTTGAATTATGGTTTTCTCAGGGTATATGCCCAGTACTGGGATTGCTGGGTCGTATAGTAGTTTTATTTTTAGTTATTTAAGGAACCTCCATGCTGTTCTCTATAGGGGCTGTATCAATTTACATTCCCAGTAACAGTGCAAGACGGTTCCCTTTTCTCCACACCCTCTCCAGCATTTATTGTTTGTAGATTTTTTGATGATGGCCATTCTGACTGGTGTGAAATGGTATCTCATTGTAGTTTTGATTTACATTTCTCTAATGATTAATGATGCTGCACATTCTTTCATGTGTTTGTTGGCAATCTGTATATCTTCTTTGGAGAAATGTCTATTTAGGTCTTCTGCCCATTTCTCGATTGGGTTGTTTGTTTTTTTGATATTGAGCTGCATGAGCTGCTTGTAAATTTTGGAGATTAATCCTTTGTTAGTTGCTTCATTTGCAAATATTTTCTCCCATTCTGAGGGTTGTTCTTTTGTCTTGTTTTTGGTTCCCTTTGCTGTGCAAAAGCTTTTAAGTTTCATTAGGTCCCGTTTGTTTATTTTGTTTTTATTTCCATTTCTCTAGGAGCTGGGTCAAAAAGGATCTTGCTGTGATTTATGTCATAGAGTGTTCTGCCTATGTTTTCCTCTAAGAGTTTTATAGTGTCTGGTCTTACATTTAGGTCTTTAATCCATTCTGAGTTTATTTTTGTGTATGGTGTTAGGGAGTGTTCTAATTTCATTCTTTTACATGTAGCTGTCCGTTTTTCCCAGCACCACTTATTGAAGAGGCTGACTTCTCTCCACTGTATATTCTTGCCTCCTTTACCAAAGATAAGGTGACCATATGTGCGTGGGTTTATCTCTGGGTTTTCTATCCTGTTCCATTGATCTATATTTCTATTTCTGTGCCAGTACCATACTATCTTGATTACTGTAGCTTTGTAGTATAGTCTGAAGTCAGGGAGCCTGATTCTTCCAGCTCCATTTTTCGTTCTCAAGATTGCTTTGGCTATTCGGGGTCTTTTGTGTTTCCATACAAATTGTGAAATTTTTTGTTCTAGTTCTGTGAAAAATACCAGTGGTAGTTTGATAGGGATTGCACTGAATCTGTAGATTGCTTTGGGTAGTAGAGTCATTTTCACAATGTTGATTCTTCCAATCCAAGAACATGGTATATCTCTCCATCTGTTGGTATCATCTTTAATTTCTTTCATCAATGTCTCATAGTTTTCTGCATACAGGTCTTTTGTCTCCGTAGGTAGGTTTATTCCTAGGTATTTTATTCTTTTTTTTGCAATGGTAAATGGAAATGTTTCCTTAATTTCTCTTTCAGATTTTTCATCATTAGTGCATAGGAATGCAAGAGATTTCTGGGCATTAATTTTGTATCCTGCTACTTTACCAAATTCATTGATTAGCTCTAGTAGTTTTCTGGTAGCATCTTTAGGATGCTCTATGTATAGTATCATGTCATCTGCAAACTGTGACAGCTTTACTTCTTCTTTTCTGATATAGATTCCTTTTATTTCTTTTTCTTCTCTGATTGCTGTGGCTAAAACTTCCAAAACTATGTTGAATAATAGTGGTGAGAGTGGGCAACCTTGTCTTGTTCCTGATCTTAGTGGAAATGGTTTCAGTTTTTCACCATTGAGGATGATGTTGGCTATGGGTTAGTCAAATCTGGCTTGTATTATGTTGAGGTAAGTTCCCTTTATGCCTACTTTCTGGAGAGTTTTTATCATAAATGGGTATTGAATTTTGTCAAAAGCTTTTTCTGTATCTATTGACATGATCATATGGTTTTTATTCTTCAATTTGTTAATATGGTGTATCACATTGATTGATTTGCATATATTGAAGAATCCTTGCATTCCTGGGATAAACCCCACTTGATCATGGTGTATGATCCTTTTAACGTGCTGTTGGATTCTGTTTGCTAGTATTTTGCTGAGGATTTTTGCATCTATGTTCATCAGTGATATTGGCCTGTAGTTTTCTTTTTTTGTGACATCTTTTTCTGATTTTGGTATCAGGGTGATGGTGGCCTCCTAGAATGAGTTTAAGAGTGTTCCTCCCTTAGAGCAGAGAGTCTTGATTCTCACAATTGATTTCCTATATTTGTAATTTATGTAGAAGTGTGGTAGCAAAGATAGTGGTGTATAAGCACTCCTCTTGAATTCAAAAACTTCAGCTTACTCCAAAATTGCCAATTACCTGAAAAGAAGGTTTTAAAAACAAATAGTTTAAAATGCTTGCAATGCCCAAAGAAACTCAGAAATCTATAAAGGAAACAACCAATGGCCTATATAACTGGCACTGTATTGATGGAAACCAACAAGCCTGAACATGCAGATTCTGCTGAGTAGTAAGCAGTTCTTCTTCCATCAAGGAGCCTCAAGGTGTGTACTTTCTGCCTAATGGATACAGAAACAGTAGAGAGAAAGTGGGTGGATCAACCTCTGTATCTGCTGAAGTTCCAGAAAAATGCTTTAGAATTTTATGAAGTGTAATATTGGTAGACAGTCTATATTACCATGCCAAGGTCATAGAAAGCCTTGAGAATCAAATAAAATTCAAACACACTCTGCAAAAAGGAAATCTTTTAAAACATACTTATCTTTTCTACCTTTAATAAGTGTGGACATATTTTTGTTTCTTTAGTCAAGCCTATCATGTGGCTCTACCCTGAAAAATGTCTGGCAGTCTTCTTTAGAGCTAAATTCAAGTAAATTTTACTATTTACTAAGAAGTTTATAGCTTTTATGTTTCCCATGCCTACCTTTTTTCTAATAACAATACATCTCACTGCTGCACATAGCCCTGAGTGTTTATGTTTTATAATTTAATTTGTTTCTGAGTTTTGGTGAGAGTGGAGCTTAGCTTGAATTGACCAGAATTCAACTATCACTTTATTCCTGAGCATTGAAACACTCTTGTTTTGTCCCTGTGCTAGGCACTGGGATACACAAAAAGGAGACATAGTCCTTTGTGTTAAGGAACTCAGTCTTTAGAGGTTACTTACTTACTACCTAAGTAGTCTTGGCCAGGTTACTTTCTGAATCTTTGGTTATTTTTAACCCGATACGTTTGCTTTGGGGATTAAATAATATAAAGTGTGTATCATGCTAGGTGTAGTGCTCAGTGCATAGGATACACTCAGTAAATATTCTTCTTCTCCTTCCATTGTGGATTATTATATGGCATATATATATATATATATATACTATATATATATATATATATGTGGTATATATATATATATATATATAAATGGAAAGTGCTTTTACATATATATATAAATATATACATATATATAATGGAAAGTGCTTTGAGTTACTTCTCTAGTATTAGAGATGGGTGATGATTCATGATCTCCTTTGCGTGATATATTTTTGCCCGATGATTGGTAGAGCGTCTGAATTGGAGAAGGAGTCTTAATTGAATGGCTGGATGGAAAATATATCCTGACTAGTGAAGTAGAGAGAGAAGTATTGATTATATTATCAAGTACAGCAGTGAAAAATGAGTGGTAGGACAGGAGTTCAGGGGACTGTAGTTTAGAGATGTAGTACAGTTTTAAATTGCAGAGGGTTTTTTTTCCTTCATAAAACTGGGCTGTTGAATATATAATAAAATGTTTTTTCTCTGGGATGGATATTACGACTGCCCATGTGAAATAATATTTGAATCAAAGATGGCATATTTGTCTGCTAAATGCTTTCTAATCTTCATAAACTAAATACCAAAGTTAGGAAAGATCCAACCCATTGTGAGTAACTATCTAAAACTAGATCATGGTAAAACAATTGTTTGTAGTGATGCCCTTGACACATAGGGGAATGATTAAATTAGGACCAGTATGTTCTGCTTAATAAAGCTTGGAAATTTGTACTATGTTTGAGGCATATTTCAACAAAAAGGTTTAAATACTGTCAACATTTTCCTATGACAGTCTGGACTGAAATGAACTGTTAGGGTTTTTGAGTATGAGGTGCTTCTTGAAGTGCATTCATTATCTGAGATCACTACTGTAAAAATTAGCCATTTCATATTTGGGAGCTATATATGACTTAAAACAATTATTCCCTTCAAATGGGAATAATTTATTCTTAAGGCACTTATATTCTGAAGTCTGATAGCCAATTGTTAAAGTACCTGTTAACTGAGGAACATGACAGAATTCATTAATGAAACATGAGGATTGTTTGTTTTTATAGTTATATTTATACTTTATATATGCTTTGTATATGCTTTATATATGTTTTTTCCTAATTTTTAATCTATACTAAAGTTGCTAAATCTCATGTGGTTGTCATTGTTTGAAATGTTTTTTTTATTTTCACTAATAGTTTGGTCTTGTTTAATCGGCTTTCCTTCTTGGCAGAAGTAGAAGAGATCTGTCTTTTGGATATTATTTGTAAATGGATTAAGTCATTTAAGATGTTAGACTATGGAGAGATGATATCCTGAATGCTCTGTTGGAGTTGTATACAGTAGAAAAATTAAACATATACTTATTTTAGCTACCTATTCAGAGATTCAATAACTAACTCTAGAAATCAGAAAAAATACAAACCTTTTGGTGAAAAAGTAAGATGATTTGATGATGTCTAAGAGAGTCAAGGAAAATAGGTCTTTTACCTTCATTATGTTTTAATTTGTTATTTTATTTTGCAAAAACAAACGTACATTCATTAATTATTAGTGTTTTTTGAAATATTTCCTATAAGCATACAGATAAGAAATTGTACTCTTTTTTATGAAAAACAATAGAACAATATTATAGAAATATAGAAAAGTAGAACAAAGGTGAAAAAATTAAACATAATTTTTATCACTTCCAGTATTCTTAATGGTCTGGTTTTTTTCAATGATATAATTGTGGGCCTGTTTTTTCTACTCCCTAATAGTATAGACTTTTTCCAAATGTAGCTTTTCACTTCACTTGGTCAACTAAGTTAAACTAATGCTTTCTACCTTTAGTAGTAGCAACAAGTAAAGTTTTTTTATTATTATTTTATTTTTTATTGATTTTTTGGATGCAGAGCAAGGAGCCAAAAATTTAGCTACTTATGAGATTATGACTTATTCACATCAGTTTACTAGAATGATTGAACTCTTAAGGAATCCAGCTTCGAGTCAGATTGTTTCTGGTCTCACTGACAAATAATGATGGGGAAAGTGGGATGCTTGTTAGTAGCTGGAGCTGAAGGATAGGATCAACATGGACCGTGAGCATTTGTACCTCTTCCTAAAATAATCTTCCTAATAATCAGTATTTTTCTTGTCTGCATAGTTTTTAATGCAATCAATGTTACATTTTAACATAACTATAATCCTAATTGTTAGGATCTCTCTGTACACTTCATTTTTTCTGCAACTTTTAATTATTTGTCTAGGATTTGGAGGATTCATTCTGCAAAATACTATTATTATTTTAGGTTGTGGTAGATTTTACTATCAGTAGGGGTGTAGCAATATAGGGATAGGGATGTAGCAGTATAAAATGCCTTAAATTGTATACAAACTACATTGTTACCAGTATACAAACATTATCATTTTCATTTTTGTTTTTCTAATATAATACTCCCATTAATATTTGGTCTAATATGCTCTATTCTCTTTGAGACATTTCTGATGAAAACTCATCCAGTTTCCTAGCTCAAAGTATTTTTTTCCTAAAGCTGTAATTTTGGTTTGGCATAAAGTATCCAGGTAGTTACAGAGATGTTATAATGTAGATAGCATCCATCTCTGGTTCCCTAAAGGTCCTGCCTCTGGAGTTAGACAGACATGGGTTGAAACAATTCACCTACTAGACAAGGCACTCATCTCTTTGTGTCACAGAGACTTCATTTTCTTCATCTGTAACATGGAGACGATGACTGGTGAAAGGAGGAAAGTAAGGGAGAGAGGTAGGAGGAATGCTTCCACATGCTGTCACCACATGAAGTTCTTTGGACTTTTATGGTGGTTCTAAAATTCTCATGTTGTTCTAAATGGGAAATGAAATCTCTGAATCATGGCTATGAAATTTATATGTTAGATGTAACTCAATCAAATATTTTGACTTCAAATTATTTTCTATCAGTAATAGTTTTCTATTTTTTTCTTTTTCTGCAGTATTACAAATTTTATACTATGCCTCCTCTCTATAAAAGGAAATGACAAGTTTCTAAGTTGTTGAGATAGGAGAACAACGGTAACATGATTCATTTTGCCCAGTTCAGAAATTAAAAAAACATTTTTGGAGTTATAAGCCTTTACTCTTTTATCTTATTGTAAACAGTTATTTAACACTTACTGTGCACCAGGTAGTGTGAAAATCACAGGATAAAATTTTGCTCAAAAGGCATACTTTTCATAAATAAGGTTCTATTTAGTCTTGCTTTTTTTTTAGTGATTTCCTTTGTTTTAGAACAAAAGGCTATTAAGGAAGGTGAGACTTAGGAAAAGGGAATGAGGGCTTAGGCAAAGAGTAATCTTTTAAGCTGGGGAGAGGCCTGATGTGGTGTTAGACAGGAATTAGTATGCCTTATAGCTGACTCACTGGAAACTCACTTTGGTAAGCTAGTCATAATTTTTGAAATTGGAAACCTATTTTAGCTACTGATGTTAAGTATAGGCAATCATCATTCATAAAGGCAGGCAAGAAAGGAAATTATATACTGCCCTAGCAGAGGTGTTAGCACAGGTAGCTTGGACAGAGCAATGGGGAGGAAGATGTGAAGTAAGTCCTGAGCAAGAGACACATCATTGAACTGCGACTCACCTAGATACAGGCAGTGAAGTTAGGTCCTCTTCCAATGTGCTTGACTCTTCCTCACCATCAGCCTACGCTTCTATTCCTAGAAAATATGTTTCTTTCACAGAGCTGAGAAGTACCTTTACAGATGCCAATATAGTATTCTATTTAAATATAAATTTTATTAAGACAAGATTCACGTGTTGTTTCTTTTTGTATCACCTTTAATAAGAGAGAGAGACTCAGTGTGTCCCATAGGGAGTGCTGTCTGTAAATATTTATAAAAATGAAATGGCAGGGTATTTGTTCATTTAGTCAGTTTAACAAATATTTATTCAATGCATGTTATGAGTCAAGCATTGTTCTTAATGTTTGTTATGCGTTCATGGTTGAAGGAACAACTCCTGGGCTCATGGAGTTTATGTTTTAGTGAAATTCATAGCAATAAATTATAAATAAAATTAGAACAAGCTTTACTGTAAGAGATATTAAGCCCCATAAATGGTAGATCCCTTAGAGGGCATTAATCCATCTAGAAATATTCAGTATTTACTAGGTGCATGAAATATGCCAATGTCAGTCAAAAGTAATCATAAAATATACGTAACTTTTCATTTGTTTGTATTTCTGTTTCCCTGTTAGCTACACTTTTTGCACATACATCAAAATTCTGCACAGACATGACCTATAGTAACTCTTCTTTACTGTTGGAAGGTGACTCCTTCCTCTGTTCTCTTCCTTATGCAGGTTTCTAGAGAGCATTGTCCACAGGTATTTACTATTATGTATACATGGATATCTTCCTAAGACATTCTGGACTATTTAAGAGCAAGGACTATTTGTGTGTTTGTTGAATGAATGTAGGTCCTCAAGTTTAAATGAAACCAACTTTTCTAAGAGTAGATTAACTGGATCAATTGACATAAAATCAAATTCAGCTTCATTAAGTGTTTCAAGAAGTGCTATTAAGAGGATGCAAGGTGACAACTAGTTGTAAAATTTAAGAAAATTAAATTATTGAATTTAAAGTAAAAGAAGGTGAGAAAAGACATTGTAGTGAAAGCAGTGGCCATTCTTATTTGGGGTAGAACAAAAGAAATTCAGCAGAATTGTAATGAATCTATGGTTCTTGTTTTGAAAACTATCATATTATTATGTTCAGAATTGCTTAAATAGGTTCTGAAACAAAGGTAGAAAAATACACTTAGCTATGGTGACCTAACATAAATTTCTCGCAAGAAAAGCAGGTCATAAGACGTCGACATTTTTTTATTTCTGCTAGGGAGTTTATATGCTGGTGACCCCAAGTTAGGAGTGTGTGTTGCCGCCCTTCTGACGGGGAAGAGAGGATGTGTGTGTGTGTTTGTGTGTGTGTGTTTGTGTGATGGGGTGATTATGGAAGGATGGAGTGGGAAAGGAGAAAGGAAGAAAGCAAGATGATGATAAAGTGATGCATACATGCTTACTTCAGTAGTTGGTATTTCTTCTCAGAAAAAGCCATAAGAATTAGCTATAAAAGAAACTTTACCTGTTTCTTTTCTGAGTGTAAGTTGGTGCTTAGTCCCAGACAGGAAATCAAGCACTCAGATATGTATACAGGGTAGAGGAGAAGGGGTACTGAGGCCAGCAGTGCGGCATCACCTTGTGCTGGCTGAATCCAGCCCTGGTTTCAGTAGGTATGATTTCCTGCTGGTGTGGGAAAAGCCAATAAAGGCTCCAAAGCCCTAGAATACTGAATGGCTTCAAGAACAAAAAAGAAACAGCTCAGAGCAGTTTTTGATAGTAGTGGGTGTTCAAACTCTTTGTATTTATTTAGATCTTATCTAATATGTTATATTTTACTAAAGTTAAAAAATAATATTTTTCATTAATTGACATGTGGTTGTTTTCATTTATATGCTAGAGTACATGTTCAAAATGTGGTTGCTTCTAAAGTCTATTATGTTATGATTGACATCTAGGATGTTTTCCTACAAGTAGAAGGCTTTCACAGTTGGTCTATTAAACATGTTTCCACAAAAAGGAATTCATATGTTGGGAGGAAAGTTTTCCATGGATCAAGCACTGTTAATTTTGGGAAACACTTGCCAAGTTCTTTGTGTATATTTTAAAAGATGATTGATCCTAATTAATCACAAATACTTTGACTCCTTCAGTTAAGGAGGAAAACAAATTATGCTTCAAGGCTTTTTCATCCTTTAAACAATTTTTGTTATTCTACACAAAAATGTTTATTGGGTAGAAGAAGATCATAATAAAAATAACACTTGTCTCACAATCAAGAGACCTTGGTTCCTATCTTAGGTTCTTTAGCTGTATTACAATGGGCACAACACAGTTTTCTTGTCTGTGAAATGAGAGTTTTTGAGCTAGAATAGTTGACATCTAGGTCTTCTGAGCTCTAAAATACTAGTTCCATTAGAGTAACCATAGACAAGTCTTTTGAGAATATTAAATAAATGTTAAATATTATTGGCAGAAATTTTTGCAAAGGATTTCTCTGGAAATAAAACTAAGATTCTGGCCAAATGGAAGAAACTGACCCAATTTCTGCAACCTAGAACTCCTAAACTAGTTCAGTGAATGGATGGACTCTTCCAGGGACTTTTTGCTGTCTCAAAATTACTCTGAATCATGATAGATTTGACTCCAGAAACTTTTGGCAAACTTTTAAGGACACAGCATGAGTCAAGACTACTGTTCACCAACAGTAAACCTTTGTGTTTCTTTGTTTTTATAGGAACCTCAGGGAAGCAGCAGTGTAGCAGCAGAGGAAAGCCTGAATTTGGTCAGAAAAATGGGAAGATGCTGTTTCTTTAGGCATGTTATTCTCATTGCACTTCTTGCCTTCATTTATTATTTGAAGGGAAATGTGCATTAGTATCTCTGTCACTTTAGGGGCAGGCTTGACATCAGAAAGGAAAGGATACTGATTTGAAATTTGTTAAACAGCATGAAAGCTCTGTTTATGTATTTGATTTCAACAATAACAGTGAAACCACAATAATGGTAGTTAAATATAGCTGTCCCCAAGGATTATCAACTTTATTTCAAAGGCCCTTTTTATGCTTGATTGAGTGGTCTTTAAATTTTAACTTTAGACTTAGCTGTTTTCAATAACTCCAGCCTTCTATAATCTTTTAACAGCCTAGCATTATTCAAGGAAAAAAAATCTTTAGAATGAGCTTCATATCACTATCTTCTTTAAGTTTTATTCTGTTCTTGAATCCCACAAGTCATTTTCAAGTTGTTAAAAGCAATAACACAAATTGAGACTAAACCAAAATGTAGTTCTTTTATGTACTCACTTTCTGGGATAGTCTTCAAATTTTAGTTTTAGTTCCTATCCTAAAAGAGGTCAACAATTCAACAAACATTTATGGAAGTTCTACTACTTGTTGAAGCTCTGTTATGCCCTGGGGATAAGTAGATGCTTAAGCCATGTGCCCACTCTGGGGGAATATTTGAGTACCTGTGGAGTTTTTCACAAAAAGAGATTATTTTAAAATGATGGGGTAAGTGACAAAGGTTCTTTTTTTGACCAAACTTTAGTCAGGCTCCTGAACCTTCTCCTGGACCCATCTGTCACTTCCTTGTACAATTTAGTTTTGGCATGAACCTTGCTAAGTCAGTTTAATCAGAACTTCACCCCCTGCCACCATATCTGATCAGGTCACCTATCCTTTACCATCTTTCAAGTAATGTCTGATCACTCTGGCTTGTCTTCAGTAAGAATACTGTTAGGTTGGTTTAGCCAGAACCCCTCTGCCCCTTACCCTTTACGGTTTCTCTTAGTAATTTTCTGTCCACTGACTCGCACTCTGCTTCTTGGTTCTTGCCACTTGCCCATGGTGTATTTGGAATTGAGCCCAGTTCTATACTAAGGTCTCTTACCCCTTATTGCAATAGTCCTGAATAAAATTTGTTTTTAACTGCTTTAACTACTGTCCAGTTCTGGTTTTTCTTTGACAGTTATGGTGCTGCAACTTTAATAGGATCAGATTCATCATTGGACCCCCAGACCACTCACCCAGGACCCTAAGTTGCATCTTTGAAGCCTTTGTTTTTACTGCTGACTGATTTATCAGGGATCCATTGGTGAGTCTGACTCCTAAACCAGTGCTCCGGACAAACATCTGTTGGAGCTGGTAGGGACAGATTTTGATTTTTAAGATTCTAAGTGTACACTAAATGCTGTGTTAGAATCCCAGATAAACAGAGGCTGGATTAGATTCTTAGGCTTCTCCATTTGTAAGAGGCTATTCTCTAGAAGGAACAGAAGCTGTGTTAGAGTTATTGTTTTACTCTGATGCTTTTGCAAAAGTGCTTTACCTAAGAAGAGACTCATGCAAAGGACTATAACAAGTACAGACTTCTAATAATACTACTGAACTGAGTAAAGATTTCCAGCACTCTAATGGAAAAACTAGATTAATAAAACTGCCATCCCAAGAGCAAGCAAACCAGGAATCAAATAAACATGGAACTAAATAAACTGATGAGGATGATTATAATTTTATGGCTCTTTATTTGAAATATTGCTGTTTCTTGATTATTTTCCAGATTTAAGAAAACTTTTTATTTTCTTCTCTTAAGCTATCTATAACTGATAGCAATTTGGTAAATTATACCTTTGTAAACAGAACTTAAACAATTTATCTTTTTCTCCTTATCTGATCCCTCCAGAATTTAACAACTTTTAATGAGTATTCTTATTTTCAAGGAAATATACTTTTTACATAAGTTCAATAAGAATCTGTTCTCTGGAACAGATTCACAATTGGAAACATTGTGAACAGCTCACAATTGGAAACATTGATGATTTTGCCAAGACTTTAACTGGAATGTCATATTTGAGAAAGGTGTGCGTATAATCAAAGGTGACAGATTTAAGGACCTGCGGTTGATTTTATGGAGTCAATAAAGTCTCCCTTCAGAAAAACGATCTGGTGTTTTGCTTCTAGGGTTACTGGCTTTTTAAGTTAGTAAGGAAAGTCACTTTTTTTTAGGACCAGGAACCTCAGGATATTTTGGGGACCTGGAGAAGGAAGGAATTCACTCAAACATACAGGTATTGCAGGAGAACTCTGATGGTGAGTCTTTGGCTTGGCTTCCTACCCTCAAGAGGCTTTTAAAAGTCTAATCTGAGATTGCTTATGAAAATTTCCAGCAGAACAAATTCAAAAGACCTATGTTGTCAATCTCTATTCTTGCTGCAGTTATGTAAATAACCAGGCCAAGTTTAATGAAAATAGACTTATTTTGCAAACAAATTAACCTTACTTTGACTGTCTTTGATAGAAATGGTGGTGATTGTAGAGAGAAAAATTGTTTTAGTGGAAAACTATAACACACTCTAGTGGATATTAAATTCTAGTCCTGTTCATTGTCGTTAAGGCTTCATTATCTATCCCACAAACTGGACTGGATCATGAATTTTTCTAGTTTCCTCTAATATCTGGCTACAACTATCCAAATTAATGTTTCTAATTTTTCTCCCTTCTGACTTGGAATCATTGAGAACTAAAATTATCTTTTCCCAAAGCCCTGCAAGCTGAAGCTGGATGACTTGATATAAACTTTAAGGAAATCAACATAACAGATCATGTGTGGGCAACCTCATGCTTGCTGCTGTGTGAGTTCAGAAGGTTCACTGGAACACCCCATGCCAACACTAGAGCATTCAAACTGCAAACAAGGAATTCCACTGGATTGCCAGTGCTGCCCTCACTCCACCATCTAATGATACTTCAAGTTCATCATCTAGAAATCTTCCTGACTGGCTGCCCCCTGAATTCAGAAACTGGATTTTTAACTATTAATCTCAGTTTTTCCTTTATTTTCATGGAAACTCCCTTCATTAAATGACTGGCTGCTAGCACCATCTAGCAAATTCTCTCTACTACCAGTTCCCAACAGATGATTCAACTGATCCTTAATGAATGAAAGATAACCTGATGAGAAATGGACCTATAATGTTCAAAAGAAAGAAGAATGTCCCTTCTTCCCTGGAACAAGAAATGGGACTGACAAAGATTCTTTCTTTGATCACCCTCGCTTGTCTTTAGCAAGAATTCTATTAGGTCAGTTTAACTCAGAACCCCCTTACCCCTGATGCTGCCTGTTTGTAATTTTTCATTTACTGAATAACCACACCCCCACCCCCACCACCCTACTCCTTGGCTATAAATTCTCACTTACCTATGCTGCATTTGGAATCAAGTTCTCTTTTTCCTATTGTAAGAGTCCTGAAAAAATTGTTTTACTGCTTTAACTACTGTCCAAATCTGTTTCTTCTTTGACATAAGCGAGAAGGTAAAGGTAGGGCTGGGAATTCAAAACTCAGAAATCAAGGAACCATATTCCTCTGGGTCACTGCCTAAATTGATATATCTGGAAGTGTCTTCCCACCTTCCCAGGCACTGGTAGCCCTCAGAAGAATTTTTCCTTCGCATCAAGACCTTTTCACACTGGTGCCTAAGTCCCTGCTCCTGTACTCTGCTCCTGAATCTCTACCCCAGGGGCTCCTGAAACTGCTTCTTCAGATGTTGAACTCTTGTCCATAGAGCAGTTGCTATATTGGATGACCATGGGCATCAGGGACAGTGACTAATATAGCTCACTGTCAGGGGGGACTTGTGAGGGCAAAGATCACTGCTGGGCACTGAGGATCTTTAGTATTACCAACAGCAGCATCTTTTGGCTTCTATTTCTGTGTGGTGGTGCTGGTTAGTGACCAATATTTAGAACTGTGAGTGTGGGTTAGATTCAGGAACAAGTTTATTATATTCTAAGTGTCTTGGAACTTCTCTTCCTAGAGTGGGAAAGAGGTTAGAATCCTACCCCAGACAAAGCTTTATTTAAAAGAGAAAAAAAGCATTAGGTTACATGACCACATATATAAATTATTTAACAATTAGATTTTGTTATGGAAAATATATTTGACCATTCAAATTTTGATTTTGGAAAGAAAGAATATTAGCACATTTATTTAGGTGAAAAGATTGATTCTTGTTAGACACAGGCTAATTGTAAATTAATAAAATTGTTTTTACAAATACAAACATAGTAATGTTGTTAGGTCCTGTCTTTGATGAAGAAAATGATAGAATAATTTTGTCCTTATTTTTAAGTATTTAGAACATTATTGATTATAAGTTTGGCTTAGAAAATATTTAACTATACAAGATAGAATTGGTGAAGGAAGAATAAATGGGTTAAAAATACTGCCCAGAAAAATCACAAGCTGAAAATGGAGATGAGCTGTTTTAATAAGATCAGGGACACCAGGTGCAGAGACATTACAAAGATAAGCTGGGACAACCTTGAGGCTCAGCCAAGTGGAGAGATAAGAATGACCTTTGGATAAATGAAAAGATAGAGTAGGAGAAAATGAAACTAGCATCTGCTGAGAAGTTCCTTAAAGCTATGACTACAGAAATGGGGATCTAAATGATTGGATTCCACCATATTCAAAAATGGACTGCCCATGCTGTACGCTTTACTGGTGGAAAAATTAGACTCTTGCTCACCTGTTCATTAGTGCGTATGAGTGTGGGAGTGTTCTGTGTTTGATGCACGTATATAAAAAGATTTTTAAAAATTAACCCTTCTCTTTTCTGCTCATCTTTTGGCAAATAAGGATGTGTTATTTTTAACTCAAGTGTGTCAAGTCTTTATTTACAATGAATGCTGTTCAAGGCAACTCTGTTTTATTAGAGGAAAGCTTTGCTTTTAGGTTTGAAAACCCTTTATTGGTTCAAAGTCAGCCTCTACTAGTGATCCAGGATCTCGGAGAAGCTCTGTTTTCTAACTGTAACTTAGGATGTGTGTGTGTGTGTGTGTGTGTGTGTGTGTGTGTGTGTGAATTCTTTCCCTGTTTCTTTTTTAAATTTTATTTTAGAGTAAATTTAGATTTACAGAGAAGTCATGATGATAATACAGACATTTCCCGCACTCTCCAGAACAAGTTTACCCTATTATTAACATCTTACATTAGTATGGTACATTTGTCACAATTAATGGCCCAAGATCTATACCCTATTATTAACTAAAATCCACATTTTATTTAGATTTATTTAGTTTATCTGTTGTCCATTTTTTGTTCCAAGATCCCATTCAGGACACCACATTCCATTTAGTTGTCATATCTCCTTATGCTCATCTCTGCTGTGATGACAGTTTCTTAGATTTCCCTTGTTTTTGATGACCTTGACAGTTTTGAGGAATATCAGTCAGATGCTTTTGTAGAATGTCCCTTAATTGATATTTGTCTAATGTTTTTCTCATGATTAGTCTAGTATTATGGGTTTTAAGAGGAAGACTGCAGTGAAAAAGTACCATGTTCATCACACCATATCAAAAGTACATGTTATCAACATATCACTGTTGTTAATTTTGTTCATTTGACTGAGGTTCTGCACTATAAGATTGCTCTTTTTCCCCCCTTTCCATATTGTACTCTTTGGAAAGAAATCACTATGCATAGCCCACATTTAAGAAGGGTGGAATTATATTCTACCTCCAGGAGAATAACTATTTTATGAGAGAGATTGTGACAACTAAATGCATATAAATATATGTATAAAACTAAGTGTATATAAAAGGCTTGGAAAATATACAGTACTATTTAAATAAATATTATTAATGATAATCATCACAGTAAGAGTGTCAAATACATGCTAGATGTACTGTTAACCAGCATCTCTGCAAGTTATTGACAACTAAATTATAAAGTTGAAGAAAGAAATGAAGAGAAAGAAAATACAATTTTAATTAAGGAAACAACAGTCTTCCTAAATAATTGTTCTATCAGAATTTTCATTTCCACTGTTACCAAGTGTTCTGAACTAGTTCACAGAGATGTGCTCACTTATTTTTCAAATCTACTACCTAGTTAGCACATGATTTTTCAAATCTGTTTGACTTGAGCCAGATAAATCAAGTTATCTAATTTGCATTATACTTTTACATACCAAACTTTTATAGACTCTCCCTTTACAATCAGTCAATTTTTCAGTGTGAACTAGAGTGATACAGAAATATGGAAAAGTACAACTCAACTATGATGTTATTTTAGATGTGCCCATTGGATCTAAAAAACAGAATAGGAATTAAAAACAACTCTTACACAGCAAGAATGAGTGACTGCAGCCATCTCTAGGTGTCTGTATGTATGTGTGTGTGTGTGTGTGTATATATATATATATATATATATATATATATATATATATATATATATGTATCTCCTGAAACTTCAGTCTTGAGTAAATATCCTTCAAGAAAATTTCTTTTCAGTGGACAAGTATACTCAACGTTCATTCAACAAAAACTACAAAAAATATTATAATAAAACAATCACATTTGTAATTCATTTTGCCAGAAAAGTACTGGTAATATCTTTAAGGGTAAAAAATGCAATGAATAGAAAACACAAAAATAAAAGTTAAAACTTTAAGTCGTCAATACCTAGGAATGGAAGTTGGCTAAACTAGACACTTAATACATTTATAGATATTTACATGAAATATAGAAAACAAAGCTTGTGTTTTTAATCATTTTTTACACTGAAATATAGGTATTAAATTGCCAGTAAAAATCAATGGTACATATTATTTTTCAAATGTTTTAGTTCAGAGACTTCCAGCAACTAACATAGAGCCTAGGAATTAGAAGTTTGCAATAGAGCCATGATTGGTTTGGAATTTTGAGACCAATGGAGAATTCCTCAAACTAAGGGTATTATTCAATCTCTATGCAATATTTCAACTTTAGAGGAACCAAGAGGTAGTATAAACACAGATTTGGATTTGAATCCCAACTGATTCATTTATTATCTGTGTGACTTTCAACAAGTCACTTAGCCATCCTGTACCTGTTTTATATGTTTAGAGGTGCA
The DNA here is from genome assembly GCF_965194825.1 of Balaenoptera physalus. Lineage (NCBI taxonomy): Eukaryota > Metazoa > Chordata > Mammalia > Artiodactyla > Balaenopteridae > Balaenoptera > Balaenoptera physalus. Next base: position 31,898,022 of record NC_138895.1, on the reverse strand, counting down.
AAGATGATGTTTGTGAAGAGACCAGTACAGAGCAGGTGTTCAATGAAAATAAGTGATTATTGAAAGTTATGTTTGTTACTGACCTCTAGTAGGTGATTGCTGCTTCATATATCTTCTTTTCAGATCAAAAATAATAATAATGCTTTGTTTTTATTTTGAGAAAATAAGTATTAAAATTTTCTATATTTCTCAGGCTAGAAGTACACACAACACTCCTGGAAAGTAATGTTACAATTGAGTAATCAATTATATAAATTTGACTGGGCTAAAGTATTAAGGCAGTATATTCTGAGAATTTTAAGTTCATTTAACTTTTACTATGCACTTAAAATGTTTCAGGTGTATAATTAAAAATACTGGAAAACAATGTGAAATATGGTTTAAGTTCCTACAATTCTGTTAAATGTCAATCTTTTATCTGTTAAGAAGCAGGAAAATATTTGTTTCTAAAATTTTCTTAGTAAAAATGCCATTCAACTTCACTTTTACCTAGATCTTGATATTAGATTTTGGAACTTTATTTATTCCTTCTTAATGTTTGACAGAGCACTGGTTTGTTTTTACGAAGCTGAGAAAATAGTTCAAAGGGGAAATAAAGTAAAATGCATTTGCTATTCAAAAGCTGAAAGTGTAGGCAATGATGAATATCTTCCTATTAACTGTAGTGATTGAGAAATCAGTTAGAGAGCTGTAATTGTCCATTAAGATAATGAGCACCATGAGCTAGAAACAACATGTGTGGAACAGGTGCTAGTACCAAGCACCATGGGAAAAATTGCAACTCTTAGTGGGTCATAAAAACTAGAGGAGTATAAAACTACGCCAAAAGAGCTACAGACACTGAGGGCTACTTTAGTAGATTTCAGGGGCTTCTTAATGACAATCTTGTACATATTTAGTATGAATTTTAGGAGAGAAAATATTTTCATTTTCAACTGGCTTTTTGCATATTTTATATTAAATTAGTTATCATTGATAATTTGCTCATTACTCTACAAAACGATCTGATTCAATAGTTGAGCTCCCTTTATGCTTTACCAAGGAAAAATAAGTTGGTCCTAAGGAAAAATAAGATCGTTCCAATTTGATACTACTATTAATTTCATTTTGGTTTCAAAATGAAATTAATAGTAGTATAACATTTAAAATTGTATCGTTTTTTATTTGAGGGTATGAAAAACTTGGAACTGTTTATCTTTTTAATATTAACATTCCAATAGAAAAATTATTTAGTGTCTTCCATATGCTGGCATTGTTAACAGGTGCTTGGAATTTAAAATTAAGAAAGACATGATACCTATGCTCAGTCTATTAAAACAAACAGACTGTAATCTTGTGCAATATGTTCTATATAGCAGAGGTTTATACAGAGTTTTGCAAAGTTTCTGGCTAGGGAACTATTGATATTAATGATTTCTGAAGTTGGATCATGAAAATACAATAGAAATTTGTAAGGCAGAAATGGAGCATTTGGGATGCTGAAAATGTATGTTTAGCCAAAATATTAAGATGTGAAATAATTTAGGAATGGAATAGGTGTCACTACAGCTACAGCATATTTTAAATGGTGGGGAAATAGTGGAAGCTGCTGATAGAAGGCAAAGTAAGTTGGTTACATAGATGAATGTTGCTTATACAACTAGACTATTAATGTGTGCAAATAGTGTCAAAATGAAAGAAGTAAAATATTTTAGGAACATTATACCTAATTTATTTAAGCACTTTAGTGTTTGTTGAAAAGCAAACAAAACCTTAAAATCTACTTTCTAGCTGAGCTCACTTGCTTTGGAATATTAGAAATACACCTTGTTGGATAAAGACAAGTTCTCTTTTGCTCGCTTTTCTCATAGATTATTCTTTTCTCTACTCTCACAACCTTACCTCAGACTTGTAGGGTTTCACAGCTACAAGCAGGAGCTCTTATTGCTTTTCCTTAAAGCTACGGTCTGGAGGAGATCTTGGCTGAGGAAGACCAAGGATAATACTCCAGAGAAATATTTGTCTGGCTGGGGGAAGGAAGTTCTCAGGTGTCAGTTAATATAATGTGGCTTCTATCCCTGAGTAAGTCCAAGTCAGAAGTCCCTCATGACATAAGGATGTTGAGTGGGGAGGATACCCCAGGAGTCAGGAAGAGTAGGTGTTCTCGTTAAAGATTAGGAGATGCATCTCTTCTTAAGGCGGGGGATATGATGTGAACATAATTGTAATATCTGAGTGGTCTTCACTACTTCTTCCTTGCATGTTTACTCTGCTTCAGTTCATCCATTCATTAGGCCTCTGCTGGACCTAAAGGCAAGTTACAAAGAACAATTCATGTTCTAGGCAGTCACTCAGCACTCCAGTGGAGTGCCTCTTTCTGATCAGTACCTATGATGTTCATTCTTGCCTCTCTAGCTTTCAAATGTGGCTTTTTCCTTGTATCAACCTCTGTCCCCATCAGACGTAATTCTTTTCTGTCTACCCTCTCCCACCCCCAAAATTTCAAATGACATTTTGAACCTTGACTCTTCTATGTATCATGTGGTTTTATCTGCTTTTACACTTCGTGTCCACCTTTGCCTCTGGGATGAGGGTTTCTGATTCCAAGGATCACTGAGGAACTCTGAACTTTGATTCATCCCAGCCAGCTTGTGTTAGTGATAGGCTTTTAAAAAACAAAACAAAACAAAACAGGAGATCAAATATAAGATTTCTCCAAAATCATAACAAGCAGGATTTCAAATTAAATTTGATGAAACTACTCTTTTAAGTTCTGTAGTAATTGTAACTGTACTGTGATTGGAAAACACACTAAAATTTTATTTTTAACCATGTCCAACACAACCCCTGCAACAAAATTCTTTTCACCAACTTCTGCCTTGAGCACAGTTCCTTTTTCCAGTTCCAACACCAGGCAAGTCCTTCTGTGTGTGTTGTGGTGAGCATATGTGTTAGAGATTATCATCCTCAGAGTCCGACAGTAGGAATACTGGAAGCACTGGAAGCCATGGAGCTTAAGCCAGGAGGTCCTGGGAATGAATGTTCTCCAGGAAAGATGGAAAAGGGGCACCTGTGAAAAGGTGTACCTTTGATGAAGACCTTGCTTTTTTCACCTCTGGCTGTCTTCTACATCTCTGAAACTTTTCTTTACATTTTCTATCTGTTTATTCATTCCTAATGCTTTCTGAGGACACTCCTTAATCTATACTGCCAGCTCACGAATTCATTCTTCAACCTGAACCATTCCACTCTTCAGTGTTGAGTTTATTATGTCCACAATATATTTGTTCACCCACTATCTCCAGTTGTTTTCTTATTATATCTTTTTATGCCTGTTCAAATAACCTGCTGTATAGCACAGGGAACTCTACTCATAGCTCTGTGGTGGCCTAAATGGGAAGGAAATACAAAAAAGAGGGGATATATGTATACATATAGCTGATTCACTTTGCTGTACAGCAGAAACAACACAACATTGTAAAACAACTATACCCTAATAAAAAATTCTCACATATTTGATGATATTTAATATATTTCTTCAAAATATTTATCCTGTCTGGATCCATTAATTCTGATTTATATGGTAGATGGTTTTTTACATTGTCTTTCTTTTAGAGAGACTATGTTATAGGTGGGTGCAATCTCCAGAGATTATTAGCTAATGAAACCTCAGCCTCAGTTTATGTCTCCCAATCTTTAGGAATTGTGTGTGTGCATGCCACTTTGGTGCCTCTCTCCCCCTCCCCTATTCAATTCTAATTTAGTTTGTCTGACATGGGGCCCAAGCTTCAGTTTCTTCAAAGCTGCCTTGGTGAAGTCAATGTGCAGACATGTTTAAGAACCTCAGAGCCCTGATCATTGTAGTGGGAAGGAAATGCTTGGGGATAGCTGGGTACCCCTACTCTGTAATATGTTCCATGCAGCCGGGAATGACAATGAAGTGATTAGTGAGTGATCTGCTCTGAGCAATGTGAAGCAAAGGAAAAAACAATATACCCAAGCCCACACCACATCCATGATCCAGGACTTGCCTCTTCTCTGGACTGCTCCACCTAGAGTTGCCCTAGGGATTTCCCACCTTTTCTCATCAATTCTCATCAATCTCCCTCTCATTTGTGCACCCTCTCCTGGACTGGCAGGAAGTCATTCTTGTTAGGAACCACAACGGTAAATTCTCTAGCTTGTTAGCCTTTCCCTGTGAACAATGGCAGAGAATTCACAGGAACAACCACTGTTATACAAGGGCAGACTCTTATGTATCATATATTTCCCTGATGGCTGGCACTTCTTTATACTCCCTCGATACTTTGTCATCTGTTACAATGATGACAATTTACATTACTTAAAAAGCTATAAAATTCCTAAAATGACAAGATTAAATATACTTTATAGTAGGAAATATATCTATTAAATATTTCTACTTGAAATATTCTGATATAAATTTGTTGAGGATTTTTTAAAACATTATTTTAAAATGTCCTACTGTATTAAACACTGACTTCTGGATATATTTTAAACATTTTGTGGAGACTTAAGGTAATCATAGTGAATATTATTGACTGCCCCATTATGTTTTGCAGTTCTTGGAACTGTTCAATAGTTGTATTCTTCATTAGTTGGTTATTATTATTATTCCCTATGGCCTTCAGAAGAACTGCTTTCTCTGATTCTCTGTTTTATTCTGTAATAGTTTAAATAAAGGGATATTCATTATGTTTAGAATCATATAAAAAGTAATACACTCAGAGTGAGACAGTTTTATGAACAAAATTCAATATAAACATTTTTTAATTTTTTTTTTCATTCTGGGAAACAATGTTTGACACATTTCTTGTTTTGAAATTATGTCCAGATAGTTGAATTTGCTGGATTTAAATAACCACTAGATGAGAGAGATGGTAACTCTAATTAAACAGTGTCACTTGTCTCCTGATATGATATTTTCCTTAAACAATAACAGACTTGAATTCCTCCCTTCACTCATTAGCATATAAGCATCCTTAAAAAAAAAATCTAGAGCCCATTACCAATTCCTGTAACAGATACTATGATGGTTCCATGAAACACATCCATAAGCATCTATTATCTTTTAAGGTGAAAGCTGGGCTGAATAGTGCTTATTGTTCAGTAGATTTTTATAGAATTGTCTTTATACACAGATGATATGTCACTAAACTGAAATTTTCTTTTCAGCTGTCTTGAGAGTTGATGTGAGATTGCTAGACAATCAGTCTTAAAGGTGACCAGATTGGCCACTCTGCTCATAATTTTGCCTGTAACACAGAAGCACTCATATACTCTATTAGTCTATTTCTTAGGGGTGCTGTAGAAGAGATTTAAAGGTGCATGTTACTAAATTGGAAATAACCAAATTATTTGACAGATTCCATTTTCCAGATATAACAAGTGGTTCATAAAAACATTTGGCATACAATTTGACAAGTCATCTGAATAAAAAATATTAGAATATCAAATTTTTTCTTATAAATATGATCTCCAAATCAAAATCTAAATATCTTTATAATTTCTTCACTTTTTTTTAAATCAAGGCACTGTTATACTGAAATAAAGCAGGACCACTTCACCTAGGTACTTGATTAAAATAGGTCATTTCACCACTCTAATGTTTTCTGTAATGCATGGCTTGCACAGGAAAACTTATTCATGTTATGCAATATGATTTTTGTAATCATAACTTCCAATAGGGTAGAGCCCATGAGGAAAATAAAACATATTATTAAATATAGAATATATTCTCTTTGAAAATAGCCAGCCAAAATTTTGGCAAAGCAAATATAAGCACTGTTTTAGTTAGAATGAAAATAGAAAATACAAGTGTGTATCAAAAACATCTCTTAAAACGTAATCTGACTTTGAAATCCTTTACTTCATATGTTTCTTTAGAGGCAGCAAACTAGTAGAACAGAGGAAATTGAGAGTAGCAGCATAAAGTAATCCATTTCACAGGATCTTTACATATTTCTTCATAGACTGTGCAAACACTGACTATCACACTGACTTGAAAATATTGGATTATTTTCAAAGAGGTTTAAATAAACACTCAGGATAGGCCATCTTTTAAATAGGTTTAACCAATATTATTTCATCAGATCACTGGTTGTTCTTTTATTTGATATTTAACCTGCTACAAAATTAATTTTAGGTGACCATATTGTCACGGTGCACTTTTTCTACTTAGAAAAGTTGGATTGAATTTTGTGTTTCCTGTTAGCTCTAGAATGTTTTATTAAAACCTGAATGTAATCAGTCTATTTTTGCTATGATTGATTGATTTTCTCCCATCTAAAAAGAGACCCCTATTAAATAAAAGTGGTAAAAGACACCATCTTCAGAGTACACTAAACAAATCAAAATTCTACAGTTGCTTATTTCATAAAAGAATGATTCTTCCCAGTCTTATTGGGTCCTTGGCCTTATTTTGGTGGAATCTGCTGAGAATCTTTTCTCCATCTCATGCAGATCTGATCTCCTCTATTCCTCTTGTAATCTGTCTAGGGTAATCTCATAATATCTCAGCTGTTCTTTCTTCCTCTGAGGCAGTTCCAGTAGTAAAACATTTCTCTTTGCCCTTACACAGGATCTGCCTGGGAGAGACTAGCTCACCTGTCAAAATACTGTAACTGTTGATTTCTAGCCCTGCCAGAGAGTACATCCATACTACTGCCAAACTCAGAGGGCCTGATATTTTAGGAACTTCTAAGGTCATCTACTTATACTATCCTTCGTAGTGAGGAATAGCTTTTGTAGTTATTGGTTCTCTAATGGAGTGGACCTTGTATGGTAAAAACTGTGATATGGGAACATAGGTATATAAATATATTTAACCAGAAGAATTTCCATTCTAATACTGGTGTATTGAGAGTCACACCTCTTAGGCATAACAGGCAAAAGAGGAAAGCTCCACACTGAGAATAGAAAGGTCAAGTAAAACATATGGCAAATAAAAAATAAAGATTTTGCCTTAAGGCACAGGGAAGAAAAATAAAGTGAAATTAAATCAGTCTGGGCCTTAAGCTTCACATTCCAGTGTATTGGTGTGGACAGAAAGGAGCTAAGAGATATTTCGCTGGAGCTGAGGACATGTGTTTGGCCTGAGGTTTATTGATAGCCCTAGGAACATAAATCCCTGGGTATCAGGGAGACATCTAAGTAATATCTTATGAGACTGGAAAGATAATAATTGAGTAATAGCAGAAGGATTTTCAAATGTTCATGACATAATTTTGTTCATGTCTATGAAACTCATGAAGTGAAAAGAGATGTTATAACAGAGTAGTTAAGAGGCAAGCCTTCTGAGTAGCGCTGCTTGTGTTCAAACTCTAGGTCTCTCTTTTACCAGCTGTGTGACTTTGGGCAGGCGATTTCACTTCTCTGTGTCTTGGTTTTCTTATGTTAGAATGTATAGCATAGGGCTTATGGTTAGGATCAGTTAAGTTAATGAATGTAAAGTACTTACAAGAGTGCCTGGTACATTTTTTTAAAAAAAAGATGCTTAATACATGTTAGCTAAAAAAACGCTATTAGAGTAATTATGATATTATAATTATAATATGTTATAAAGGAAAGGGGAATTTGACCTGTTTTTATCATCTAGCCATGAACTACTCATCCCTAAGTAGTTTTCTGAACTCACTCTCAGAGTTTGATAAGGCTTTTATTTTCAGGCCCATTTCAGGTCACATTTAAGATCCTGTATTACATGTATTTTTTGTAAATTCACAAAATAATAGCAATTGCTTACACTTTTCTGTTTCCCAATTTATAACAGTTTTTTTTTCAAGTAAATAAGGCATATATACTCTACAGATGAGAAAAGTGAATCTGCCTAGAAGTTTGCATTTATGAACCTGTGATTTGATAGAATATAGTGCTGGCACAGGCCAAAGAAACATTTATGATTAGAGTGGTAATCAGCTGTTGCCTTGAGCATGGGAAATGTCATCAACTTAACTTTTGAAGGTTCTTTATTAGGATTTTTCACTGGGTAAATAAAAAAAAACTTTATTTTTATCTTTAATAAAAAAACAATTCTAGTAACTAATTTACTTTCATAAAATATTACATTACAGCTGTCTTTTGCTTTTGTACTTCCTTCTTAGTTAATACTTTGGCTCAAATGAATGGCTTTAAGAGTAAATTCTAGCAACCTGAGCTTTACATTATCTTCAACAGTTACCCAAATGAAACAATGGTGTCATACATTATATTAACACGCAGCACAAAAGATCCCTGCTTACTAAACAATTCTGAGCTCAGGAAAAGCTTGGATCTTCTTCCAACGATTAATGTGAATAAACAAAACAAAACAAAATCCTTTACCTACATCAGCAGAAAACAAATGTTTAATGTAACTCCACAATAAATTTGAGGATTCTTGTCCTAAACACCGCTTTTTAAGCTTTACAGTCTTATTCTATCTTCCTCCAGATTCTACTGCTGCATTTCTCAAGTGATAGCATGATGACTAGAAATAAAATTAGGAAGACATAGGTGACAGAAATTAAATGCCTTTAGTCTCAAGAATGGCCAGGGCTGCTGTCACCCATAATTACATATGGAGCCTTGGATGCTGCTGAGAACCAGGTGTTGGTTGGCCTTTGCCTAGTGCATCAACTCTGATAAGTCTTTTCATCTAGCTTCCCTATAGTTTGTGTTGGTGGAAGTATGAGCAAAATCTATCTCTGCCTTCCTAAGTCATGCCACAGAGAATGATTCCTAATGCCATCTAATCCAGAAACTAAGCCTCAACAAACATATATGACCTTGGAAATATTTTTATCTTTCTACTCTAAAACTGATTGACAGCTGTAACTTTCATTTTGGGGCACCATTCTTTAAGCCTGAAGTTGAGGTTGGGAGGAAGATGATAGCTTATTGAAATGACTGAGCACTCACATTCTTGAGAATGTAAGGTCCAGTAAAACATGCTTGCAAATATATTTAATTTTGGCTTATGAGGTCATATCATGCTTTCAGATATGTTAAAGGCATATAGGTTTACCATCACTACAACTAAATGACTATCTAGGTAACCTAAGACCATTAAAAAAAAAGATACTTGGGTGATATATGTTAACAAATAACATTCTTCTCTAATTCATTTTTTTCACTGATGTAGGGATATGAGGATTAACTACTATCTGCTGGCTAACCTGAGGAAAGCTAAAGGTCAAATTTTTCTTATCATAGTATTTAAAGTGTGATTATCCAAGTCCTTTATTATCATGACTTGTGTTGGCCATGATATAGTTCTTCTATATTTACAATTTCAGAATACTGTTTTTACTTTAGAATGGACTCAAACCATCATTTTCAGAGTGCATGCAGCACTCAGACTGGGAGTTCACCGTGCCTGAATGGAAGTTATGTGGACAACTCAATAATAGTGCATTTCTGTGGTACTGCACCCTCTACAATTTAGGAGAGCTTGGTTTTAAGTCTTCTGTTGGGGCACAATTCTTTGTATTGCTATGTCTGCATGAGGGAAATATACTTAACTTTATTGTAAAGTATCATTTGGCTTAAAATATCTCCTCTTCCACTCCAATCTTTGTCTGGAAGTGCCCAGAAATGATATTGTTGATTAGGCAGGGTAAATGTCTAACCATTTGACAACTCACCTAGAAATCTTGCCTAGAATTTTTACTACAAAATGTAAGACACAGATGTTAGGAACAAAAGTAAAATAGAAAAAAAGTGATAAGTACAGTTTTTTCATGTTTAAATACTACTAACTACAACTGTGTGCTCTATTCCTGTCACCATTAAGAGAGAAAATTATGTCTGTTTTATTATCTTATTTCAAGATTTAACAGGAGCTGGTTTCAAGTTTTCTTTTTTATTTTCTATCTACATCTGAAATATTATATATGTTATTTGGCTTAAATAAATATTGTGTGTTTTCTAATATGTCATTTATTTTTTCACCTTTATTCATGTATAAATGACACATAAAATTACAATATATTTAAAATGTACAATGTGATGATTCGATATACATATACATTGTGAAAATATTCCTACAGTCGAAGTAATTAGCACATCCATCACATCAGATGTTTATCTTTTTTTCTTTTTGATGAGAGCACCTAAGTTCTACTCTCCTAGCAAATTTCAATTATACAAAATAATATTATCAATTATAGTCACCATGTTATGTATGAGAGCAAAAGATCTTATTCATCTTATAGCTGAAAATTTGTACTCTTTTTACCAACCCCTCCCAAATTCTCCCACCCCTCACCCTTGGCAGCCAGCATTCTGACTCTGTTTCTATGAATTTGACTTTCTATTTTTGAGATTCTACGTACAAGTGATGCCATGTAATATTTGTATTTCTCTGTCTAGCTTATTTCACTTAGTATAATACACTTCAGGTTCATTCAGGTTCTAAACGGCAGGATTTCCTTCTATTTAAGGCTGAATAATAAGACATTTTATATATATATATATATATATATATATATATATATATATATATATATATATATATATATCACATTTTCTTTATTCCTTCATTCTCATGGCACTTAGATTGTTTCCATACCTTGGCTATTGTGAATAATAATGCAATGAGTATGAGAGTACAGATATCCTTTTGAGATTATTGTTTCATTTCCTTTAGATATATACCCAGAAGTGGGATTGCTGGATCATATTGTGGTTCTACATTTAATTTCATGAGTAACCTCCATAATGTTTTCCATAGTAGCTATATTAGTTTACATTCTCACCACAGTGTACCAGGGTTCCCTTTTCTCTGAAGCCTCATCAACATTTGTTATCTCTAGTCATTTTGATAATAGATATCTGAACAGGCTTGAGGTGACATCTCATTGTGGTTTTTATTTGCATTTCCCTAATGATTAGTGATATTAAGCACCTTTTCATATACCTGTTGACCATTTGAATGTCTTCCTTGGGAAAAAAAAATGCTATTCAGGTCTTTTATTTATTTTTAGTTGGATTATTTATTTTTTTTGCTGTAGAATTGTATGAGTTCCTCATATATTGTGGGTATTAAACCCTTATCAGATATGTAGTTTGTAAATATTTTTTTCCCATTCTGTATGTTGCCTTTTCATTTTGTTGATGGTTTCCTTTGCTGTGCAGAAGATTTTTAGTTTGATATAGTCCTACTTACTTATTTTTGCTTTCATTGCCTTTGCTTTTGCTGTCAAATCCAAAATAATTGCTGCCAAAAACAATGTCAAAAAGAATAAAATACCTGTGAATAAACCTACCTAAGGAGGTAAAAGACTTATACTTGGAAAGCTGTAAGACACTGATGAAAGAAATTGAAGACAACACAAACGGATGTAAAGATATCCAGTGTTCTTGGATTGGAAGAAATAATATTGTTAAAATGACCATATTATTCAAAGTAATCTACAGATTCAATGCAATCCCTATCAAAATACCAATGGCATTTTTCACAGAATTAGAACAAATAATCTTAAAATTTGCATGAAAACACAAAAGACCCCAAATAGCCAAAACAATCTTGAGAAAAAACAGAGCTGGAGGAATCATGCTCCCTGACTTCAGACTATACTACATAGCTACAGTAATCAAAAGAGTATGGTACTGGCACAAAAACAGACACATAGATCAATAAAACAGAATAAAGAGTCCAGAGATAAACCCACACACTCATGGTCAATTAATGTATGACAAAAGAGAGAACAATATACAATGAAGAAAAGACAGTCCCTTCAATAGGTGGTGCTGGGGAAACTGGACAGCTACACGTAAAAGAATGAAATTAGAACATTCTCTAACACCATATACAAAAATAAACTTAAAATGGGTTAAAGACCTAAATGTAAGACTGGATACTATAAAACTCCTAGAGGAAAACATGGGCAGAACATCCTTTGACGTAAATCATAGCAGTATTTGTTTTTGAATCTGTCTCCTAAAAGAAAGGAAATAAAAGCCAAAATTAAAAAATGGGATCTAATTAAACTTAAAAGCTTTTGCAAAGAAAAGGAAACCATCAAAAAGAAAAGACAACCTACTGAATTGGAGAAAACATTTTCTAATGATATGACCGATAAAGGGTCACTATCTAAAATATATACACAGCTCATACAACTCAACTTCAAAAATAAATAAACAGCACAATTAAAAAATGGGCCAAAGACCTGAATAGATATTTTTCCAAAGAAGAAATGCAGATGGCTAAGAGGCACCTGAAAAACTGCTCAACATCACTAATCATCAGGGAAATGCAAATCAAAATCAGGTGAGATAGCACCTCACATCTGGTTATCATCAAAAGAACACAAATAACAAATGTTGGCAAGAATGGGAAGAAAAGGGAACCCTGGTACACTATTGGTGGGAATGTAAATTGTTGCAGCCACTGTGTAAAGCAGTGGGAAACTTCCAGGTTCATCAAAAAACTAAAAATAGAACTATCATATGACCGAGCAATTCCATTCCTAGGTATATATCTGAAAAAAACAAAAACACTAATTTGAAAAGATACATGCATTATTTACAACTTCCAAGATATGGAGGCAACCTTAATGTTGATCAACAAATGAATAGATAGAGATGTCACACACACACACACACACACACACACACACACACACACACACACACACTGGAATACTACTCAGTCATAAAAAAAGAATGAAAATGAAGAATGAAAGTTTGCCATTTCCAGCAACATGGATGGACTTGGAGAGCATTATGCTAAGTGAAATAAGTCAGATAGAGAAAGATAAATACAATATGATATCACTTATGTGTGGAATCTAAAAAATTCCACAGACTAGTGAATATAAAAAATACAACAAACTAGTGAATAACAAAAAAGGAACAATCTCACAGTTATAGAGAATATACTAGTGGAGAATGAGGAAGGGGTGGAACAATATAGGGTCAGAGGATTAAGAGGTACAAAAATAAGCTACAATGATATATTGTACAACACAGGGAATATAACCAATATTTTATTATAACTACAAATGGAGTTTAACCTTTTAAAGCTGTGAATCACTAATCTATGTATACTAATTTTACACCTTTCTCCTTTACTAAATTCTCACGGATTTTACTGCTTTTTTTCATAGATTGTCTTGGATTTTGAAAGAATTCAATTATATACTATCACTTGCTAGCAATGCTAGTTTTACCTCTTACCTTCCACTCTTTGGCCCCTAATTATTTTTTTCTAATTACATTGGTTAATATCTTCAGTACCATGTCTAACACAGGTGCTGATAGTGGACATCCTTATATTATTCTTGGTTTTATTGGAAGCCCTCTAGTGTTTCCCAATAAAGTAAAATGCTGGATCTTGGATTATGATATAAATTGGTTGCAAATGTCAAAAAAACGTTGTGAATCACTTTATTGTACACCTGTAATATATAATATTGTGCATCAACTATACTTCAATAAAAACAAAAACAAAAAAAACAATGTCAAAGACCTTACCATCCTTTTGCTCCTAGAAGTTTTATGGTTTCAGGTCTTATATTTAAGGCTTTAATTCATTTTGGGTTGATATTTGTGTATGGTGCAAAATAGACATTCAGTTTAATTCTTTTGCATGTGGATATCCAGTTTTCCCAGCACCATTTATTGAAGGGACTATACTTACCCAATTGTATATTCTTAGTTCCTTTGTCAAAAATTAATTGACTGTATACACATAGGTTTATTTCTGGGCTCTCTATTCTATTCTATTGGTCTATGTGTCTGTTTTTATGCCAATACAATACTACTTTGATTACCATACTTTTGTAATATAGTTTGAAATCAGGAAGCATCTTGCCTCACGCTTTGTTCTTCTTTCTCAATATTGCTTTGACCATTTGGGGTCTTTTGTGGTTCCATATGAATTTTAGGATTTAAAAAATATCTTCTGTGAACATTGCCATTGGAATTTTGATAGGTGTTGCATTGAATCTGTAGATGGCTTTGGGTAGTTTGGACATCTTAACAGTATTCATTTTTCCAATCCATGAACAGATTATCTTTCCACTTATTTGTGTCTTCTTAAATTTCCTTCATCAAAGTTTTATAGTTCTCAGTGTACAGTTATTTCACCACCTTGATTAAATTTATTTCTAAGCACTTTAATCTTTTTGATGCTATTGTAATTGGAATTGTTTTCTTAATTTCTATTTTGGATAATTTGTTCTTGGTATATAGAAACATAACTGAGTATTGTAATTGTAAATCCTGCAAACTTACTGAATTCATTTATTAGTTACAACAGTATTTTTGTGGAGTCTTTAGGGTTTTCTATGTATAATATTATGTTTTCTGAAAATAGTGACTATTTTGCTTCTTCCTTTCTGTTTTGGGTGTCTTTCATTTCTTTTCCTTGCCTAATTGCTCTGGCTAAAACTTCCAGTACAATGTTGCATAAAAGATTTGAGAGCGCACATCCTTGTCATGTTCTTGATCTTAGAAGAAAGGCTTTCATCTTTTCACTGATAAAAATTATGTTAACACTGAACTTGTCATGTATAACCTTTGTTATTTTGAGGTCCATTTCTTGTATACTCAATTTGTTGAGGCTTTTTATCATGAAAGGATGTTTAATTTTGTCAAATGGCTTTTCTGCACCTATTGAGATGATCATATGATTTTATTCTTCATTTTGTCAATGTTATGTATCACATTTTTGATTTGCATGTGTTGAATCATCTTTGAATCACTAGAATAAATTCCATTTGATCATGGTGTATGATCTTTGTATCATGCTTTTGAATTTAGTTTGCTAATATTTTGTTGAGGGTTTTTGCATCTGTTTTCATCAGGGGAATTGATCTGTAATTTTTGTTTTTTCTTGCAGTGTCCATTTCTGGCTTTGATATCAGGGTAATGCAATCGCATACAATGAGTTTGGAAGTGTTCCCTCCTTTTCTAATTTTTGGAAGAGTTTGAGAAGGAATGGGATTAGTTCTTCAAATGTTTGGTAGAATTCACCAGTAAAGCCTGGTCTTTGTTGGGAGGTTTTGATTACTGGTTCAATCTCCTTATTAGTAATTTGTTTGTTCAGATTTTCTGTTTCCTCATGATTCAGTCTTGGTAGGTTGTATGTTTCTATGAATTTATCTGTTTCTTCTAGGTTATCCAATATGTTGGCATATAACTATTCATAATGGTTTCTAATAATCCTTAGTATTTTTATGTTATCATTTGTAATGTCTCCTCTTTCTTTTCTGACTTTATTTAAATCTTTTTGCTTTTGTTTTACTCAGTCTAGTCAAAGATTTGTCAATTTTGTTTATCTTTCCAAAAAATCAGCTTTTAGTTTCATTAATATTTTCTATTTTTTTTCTAGTCACTATTTATTTTTTTCCCACTCTGATCTTTGCTACTTTCATTTTTCTACTAACTTTGGGCTTAATTTGTTCTTCTTTTTCTAATACTTTTAGGTGTAAATTTCAGTCGTTTCATTGAGATCTTTTTCATTAATGTAGGCATTTATCACTATGACTTTCCACTTAGATCGACTTTTGCTGCATTCAGTAAGTTTTGGTATGTTGTATTTCCATTTTCATTTGTTTCAAGATATTTTTTGATTACCCTTTCGATTTCTTCTATGACCCATTGATTGTTCAGTAGCATACAGTTTAATCTTCACATATTTGTGAATTTTCCAGTTCCCTTTTTGTAATTGATTTCTAGTTTCATACCATTGTGGTTGGAAAATACACTTGATATTGTTTCAATTTTCCTAAATTTATTAAGACTTGTTTTGCAGCCTAACACATGATTTAAACTGGAGAATGTTCCATGTATTCTTGAAAAGAATGTGAATTCTGCTCCTGTTGGATGGAATGTTCTATATACATTTGTTAGATCTATCTAGTCTAACTTGTATTTTAAGACCAATTTTTAAATTTATTTTCTGTCTGGATTATCTAGCTATCATTGAAAATTGGGTATTAAAGTCCTGTACTATAATGGTATTGCTATTTCTCCATTCAGGTCTGTTAATATTTACTTTACATATTTAGTTGCTCTGATGTTGGGTGCATACATATTTATATTTGATTATATGCTCTTGATGAATTGACTCCTTTATAATTATATCATGTCCTTTGTCTCTTATTACAGTTATATGCTTAAATTCTATTTTGTTTGATGTAAATACAGCTATCTCTGCCTTTTGTGTTTTCCTTTTGCATGGAATATCCTTTCCCATTCTTTTATTTTAAGTTAAGCATGTCCTTAAAGCAGAAGTGAGTATCTTGTATGCAGCATGTAATTGGGTATTGTTTTTTAATCCATTCAATGAATCTATGTCTTTTGATTGGAGAATTTAGTTTATTTACATTTAAAATAAGTATGGACTTACTGTAAGATCCTATTAATTGTTTTCTGTCTCTTTTGCAGTTCCTTTATTCTTTTCTTCTTCTATTGCTCTCTTCCTTTGTGATTTGATGATTTTTTGTAGTGGTATGCTTTGATACCTTTCTCTATATTTTTTGTGTATCTAGTGTAGGTTTTTACTCTGTGGTTTCCATGATACTTACAAAAAACAACTTATAGTAATAACAGTCTACCTTAAGCTGATAACTTCATTTGCATAAAAATGCTCTACATTTTTACGTCCCCTCAAATTTTATGTTTTTGATATCATACTTACATGTATTTATACTGTATATCCATTAACAAATTATTTTGTTAGAGTTATTTTTGAGTCCTTTTGTCTTTTAACCTTTACACCACACTTTTAAGTTATTTACCCACCACCATTGTAATATTAGAGTATCCTGAATTAAACTATATACTTACTTTTACCAGTGAGTTTTATACTTTCACATGTTTTCATGTTACAAATTAGTATTCTTTTATTTCAGCTTGAAGAACTCCCTTTAATGTTTCTTGTAAGGTTAGCTAAGTGATCTTCAGCTTTTGTTTTTCTGGAAGAATCTTTATCTCTCTTTCATTTCTGAAGGACGTCTTTCATGGGTAGAGTATTCTTGTTGAATCTTTGCTTTTTTCCAGCACTTTGAAAATATCATCCCACTGCTTTTAAGCCTGCAAGGTTTCTGCTGAAAAATCTGCTCATAGTCTTAAGGGTGTTATCTTCTATATAAGAAGATTTATTTATTTATTTATTTATTTATTTATTTATTTATTTATTTGGCTGCTTTTAAGATTCTCTCTTTGACCTTAACTTTTGCCAATTTAATTATAATGTATCTTGTTGTGGGTCTCTTTAGATTCATCCTATTTGGCATTGTTTAGGCTTCCTGGACCAGGATGTCTATTTCTTTTCCCAAGTTAGGCAATTTTTCAGCCATTATTTCTTTGTATAAGTTTTCTACTCCTTTCTCTCTTTTCCTTTTGAGACTCTTGTAATATATATATAGTCCCATAAGCCCCTTAAGCTATCTTTACACTTTTTCATTCTTTTTTCTTTTTTCCTCTTTGATTGGATGAATTCCATAGCAGTGTCTTTGAATTTTCTGATCCTTTCTTCTGTTTGTTCTAGCTGTGCCTCTACTGAATTTGTCAGTTCACTTATTATATTCTTCAGCACTATGATTTCTGTTTATACTTTTCTCTGTATTGAAATTCTCATGTTCAGTATTTGCACTCCTGACCTTGGTGAGCATGTTTATGACTGTTACATTGAACTCTCTGTTTGGTAAATCACTTATCTCTATTTTATTAATAATGGTTTCTGGAGATTTATCTCATTCTTTTGTTTGAAATATTTGGTTGGCCAAAAAATTCATTCGGGTTTTTCCATAAGATAGTATGGAAAAACCCAAACAAACTTTTGCCCAGACCAATATATTTCTTTGTTTCTTGATTTTCCTTGACGCTCTGTGTTAGTTTCTGCACAATGGCTCAAACAGTCACTTCTTCCAGTCTTTATAGACTGGTCTTGTGCAGGAGATGAACCTTGTCAATAAGCTAGCCTAGGCTCCTAGTTGCTACTCAAACCTTTGTAATTGTTCAAGCCACGGTCCTTGTTCTTAGTGGCTGCCAGTAGTTAAGGGTGTCCCAAGACACCTCAAGACCTTTCAGTGTCCCAAAGGGGAGGATTGCAACAGCACCTAGATGCAGGCTGATTAGAAGCCAGACCCTCAGGCAGTAGCTGGGCACATGTGCAGTTGACTACACAGCCCTTCCAGGCAGAAACTGGGAGATGAGCATTTTGCCCACTCCCTCTGTACTGAGTCTCTGTGGTATAGCTGTGGCAAGTGCTCACATGCCCATTAACAACTGCTACTTTGTCATAATTCTGTGTGGCTATGAATGCAAGCCCCACTGGCTACCAGAGGTAAATTATTTGGGAGCCCATTCCTTGAATGGCAGCTGTAAAATTTGGACCCTGTATGTATACAGTTTCTTTCCTGATATACTGAGGTATTTTCCCGAGGTACTGGGAACTTGGTTTTATTGTTGGAATGAGCTTGAGGGAGAAGACAGGAAAGTGCCCATCCACTCCCCTGGTCTGAGGAGGATCACATCCAGTACAGTATGAAGATGCATGCTCATTAAAAGCTGGACCCTCAGGCAGCAGCTTGTAATGTTGCAGTCAAACCCCTTCCTTCCAGGGAAAGACAGGGAGATGGTAGTGCTTGCCTGCTCCCTCTGTGCTGAGTCTTGTGGGAATAGCTGTGGCAAGTGCTTGTGTTATTTTAAGAACTGGTTCTTTGTTTGCTATAATAGTGTGGGACGCATGACTGCAAGTCCTGTTGACTTTCAGAGCCAGGTGTTTTGGGATCCCGTCCCTCAGGTGGGATCTTTAAAAGTTGGGGCACCGTATGTGTGGTCCAAACCCTTCACTCCCAGAGAGAAGCTGGGAGTTGGGGGTTCCCTTCTGATTGTATGGCACTGTGCTAGGGGTGGGGTTTATAGTCAGAGTGTGTCTCAGCTTTCCCTATATATTTAGGTGTGTGATTTTCTTATTCACCCCATGTGAAGGAGTCAGTCAGCTGGTTTCTGGGTTTCTCTCAGTGAATTGCTCCAGGTATAGCTGTGTGCATTCAGTGCATATGTGAGAGGAGGGAAATTTAGGAGCCTCCTATGTCACTATCTTGGTCCTGCCTCTTAAAACCTCATTTAAACTGAAAAGTTTATATACTTCCAGTTGTTCAAGTAAAATTTAGATTAATTCTTAAGTTCTTATGTTTTGCCACAGCAAAAACAGGTATTCTAAAGTATTGTTTTTGAGATACTTACCTATAATATAATATGTAAATCATATTTCCCTTAGTATCTTTGCATATCCATTTTAGCTAAAAAGAGTACTTAGTAACAAATTTTTCTCTGTATATTTAAAATCATCTCCTTCAGTCACAATATAAATTGCAATTAAAGATAAGCATGCCTGTTGTTAATTTTTGGTAAACATGTTTTCTTCTGAAAATAAGTTGAATATTATATCTGTGAGGTGATATTATTCAACCGTATTTTGCTTACAGTTTATAATTTTTCTTATATCAGGTATTTATGAAATACAAAGTATTTTTCCAAAGCTTTATTTTTTAATATGTTGATGTTTTGAAAGAGATATCTGGTGCTTTGCTATGCCATTGAAAAAGGATGTCGTCTGTATACCCAAATGGAAACCTTACCATGGTTGGTCATTAGCTTGGAAGAGCTGTAATTCACTAGACTTTCAGTGGTGGACTTTGATTACATTTCCATTTTCTGAAGGGCAGTATAATTTTTTAATATATTTCTTTGAAATCAGCTTTTTTAATGAGAAAAAAAGTACTATTGCTGAACCAAACTTGGGTCTGCTCACCTGCATGCAGTCAAGCCAATCTACTGACACCTGGTTGTGGTGAGGGAAAGTGCAGGATTTATTGCAGGGCACCAAGCGAAGAGTCCAGAACAACTAGTACTCCAAATACTGGAACTCTTGGATACGTTTCATGAAAGCATTTTTAAAGGACAGGTGAGGGAGGGGGGAGTCACAGGGTATGTAATCAGTTCATGCACAATTCTCTGATTGGCCGATGGTGAGGTAACAGGGCAGTGTCATAGGGGTTAACATTACTGATTCTTAGGCTCCAGTAGGTCTGGGGGCTATGTACTCATGGTCATCAAGTAGTTAACATCTTCCATTTCCTGGGGGCTTTAGCATCTGTAAAATGACTCTGGAAATGTGCATCAGATACTATTATCTAGGTACTTCAGAGAGGAGCTAAAGTAGAGGAAATGGGGGAAGGGTCTGTCCTGGGTAGGGTCTTGCTCAGTTACATTACCTGGTTGGGAATTGGGAAGCAGAATTAGTTCTCATAAGTTGTTTCATCAGCATAGAAATATTGTAAAGAAGGGTAGCTTTTCTTTAGGCATATTTCTTCTAGGTTAAAATGATTCCTGGTGAAATATTTTTCAGCCTAGCACAGTACACTTCTCTAATGATAAAATTGTGTCCCCACAATCTTGCATCTTCTCCCCTGGTGACTGTTGTTCAGACATATGAACAATTTCCTTGCTGGGAAAATCCTTAGGTTAATAAATATTTACTTCAGATTTGTTAATATGCAGTAATTAATATAACATCCATGCAAGCAGGGATTTTGTGTGATTTCTTCACTTAATGAGAGTCAGATTGGTGACTGGTCAATAGTGACTGACGCATTGTAAATCCTCATTAAGTATGTTATTTTTTCGACTCAGAAAAATGCACAACCTAAAAGTTAAGAGTTATGTTTTATTCAGTGGGCAAATCTGAGAAGTTAGGCCTGGGACGCAGCATCTCAGATAATGATGAGAAACTGTTCTGAAGAGGAAGTGGGGGGAGCCAAGATATATAGGACTTTTGGCAACAAAACCAGATGGTTGGAACATCAAAAGATTACTGTTAATAAAATTAAACCAGATTTCTCAAGTTAAGGAATTTAGTGCTTTTCTATGTACGGAAAGATGCATGAGTCTGGCCTCACTGAAATCATTCCTTTGATATGCACCTCAGCTACCTGGGGCCAGTATCCTGTGTTTTATCATCCTGAGTTTCCTCAGGGTGCACTGTGAGGGGTGGCTGCAGTGACTGACTGCTAGATGGGCTTGGCAGTGAGCAGCCCCTTTGTCTCCATCCTGAGTTTCCCTCAGGGCTCACTGTCCGGGAGGCTGTAATATGATGGCTTGATGGCTGCAGCATCCTTTGTTTACAGATATAGCAGGCAATATTTTGGTTCACAGTTCACATATGCATGAATGGATGCCTGACTGGCTGAATGAATGAATGAATGGAGTAAAACTGATCCAAGCTAACCATTGGCTCTCCACAATAGAGATGTGGATGATGTTTCTATGCTGAATACAGTTGTGTTTTTCCTTATTTCAAGTTAAGGGGTACATCATTGTTCCCACTTATAATGGAAAACATAGAAAATTCTGTAAACTGTTCCTTCATTTTTTTTTGAAAAAAATTCCTCTCGGTGATATTTTTGTTCAATATTAGAAAATGTCTTTATTATAATCACTATTTAATTGAACTTTTTTGTATAGGGAATTCTCTCTTCATTAAAGAATTTATTAATCTTACAATCAACTTGATAATATAAACTCTTTTCTTCTTATAACAAAATTAATTTTAAGTGATATTATCATGTTTCACATAATGCAATCAAGTTGTAGAATTCATTAGTCTTCTGCTAATGTGTTTCCTTTGGGTGCTTAAACAAAACTCATTGATTCATTTATCCATTCATGAATTGAGACATTTGTTTAACACCTACAATATTTGAGTCATTATACTGAGGCCAAGAAATGCAATGGCTCAGATGTCTCTGTCTGCAGATGTTCAAAGTCTAGTAGGGGAGGGAATAACTGTGGTTAGTGAGTTAAGTGCTCAAGCATGGGGAGCATGTAGGCAAGGCATGAAAGCCAAACCAGGAAATCCTAGAGTTTTCTGTAGGAGTTGGTGAGTCAGATGAATTTTGAAGAGACAGCTCCATGCTGGCTATATAAAAAACATGGTTGTCTGGAACAGTGATGGCAGGTGTACAAGAAGAGCAAAGAGAATCTGTGAAAGTATGGAGAAGTAAAATAGACATAGTGAATAGTTGTGGCTATGGCTGATAGTAGTACATGTAAGTCAGGAACTCTCTATTATATAACAAACATTTGTGTGGTAGAATGGGTGGAATGGCTTCTTTCGCTTTTTATATTAAACTCTCCACCTAGGTAATTTCATTCACCCCCAAGGGAAATGCGCATGTTTATCAAGAATATATGAAACACTAAACATGCCTATTGGTGGGCTATAAAATTAGCTTCAACATATTAAACAAGGTTTCATGCAGAAACCATTTTTTGACAATGCAGTAAGTTAGAAGTAAAAAAATAAAGAAAAACCATGTTTGAACATTTAAAAGCATGCTTCTAAACAACTCAGAGATTAAAAATAAATCATTATAGAAATGATAAAATATGAACTGAATGAAAACACTTACTACCTGTCATTCCATGTGGGTGACAGCTGAAGTAATGCTTTAGAAAAACAAATTTATAGCCCAAATGCTACATTAGAAAGAATAAAAGTTAAAAATTCATTAGCTAAGTATTCAACTTAGAAAATAATAGCCAAATATATCCAGAGATTTTAGGAAGAAGGAAATAGTGAAGGTAATTCATAAATTAATGAAGTAGAAAAAAATAAGCATACGATATAATGAACATAGAATAGAGTGGATCTGAATGAATGAATGACTTATTCATTTTAGAAAGACTTATTCATTTTAGAAAGGCTAATAAAAATAGACAAAACTCCAGTAGGATTAATAATTTAAAAAAGGAATTACACAATTACACTGGAGGTAGAGATGTAATTTTTATTACTACAGAGATTGAATCACTAATAAGAGAATATTATGAACAGCTTCATGTCAGTAAGCTCAGAAAGATGGACTGGAACAATTTGTAGATCACTGCAGTGGCCTCAAAATCAGTCCTCTAGACTTGGTTCGTAAGTCCTCTCAGTTCATTATCCACACAGTAAAGTGATCAGTTTACAAGGAAATCCAATCATGCTACTCTTCTGCTTCAGAAGAGTATAAGCCAAAAATGATTTCTTGCTAGTCTAAGAGTAAAGTATAAAATCCTCAATGTTTCCTGCAAGAGACATCATCTTGTTTCCACCTCTCCATTTTCATCCGTTTCTGCTCTGTCCTTGCTTACTGCTCTCCTACCACATTGTTTTCCTCTTCCTCTGTTCCTAAAATGTGCTGAGTTCCTTTCTGCCTCAGGCTCTCCACCCAACCTATTCTCTCCATAAAGGCATATTTTTTTCACCACATTCTCTTGAATAATTCTTACTTAGCTTTCAGATATCAGCTAAATGTTACTTCCTCCATGAGAGCTTCCCAGATTCCATAATCCCAGATTAGGTTGCACTAGTACAACCTTTGCCATTATTCTGTTCTTTCCTTTGACAAGTTCAATCCCATTTAGGTGTGATTATATTTTATTTATTTTTTATTATTCACTACATGTACATATATATTTCATAATGTCAGGAATCATGTCTGTTGAATTGACTGCTTTAATCCCCAGTGCCAGCCTAAAATCTGCCCCATTGTAAATTTTCAGTCCACTCACTCATTCATTCAGGAAAAAAAGGTTTATTGCATATTTTTATGGACTTGGCCCCCTTAGAAGTTATGGCAACTCAGCAATGAACAAAACAGACAAAGTTGCTGCCCTTGTGGAGTTTAATTGTATCTATGTGTATGGGGATGTATGGATATCAAACAAAATAAATGAGTGAAGTGCTGTCGGATGGTGATAAGTGCTGTAGAGAAAAATAGAGATGTACTTTTAGAGAGTATGGACAGGAAAAACTTCAATGGGAAGTTTATTTGAATGATGATTTGAGAGTCTTCTCTAATACTTCTAGAAAAAAATATAATTATTCCTTCCTCAGGGTTTTTAAATTTTTATTTATAACAACTTCATTATAATTTGTTGTTTTATTTCATGTCGCTTGCCCAGCTTTGACTGTGGATGCCTTAAGGAATCTTTTAATTCCCGTCATGCCTATATTTTCCAGTTAGTACTTTTGAACAAATTAAAGGATACTTGAATGAATGAAGATGCTTAAAGGTAGACTGAAACTTATTTATTTTACACAGAGCTTTTAAAAATGGCTTTATCGATATATAAATAACATGCAATAAACTGCACATATATAAAGTGTACACTTTGACAAGTTTTGATGTATGTATAAACTCATTTTGTAAGCATTTCTTCCTGCCTGTCCCTCTAGTCCCAAAGCAACCACTGGCCTACTTTCTGTTAGTATGGATTAGTTATCATTTTATTGAGTTTTATATAAAAGGAGTCAGTCTGCATAAACTCTTTTTTGTCTGGCTTCTTACATTCAGCATACTATTTTAAGATTTATCCATGTTGTGTGTATCAATACTTCATTCTTTTTTATTGCTGCATAGTATTCTATCACATGGATGTAACAGAATTTATGTTTTCCTTGTTGATGGATTTACACAGGGTTTTAACCATTTGTTACTTACCCCTCCACAGACATATTAGTAGTAATAAAGTCTGCACTGATTGGGGGTAAGGAGACACCAAATACTAAGGTTAAAAATAGAGAAACAAGTGTAAAACTATTTATTCTAGATATTTTCAAATTAGTAGACATTTGTGTATTATAATATAGAGGTCTGAAAATTGCCTGTTATCATTGGCATGCTTTTTGGCTACAAAGAAGACTAAAGAGATGCTTGAATATTGGTAGAATCACTACTTGCTATCTCTATTTTAAAAATTATAGTAACTATAAAACTGTATGTTTAACTTCTGCATTGGAAATCTTCTAAAACTATAGTTAAAACCTCATAAAGACAGTGTGGAAAAGAAAATTGTATAATCACTTTGCCTTTGCATGAAAAAAATATTCCTTTTAGATTAATCTGTCATTTTCCTATTATGACTGTTAGATAAAGGGGGTATGAAAAAGTAATCTATTATTTTTGTATATGTATTATGTTTAATGTCATCACTTTTTTCTGATGTTAAGTCTTAACCATAAATTAAGTGATCTTAAGTAAGGACATACTGCATCTTTCTTTTTTCTTAGTTTTGAGTTTAATTGGCTTAAAATGCATCTGTCTGTGTAGGGATATCTCTCTCTCTCTCTAGCTATTGGCATCTATCAACATTTTTTTTTAGAGTAGTGCTTGTCCAAAGAATAATTGGGAAGAGAATGAAAACAAAAGTTCTTCACTGTACTTTCCCTTTCAATGCACTCTTCTAGAAAATGCCTCTCTGCCAGTGTTTTTGGACTGGTTTGAGGAAGGAGAGAGAGTCATCCAAATAAAAAATGTTCACAAAGATGTTAGAATTTTCATATAGATATAATCTTTTTTTTGCAGTAGACATATAGACTTGTAAAAACTTACTCCAATTGCAAAGAAAAAATATTTTAATGTCAGGCATTGGGGTTTGGCTGAGAGAGACAATTGATAGGGCAATGCCACCGATCTCTAAGATGTCAGCTTATCATGCCTGCAAGAAGGGCCAGTTCAGGCATCTTTGGTAGAGCTTTAAATACAAAGAATGTTAAAAATAGAAGTATGGAGAAGAAATTGAAAGGGAATCCATGAAAAGGGAAATATGACAATATTGCCTTGTTTGTAGGTAATTGACAATTCTTAGTAATTGACAATTGATTCCTGGGTTTAGTCTTCCAATAATGGAACCTGCTTTGGCTGTAATTCTAACTTTTTAAACTGAATTGTTTTGATGTATTTTTTTTTTTTGATGTATTTCTTATCTCCCATCATTTAAACTATTTTATTTCTGGAATGTAGTATTGTGCAGTGATTAAAAATATAATCAGAAAAATCTGGATTTGAAGTTCTTCTTTCTCATATTCTTATTTTTAGGATCATGATTGAATTATTTAACAGTTTCCTCTTCAAAACTCAGTGACCACATCTAAAAATGAGAAATTGTAATTTTTTCAAAATGTCTGTGATTGTTGGGATATTAAATGAGAAATACATATTAATGCTCTATCATAATGCCCAGTGCATAGTATGTGCTCAGTTAGTGAAGATTAATGTTGACACCCATAATTATAAGTTTTGATATTCTTCACAATATCTTTTTCCTTATCACTCACTCTTTCCTAAACACTACCCCTATATTGAATTTAATAATGTGAAGATAAAGAAAAGGGGCACCTTCTCAATGAGACTGTGTTAATAACTAATATTTAGTTTATAAAGCACTGTATATACATCATCTCATATAATCATTTCAAAATGTGGAAGTATATATTATCACCCTATTTCATATAGTAGCAAACTGAAAATGCACAAAGAGAGAGATTTTAAGGAATTAGTTCAAGCAATTGTGGAGGCTGACAAGTTCAAAATCGGCAGGCCACTGAAGACCCAGAGAAGAGTCAATTTGGCATCTAGAGTCTGAAGGCAGTCTAGAAGCAGACTTTTGTCTTCCTCAGGAGAGAACTCTTTTTTTTCCTCTTAAGGCCTTCAACTGATTGGATGAGCCCTACCTACATTATGATCAGTAAATATGCTTAAAGTTTATTGATTTAAATGTTAATCTCATCTAAAAAATACCTTCACAGAAACATCTAGACTAGTGTTTGACCAAATATCTGGGTACTGTGGCCTAGCCAAATTGACACATAAAACCAACCCTCACAGCTGGTTAGTGATAAGTTGACCTTTAGGTTCCTAGGATACCTCCCAGGTTGGAGGTCACTTCTGTTCACTTCCCATACTCTTCATTCAGTGTTGCATAATGGATACCTTTCAACAGCTGTTTTTGCCACTAGGTGAAGGAGGTTGTGTGCCTACCAACAGTGTGGGCCTTGTGCAGCCCTGTGAATGTAGTCTCCAGGCATGTAGTACAAAAAGATGGAGAGTTTGTATGTAGATCACCTAAGTTAAATTTGCAAAGTAAGGAATTTCTTAATAAATCCCCAACATTTTTTACCCATGCTTTAAAAAATGCATAAAAGTAGAGAAGACCATTTTTTATTTGTTATTCAATGTATAATTTCTATATCTGATTTTTGAGTGAAAAATTGTAATCTATTCTACTCAGTGTTAATTTTTTACATTTTTCCAACTGAATGAAAAAAAAAGCAAAAAAAAAAAAACCCCAAAAATATGCAACAGTGGTGTAAGTTTTTATAGTTAAAATAGTTTTAATTAAGGATTTCTGCTATATCATCATCTGATTTGTCCTCTTCATCAGAAGGACTATATTTGAAAAGCAATAGGCACTTTAGAAGAAATTCTTAGTATTTTAGTAATCATGTAAACGTGCTGTTTACATCTGTGGAAGCAATGTCTTTTGTTTCTCTTTAGAGATCTACCTACTTTTTCTTTTCTTCCTTCCTTCTTTCCTTCCTTCCTTCTTTCTCCCCCCCCCTTTCTTCATTCCTTCTTTTCTTTCTTTCCGTTCTTTTCTTTTTTCTTTTAACACTCTACTGTTTTCAGAGAACAGATGCTAGATACTGAGATAATGGTTTGTATTTTTACCAGTGTACCTCAAAACTTTTTTACAATGATGTGAGTTAAACATAATTAATATTTATTTTAGTAGAATACAGCAATGATAAAAATTAAAACTTGAAGCTGACTTTTTGTTAAAATGTAAAAAAGCCAATCAAAAAGAAAAAGAAGATTTTTAATATTTTTTGAAAATTTCATTTCTTCTATCACAGTATTTTCTCATTGGCTAAGGAAATGGCATAAACTTTTAAACATACTTCAAAATATTACAAAAGTTATACATGCATGTGGTATGAAAAATACTGATGGATAGAAGATAAAAAGTAAAAGCCTTATACATGGTCTCCTTTGATATGTGAGTTTTCCCTTTACAAGTGGCACTGATGGTCTAGATCATTGTGTGTATAATCCAGAGTATGGTGAGGAGACAGGCAGGATGGCCTTCCTATGATGGGCTCACATCTCTAAACAATTCATCACAATATAATTAATTTCTTTTTACAAGGCTGGAGGGAATGCATGTTACTTTGAAGTTCTTCCTGCCTGCCTCAGTTTTCTCTGAGAGAGTGAATGGCATACTGTTTCATGTGCTATGTTACTTATAGTAACTAATAGGGACACTAAGTAGATGAAATCATTTCCAAGATAAAAGATTAATCATAATGATAGAGTAATATGCCTATGGTACCAAGGCATACATTTTCAGTCTTTGAGAACAAGCAAATGTACACACAAACAGAGATTACCAATAACAGCTTCATCTTCTTTAGCAAACTCTTCATTCCATGTCCATGTAGTAGGCAAGATACAATTAAGAAAAGCTGAATTCAGTAATGTGAATTTGTATCAGCCCTGTTATTAGCCAGATGTCTTTGAGCAAAAATGCATATGTCCATGCTTTCGTTTCTTCATCTATAAAATAAGACTGTTGGACTAAAAGAGTTTAAGGTCTCTCCTCCTCCAAAACTATTGTCAGAATTTTCATGGAAAATCTTATGGGAGATGGTCTTGTCAGTAAAATGGAGATGATACGATTTAGGCGGATTATTAATTACCAAACAATCTGATACTTATATGCTCATTTAAAATTAATTTATATAAGACTTTGAGCAGTCTTTGAAATAAATTTTTCATCTCTGAAAATGGAGATATTTATAACCTGAACTGACTTGTCTATATCACAGGAACTGTAAAGTATTATATCAATGTATGATTTTTTAAATTACTACTAATACTAATTCTGCCTTAAGTACTATATAGTGTGAGAAATCTTGAAAGAGATAGCTGGGAGTAAGTGTTAGAGCAGGTGAGATCAGTGGTGGCCCAGATCTGAAAAGTGAGTCAGCAAGGAGAGAGAAAACAACAGTCTCAGTCCTGGGGTCAGTTTTAATTATTTACGTTCATGTTAGGCAGGACATTCTTCCATCAGAATTATCATCACCAGCAACTAATGTCATCAGCAATTAATAGTTGAGGAGTGCTTATTGTATGCCAGACACTGTTCTAAGTGCATTACATTTAATCCTCACAAAAATTAAATGGAATACATATTTTGGGGTCACACCACTAACTATATAATGGCAGATTTGGATTCCATTTCAGATTGTTTGATTCCAGAGATTCAGATTGTTTGATTCTCAACCATTCCCCTGCACTACCTCCTAATTTCTCTGTTCTGTTTCCTCTATTTACATGCTCTTTGTATGCTTTCTACTTCCAATTTCCATCCCTATGCACAGATTTTTCACTTTATGAGACCCCTATTTTTCCAATAAATCATCAGTTTCAAGGTGAAAAGTTGGTGGTTTAGTTTATTGTTTGTGCATTCCTGCTAAGAAATCCAGTTATTTGACTGAAGACACCTAAGCCCATGTGCCAGTTGCCTGACTTGGATGTTATTGGTTTTGAAAATAAAACATGTAAAACTTCTTTAAAAAGTCATTTGGATGTAACTCAATATGTATTTTAACACATATGTTATTATTTTTTATCAGTGATTCTTAAATTTGGGGGTGATACAGAATCCCTCAAGAAGTCGATCCTATGAAATCTTTATTCCAAAGGAAAGAAAGAAATATATATCAACACACTTCATGAAAGTTGGGACTGCCTGAAGCCTTTCCTAGGGCCACAGGTTAAGAACACCTGATCCATGGTTGAAGCTTTATTTATCCACACATAGTAACTTTAGTAATGTTATAAGCTTATTATATTAACTTCTGAAAGACATTTAAACAAGGAATGAATAAATGGAATAAAAGGCAATATATACTTTGGGGTTTTAAAAGACAACCAACTCCTTTCCTCCATTAGTCTTTGACCTTCCTTTACTGCCCTGCTTTACAGCAAGTCTGCTTTACTGAGTTACCAGAGTTAAAAGGGCCTAGCTCTAATTGTGTCTGTAAGTACAGGTCAGAGCCTAACCCTGAATTTTCTATATTAGTTCTAATAGCTTTTGAAAGAAACAAAGGATCTGCTGCAGTTAAAGAAGGGTCAAGGAAGAAAAGTTAGTTAAATGATTAAATCAGAAAGCAGTTATGGGGAGACCCATGGAGCCCTGAGCCATTAAATCAGAAAGAGCTTGCATACATAAGTCCCAAGGCCAAAACTATTCCCGAAGTGGGTGGGTAAGAAAAGTGATTGTGTACACTTCATTTGGATTATATCATACTCTTGCTGAAATACTTTAACTTTTATTAAACTTCCAGGAAAACATGAATATTTAGATCTGTGGCACATCTAAAATTCTAGTTTA
Source organism: Balaenoptera physalus (assembly GCF_965194825.1). NCBI lineage: Eukaryota > Metazoa > Chordata > Mammalia > Artiodactyla > Balaenopteridae > Balaenoptera > Balaenoptera physalus. The sequence continues at coordinate 31,867,803 of NC_138895.1, read as the reverse complement.
TATTTCAGATGAAATCAGTGCTTCAAGATGACAGACTCAAATATGAATAAACATATTTGGTTAATTAAATGAGTTTCTAAGTAATCCATCTGCTATTTGGTAATATGAGCACAACTCCACTTTATGTTGTTTTATTAAGGATAAGTGATTTGAGGTTTTTTCCATCTCTAAAATATGAGCATAAATAGATTTTATTTATTAAAGCATTCGCTCAGTGAAACACTGATTTAATCATTCATTGCTAGGTTAAAAAAAAAAAAAAAAAAAAAAAAAAAACTTTAACTGAATAATACTGTTCTCCAGAAGCTAGACTTAACTTCTTGAAGTTGTACATAATATATGTCAGTTTGCACATTTGGCCATAAAATAGAATCATTACTATGAAATAAGTAGACTTGACACCCACTTTGGGGACCATTTAAGGAAAGCAATTGAATAATATTGGAAAGTCCAGTGCTTTTGTATCCTGTACATTAAATATTGGTTCACTGTGAATAAACTTTGCTGCATGAGAAGTTTCCATGATAGGGGCAGGCTGTGTCCCAACAAGTCTCCTCATTCATCATTATTCAGCATTTATTTCAATATGTGCAGGCAATATGCTGGCAGCTTTGTCATTTAAAGGAGAGAAAAGCCCTATCTCTGACACTGAAGAGCTCTAATTTGGTAGTGGAAGGTGCTCATCTGCCCAGATGGAATGTACTCTTGGAATTAAAAGGAATCATACTTGTATCATATGAGAATTAGTGCTTGGATTTGACCATCAAGGAACTGAACTTGATAAGGGAAAAGTAGGATGAGAAGGGCATTTGAGGCTGATCAAAGGAACTACTTAAAGGTGGAGAGATCTGGGGATAATTCAGAAAAGGGCATACCATCTGGTCTGGCTGCAACATGGATTGCCAATAGGAAAAGTGTAATGACAGAAATCTAGAAAAGCAGCTGTGCCATAAAGTAAAAGGGCTTGAATTTCTGGCTTAGAAGCTCACAATTTACTTTGATAGGCAGTTTTAAGGCCTAAGGGGTAGGGGTAGAATTAAAATAATATCTCACATTTACTGAACATTTACTAGGTACTGAGTATTCTGGCTAGGAATTTTCATATTTTATTTAATCCTATGGAAAATTTAAAAGTAGGTGTATTATTTTTCCCTATTTAATAGATGAATAATCTGTGTCATAGAGACATTAAGTAAGTTGTCCAAAGTCACTTATAATAAATAGCAGAGCCAGGGTTCAAACCTGGATCCCCTTGACTCCAGAGTCTAACTCTCTTATTTACTATACCATGATTTGACTTAGACCTTAGGAAGATAATTCTAGAAACACTGTATAGCTTAGGTCATTGAGAGAAGAAACTAGGGACTGTGAAAAAAGTAATGAGACACAAAATCAAAGTACTACTACTAGGAATGCATGGAATGGGCCTTAACATCAGTGCAAAGCTCAAAGCAGGGAACTTGGCCCAGATGTTACTGTTTCCAGAGGAAGAATCTTCCTTTTTAACTAGAGTACACTTAGATGACACCTTTAATCCATATGATCCAAAATATTTACCGGTTATACATTATTGGCCTGTATTAATCACTGTTTTTTCTCAAGTTGCTTTGCGTATGTAAATGCTTCATTTCTTTACGTAGTTTCTAAATTCACTGAAAACAAGAATTGCCTCTCTTACTATCAAGCTTCTCTTACTATCAAGCCTATGCCACACAGCCTTAACTGGATGTTAAATAAAATTGTTGCTCAAAAAGAAATTGTCCACTTATATTGAAAGTCTGTTTGCTGTTTATATTGGCAGTATTTGATTAATTTCACCGTGTGAGATAGTTATTGCTGACTTGCATTGGCTCCATTGCCAGAGAAAGTATGCTTGCACAGTAATCATATATTTAACTATTAGTTTGTAAACTGACCCTCATACACAGAGAACAGGGAGAAACCAAGGAAAGGACAGACCACTCCAGATTGGTAGGTAGCAGTTTTAATGAGTAAGGGAACTTAATTATGAGACTTGCCATTGGTGGCCTCAAGACAATAGATCTCATCTCCAGACAGTATATCTTCATCATCAGAATCTTAAAAGTTTGTATAGAGGCCTTAACTAGATTCGGTCACACACGCAGTCTGGATAGTCTCAACATCACATGTCTATCTCAAGGCTGTGTCCTTGGGGCAACTTCTGGGAATACGGAAAGCACATTCCTAGGACAGAGGAGAACATGGGGAGCCTCAGATTGCCCAGGTCCAGCACACAGTTTCAACTGGTGATCTCTTGATGATCTCCCCCAACTTTAACATCAGATGTGTAGGGGCCTTGAGTGCATCCTCTTAAGACTGAAAATATATAGAAAACTTCAGTATATACTGTGACTGTGTGTATCTGTGAAGAGTCTCAAATCACAGAACCATGTGAGGATCACTCAGTCTGTAATCCTATTTTTTAAGTGGCCCTGTGGCATTTCTGTTGAGAAAATTATGAGAAATTATCTGATATGTAATAATGAAAACTCACAAATATATAGTCCATTCAATATGTAGTCAATGTATCAATAGTTCTGTGGAATTTGGAAAGTATTTGGCCAGTTTTACATACTAAGAAGTGTCTTTTTCTAGGTCCCTGATTCATTGGAAGGTTGCTTCAGTTTTCTCACCTGTAAAATGGTTTTCTATGTAGTCTATGGTTAAGTCAATGCAATTAAAGAAATATAACATAGTTTCTTATAAAAAGCACTTTGAAATCTGAAATGAAAGCTATTTCAGAAGTTCAAATTGGCATTGAATATCCACCAAGGCTTAAATTGATGATGGGGACCACTTCTTTGCTTGCCCATATGTGAAATTTGATCCTCATAGATCAGAGTCTGGAGAAGTAAATGAGTGATAACCTCCAGGTTTCCTCCCCACTCCAATCACTCTTTTTATGGTTTGATATCTGTGCAGAAAAATAAACCCAGAATTTTTAAATGTCTTGACTCAGGAAGAATCCTTAGCACTGTTTCATGTTAGAATCTGGAATGTTTTAACACATTTTAGATAAGAAGATGAATCAAAATATGACATTTTCAAAGTTATAATCTAAAACTATATATATATATATGTTTATCACATTAAAATATTTTGGAGAAAAAGTTTTTTAAATGGCCACATCCTAATACAGAACCTGGTTTAACTTTAGCATATTTGAAAATAAGGAAGTTAGAATCATTTTGGTAAAGCTAATATTTTTAGATAGAGGAAAGAGAGAACCAGCCAGTTATTTTCACAGGTGTTATTTAAGCTGTGTAAGACTTGGGAACCTTTAACACTTACAAGCTGGTTACCTGGGTAACCTCCCAGTGACCTTTTATGGCTCTCATGAGCTTTAGTTGGAGAAAAGAGCTGTATGGTTTAAATATGACATGTATAATGATTGTTTTGCTTTCTGTTACCACTGGACTTTCATTTCTGGACTTGGTAGAATGTGTGTTCTTTAAGTACTTTCCTGTGCTAACAGTTTCTGCCCAAGGATTTTAGGTAAGGAGAAGCCGGATGATTTTATATTCTACTTTATCAAATGAACTGCAGCACACACTGGAAATCTCATAATGACTAAAGAATTAATAATGTTATGCCTATATTGGGTTAAGTAATGGCTCAGTTTTGAGTTAGATACACCCCTGTTATTTCAATGAATCGTTATAGAATCTATCCACTCTTTCTGGTCTGTTGATTCCACTTTCTTGTCTCAAGTCTACTGTGGATACGAAGAAGGATCAAAAAGGAAATTTTATAACTGTTTTCAAGATGGTATCATAGATATTTCAGGTAAAATATCTAGATAATATTTATTGAGGACCTTCTTTATGTTGAGCACTGACATACATATCATCTTTCAATTCAGCAATATTTGGAAGATGGAAGTTTTAATCCCCATTTTAGCAATCAGTATACTGAGACCTGGAAATGTTATATGACTTCCTATTTCTGCACAGAGAGTAAATGTCAGAGGTCTTTTACTAGACGACTTGGAGTGACTCGATTTCTGAGTTCTAGGATTTTGTCATTTATATAATTTATGTAATTTATGCAACTTCATGTAACTCCCAGAGTAATTATGGATAATTTACATCAGATGGCAAGTTTGAGAATAAGAAAAACTGTGTAGCTTGTTTATCCAGTATTTATAAAATGGCATAGTAATCTTATAAATCATGATCACATTTCTTAGAAGACATTAATGTTGTTTATTATTATTGATATTATTATTGAAAAATACAAACTCTAAGTAACTCACATATTGTCTGACTTTTTAGCCTTCACTCCATAAACTGGCTCATTACGTATTGAGAATCAATATAGTAAAGGGAAAATTTAATTATTAATTATTTTCCTATTGCTTTCATTTCTATCTATCACTAAAAAATAATTTGATCCAGTGACTATCTAGTGGTAGGAATTAGATTCAGTGTGAAATAGCAGTCTAGATTCTCTGGACCTCAGTTTTTGATGACTAAACAATGAAACATCACATGTTCAAACTGCCATTTTTTTCTTCCCACTAAAGGTTGTGTGTGCAGACTGCTCCAGAGTTATATTTTGAGACATTAGGCCTTGACTATATTTCATTTAACCTCAGTTACTTAAAATAGTTTCTCTTTACTGTTCCTAGGGTAATGTGGTTCTAGGGCAGTGGTTCTACAACTGCAGTCCCCAGACCAGCAGCATCAACGTCACAAGGGGTCTTGTTGGAATTGCAAATTCCTGGCCCCACCCCAACCTCCTAAATCAGATCTTGGGGGTAGAGATCAGCAATCTGTGTTTTCAAGAAACCCTCTGGATGACTGTAAGGCACTCTAGAGTTTGAGTCCTAGAGATATGCCAAAATGATGAATATTACAAATAGGTAATTCCGAGGTGTGTGACACTCAGTTTCTGTTTCTGTGTAAATTGTCAGATTGTTGATTGCATTTTGTTTCTGAATATAAGTTTTCCCTGCTATGGGAAAGTAGAGCATTCCTCTGAAACCTTTTGAAAGCTGAAGCGGTATAAAGGAAAGAAGCAATTACCTTAGGATACATCTTGCTAACGATGCACAAAATAAATGGACGTAAAACACAGATGCTCACAAGACACAGTTCAAAGCTATGCTGGCTTGATGCTGAGCTGCTGAGTGTAGTTCAAGGGAAGGAGCTTGGTGGTGCCACTCTTGCTGCTCTGGTGCATGCTGCCTCTCGAGCTCCATTCAAAACAAATGTTGAACTCTATTTTTGCTTTTTGGCTTTTTTCATAAAGGCAAGATTCCTGTTTGGATTTCTTTTGTTTAGCGAGAACAAATACTAATGTAAGTCTTTTGTAAAAATGAAGTGGCGTGAAGTGTACTTTAGAAAAGTGGGGAATACCTGTATTTATTTACTTTTATTGAGAAAGGGATGTATTTTGCCAAGATAATTTTGTACAAGGATGAAAAGACAGAACTACTCTGTCAAAAAGGGAGATGTAAGGCAAAAAATTAAACTATATTGAATATTCTAACCAACTCTTAGATATATCATTTCCGCCACCCTGTGTTCCTGTATTCTTTGTTTGTTTTAATTTTGTTTTTGTTTGTTTGTTATTTTCTCCCAGTTTTATTGAGATATAATTCACATACAGCACTGTATAAGTTTAAGGTGTAGAGCATAATGATTTGACTTACATATATCATGAAATGAATACCACAATAAGTTTCGTGAACATTATCTCATATAGATACAACAATAAAAAATAGAAAAAAATTTTTTTCTTTGTGATGAGAACTCAGGATTTACTCTCTTAACAATTTTCATATAAAATGTACAGCAATGCAAATTATATTTACCATGTTGTACATGACATACCTAGTACTTATTTATCTTATAACTGGAAGTTTGTACCTTTTGACTATCTTCATCCAACCCCCCACCTCCGACCCATCCCTCAGCTCTGGTAACCACAAATCTAAACTTTTTCTATGAGTTTGTTGGTTAGTTTTTGAAGTATAATTGATCTACAACACTATGTTAGTTCCTGGCACATACAACAAAGTGATGTGATATTTCTATTTCAAAATGATCACTATGGTAAGTCCAGCTGTCATCTGTCACTATATAGAGATATTGCATAGTTACTGACTATATTCCCCATGCTGTACATTTCATACCTGTGACTCAAATATTTTGTAACTGGAAGAATGTACCTCTTAATCTCCCTCACCTAGTTCTCTCTTCCCTCCACCACACTCCTCTCTGGCCACCACTTGTATGTTCTCTGTAACTATGATTCTGTTTCTGATTAGTTATGTTTGTTCATTTTTGATTTTTAGATTCCACATATAAGTAAAATCATACAGTATTTGTCTTTCTCTGTCAGACTTATTTTACTTAGCATAATACCTCTAGATCCATCTGTGTTTTCACAAATGGCAAAAGTTTATTCTTTTTTATGGCTGAGTAATATTACATTATATATATGTGTGTATATATATATATATATATATATATATATATATATATATATATATACCCATATTCTTAGTTGTAGGTTTTTCCCATTCATCACTTTAAATATATCATGCCATTCCCTTTTGTCCTGCAGATTTTCTGCTGCAAAGTCTGTTTACAGCCTTATGGGAATTCGCTTGTATGTAACTAGTTGCTTCTCCCTTGATGCTTTTAATATTCTCTCTTTATCTTTAATTTTTGCCATTTTAATTACACTGTGTCTTGGTGTGGTCCTCTTTGGGTTGATCTTGATTGAGACTCTCTGTGCTTCCTGGGCCTGGGTGTCTGTTTCTTTTCCAAGGTTAAGGAGTTTTTCAGCTAGTGTGTCTTCACATATGTTCTCTGCCTCTTTCTCTCTTTCTTCTCCTTCTGGGACCCCTGTAAAATGAATATTATTATGATTGATATTGTCCTAGAGGTCTCTTAAACTGTTCTCATTTTTTTAAATCTTTTTTCTGTTTTCTGTTTAGCTTGAGTGATTCCCACTACCCATCTTCCAGCTCACTGATCTGTTCCTCTGGATGATCTTATCTGCTGTTGTTTTCTTCTACTGTACTCTTTATTTCAGTTATTGTATTCTTCAGCTGTTTCGTTCTTCTGTAAATTTTCTAACTCTTTGTTAAAAACCCCTAACTTTTCACACTGTTTATTTATTCTTCCCCTGAGTTGAGTTCTTTGAAAATCTTTATGATCATTACTCTAACCTCTACGAAGTAGGTTGCTTATCTTCTCTCCACTTAGTTCTTCTTCTGGGGTTTCAACTTGTTTCTTCTTTTGGAACATATTCCTCTGTCAACTTATTTTGCCTACCTCGCTGTTTTTATTTCTTTGTGTTTGGTAGGTTGGTTATGTTTCCCAATCTTAGAGAAGTGGTCTATGGGGCCCAACAGGACATCTCCCCTGTGGTCACCAGAGCTATATGTGTTAGGGGTATCCTCTATGTGGGCTGCCTGGGTCCTTCTATTGTGGTGTGCTGACTACTATGGGTGGTCTTGTAGGTGTGACTGGCCCTCATTATGGTTGTTTCCAGGCACTGCCTTGTGCAGAGCGTGCTGGGCACTGGTGTTTGGGGCTGGGTCATAAGGTGGGTGGCTGTGGAGACCCAGGAAGCCTTGGGGTTAGTACTGGCCCACTGGCAGGTAGAGCTCAGTCTTGGGGTTGCTAGCTGTGGGGTTGGTAATCCCAGAGATAGTGTGGCCTTCAGATGGGTGGGGCTGGTTCCTGATACGATTAGCTGCAGGGACCAGGGTGACCTGGAGCTGGTGACATCCCACTGATAAGTGAGGATGGATTCCAGAATGGCTGGCTGAGGTGCTCAAGTTTTCCTGGAACTGGTGTTGGTTTGGTGTTGGGTGGGGCCAGGGCCCAGGGAGTCCTGGGGTGGTGCCAGCCTGCTGGTGGGTAGACTAGGTCTTGACATGGCTACTTGTGGGGCCACAGAAGTCCAGGGACTGGTGTTAGCCCTCTGGTGGGTGGTGCCATGTCTCAGGGGGCCCCAGGGCTGGTCCCCCTCCCACAAGTAGGTGAAATGGTATTCTGGGTCTAGAGCTGGCCCATTGATGGGTAGTGCCAGGTCCTTTGATCTCTGGTGGTGGGGACCACATCTTCAGCTTGCTGGAGGATCAGGGGGTGCTAGAGCAGTGGGCCTGCTGGTGAAAGGGGCTGTGCCTCTGCCCAGCTAGCTGCTTAGCCTGGGAAGTCCCAGGACTGATGCAGCCTGGCTGGTGGGTAGGGTCACGTCCTGGCACTAATAAGCTAGAGGAGGATGCCAAAATGTATCTTACCAGCACCAGTATCCCTGTGGTGGGTTGAGCTCCCAGATATGGCTGCTATCAGTGTCTGACGTCCTTAACATGAGTCCCAATTGCTTTCTGCCTCTACAGAGGCTCTCCAAGATCAGCAAATGGGTCTGACCCAAGCTCCTTTCAAATTACTGTTTCTGCCCTTGGTCCCAGGTGTGTTAGATTTTGAGTATGCCTTTCTAGGAGTGGAGTCTCTCTCTTCACCACAGCCCTCTAGCCCACCCCAAAGTAAGCACCACTGGCCTTCAAAGCCAAACATTCTGAGGGCTTGTCTTCCCATTGCAGGATCCTCATGCTCAGGAGCCCAGTGGGGCTTGGACCTTTCACTCCTTGGGGAGAACTTCTGCAATTGTAATTATTCTTATGTCTGTGGGTAGCCTATCTGGGGATGTGGTTCTTTACTATATTGTGTCTCCCCTCTTCCTACCCATCTTGTTTTGATTTCTTCTTTATATCTTTAGTTGTAGATCTTTCCTACTAGTCTTAAGCCATTCTCATTGATAGCTGCTCTGTAAATAGTTGTAATTTTGTGTCCATGGGAGAATGTAAAGTCAGGGTCTTACTACTCTGCCGTCTTCTCCTTCCTTTGTTCCTATATTTTTTAAATGCCAAATTATTTCTTCTCAAACTCATATAGACTTGAACACACATCTGCAAGACTTGCTTTCATCTCCCTTGTTACCCACATCGATTGGTCTGTAAATTCAACAATTTTATCTTCAGAGTTTACTCAAGTCCGTTCTCTTTCTTCCCACAATCACCACGTCATTAGGTAATGGCTCTGTCCCCTTAACTGATCAGGTGTCAATAGTATTTTTTAATCTAATCTAATTTGTACAGATAAAAGTCACTAAAATACTACTCTGATACTGTAGTTCATCTGTAAATAAAAAACAAACTAAATATAACCAACTCTTGCTTACCTCATAAAGGTCAAATGTCTTATTCTGCCTAAGACTTCTCGGTAAACTAGTTATAACCAGGCTTTTCTGTTCTACCTCCCCTCTCCCTCCCATGTTTTCTAGTCCAATTGAGATTTGAGAGCATACTCTATTTATTTTTTTTATTTCCTGTCTTGACATTGTTTCCTCATGCTTTAATTTACTCTAGAATATGTGTTCTCGTAGAATGTGGTCATCTATTAAACCCTTAAACTCATTCACATTTTTTCAGCTTTATTGAGATGCAACTGACAAAAAAATTACATATATTTAATGTATACAACATGATGATTTGATATGTTGAAAACTGAGAAGTGATTACCACAATCAAGCCAATTAACACTTCCATCACGTCACATAGTTACCTTTTTTTTTTCTTTTCTGAGGGAGGACACTAAGATCTACTCTTTCAGAAAATTCAAAGTATATAATACAATACTGTTAACTATAGTCACCATGCTGTATATTAGATTCCCAGAATTTATTTATTTTATAACTGAAAGTTTGTATCCTTTGACCAGTTTTTCCCCTGTTTTTAAAATATGTATTCTGGAGAACTCAGAATATACAAAAAATGTACAGAACATAAGTAGCAATAATCTCATGTCACTTCATTCTTACTACTTTTATATGGGTGATTCTATTATTTATCCTCTTCTTTTGTATATTCTCATCATTGTAACATTATTGTGTATTTTTTTTGTAAACAATTTTTAGAGCATTTTAAAGTTCACAGCAAAATCAATGGGAAGATACAGAGATTTCCCATATAACCCCCACCCCTACACATGCATAGTCTCCTTATTATCAACATCCCCCACTAGAGTGGCACATTCGTTGCATTTGATGAACCTACATTGGTACATCATAATCACCCAAAGTCCATAGCTTACATTATGGTTCACTCTTGGTATTATACATGCTATGGGTTTTGACAAAAACATAATGGCATGTATCCCTCATTACAGTATCAGAGTATTTTTACTACCCTAAAAATCCTCTGTGCTCCACTTGGGCATCTCTTCTCACCTCAACCCCTGGCAACCACAATTCTTTTTTTTTTTTTTTAAACTTCCTTCAGGACTTTTTTTTTTTTTTTTTTAACTTTTTGGGTTTATTTATTTATTTATTTATTTATTTATGGCTGTGTTGGGTCTCCGTTTCTGTGCGAGGGATTTCTCTAGTTGCAGCAAGTGGGGGCCACTCTTCATCGCGGTGCGTGGGCTTCTCACTGTCGCGACCTCTCTCTTGTTGCGGAGCACAGGCTCCAGACGCGCAGGCTCAGTAGTTGTGGCACGCGGGCTTAGTTGCTCTGCAGCATGTGGGATCTTCCCAGACCAGGGCTCGAACCCATGTCCCCTGCATTGGCAGGCAGATTCTCAACCACTGCGCCACCAGGGAAGCCCTCAAGTTACTTTTAATTTCAAGTTTAACTTGGAATTTAAGTTCCTAATTATTTGAATTGAAGTAGCTAATAATCCCAGATGATTGATTGAATAAAGTGTACATGTGTTTTTTTTTAATTAATTAATTAATTTATTTTATTTATTTATTTTTGGCTGTGTTGGGTCTTCGTTTCTGTGTGAGGGCTTTCTCTAGTTGCGGCAAGCAGGGGCCACTCTTCATTGCGGTGCGCGGGCCTCTCACTATCTCGGCCTCTCTTGTTGCGGAGCACAGGCTCCAGACGCGCAGGCTCAGTAGTTGTGGCTCATGGGCCTAGTTGCTCCGTGGCATGTGGGATCTTCCCAGACCTGGGCTCGAACCCGTGTCCCCTGCATTGGCAGGCAGATTCTCAACCACTGTGCCACCAGGGAAGCCCCACAATTCTTTTTATTGTCTCCATAGATTTGTCTTTTCTAGGAAATCATATAGTTGGAATCATATAGCATTTAGCCTTTTCAAATTGTTTCTTTCACTTAGTAATATGCATTTAAGTTCCCTCCATGTCTTTTCATGGCTTGCTAGCTCATTTCTTTTTAGTGTTAATAATATTCCATTGTCTGGATGTACCACAATTTATCCATTTACTTACTGAAGGACATTTTGGTTGCTTCTGAGTTTTGGTAATTATGAAGAAAGATGCTATAAACATATATCTGCAGTTTTTTGTGTGAGCATAAGTTTTTGGCTCCTTTGGATAAATACCAAGGAGCATGATTGCTGGATCATATGGTAAGAGTCTGTTTAGTTTTATAAGAAACCACAGAAATGTCTTTCAAAATGGCTGTACCATGTTGCATTCCCACCAACAATGAATGAGAGTTTCTGTTGCTCCACATCCTTACCAGCATTTGATGTTGTCAGTGTTCTGGATTTTAACCATTCTAATAGGTATATACTATCTCATTGTTGTTTTAATTTACATTTTCCTGAAGACATATGATGTGAAGCATCTTTTCATATGCTTATTTGCCATCTGTTTATCTTCTTTGGTGAAGTGTCTTTTGAGGTCTTTGGCCCATATTTTCACTGGGATGTTTTCTTTTTTTAACTTATTTTAAGAGTTCTTTGTATATTTTGGATAATAACCCTTTATCAGATGTGTTCTTTACAAATATTTTCTCCCAGTCTGTGCCTTGTCTTCTCAATTTCTTGAAGTATTCAGTTTTGTGTAGTGCTTACCATAAAAATTTTTAGGCTATTAAATTTTTGCTTTTAAAAAAATTTTTATTAACTCCACAATAGCCTAGCAGGAATGTTCCATAGTTTATCTAATAGTTACCTTCTGAATTAAAATGCAGGCTATTTCAGGCTATATTCATGGGGGTAGGGGTAGCTTTTATAAATATTGGCCTAAAAAATATCTTTGTATATCTCCAATTTCCCTATATTTTTGGTATTAAGATTGATTCTCAGAAATGAAGTTATTCCATTTAATGTTATAAATACATAAGTAAAAATCACTTGTAATGTGCCACTTAGGAGGAACTACACATTATATTTTAATAAAGATTCTTACAATCCTTTCTTTGGCAATCATTTTTTATATGTAATTGGTACCATACATATTTTACTTGATATTTTTAATATTTAACATATGTATTTTATCATGTCATTAGAGATCATAAAAATCATTTTAATGGCTGTGTAATATTTCATTTAAAGTGTATTAGTACTTAATCATTTTAATCACTATGCTTATTTTGATATGTCTATTAAAATAATTTGTCAGGAATAATTTTGTACAAATGTATCTTTCTAATCTCATTTTCTTAATAATTTCCTAAAAGTGCATCAAAGGGTATGATCATAAATTAAAGCTCTTGAAACATCTTGCCAAAATTTCCGGAATGGTTTGTCAATATATATTATTGATATTAGCAGAGTATGATATTGCTTGATTCAGTGCTCCCTTTTTAGGATTGAAGATGATAATATTTTAATCATTGCTGAGTTTATAAGTGAAAACAGCATTTTGTTTTTATTTGCATTTTTTTGATTAGTCAAGTTTGAATGTTTTCAAGTTCATTAGTCATTTGTATTCTAGGAATTTTCTGTATATAGTCATTACCAATTTCTTAATTGTGGTTGTATGGTTTTCCATTTGATGTTAATGATATTGAAACTTTGTCAATTAAAGTCATTTTATAAAATAATATGACAATTATTTTTTAAGTTCCTACATATTTTAGGGAGTTTTCTCTTCAAAGTTAACTTAAACAGATTGATTACTGTACTTCAGAAATGAAGAGTCTGCTTATGAAGCACTTGTAGACCACAGATCAGAAATCATACTTTATTCTATATGTATTGCAGAGTTTTTTAATTCCTTTGATCAAGAGTAGAAAACACAACCAGATTTATATATTGGGAACAACAAACATAGAGACTGGGGAAAGTATACTAGAGTGGGAGCAAGACTGAAAAAGGAGGCAGCCACTTAGGAAGCTGATTTATAATGTGGGTAAGATTTCTATCACCTGACCTTAAGAAACAGGGCAATGAGTAGAATCAAGACACATACCCAACTAAGACTGATACATCTTTGTCAAATTTTCCTAACAGGGTTATTTTGGCTTCATAAAATTTCTTCATGTTTGTAATTTTCTATACCTTTTTTTAGGCTTTGGAGTTATAAATTTGATGATATAAAAATATCATTATTTCTGTGGTAATTTTCTATCCTCCCTTATGAGTTATTAAATAAGCATTTCTTTACAAAAATATAATTTTCTGTTGTACAATCTCTTGTAATTAATTATGCTATATGTATATTGTATGAATTTAAATTATTTTCTTTTTCCTGCGAGTTAACCAATTGTCTGAAAGTGGAGGTACTTAACTGTCTATGTGACAAATTGTGATCTGACTGACTACACCTAAATAGCATTCATTTTAATTTTCTTGTCCATCTACTTTATAGGATGTTTTCCTTAAAAATATATTTGACTGATTTGTTTATTCTTTCTAGATTACTTTTATATATTTATAGGTAGGAGGAAGAGGGAACAGAGCAGAGCAAACTGAATATTGAATCTCTAGTTGTTTTACTGTTCTTAAATATTTTTGTCTACTTATTTCTATGAAAAAAAAAATAATAGTAGGCCCTTTGAGTATCTCTTGCTTTAATATGTTTCAGGAAACAAATTTGCCTTGAATGTCTTTTTTATAGGGACTGGGTTTTTTAAAGCATCTATTTGTGAGTTGCCATGAACACAGTTGAAAGGCAAAACTCTAACTAAGAAAATATTTTTAATTTTCATAAAAAAGTTTTCCAACTTTAGTATAAAAATTATGTGAGAAAATAGGGGACACACCAATTGGAAAAATGGACAGAGTATGAATCTGCAAGTCACACACAGAGTCCAGTTTTGCTAATAATCTAATAAATATGAATGGAAAGAATAAGATACATTTTTCCTATAAAATTAACAAAAACAATTATAATCAGAGTGTTATCAAGAGAGTGGAGAAATGTGTGGTCCCAAACATGGGTTATGAGAGAAGTGAAAAACAGTGCAACTTTTCTAGAGGGCAATATGACAGTATCAAGCTTTAAAATGTTTATTCATGTTGATTCTACTTTGGCACTTCTAGGAATTTTCACAGGAGAAAAATCAGAATTACACAAAAAGCTTTTTAAATGCTTATTATGATAATGATTAATTTCAAACAGCCTAAATTTCCAGCAGTAGGGAAGTAGGGATGGCTTAATTGATGGTAAACTTATGCATAATAATCCAATGCAACCACTACACTTCATGTGAAACAGAAAAATATTCATGAGATAGATTGGAAGGATGAAAACAAGTCTATATTCAGCATGAGCCCAATGAACAATTAGGTGTGCATATTTGCATGTGTTTGTGTTTGGGGAAGGGTGGGGTGTGTGTTTGTGTATTTTGGTGTGAGTGTATATGGTAGAGTATGAGGTTTAGTATGTATTTAAGTGATATGTTTGTGGGTTTGGGCGATAGTGGGAATTTGGAGATGTGTTTGTGTGTTTGGGGTGTGTGTATGGATTTGTCGATCTGTATCGGTATTTATGGGTGTGTTCATGTGTGAACAAATACTCAGAGATGAAAGAATTCAAAGCCAAAACATTGAAGTGATCATGATAGTTATAGTTGAATAGGTAGGATTAATTTTATTAATTATATTTTTTCTCCAATAAATGTATTTTCATGTGTGAATTAATGTATTCCATTATACTTAGAGAAAGATTATCACAATTAATTAAAACAAAAATATTTTTCGTAACTATAATGAAGTATCTCTTAGGATTATAAATAACCCCCCAATTCAGATAAATATGGTAATAAATTCTACTTAACTTGGATAAAAGAAGCTGGATGAATTTTAAGAGCAAAAAAGTGAAAAAGCAACAATTTGTATACATTTTTACTATGCTATGGAAACATTTCATGTGAAGTGTTAAGTTTTAATTTGAACTAAATAATTTTAGTGTGAGCTATTCTGTTTTCTCTCAGTGCATTTTTATCCATTTCAAACACATAAAATATCTTATGGATGTTTCACATTAAAGCTATTTAAATTGAAATTATATGGTTTCAGAATGTATTTTTTATTTGAAAGAGATCCTTTATGCTGCAATGTAAAATGAAAGTTAGTTTTTGAAATATTTAAACAGGTGGTGCTTGTTCATAAATGCTTTGAAGTGTTAGGATTTATTTAACACCTCACTCAGGAAACATAGCAGAAAAGATCAGAGGTTAATCTAATCCTTTAAGCCAGAGACTCTCAAATTGTGTTCAGAGCTGTTAATGGGTATTCTGGAAAAAAAAATACATAAATTAAAGGTTGTGTGGTCAAATAAGGTTGGGGAATGCTGTCTATTATAACCCTCTCTTGTTGATTTTCTGTTCATATTAGCTCTCTGAGATCCATCAGAAAAAAAGCTATTTAGCTTTGTTTAATTCAACATTTACCACATAAATTTGACTATGGAATTATTTTTTTGTTTTTTTTTATGGATTGCCCATTAACGTGTCATGAAAGTAGAATTCTATAATTTGAGAAATAATGTGCTAAATTCTTCAGTTCAAGCATAGTAACAGATTTACTTTCAGGTCAAAATAGCTGTTTCCAACAGTCTTGCATGGCTGATTCATTCAGATCATCCTCAAAACAAGAACAAAATATAGCAGTAAATAGTTTGAGGTAAAGTCATAAAAAATTATTTCTAAGAACTTGATGTACAAATGTCATAGTTGATATTTTTTATAAACTGCCTAAAGAAAAACCTTTTCACAGGCAATAAACATATGTATATTAGGGAAAGGCAATTATTGATAGAGAAAAATTAACCCCCCAAAATCTGTTTATGGTATATGTAGCTATTTTTGCTATATTTTGAGTCCCTCCTAGATGATTACATATATACTAGTCAGACATGTGGTTCATATTAGATAGTGTCCAGAATCCTATAATATATTACTAAAGAGCAACTAAAGATAAAATTGGACCTCAATTTTTTTATAGCCTAATGTAGATGCATAGAATGAGAACAGACCAATTTCCTTCTTAGTAAAATCTACCATTAGATACATAGGAGCAATACTAGCATTTTAAAGATTTGAAACTGTGTTTAACATTCAGATAATAATAGTACTTTCCTCACAATCCTCCAGAAGCCTAATTCATGTTTTTATCCTTTTGATTCACTACCACTCTAATTAGTTTCTCTAATGACTTTCCCTTTCACAATCTATGCATCTTGGACCTCATGTCCTCTGTCATGTCCCTCATGCTTATCACCACTTCTTTTTGACTATTAAAATCTGTGGTTTCTAGGTCCCTATCAAATTCTTTCTGCCTGGTAAACATTTTCTGATTATCTTAGACTTAATTTCTTTCTTATGCAGGTTACTATTAATAAGTTTTTAAAGGTCTCACCTCCACTCAATTGTAAGCTCTTTAAAGGGAAGTTCCATGTCATCTACACATGGGTCTCCTCTACAGTACCTGGTATTGTGTGGATGGGACAGATCTGGAAAGATCTGTTGATGTGAGAATAATATACCTGCTTGCATTCTATAATTACTCTATCCTAGTAATAAAATGCTATTTCGGTATGCATAGATTTATCAACTATTTTATCAAGATTTAAAAGTCATGAAGCAAGAGCATGATCTTCTTCTTTAATCAAAAAAAAAAAAAAAACACATAAAAAGATGGATGTTTTGTAATACAACAAGCCAAAAACTTCCTAAAGCCTTGATGGAAAAGAATACATAATCTGATTTGTACTTGTTTAAAATAATTATCTGTTTACAGGCCTTTAACTTCATATAAATCTCAGTGACACATTGGATAGGAGTGTGAAACACGAGTAAAACTACTCTTTTCTTGACTTACTTTCTGGATTTTGTTAGTCATTGTTAGAACTTTTTTATTTACTCCCCTGATATTTTAATATTCTCTACTATTTTGAATTCATTTTTATTTTTTAAAGATTATTTCAATTCATCCTATCTACTGATTATATTTTATTGTAGTTTGGCAGTAATACATATAATTTTTACTTTCCCAGGGATTTTATTTTTTGCTTCCTACTTCTTTTTTTTGCATAAGAATTCTCTTTTCTTTGAGGGTATTAATTATAAGGATTTTGTTTTGGTTTGTTTTTTGACAGTTTTTGTGTGTCTGACGGTTTTTTGTGTTTTGCTTTCTCTTTAATTCTTTTTTTAATGTTATGCTATATGCTTTTTGCCAATTCTCAGTTTGGAGGTTTTCTTTAATTATCTAGCAATCTTCAGCTATCTGTACCTGTGTCAGACATAGGCACTAAAAAGTTTGTTGAATATCAAGGCCAGGCTTGCCAATTGGGGGTCTCACTGTATACAATTGTGTAGTGATCTGGCCTCTAGTCTTTCATCATTAATAGAATTTTCTTTTAGCATTTGATTTCTCTAGAAAACTATTCCTGCCTAAGGAGAATAAACCTGCCTGCCAGCCTGGGACCCAGGTGGGGAGGACAGAAAGCCTCACCATTTAGTGTGTAGACTGTCACTCAACCAACCCTCCCCCCAGTAGCCATTCCAGTGCCTAATCTTTGTGCTTCACCCCCAACTTCTACCATGCCTCCCATCCCTCAGTTCTGAGGTGTTTTGGTTAAATTTTCTTAGAAACTAATCTCATCTAGTTGCAGGATAGTCCTCTGGGTGCACAGATGACCCAGATTGGATTCCTGAGAATCTGACTGATCCGTATACAACTTTTAGACAATCCTTTGTGGGGTTGTTTTCTTATTTAGTAGAGTTTCAGGAGGGGGCAATATAAATGCATATGACTCAACCTTCCAGAAATCTTAAATATGTCACTTGTACATATGTAAAAAGTTAGTATTTTAAGTTATTGTACATAATTTTGATATGTTATAGCACTAAAAGCAAATTGGTCCATAACATCCACCTCATACTGACCTCTCCGAAGTGATTTTCTTCCTTTTGTGGTATCACTTTTTTTTTGATTCTCACAGTGCAGACAATTATTCCTCTAAGAAATAAAGATCTTGCAACTCCTACCAAATAAGTAAACCTAGGTAATGATTATCAATGGAT
Source organism: Balaenoptera physalus (assembly GCF_965194825.1). Lineage (NCBI taxonomy): Eukaryota > Metazoa > Chordata > Mammalia > Artiodactyla > Balaenopteridae > Balaenoptera > Balaenoptera physalus. The sequence goes on along the minus strand of NC_138895.1, from coordinate 31,849,537 downwards.
GATTCTAGCTGAAAAAAATATTATATACACACAATCTGAATGTGAACAGTCCTCTACCAACTTACAAGATACACATGAATTGACTTGGGACCGTGATAAATGACAACATGAAGATGCAATCAGTGGAATCTAGGCATATAGTTTGAAAGAATCTCTATAAAACAATCTGGTTTCTTTGACAAATAATTGGAAGAAAATAAAAAGGTGAACTTGGGGAACTTATAAACTATAATAACCTAAAAGACTTAAAAATCACAATGTACAGAACCTATCTAGATTCTGGTGAAAGCGAACTATAAAAATAAATTATAAAACAGGGAAATATGGAAGCTGACTGGATATTTGAAGATATTATTAAATTATGGTGAATGTTTTAATGGTAATAATGGTAATGTAATTCTTAAAAGTAGGTACTGAAGTAAATTATTAGTGAAATGATATCATGCCTTGTGATGTCTTGGATTTGCTTTACCATAATCTGGGGGAGGAGTAGGTAGGGGTAGAGATGAAACAAGATCGGGAATATATTGATAATTGTTGAAGATGGTATGTGTATATTAGATACATTTAACATTCTCTCCACTTTTGTCTGGTTTGAAGTAAAAAAAACAAAAACAAAAAAAATCAAGTCTGTTTTTACTCCTTTCAAAAAAATGAATGTATCTGCTTCTGAAAAATTCAACTCAGAATTCAAAGCTCTTCTAATTCAAAACAAGAAAATGGCAGTAAGGATGCTAGCCTACAATTTGTAACACAAAGCTCTGCATATTAAGCTACTATATCTGCACTGAGATATGCATACTTATCAGGTTATTGAAATAAATAACCCTGGAATATTGTAAGGTTGTGTTTTAATTTTATTTTAATCCAGTGAACATTGTCATTGTATAAAATATTCTATTAAATAGCTATTTGTCCCATAGCTTAGTGTGTCTCTGTGTTTTTAGTGTACCAGAGGGCTGGCTCTACAAATTACTAAAATGAATGTGACTCTGATCCCAAAAGCCTACTTTAACAATAGTTCTTATGGGTGAATAAAGTCATAGTCTTTCCTTCTTATTATGTGTCAGTATTACCTTCAATGCTCATCACTCTCTAGTGGTCCATGATCTTTTTTTTTTTTTTTTTTAGAATTTCACTTTAAAAAAAAAATTATTTATTCATTTATTTATTTTTGGCTGTGTTGGGTCTTCGTTTCTGTGCGAGGGCTTTCTCTAGTTGCGGCAAGCAGGGGCCACTCTTCATCGCTGTGCGTGGGCCTCTCACTGTCGCGTCCTCCCTCTTGTTGCGGAGCACAGGCTCCAGATGCGCAGGCTCAGTAGTTGTGGCACGCAGGCTTAGTTGCTCCGCAGCATGTGGGATCATCCCAGACCAGGGCTCGAACTCGTGTCCCTTGCATTGGCAGGCAGATTCTCAAACACTGCGCCACCAGGGAAGCCTGGTCCATGATCTTATACAGATGAAAAGCCAAAGTCCTTAAAACAGCCTGCATGGTCTAACATTTCTTGGTTCTCTGGAAATTTTTTTTGACTTTATCGCCTATTGCGTTGCCTTTTCTTACTCTATTCCAGCTCTAAAGACATACTCTTGCCTGTGTCCTTGACAACTGTTAATTATTGCCTCTGCCTGGATCTGCATAACTCCTTTCTTTACCTTCTTCCAGTCTTTACTCAAAATGTCATTTTCTTACTGAGGTTGTGCTTTCCTATCCTGCCACTAATTGGGCATTGCCCTCCCCTATCCTCCTTTCTTGCTTATTTTTTTTTCCCTGTGGCTCTTATCTCTATACAATATTCTATATATTTTACCTTTTGTCATCATATTTACTGTTTGTTTGTTATTTTTATCACCTCACCAGAATGAGAACCATATGAGGGCCAAGATTTTTCTCCCTTTTATGGTCTGCTCTAATGCTAGAGTGACTTGCTGTAGTTGGTACTCCATAAATGCTTACAGATTTGATTTAAATGATCTAGCAACTCTGGGCTACAAAAACTATATAACTTAGATAATCTTTAAGGGTTTCTAAAATGTAGCAATCGTAAACTATTATTGGTTATTTTCTGCAGTTTACTTAGGATGTCAATGCAACATCATATTATGAAGTTTGACTGATGTGCAATGCACCTCCTAAGCACGTGTGAAGCCACAACAACATTCTATCAATATTCTGGATGAATACTTGATATCCGGCTACCATTAATGTTTTCTAGGTTTAGTGAGCATTCTCAATTGATGGCATTCTTGCTTTGGATTTAAATTGTCCTAATTTAGGTTATTGATATTTCCTTACTTCCTGTTCATCATAGACTGATGCATATTTGCATCAACAGTGTCTTTGGTCCATACTTACCCAGTAGTAAACTAACAAATAAGAATGTACTGTGTCTTAAATATTAATATTCATGCCTTTATTCCTAAAGGAGATGTGTACATAACACCCCCCTCATTTTTTCCTTAGAGATGTTTTTCTTACTAAAATTAGCCAGGTAATAAGAGTAGAAGATCGTAAGATTTTTTGCCTGATAATATGGACAATAAAAAAAGTGAATAAACTAAACAATAAAAATAAATGGTATTACCAATCTTCTGTCTTCTCTCAATGCTTTCTCATGCATATTTGAAAACCAAGGTCAGGGCAGGGGCTGGGGACAGGAGATGGAGAGACCAGTTCACATAGACCCAGGCATTCCCTGTGAAGGAGATATCTTCAAGTATCTAGCTGGCTCAGCCAGCTGATTTTTTTGAATTTTCCCATAAACAATTATGTAATTTGCAAAAAAAGTTCTTTTTCTACTTTTTTCTTACTCATATTTTCATATTTATTTTTATTTTTTGCCTTATATGAATTAACTGAAAATGATGAAAGTAAAGGTTCTTTTTTTTTTCTGATTTTAAATATAATGCCTCTAGATCAAATTATCTGTGGCATGGGAGTAGGAGGTAGGATTGGTGCTGATGGAGATATGAGATTGGTTATGTAGAGAAGGATTGATCATATAACTGAATATGTTAAGGGTGATGGAATCTAGTTTTCATATTGGCAAAGAAGGGTGTTAGAAAGGCAGAAAGAGAAAAAATTGTTTGAAACCCTGTGGTGGATTAATATTACTGAGAACTGTGTTAAGGAATCGTTTTAAACACATATGTAGATAGATTTAGAGAGATATAGATTTAAATCTATGTGAGTATGTGAGACAGCAACATAGTAATAAATATTAGTGTAAATATATGTGTGTATGTGAATATGTATGTACACACAAACACATATGTGCATACATACATATATTCCCTGGTTTTATACATTGAGAGAACTGAGATTAGAGGCAACCCAATAACAATCTTTTCCTCAGATATTACCTTCTAAGTATTATTCACTACTAAGAGCAACTGCACCTCTTTAGAAAATGACTGATTCCAGGGCAGAGGCTGGGAAAGTATAAGAAGACCATTGAACATCTTATTTCACTAGAATAAAAGAAAGTACTTAAACAATTGTGGAAACATGTCAAAAGGACACAAATCATAGCTTTAAGTCCCTCCTACTAGTCTAACATTAAAGTAAGTAATAATAGTAACAGATTAAAATTCATTGAATAAAATAGTAAATCATGAGTCCATACAGATGTAAATTCATAAGTAAATAATTTGAAATTTCATGAGGAACTGGATATTTACATAGTTTCAGAATATACCATTAATTTATAGTGGAGGAACTTGGCAGACATGACCTAATCAAGTGATCCAAGTCAACATCATCATTAATCGGACAAATTTAAATAATGTACCATTTGATGGATGCACACAGAATCACTTTGAGATATTCCTGCCAAAGTACATAGCCAAATCTAATTATGAGACAATATTAGGCAAACCATAGTTAATGGATACTCTCCAAAATAACTGGCTATTAGTCTCCCAAAAATGTCAAGATCATGAAAGTGAAGGAGTGAGGAGATATTCCAGACTAAGGAGACTAAGGTGACATCAACAGGTAACCCAGGCTTTTGAACTGGATCCTTTTGCTATTAAAAACCTTATTGAAAAATCTGTAAATAAAACCACCATATGACACAGCAATTCCAATCCTAGGTATATATCCAAAAAATAAAACCACTAATTAGAAAAGATACATGCACCACAATGTTTATAGCAGCACAGTTTACAATAACCAAGATATGGAAGCAACGCAACCCAACTGTCCATCAACAAAAGAATGGATAAAGAAGATGTGAGTCATACATATATATATATTTACATGCCATACAAAATGAATGAAATTTTGCTGTTTGTTACAACATGGATGGACCTAGAGGGTATTGCGTTTTGTGAAATAAGTCAGACAGAGAAAGGCAAATACTGTATAATATAACTTATATGTAGAATCTAAAAAAGTAGTACAAACAAGTGTAAATAGCAAAAGAGAAATAGACTCACAGATACAGAAAACAAACTAGTGGTTACCAGTGAGGAGAGAGAAGGAGGGAGGGGCACATTAGGGGTATGGAATTAAGATATACAGACTACTATGTATAAAATAAACAAGCGAGATTGTCGAGATTGGTTCAAGATGGCAGAGTAGAAGGACATGCTCTCACTCCCTCTTGTGAGAGCACCAGAATCACAACTAACTGCTGAACAATCATATACAGGAAGACACTGAAACTGACCAGAAAAGATACCCCACATCCAAAGACAAAGGAGAAGTCACAATGAGACGGTGGGAGGGGCGCAATCACAATAAAATCAAATCCCATATCTGCTGGGTGGGTGACTCACAAACTGGAGAACACTTATACCACAGAAGTCCACCCACTGGAGTGAAGGTTCGGAGCCCCACATCAGGCTTCCCAACATAAGGGGTGGAAACAAGAGGAGGAATTCCTACAGAATCAGACTTTGAAGGCTAGCAAGATTTGATTACAGGACTTCAACAGGACTGGGGGAAACAGAGACTCTGCTCTTGGAGGGTACAAAATAGTGTGTACATAGGGGCCCAGGGGAAGGAGCAGTGACCCCATAGGAGACTGAACCAGACCTGCCTGCTAGTGTTGGAGGGTCTCCGGCAGAGGTGGGGGGTGGCTTTGTCTCTCCTTGAGCACAAGGACACTGGCAGCAGAAGTTCTGGGAAGGACTCATTGGCCTGAGGCCTCCCAGAGTCCACCATTAGCTCCACCAAAGAGCCCAGGTAGGCTCTAGTGTTGGGTCACCTCAAGCCAAACAACCAACAGGGAGGGAACCCAGCCCCACCCATCAGCAGACAAGCAGATTAAAGTTTTACTGAGCTCTGCCCACCAGACCAACAGCCAGCTCTACCCACCACCAGTCCCTCCCATCAGGAAACTTGCACAAGCCTCTTAGATAGCCTAATTCACCAGAGGGCAGACAGCAGAAGCAAGAAGAACTACAATCCTGAAGCCTGTGGAACAAAAACCACATTCACAGAAAGATAGACAAGATGAAAAGGCAGAGGGTTATGTACCAGATGAAGGAACAAGATAAAACCTCAGAAAAACAACTAAATGAAGTGGAGATAGGCAACCTTCCAGAAAAAGAATTCAGAAAAATGATAGTGAAGATAATCCAGGACCTTGGAAAAAGAATGTAGGCAAAGATCGAGAAGATGCAAGAAATTATTAACAAAGACTTAGAAGAATTAAAGAACAAACAAATAGAGATGAACAATACAGTAACTGAAATGAAAACTACACTAGAAGGAATCAATAGCAGAATAACTGAGGCAGAAGAATGGATAAGCGACCTGAAAGAGAGAATGGTTGGATTCATTGCTGCAGAACAGACTAAAGAAAAAAGAATGAAAAGAAATGAAGACAGCCTAGGAGAACTCAGGGACAACATTAAACACACCAACATTCACATTATAGGGATCCCAGAAGAAGAAGACAGAGAGAGAGAAATGACATGAGAAAATATTTGAAGTGATTATAGTCAAAAACTTCCCTCACATGGGAAAGGAAATAGCCCCACAAGTCCAGGAAGCACAGAGAGTCCCATACAGGATAAACCCAAGGATAAATATGCTGAGCCGCATAGTAATCAAATTGGCAAAAATTAAAGACAAAGAAAAATTATTGAAAGCAGCAAGGGAAATACGACAAATAATATACAAAGGAACTCCCATAAGGTTAAGAGCTGATTTCTCAGCAGAAACCCTACAAGCCAGAAGGGAGGGGCATGACATATTTAAAGTGATGAAAGGGAAAAACCTACAGCCAAGATTTTTCTATCCGGCAAGGATCTCATTCAGATTCGATGGAGAAATCAAAAGCTTTACAGACAATCAAAAGCTAAAAGAATTCAACACCACAAAATCAGCTCTACAACAAATTCTAAAGGAACTTCTCTAACTGGGAAACACAAGAGAAGAAAAGGACCTACAAAAACAAAGCCAAAACAATTAGGAAAATGGTAATAGGAACATACATATCAATAATTACCTTAAATGTGAATGGATTAAATGCTCCAACCAAAAGACACAGGCTCGCTGAGTGGATACAAAAACAAGACCCATCTATATGCTGTCTACAAGAGACCCACTTCAGACCTAGGGACACATACAGACTGAAAGTGAGGGGATGGAAAAAGATATTGCATGCAAACGGAAATCAAAAGAAAGCTGGATAGCAATACTCATACCAGATGAAATAGACTTTAAAATAAAGAATGTTACAAGAGACAAGGAAGACACTACATAATGATCAAGGGATCAATCCAAGAAGAAGATATAACAATTATAAATATATATGCACCCAACATAGGAGCACCTCAATATATAAGGCAACTGCTAACAGCTCTAAAAGAGGAAATCAACAGTAACACAATAATACTGGGGGACTTTAACACCTCACACCAATGGACAGATCATCCAAACCGAAAATTAATAAGGAACACAAGCTTTAAATGACACAAGAGACCAGAGAGATTTAATTGATATTTATAGGACATTCCATCCAAGAAAAGCAGGTTACACTTTCTTCTCAAGTGTGCATGGAATATTCTCCAGGATAGATCACTTTTTGGGTCAAAAATCAATCCTCAGCAAATTTAAGAAAATTGAAATCATATCAAGCATCTTTTCTGACCACAACGCTATGAGATTAGAAATCAATTACAGGAAAAAAATGTAAAAAACACAAACACAGGGAGGCTAAACAATATGTTACTATATAACCAAGAGATCACTGAAGAAATCAAAGAGGAAATCAAAAAATACCTAAAGACAAATGACTATGAAAACACAACCATCCAAAACCTATGCGATGTAGCAAAAGCCATTCTAAGAGGGAATTTTATAGCAAAACAAGCCTATCTCAAGAAACAAGAAAAATGTCAAATAAACAATCTAACCTTACACCTAAAGGAACTAGAGAAAGAAGAACAAACAAAACCCTAAGTTAGCAGAAGGAAAGAAATCACAAAGATCAGAGCAGAAATAAATGAAATAGAAACAAACAATAGCAAAGATCAATAAAACTAAAATCTGGTTCTTTGGGAAGATAAACAAAATTGATAAACCATTAGCCAAACTCACCAAGTAAAAGAGGGAGAGACTCGAATCAATAAAATAAGAAATTAAAAAGGAGAAGTTACAACAGACACTGCAGAAATACAAAGCATCCTAAGAGACTACTACAAGCAACTTTATGCCAATAAAATGGACAACATGGAAGAAATGGACAAATTCTTAGAAAGGTATAACCTTCCAAGACTGAACCAGGAAGAAATAGAAAATATGAACAGGCCAACCACAAGTAATGAAATTGAAACTGTGATTAAGAATCTTCCGACAGACAAAAGCCCAGGACCAGATGGCTTCACAGGGGAATTCTATCAAACATTTAGAGAAGACCTAACACCCATCCTTTTCAAACTCTTCCAAAAAATTGCAGAGGAAGGAACACTCTCAAACGCGTTCTATGAGGCCACCATCAGCCTGATATCAAAACCAGACAAAGATACTACAAAAAAAGAAAATTACACACTAATATCACTGATGAATATAGATGCAAAAATCCTCAACAAATTACTAGCAAACATAATCCAACAACACATTAAAAGGATCATACACCATGATCCAGTGGGATTTATCCCAAGGATACAAGGATTCTTCAATATAGGCAAATCAATCAATGTGATACACCATATTAAAAAATTGAAGAATAAAAGCCATACGATCATCTCAATAGATGCAGAAAATGCTTTTGACAAAATTCAACACCGGTTTTTGTTAAAAACTCTCCAGAAAGTAGGCGTAGAGGGAACCTACCTCAGCATAATAAAGGCCATATACGACAAACCCACTGCAAACATCATTCTCAATGGTGAAAAACTGAAAGCATTTCCTCTAAGATCAGGAACAAGACAAGGATGTCCACTCTCACCACTATTATTCAACATAGTTTTGGGAGTCCTTGCCATGGCAATCAGAGAGGAAAAAGAAATAAAAGGAATAAATATTGGAAAAGAAGAAGTAAAATTGTCACTGTTTGCAGATGACATGATACTCTACACAAAGAATCCTAAGGATGTCACCAGAAAACTACTAGAGCTAATCAATGAATTTAGTAAATTTGCAGGATACAAAATTAATGCACAGAAATCTCTCACATTCCTATACACTGAAGATGAAAAATCTGAAAGAGAAATTAAGGAAACACTCCCATTTACCTTTACAACAAAACGAATAAAATACCTAGGAATAAACCTACATAGGGAGACAAAAGACCTGTATGCAGTGAACTATAGGACACTGATAAATTAATTAAAGATGATACCAACAGATGGAGAGATACACCATGTTCTTGGATTGGAAGAATCAATATTGTGAAAATGACTATACTACCCAAAGCAATCTACAGATTCAATGCAATTCTTATCAAATTACCAATGGCATTTTTTACGGAACTGGAACAAAAACTATTAAAATTTGTATGTAGACACAAAAGACCCCCAATAGCCAAAGCAGTCTTGAGGGAAAAAAACAGCGGGAAGAATCAGACTCCCTTATTTCAGACTATACTACAAAGCTACAGTAATCAAGACAATATGGTGGTAGCAGAAAAACAGAAATGTAGATCAATGGAACAGGATAGAAAGCCCAGAGATAAACCCATGCACCTGTGGTCAACTTATCTATGACAAAGGAGGCAAGGATATACAATGGAGAAAAGACACTCTCTTCAATATGCGGTGCTGGGAAAACTGGACAGCTACATGTAAAGAATGAAATTAAAACACTCCCTAACACCATACACAAAAAGGAACTCAAAATGAATTAGAGACCTAAATGTAAGACCAGACACTATAAAGCTCTTAGATGAAAACATAGGAAGAACACTCTTTGACATAAATCACAGCAAGGTCTTTTTTGATCCACCTCCTAGAGTAATGGAGATAAAGACAAAAATAAACAATTGGGACTTAAGGAAACTTAAAAACTTTTGCAAAGCAAAGGAAACTACAAACAAGACAAAAAGACAACCCTCAGAATGGGAGAAAATATTTGCAAATGAATCAACGGACCAAGGAATAATCTCCAAAATATATAAACAGCTCATGCAGCTCAATATTAAAGAAACAAACAACTCAATCCAAAAATGGGCAGAAGACCTAAATAGACATTTCTCCAAAGAAGACATACAGATGGCCAAGAAGCACATGAAAAGCTCCTCAACATCACTAATTATTAGAGAAATGCAAATAAAAACTACGATGAGGTATCACCTCACGCCAGTTAGAATGGGCATCAGCAGAAAATCTACAAACAACAAATGCTGGAGAGGGTGATTTTAAATTCTTAATCTATAATGGATCAATATTTCTGTAAAATGCAGTAAAAATATTATATAATGTCAAAGTGTTATAATAGTTTTTAAAAGCTTACTACTAATGTTTGTACTTTACCTTGTAATATATCAGTCAGAAACAGTCATGACTTCAGATCTGTGCCAGTGTGTGGACCACACTTTTCAGAGCATTGCTCTGGATTACATATAGTCTTTTGTGATAAAATATGTACTCATTATTTTAGGTAAATGGTTCTAGGAAATTGGCTTCAGGTTGCACAAATGTGTATGACATAACAAATACTTATGAATATGCATGGGCATTATGTAGTTTTTTTAAAGGCAGTCAAGATAGAATATATATTCTGTTCTATTCAATATATTCTATATTGCTGTTTTTTTCTATTCATGGATTAAATTCAACTTGGTGTATTCATTAGTCATACATGTCAGTCAGGATCCTGGCAGGAAAAAAGTGGCACACTAACCCAAAAGAATTACATTAGGGGACCATATTCTGAGACATAGGGAGGGTTAAGGGAACCTACAGGATACAGTGAGGGACCCTGAGATTAGCAACAGCAGGCAGTTGTTACTATTTTTAGGATTAGGAGGGCAAATGGATGTGAATCAATTTTCAGAGCCTGGTGAAAGCTGCAGTCATGGAAGAATCACTGTCCAACAGTTGTGTGACCATAAAGAAATGCATTGAAGGTAGTGGAAGGGGCATAGATATCTCAACTTCCCCTTTCATTGGTCCTCTGTGCTCCACAGTTAGAGTCTCCTTTTGCACAATCCAACTGGAAATCAAATGGCAAGGGAGCCTCAGTGGTGCAGTTCATGGAAGTCAGCCTCCCAGGGTACAGGTCAAAGGGAGATAGATAGAAAACGGATTGTAGAGAGACAAATGAAAAATAAACCATATAGCATTTTTTAGAAATGTCTTTAGTTCAGTTGCTATTATTTACTTTAAAGTTTTCTGTCTGTTCAGTCATGAAATTGTCTCTAATTTTCTATCTCTGTGTTTCTTTTCAGATTTAAGTATTAGAATGATAGTTCACTCATTGAATGAGTCCAAATGAATTCTTCCCACTTATTCTATGGTCTCTTCTTCAAGTGTTTGGAAGATTGCTGACTAAAGATTATCACACTAATAATAGACAGGAAGTTGAATCAAGAGTAGAATCAGGGAGACACTTTAAGAGGTCATTACCATTTTTCACTTTTAAAAGTTTGAGGTCACAATCTAAGGCTAAGGATGGAGAGAGGAAAATGGGTCTGAGATGCATTCACTGTGCACAATCAGTCAGATGTGTAGACTGGCTGACTGGTTGAAAGAGATAAGAAAAAAAAAATATGTTGAGATAACTTCCAAATTTGGAGTTTCGTTGACTGGATGGTATCATTTACCTCAATAATTAACATAAGGCTGGGCAATGTTTTCCCTGCACTGGGAGCCACATGAGCAGTGATGAAAGGTTCAGTTTTAAACATGGTGACTGATGTGCTATGGAGACATTTAAATGCAGATGTTTGTGAGAAAATGTGAAATACATTTCTGGATCTCTGGAGGGAGAGCTCAACTGAGGTTACAGATAAAGGAGTCATCAGCATTTAGGTATGGTTTAAGACATTATTATTATTATTGTTTGTGTTATTATTAACAGCCATCATATGTTGAAAAACCACAATATGTCAGGAGCTTGGTAAAATCAGAGAAGTTCAGTAACTTGTTTCCTTAGGAGAAGATGAATTCTCTAAGTGTAGAGAAATTCAGAAGTCAGATTTTTATAGGGGTGGGGTAGTAGTGGGAAGGAAGAAGCATCAGCAAATAGAAAATCTGATTTTTTTCCAATTTGATATATATTGTTCATATTAACTATTCTAAGTGATTACTTTTTTTTCTAAACTGCTTTTCTTTGGTCTGTAATAATGAGGCTAAGTACATAGCCTCAGGGTCATATAGTCACAAAGTTCATGAGAAAAACAACACCCAGGATTAGGACTAGGAAAAAAAATAAGGTCTTTCTAAAGCGATCCTGTGACCGTCGTAATTGATCTTATAATTGAACATTTTTTCTGTCTTTGCTCTGAATTTTAGGAAATCCAGATGAGTTGGGTGTATGGCACCTATACAGGATATTAGAGTATACATAATCTATATTAATTTCGCCACTGGCATTATCTCAATGTCAACTCTTTTATCCCTAAATGTCAATGTTTTCTATTTTATTCCTATTCAATATATTTCTGTGAGCAACATTAAATATCGAATGAGGTAGAATATTTTTTAAATGAATACAAATGTAATCATGTAATTCTGTTTCACAGAGCAGTTTTCCTAATTCTCAAACCATTTGGGTTTGCAAGGTCGACCCATTTCAAATTTTAATTTTCAGTATTTATCAAGTCAAAATAACATTTGACACTAAACCCAAATGAGTAACATATGAGAGTCAGTGTGGACGATCTTAACATAATGTTTACTGGATAAGTGCTCTAATGATATTGCTACAGAAGTACAGAACTCATTATGTTTAATCAGTACAATACAACTCCTGATATTCATTTAAAATATATTGTTTTAAGCAATCTTCAAGAATTATGTGGGATATCATATGTTATACGCTAGAAGAATTGCTTTTAACCAGAGTTTGCCTCTGAATTTTCATATATTTACTAGGTCTTTTTAAATTATAATCACATAAAAGTTAAATACTACAGAAATGAAGTCTTCTGTTTCAACACTTTACCCACAGTTTCCACTCATAAGAAGTAAACATGTTGAATGATTTTTTAGAAACATGTACAAATTTAAAATTCACATGCAAGCATAACATATAGATATGTATATACATGTGTTGTCACTAATAATTTGCATTCACCTCTTCCTATCTGTTCATATGGGTCCATTTGATTCTTCTTTATGAGTATATAATATTCTGTTATAATAATTTGTCCACTCATTCAGTATTTGTTGAGTACCTAATCCATGCCAGGGACTTTTCTATATGCAGTTTAATAGGATATTCATGGTCTCTGCCCTGATGGAGCCTAAGAGTCCAGAAGGTGAGAGACAAAAAAGTAAATTAAATATCTATTTTGGAATTTACTTTAGAGGAATGAAATAGGTTATGCAAATATAAAGTAATAGGAGAGATGTATTTATTTAGGATGATTTGGAAAGTCTTCTCTCTGAGGAGGTGCCATTTGAGCTGAGACTTGGAATACTGAACAGAAGCAACCAGACACCAAGAGAAGGTCAAAATCTCTTTTCCACACTGTTACATAGTATTTCATTGACATATTATACCACGATTTATTTATTCATTGCCTTCTCTAGCTAGAAGTTTTCTTTTTTCTCTATTAGAAAAATACTGTTATAAACATTTGTGCACAAGTCTCTTGGTATACATGTGCAAGAATTTCTCTAAGGCATATACCCAGAAATAAATTTGCACAATCATAGATATTTATATATACTTTAATATATTCCAAATTATTTCCCAGCATATTGTGTATATTTACATTCCCATTAGCAGTATGGAAGAAGGTCTATTGTTCGACAATTTGCCAGTACTTTGTAATGCTATTTTTTTCTTAAGTTATATTACTCTTAAGTGATATGACCTAAAATAATTCCCTCTCAACTTCAGTGACACTCTGATTCTTCCTACTTCCTGGTATCTCCACTGCCACTTTTGTTGGTGTCTTTCCGTTGGTGCCCCTTAAGTGTTGGTGTTTCATCCTTCTCTTTTGTGTTCTCTCTCTCTGCGTCCTACTTCTTATTTCCCTCTCTCTGCCCCACTATTGCCCTCAAAATGCACAGCCCTTATAATTTTGTTATTTTTGTTATATCAGTGTTCACATTGCCAGGGAGTGTATGATGACAAAGATGTAGCTTACCTGCCACATTGCCATAGAGAAGTCAATTAAGGGTGAAGGAATACAGACACAGTTGACGTGTGTAAGTAACACTTGATCCATTTGAAGAACTATCCATGGATTGTAAAATGAAGGAAAGGTAGCAATTTGTATAGATAAATGCAATTAGGGACATGTCCTCAGAAGAACAGATGATAAACTATCATTGATGCCTGTTGCAGATTTAGAGCTAGTGTCTTAAAAGTATTGTAAACATAAATTACAAGATATGACAGGAGGCGAGAGGCATCCAGCAAGTAGAAAACAGAATTTATGGTAGAGAGTGGATACGGCTCCTACTTAAGAGGAGGAGATCCCAGAGACGCTCATGAGATGTTCGTCTGTAATGGCACGTGGTAGCAAAGGAATGTTTTTTATTTGTTTTGTGGTTTCTTCTTAATGGGTGTAGACATCACAGATATTTTTGTCAAGAAATATATCTGTTACCTAACGTTGTCATGTATTCTTCAGATATTTTGGGAATATAATTATGTTATATAAATAATTATAACGTGTACAAATGTGATTTGTTATCTATTATTGTTGAACTATAATATTTTGTGTTATACCCTGTGCTAAGCACTCTTGTAGGGATTTTTTTTTTTTTATTTAACCTACACCACAATGCTATGAATTAGTGATAGTATTATCTCCATTACAGATGTACAAACTGAGACTTACAAAGGCAATTCACTTTGCTCAAGATCATAACTTGTAGGTATCTGATCCCGGCTTGAACCTGTGTCCTACAGACTCAAAGGCTATACCCATACCTACAACATACTGTTACTTATCAGTGATGACTTAAGTGCCCAATGAGCTGCATGCACACTAAATGCTATGAGAGGCTAGAGAGGGAGATAAGGAAAGATAAAGACTTCAAAGAAGATGGGGACTTGATCAGCCAAGGCACTTCGTTATATGCAGGAAAATAGTGGTATGGAGCTAGTGTAAACATAGGCAGAGCCTGGGAAACACGTTCTATGGCCCATAAATAGACCAGTTTGGATAATATCCAGGGAATATATAGGTTTTTAGACAGAGTTGAGTTTGCAGAAGTAGATATGTATGAACTTTTAGAGTTTATTAAATGCAAGGATAACAAATTTTAAACCAGTGTAGGAAGTAAATGATAGCAATCATAGTGTCTTTAACAGGAAAGTTAAAAAAAGAAAATAATATTTTAGGATAACTAATCTTCCAGTACTAAGTAGGATAAATCAAAATGGAAAGAAATGGAGCCGGGAAATGAATTAGGCAATTAGGAAGTGTCACATTATTAAGCCTGGCCTAGGGAAGTGACCTTGAAGATTGAAAGGGGACAGAGGAACCTTTTTATAAAAACTTTAAAATGCTTTCTAAGTTGTGTTTAAATGTTACTACCATTACCCAGTGAGGTTTGGGAGCCCTATCCATGTACCCCTACAGTGTCCATACAAGATTCTATCAGAATATCTGCTTGTTTCTCTGATGATTCAACTATGAATTTGCCTTGATGGCAAAGAGTTTGCTATTTCTTTCTATCCTAGTGCCTAAGCATTCTGCACAAAAAAAAAAAAAGTGAATATGCACCAAGCTTAAATAGGATAGTAATAATAATAATAATACCTGTAACATACTTTACAGCTTGCAGAGTTGAGTCTACCTTTGAAAGATATCATGAATTCATCTACTTACCCATCCCCCCAGCTACTGCCAGAATTGCATTTACTAACTACTCCATTTGCACTTATATTCCCTTCAATTCATTGCCTATACAGCAGCCAGAATGATACTTTTCTAGTACAAATTTTATTGTATCACTTAAAGGCTTAAAAACATTTTCTGTTTTCAAATTAAAACCCTACAAGTTTTTGCATAATCTTGTCATATAATTCTCTTTTCTAGATTCATTCCCTCTCAACCAGAGTAGCTTTCTTTCAGTTTCTTGAAAACTCGGAACTCTCTCATGATGCTCCAGTTATCTATTGCAATGGAACAACCTGCCCCAAAACTTAGTGGTTTAAAACAACAACATTGATTTTGCCCACGAATCTGTAATTTGGGCAAGGCTCAGCAAAGGGAACTTGTCTCTGAGGGTACTACTCACAGGTTAGGAGCTGGAATCACCTGAAAGCATGTTATTCACTTGTTTGGCAATTGATGCTAATTGGCTGAGGCTTTAGATGAGCCTGTCAGTGGTAACAACTATATGTGGCTTTTACATGTGGCTTGTGCTTTGTCACAATGTGGAGGCTGGGTTCCCAGGGTAAGCCTCCCAAAAGAGAGAGAACCAGGCAGAAGCTGTATCACCTTTTCTAACATAGCCTCAAAAGTTGGGCAGCATCATGTCCATCATACTCTGTTAATCAAAAGCAAGTACAAGGACTAACCCATTACCAAGTGGAGGGGAAGTTAGACTCCTTTTGATGGGACAAATGTCAGAAAAATTTTACATCTTTTAAAACCACTACCCATGCCTCTGGGCATTTGTACCTGACTATCTGTCACCTTAATATGAGCTTCTCTTTCTTTTCTTTTCTAACTTTTATACTTCAAGTTTCAGTTGAACTATCAGCTTACTACACGTGCCTTCTTATCCTCTACATCTAAATTAGGTCCTTTAGTTAGACTTCCACAACACTCCATGTTCTTTTAAAGCACTCGTTACCATCTGAAATGACATATTTACTTAATACTTGTATTGCCAGCCATCAGTCTGTCAGTTCCATAAGACCAAAGATTACTCATGTATTATTCACTGATATGACTGAAAAGCCTAGTCAAGAACCTGTACATTATAGTTTTTCAGTTAATATTTGTTTATTAATGCACAATGGAAGAAGTTTGCTTGTTTTTAAGACCCTTATTCTTTAGAGGAATTTGGAATAGGGCTTCTTACCTTTGAGAAACTTCAATTAACTTATTAACCCTAAAACATATGTATTTTTAGAATACAGGTAACCTTATTTTGAAAAAAAAATGTTCTTAATGTCACAAAGCATTCAACCTTTTAATTTTCTTAATTATAGTAAATGTTAAACTCTTTCAACCTTCAATGCTACGCTATTCCCCTAAAAAACCAAAAAAGAAAAACAAAACCAAGTTTTACATTTCCAAGAACTGTATACCCTCAGGGGCAAAAGACCTTTCAAGATTTTGAAGCACAAGATTGTCCTTGGAGAGAGAAAGCTGTTTTGTGAGAGCACCCAGTACTGAAAATGGAATACATGTGTTTTTGTTGTTTTTAAGTATTATTTCACTGTTCACTGTATCATCTGGAGTTATATCAGGAGAATCTATCCTCATTAACACACCTCCCTGCATCAAATTAACTTTATGTTTAGTGCTTCCAAAAGTACAATATATGAATGGATTGACAATATGAAACCTCTTTTCTTACCATTTGGCAGAGATCAGAAAGAGACGGGAGACACCTCTCCTTTGCCTTCAGAGGACTATGCTGTTTTGAAGAAAAACTTCAAACTTTTACTTTTAGAGAATTTAATTTTACTTTCAAACTTTTACTTTTAGAGAATCATAATAATTTCTAGCCTTCTGAGAGCTGCTCACACTTTCTCTTTGGTAACTGGTAGCATATGGGTTCTGATGGGCCGATAGGTAATGCTTATATGTGCTTATCATTTGTTTTTGTTTGTGTTTTGTTTTTTACAGTGAAATGGCCTATCTTCCCACTGATGGGATTCAGCTGTGTGAAATGAGACAGCTGATTTCTGACCTAGAATGGCCTGTGTAGATCATCCTTAATCTTATAAAGGCTAGGTTTGACAAAGACTCACTCTTCTTGCCTTTTTGTCAGTTGTTAAGATCCAGAGCCATTTTATATCCACACTGAGACTTGTATTCCTGGATATCACCTACCTGCTCTGAGGTTGCCCTGAGCAAGTTGATTAACCCTTTATCTATTTGCTCACCTGTAAGGTGAAGATAATAATACCAACCTCACAAGCTTGAATAGCTTAATATAGTAGAGAGATTAACACAGTGCCTGAATTAATAAATGTTAGTGTTTGGTGTGTTGTTTACATTGAATATCAGTGTTTTCCTAATAGCAATTTTCAAGTAATAAAAAGAAGTCCCCATTGATGTTTATCTCCAGGTATGGGGAGGGAAGGCAGAATCTGAACAACCAAAGAAAAACCTAAAAACTGCTGTGTTCTTTTCCAACAGTGAACAAAGTTGTCATTCATATTTTACCTTGTTTTGTATTTCCTAGAGCTTATCTAGAGGTGCCTGGAAGTTACTAACTTTTGCTATGAATCTGATAAACTGAGGTTTGTTATTCATGTTTGAGGCACTTAATGTGAGTTTGAGGACTCTCATTTGGGGCCTAGTTGTGTGTGTCAGGGTGGGGAGGGGATGAATAATTGGGTAGTTAACTCAGTGAGCAGAAAACAGCAAACAGCAAAAGACCATTTGTAAGGTTTCAATTGTGATATCAATTGGGCATTAATGTATGGGTTCCTCACTTAGCTATCCTCATAATTCTATTACCCAAGCTCAGAAAATACCAGAAACTGTTTTAGGTGTTGTGCCTATCCTGTTAAATGAGAACAGAAGGATAAAGAACAAACATGTAAAAAACAAAGCTCCCATGTTGAGATTATGATAAATGCAGTGAGAGACTTAAATGGGATGCTATGTGGTGTTGGTGGTAATGGTAAAGTGGAGTCAAGGAAGATTTCTATGAAGAAGTCTAATTTGAACTAAATATATAAATATGAAGAGAAATGTATTTTTGTATTTCATACATAGGAAAAATAAACGCAGTGCCCTAAGGCAGAAAAGAATTTAGCTTGCTCCAGGAACAGGAAAAAAAAAAAAAAAAAAAGACCATGTGCTTGGAATGTTAAGAGGAGGTACTAGGAAAAGAAGTTAAAGGGATGTGTGCTCACTCCCTCTTTCAAGAGCACCAAACCACAATTAACTGCTGAACAATCAATCATCAACAGAAAGACATTGGAACTCACCAAAAAAGATACCCTACATCCAAAGACAAAGGAGAATCTGCAATGAGATGGTAGGAGGGACACAATCACAAAAAAATCAAATCCCATAACTGCTGGGTGGGTGACTCACAAACTGGAGTACAATTATACCATGGAAGTTCATCCACTGGAGTGAAGGTTCTGAGCCTCATGTCAGGCTTCCAAAACTGGGGATCTGGCAATGGGAGGAGAGAATTGGACTTTGAAGGCCAGCGGGATTTGATTGCAGGACTTTGACAGGACTGGGGGAAACAGAGACTCCACACTTGGAGGGCACACACAAAGTAGTGTACAAACCAGAACCAAGGGGGAGGTGCAGTGACCCCATAGGAAGCTGAACCAGACCTACCTGTTAGTGTCAGAGGGTATCCTGCAGAGGCAGGGGGCAGCTGTGGCTCACCATGGAACAAGGACACTGGCAGCAGAAGTTCTGGAAGTACTCATTGGCATGAGGCCTCCCAGAGTCCACCACTAGCCCCACCAAAGAGCCTGTAGGCTCCAGTGCTGCATTGTCTCAGGCCAAACAACCAACAGGGAGGGAACACAGCCCCACCTATCAGCAGACAAGTGGATTAAAGTTTTACTGAGCTCTGCCCATGAGAGCAACACCCAGCTCTACCCACAACTAGTCTCTCCCATTAGGAAGCTTGCACAAGCCTCTTAGATAGCCTAATCCACCAGAGGGCAGACAGCAGAAGCAAGAAGAACTACAGTCCTGCAGCCTGTGGAACAAAAACCACATTCACAGAAAGACAGACAAGATGAAAAGGCAGAGGACTATGTCCCAGATGAAGGAATGAGATAAAACCCCAGAAAAACAACTAAATGAAGTGGAGATAGACAACCTTCCAGAAAATGAATTCAGAATAATGATAGTGAAGATGATCCAGGACCTTGGAAAAATAATGGAGGCAAAGATCGAGAAGATGCAAGAAATGTTTAAGAAAGACCTAGAAGACATAAAGAACAAGTACCTAGAAGAATTAAGAAAAAACAAACAGAGATGAACAATACAATAACTGAAATGAAAAATTTACCAGAAGGAAACAATAGCAGAATAACTGAGGCAGAAGAACAGATAAGTTATCTGGAAGACAGAATGTTGGAACTCACTGCTATGGAAAAGAAAGGAAAAAAAGAATGAAAAGAGATGAAGACAGCCTAAGAGACCTCTGGGACAACATTAAACACACCAACATTCGCATTATAGGGATCCCAGAGGGAGAAGAGAGAGAGAAAAGACCCAAGAAAATATTTGAAGAGATTATAGTCGAAAACTTCCTGCACATGGGAAAGAAAATAGCCACCTAATTTCAGGAAGTGCAGAGAGTCCCATACAGGATAAACCCAAGGAGAAACACACTAAGATACAAAGTAATCAAATTAACAAAAAATAAAGACAAAGAAAAATTATTGAAAGCAACAAAGGAAAAATGACAAATAACATACAAGGGAACTCCCATAAGGTTAACAGCTGATTTCTCAGCAGAAACTTTGCAAGCCAGAAGGGAGTGGTAAGATAAAGTGATGAAAGGGAAGAACCTACAACCAAGAATACTCTACCCAGCAAGGATCTCATTCAGATTCAATGGAGAAATCAAATGCTTTACAGACAAGCAAAAGCTAAGAGAATTCAGCACCACCAAACCAGCTCTACAACAAATGCTAAAGGAACTCTAAGCAGGAAACACAAGAGAAGAAAAGGACCTACAGTAACAAACCCAAAACAGTTAAGAAAATGGTAATAGGAACATGTATATCGATAATTACTTTAACTGTGAATGGATTAAATGCTCCAACCGAAAGACACAGACTGGCTGAATGGATACAAAAAGAAGACCCATATATATGCTGTCTACAAGAGACCCACTTCAGACCTAGGGACACATACAGACTGAAAGTGAGGGGATGGAAAAAGATATTTCATGCAGATGGAAATCAGAAGAAAGCTGGAGTAGCAATACTCATATCAGATAAAATAGATTTTAAAATAAAGAATGTTACAAGAGACAAGAAAGGACACTACATAATGATCATGGAATCAATCCAAGAAGAAGATATAACAATGATAAATATATATGTACCCAACAAAGGAGCACATCAATACATAAGGCAAATGCTAAGAGGTGTAAAAGGGGAAATCAACAGTAACACAATAATAGTGGGGGAGTTTAACACCTCACTTACACCAATGAACAGATCATCCAGACAGAAAATTAATAAGAAAAAACAAGCTTTAATTGACACAATAGAAGAGATAAATTTAATTGATATTTATAGGACATTCTATCAAAAAACAGCAGATTACACTATCTTCTCAAATGCACAGGGAACATTCTCCAGGATAGATCACATTTTGGGTCACAAATCAAGCCTCAGTAAATTTAAGAAAATTGAAATTATATCAAGCATTCTTTCCGACCACAATGCCATGAGATTAGAAATAAATTACAGGAAAAAAAAAGTAAAAAACATAAAAACCTGGAGGCTAAACAATATGCTACTAAATAACCAAAAGATCACTGAAGAAATCAAAGAGGAAATCAAAAAATACCTTGAGACAAATGGCAATGAAAACATGACTATCCAAAACCTATGGGATGCAGCAGAAGCAGTTCTAAGAGGGAAGTTTATAGCAATATATTTGTACTTCAAGAAGCAAGAAAAATTTCAAATAAACAATCTAACCTTACACCTAAAGGAACCAGAGAAAGAAGAACAAGCAAAACCCAAAGTTAGTAGAAGGAAAGAAATCATAAAGATCAGACCAGAAATAAGTGAAATAGAAACAAAGAAAACAATAACAAAGATCAATAAAACTAAAAGCTGGTTCTTAGAGAAGATAAACAAAATTGATAAACCTTTAGCCAGACTCATCAAGTAAAAGAGGGAGAGGAATAAATCAATAAAATTAGAAATGAAAAGGAGAAGTTACAACAGACACCGCAGAAATACAAAGCATCCTAAGAGACTACTACAAGCAACTGTATGCCAATGGACAACATGGAAGAAATGGACAAATTCTTAGAAAGGTATAACCTTCCAAGCCTGAACCAGGAAGAAATAGAAAATATGAACAGACCAATCACAAGTAATGAAATTGAAACTGTGATTAATAATCTTCCAACAAACAAAAGCCCAGGACCAGATGGCTTCACAGGCGAATTCTATCAAACATTTAGAGAAGACCTAACACCCATCCTTCTCAAACTCTTCCAAAAAATTGCAGAGGAAGGAACACTCCCAAATGCATTCTATGAGGCCACCATCACCCTGATACCAAAACCAGACAAAGACACTACAAAAAAAAAGGAAAATTACACACCAATATCACTGATGAATATAGATGCAAAAATCCTCAACAAAATACTAGCAAACAGAATCCAACAACACATTAAAAGGATCATACACCATGATCATGTGGGATTTATCCCAGGGACGCAAGGATTCTTCAATATATGCAAATCAATCAATGGGATACAATGTATTAACAAACTGAAGAATAAAAACCATATGAGCAACTCAATAGATGCAGAAAAAGCTTTTGACAAATTTCAACACTCATTTATGATAAAAACTCTCCAGAAAGTGGGCACAGAGGGAACCTACCTCAACATAATAAAGGCCATATACGACAAACCCACAGCAAACATCATTCTTAATGGTGAAACACTGAAAGCATTTCCTCTAAGATCAGGAACAAGACAAGGATGTCCACTCTTGCCACTATTATTCAACATAGTTTTAGAAGTTTTACCTACGGCAGTCAGAGAAGAAAAAGAAATAAAAGTAATACAAATTGGAATAGAAGAAGTAAAATTGTCACTCTTTGCAGATGACATGATACTATACATAGAGAATCCTCAAGATGCCACCAGAAAACTACTAGAGCTAATCAATGAATTTGGTAAAGTTGCAGGATACAGAATTAATGCACAAAAATCCCTTGCATTCCTATACACCTACAGTGAAAGATCAGAAAGAGAAATTCAGGAAACAATCCCATTCGCCATTGCAACAAAAAGAATAAAATACCTAGGAATAAACCTACCTAAGGAGGTAAAAGACCAGTACTCAGAAAACTATAAGGCACTGAGGAAAAAAATAAAAGATGACAAGAACAGATGGAGAGATATACCATGTTCTAAGATTGGAGGAATCAATATTGTGAAAATGACTATATTACCCAAAGTGATCCACAGAACCAGTGCAAGCCCTATCAAATTAAAAACGGCATTTTTTACAGAACTAGAACAAAAATCTTAAAATTTGTATGGAGACACACTAGACCCTGAATAGCCAAAGCAATCTTGAGAAGAAAACAAAAAAAAACAAAAAAAACAGAGCTGGAGGAATCAGACTCCCTGCCTTCAGACTATACTACAAAGTCACAGTACTCAAGACAATATGGTACTGGCACTAAAACAGAAATATAGATCAATGGAACATGATAGAAAACCCAGAGATAAACCCATGCATCTATGGTCAACTAATCTTTGACAAAAGGCAAGGATATACAATGGGGAAAAGGTAATCTCTTCAATAAGTGGTGCTGTGGAAACTGGTTAGCTATATGTAAAAGAATGAAATTAGAACACTCCCTAACACCATATACAAAAATAAACTTTAAATGGATTAAAGACCTAATGTAAGACTAGACACTATAAAACTCTTAGAGGAAAACATAGGAAGAACACTCTTTGACATAAATCATAGCAAGATTTTTTTTTGGACCCACCTTCTAGAGTAATGGAAATTAAAAACAAAAATAAACAAATGAGACCTAATGAAACTTAAAAGCTTTTGTAAAGCAAAGGAAACTATAAACAAGACGGAAAGACACCCCTCAGAATGGGAGAAAATATTTGCCAACAAATCAAAGGACAAAGGATTAATCTCCAAAATATATAAACAGCTCATCCATCTCAATATCAAAAAAATAAGCAATCCAATCAAAGAATGGGCACAAGACCTAAATAGACTTTTCTCCAAAGAGATATACAGATGGCCAAGAAGCACATGAAAAGCTGCTCAACATCACTAATTATTAGAGAAATGCAAATTAAAACTACAATGAGGTATCACCTCACACCTGTTAGAATGGGCATCATCAGAAAATCTACAAACAGTAAATCCTGGAGAGGGTGTGGAGAAAAGGGAACCCTCTTGCACTGTTGGTGGGAATGTAAATTGATACAACCACTATGGAGAACAGTATGGAGGTTCCTTAAAAAACTAAAAATAGAATTACCATATGACCCAGCAATCCCACTACTGGGCATATACCCAGAGAAATCATAATTGAAAAAGACACATGCACCCCAATGTTCATTGCAGCACTACTTACAATAGCTAGGTCATGGAAGCAACCTAAATGCCCACTGACAGATGAATGGATAAAGAAGATGTGGTACATATATACAGTGGAATATTACCCAGCCATAAAGAGGAACGAAATTGGGTCATTTGTAGAGACGTGGATGAATCTAAAGACTGTCATACAGAGTGAAGTAAATCAGAAAGAGAAAAACAAATATTGTATATTAACGCATATATGTGGAACCTAGAAAAATGGTACTGATGAACCAGTTTGCAAGGCAGAATAGAGACAGATGTACAGAACAAATGCATCGACACCAAGGTGCGAAAGCGGGGGGTCGGATGAATTGGGAGATTAGGATTGACCTATATACACTAATATGTATAAAATAGATAACTAATAAGAACCTGCTGTATAGCACAGGGAACTCCACTTCGCTGTACAGTAGCAACTAACACAACATGATAAAACCACTATACCCCAATAAAAAAAAATAAAAATAAAACATTAGAAACATCATAAAAGAATAAAAGACTAAGAGATAAATTTTGTGTCTGATACATAACAAGCTCAATAAATATTAATTTCCCTTTAGCTCCACTAGTTCCAAAAAAGAAAAAAAAGTTAAAGGGTTAACCATGACTGTGAATGGACTTGTAGGCCACAGTAAGGAGTTTGAATTTTATATTCAGTTGGTGGGTAACTCCTAAAGGTTTATAATCAAATGAATGATATAGGTTGATCTACTTAAAAAGACAGCTCATGCCACTTCACACGCATCAGGATTACTATTATAAAAACAAAAATAAACAGAAAATAACAAGTGTTGGAGAAGATGTGGAGAAATAGAACCCCTTGTGCATTACTGGAGGGAATGTAAAATAGTGAGTCTTCTGAGGAAAACAGTATGAGAATTCCTCAAAAAATTATATTTAGAATTGCCATATAATCCAGTAATTCCACTTCTAGATATAACCCAAAAAAACTGAAAGATGGGATTGAAATAGATTTTTGTACACCAGTGTTTATAACAGTATTATTTATAATATCCAAAAGATGGACACAACACAAATGTTCATCAACTGATCAATGGATAAATAAAATGTGGTATATACATTCAATGCAATAGTATTCAGCTTTAAAAATTACATTTGTAATATCACATGTTGTAACGCAGATGAACGTTGAAAACATCCTAAATGAAATAAGCCAGACACAGAAGGGCAAATACTGTACGTACCACTAATGTGAGGTACATAGAGTAGTCAAATTCATAGACAGAAAGTAGAACAGAGGTTACCAAGGAATGGTAGAAGAGGAGGATGGGGAGTTATTGTGTAATGGATACAGAATTTCAGTTTGTAATTATGAAATAGCTCTGGAGATGGACGGTGGTGATGGATGCTTAACAATGTACTTAATGCCACCAAATTTTACTGTTGAAAATGGTTAAAATGGTAAATTTTAAGTTACATATTTTTATTGTAGTTAAACAAAAAACACTTCACACTAGTTGGGGAAGGAGAGAGAATAGTACCAATATTTAAAGCACAGAGGCCAGTTGGAGAATCTTGTGATTTCTGGTGGGTGCCCTGGACAAAGGAGTGGCAGCAGAAATAAGAGTTTCCATTCAATGTAAAATTGGAGCTAAGGCATGATGATGGATTGAGTATGAATGGTGAGAAAAAGGAGAATTAAGGATGATTCCTATATTTTTGGGTTAAACAGCAGTGTGATATCAGAGTCTGGGCATTAGGGTGAGGTCAGGATTTAAGGGTTAAATTGGTGTGCCATCAACATGTATATGGTATTTGAAGGATTAATTTTAGAAGAAATAACTGAGGACATTGTAGATACAGTTGACCAGAAACACTGAGACTTATTGTAGTCTTATTATTGTAGAAAGTGCTGGAAAGTAATTAATGAAGTGAGAAGAAAGGATCATTCTCTGGCAAAGATGGTTGTAGTGGTTTTTTAAACTTCGAAACAGAAATGGCCATAAGTATTCTGGCATGGAAATAAGAATATTAGTTGAGCTGGGCAAATTGGACAGTGCAAGGCTGTTTTGCATTGGCAATTAGAGAAGCCCTCAGAAGTAGGAGCTAGTGTTATACCCAGAACATAGGCAACAACAGCTCCTTTCATGATGTAAAATGGAATGTTTTGTTTGTGTAAAAACTACAAAAACTCACAGTTATTGTAGATATGTTTTCAGACGGTCTGCCTTCTCATTTTGAAACGTGAATAGGGTCGCCTAGCATTTCCTAGGATATAGATAGGCAGCTGGGTCTCTTCCATGTCTAAGAGGCAGCCTTGAAGAACAGACAAAGTCAACCTTGGGTGTAGTCAGATCTCTATTTGAATACTGATTACTCCTCTCTTATTGGTGTGTTCCTGGGTAAGTTATTTAATTTTTCTGGGGTTTTGTTCTGTCATTTATAAAATAGAGATACTAGAGATAATAATGCTTAACTCGCAGAATTGCTATAAGATAATGCATGTAAATTGCCTAGTACCTAGTGGGCAGTAAAGGACTGGCAGCAGTTGTTATTATTATCGAGGTCTGTTGGGGGTGGGACTGAAATTTCAGTGTGACCAAAAAATGGATTCTATACAACAAAGTAACAAAGGCATGCTTGGAGACCAAATTATGAATGTCTTGGAAGTTATTCTAGGGAGTTTGCTCTACAGGACTTCAGTAGCTTCAATAGTGCCTGACAGAAAGGAAAAGCTTGGGAATTGTCACAGCCAGAATATATTATATAGATATTGATAGACTGTGTTCTCATCCCTTAGGGAGAGTAAGTAATTATGTCACGGAGAGAATTTAAGGAATTAGCTTCACTTTAAAACATAGAGTAGCTTCTTTCTATCAGATCATTGATCTCTGCACTTTCTATTGCATTCCTCCATCAGTCATTTTTTTTTTTAACATTCACAATCTTATTTACCATTATATCTTTGAACTGACTAACTAAACATTATATATGTTATAAAACATACTCAAAATAGAAATAGTAAGATGAGTTAAGGATGACAAAATTAAATAATAATCTTTGTATTTTACGTAGTAATTGCATTTATATTGCCTTGCTCTTATCAGAACTATTTTTTCATGGAGAGTTCTATGGCTGACTAATGCTTCATTATTTTGAAAATATTGATTTAATACTTTGAAATATGGCAATTTCAAGATTTGTTTATTTCTTTTTTTTATTTGAGTATAGTCAACTTACAATATTATATTAGTTTCAGGTGTGCAACAAAATGATTCAATATTTTTATAGATTATACACCATATAAAGTTATTATAAAATATTTACTATATTCCCTGTACTGTACATTACATCCTTGCAACTTTTTTTTTATACATATATCAATTGTTTGTACCTCTTAATCCCCTTCACCAATCTTGCTCCTCCCCCTACTCCTCTCCTCTCTGGTAGCCACTAGTTTGTTCTCTGTACCTATGAGTCTGTTTCTGTTTTGCTATATTTGTTCATTTGTCTTTATTTTTAGATTCCACATATAAGTGAAAATATACAGTATTTGTCTTTCTCTATCTGCCTTACTTCACTAAGCATAAGATCCATATATTTGTAATCTTCTTAAAAATTGCCTTGGACAAAAAGACACCTCATAAAGATATGTAAATGCAACAGAAAAAGCTATGTCATTAGCTAACTACAAATCACTAGGCTCGTTCTATAATCTTATTCATCAGTTATGCAAAGGTTTTTCGACAAAATTCAGATGGTAAATTCTCATCTTCCCTGATGTCTATCAATTGTTCTTAAAAACAAATCGAAAGGTGTTGCATTTTCATATTTTTAACAAATGGACTTACAACCTACTGAAATTATTCTTTTGGCAGGTTATTTTACAGGTGGAAAATTCTGTTTCTGGAATTTTAAAGTAGGAAATTCTGAGACAGTTTTAATAGGTGATGTATTTATATCTTTTGAGTACAAATGCATGTGATAATGGAAACACTTCCAAACATGCATCTTTAAAAAAATACTCTCTATGTGGGACATATTTCTTTCAAAAGCACATTTTTTCTCCTAATTGCTAAAACATCACTTTTATCTTAATGGGACAGATTATATGTTCTTTTTATTCATAATCCCAATGTAGCTATTGAGTAGTATACTGCAGTTGACCTTTGAACAACACATGTTTGGACTGTGCAGGTCTGCTTACATGCAAACGTTTTCAATAAATGTATTGGAAAAATTTTTGGAGATTTACGGCAATTTGAAAAAACCGTGCAGATGAACAATGTAGCCTAGAAATACCGAAAAAATTAAGCAAAAGGTATGTCATGAATGTATAAAATATATGTAAATATACACATACTTACAAAATATGTTATTCAACTTTTTATGTTGTCGGTAAGGCTTCTGGTCAATAGTAGGCTATTAGTAGTTACATTTTGGGGAAGTTAAAAGTTATACTCAGATTTTTGACTGCGTGGGGGATCAGCACCCCAACCCCCACATTGTTCAAGAGTCAACTGTATTTGCAACCTCTTGTCTTTATGGAAAAGGACAGCACTTTTGTCTTTTTGTAAAAGAAATGCAAAATTTATGTAAGTGTGACAACTTTTTAAGTACTTTGCCCTGAGATAAGCAGGAAACATCTATGTGGTACAAAATATTTTCTTGGTCATTCTCCATCACATCACAAAGTATTACAAAATTTCTTCTTTTTAAAATGACTAATCCATTTAAAAATAGCTGTATTTTGCAATGTGCTGGAATCAAGCTAACTATTGAAGGTGACACACTAAACCTGTTTGTACTGTGGAACTCCATCTCCTCCCTCAGGACACCTGCTTGAACACAGATGACGAATGTATGAAGTCTGTCCAAGTGAGGAAACCAGAATCAATCTGTGCATTAAATAAAAGTGAAGTTTATTTTTTCTTATTTTATAGATAGGAGAGTTCATGCATAAATGTGTGGATGTGTGTATTAAATACAATGCTCTGGTATTTTGTGCCTAAGTTTCAGAGATATTTTGTACCTCTACCTCGAAGAAGCTAAATCTGCACCCCACGCCCACCCCAGCCCAATAAAGGCAAGTTCAGTCCATCATCCACATGACTTAGGCTCAAGTAATGTCTTTTAGAAAATTCACAGTAAAGACAGATAAGGAGACAGTGTAAAGCAGTACTCTAACTTTCCAGCACAATAACTAACATATAATGGGATCCCATTAAGGGCTGTCGTCTTTTTGTTTGTTTGTTTATTTGTTTGCTTTTATCACTAGAGTTCAGCCATTACTGTTTGAGGGGCTTCACTCCCACAGTTGCTAAATACAAAGTACAATTCACTTTTTTTTTTTTTTAAAGCATCTTTATTGGAGTATAATTGCTTTGCAATGTTGTGTTAGTTTCTGCTGTATAACGAAGTGAATCAGCTATACGTATACATATATCCCCATAGCCCCTCCATCTTGCATCTTCACTTTTATGCAGAATGATAAAAGTCTCCTTAACCTTTACATCCTAAGTTTTTAGTTTCTATCATAAATTAGAGAATCTCATGTTAAGGTGAAAAATATGGTCATGATGATCATTATAACTCTTACTAATGACCCCAGCAATTTTCCATCTTTTTATCCAGTTGACAGTGTCTCTTGATTGGTAAGATGTTCAGTAGAGTATCTTTTGGTCCTTCCACTGTTTCATTTTCATTTAAGAAGCCATTTAAGCGACAGTATAATTCTAAAGAAATTGCATACTATATATGAAATTTCAAACACTGATTCATTCATGGTGGGGATGGGATGGTGATTTAGAGCTCCTCTAGATTTTTGAATGAACAGAAAGGCTAATTTTTGCCTCATTAACTTATCCTATGAATTTTCAATTTGACCAATTCTGAATGACTGCTCCCACATAAGTTTTTTGGTTAATAAGGTAGTTATAATTCATATTTATAGCCACTTTTCAGACTAGACAATTTAGGTCCTAAATTCTGCCACTCTTTATAACCAGTGAATATAGGTAATGTCAGTGAAAAATATCCTCAAGCTTTTGCTAATTTTGCTGATGGTACCGCAAAATAAGGGATGATCAGGTTTTAGTTGTTTATTTTGGTTAATAACAGAATTTTATAAGTTTGTTTAGAAGTCTCATATTGAAAATGGAAAATAACTTGATAACAATGAGAACTTAACTATTAAAAATACATTCTTCCAGTTGCATTTTATTAAGAAACTCAGTTAATTATATCAGATTTAAATATTTTGTTAGTAAATATGTTCAATTTAACATGAAGCCAATAATTTTTAAAATGTATGTCCCAATATAATAAAAATTTGCATAATTATATAAACGGAAGTAATTGTTATCATAAAAATATACTTATCACCCGTTTCTTTGTTCTTCCATACTGAGTACTATAATTTGGATCATATAATCACTGGGTATATGAAACTTACATTTGGCCATACCAAACATTAGCTGAAAGGAAACTATGCCTGAAATAACTGGCTCAGTCACAAATAGGAATATGGACTGGCAAAGTGATTTTTCAGGTTAAATAAAATTCCAAACCCTACTTCCCTTTTCTTCCTCTCCAAGAATTTCTATAATATCTAAAATTCATCCCTTCATGCCCTAATAAATTTATTATTTTAATCATTTAATTTTTTTTCAGGGGGAAGGATGTCTGTGCTTCATTTCAATGTGTTCTCTCATTTCAATGTATTGGGTCCTGTCAGCGAGGGAGATTTAGGGTTCTTGCCTTTGTGATTCACTTGAGTAAGTGAGTAGAATATCTTAATTTTATATTAAGGTATTCATAAACTTATTAGCCTCAACAGCTGGAGGAAAATTTACTTCTCTTGATTTCAGTACTGGCCTGAGATATTAAATAAGAATATATATTCTAAAAATGCTCTGCTTACATTTGCCATTAAGCATAAGAACTATTAATGTCTCCTCCTTGTTGTTATTGCTGTTGAAAGCCATATTTCAGGATACCACCCTGATATATGGATATGGATAGCTAAGTCAATTAATACAGGCTTTCACTATATGGTTACATGAAATGTTTATGACCAGGACACTTTCTTAATGAGTTTACTGAAACTCTGTGTGCCTGCTACTTCCTATTTATATTAGAATCTAGTAAAGGCAATATCTATTAGCACAGAATTTAATATTTAAATGTTTGCCTTTTATTGACTGATATATCTTCTTGCTCTGCAGAGAAAAGAACTCTTCTGGTTTTTCCTCCATTTAGGTAATCACTAAGTGTAGGAAATTGGTTTTGTCCACAAGACAGCAAGGTATTTGAATATATTAGTAACACAGAGAATGTAATTCAAGGTTAGATTTTGTTGCACCATTTAAGGTTCTGTAGTTGCTTGTTTTAGTGATAATGAGATGGGCTGAATCCTAGACAGTAAAAGGAGTCAAGTTTTCCCTCAAAAAAACCTGTTTGCCTCCTAATATTTTTTCTATGCTCTCAACTGCACGTCAATCCAGTGAGCTAAATAAAACAAAGAAAAGAAAACAAAATAAAAACGAATTTTCCAATTTGTTTACATTTTCCCTTTTTGTTTTGGGACTTGGGGAATTTTCAAGCAATATATGATTCTGTACCCTCTGTAGTTTCTCTTTCGTCACAATTCTGACTACTTAAATCTCACCTGCATTTTCAGTCTTGCCCATTCCAAGGACAAATCTTAACTTCAGTAGGAACAATTTCAAGAACTCAGAACAATTAGTAAGCATAAAATAATAATATGACTTACTGAGCAAGAATTATGCTGGTGGCTTTATATATTCTCAATCCTCACATGGACCCTACACATTCAATATCATTTCCCCCAAATGCACACAAAAAGAAAATTTTCCTTAATTATCCATTATGTGCATTTGAAAACATTGAAAAAACATCAAGGCACAAAATAGGGATATATTTCAAACAACAATGTATGAGGATGGATGTCTATGGCATAGTCTTTAAGGAATAAGGTGTACCTTCAAATTTTACTTTGTAGATTTAATTTAATTTTTTATCAGATAAGATATTATAATTTAGTAGAAAACAAAAAAAGTTACAAAGAAAGGTTTCTTCTATGTCACTTCTATCATATCCCAATTTCCTAAACTTCTTATTGTTCACTACTGTAGAATGATGAAATGCTAAGCCACCTATCTTGCTCTGTTTGTACAACAAACATGTTTTATTCTATAGAGTAGAATAAGGTTACTTATACCAGAGACTCCTATACTTCTTTGGTGATTTTGAGCCAGTGTTTATTCCTGATCTTCACTTTTTGAACCTGATCTTAATTCACTGGTAACTTAAATGTCAGTGTTTACAAAGCACTATGAATTTTGGCCAGAGTGGTTTCCTACCCTTGATGCTGAGTGTACAGTACGGCTTGTATTTGGCTAGTTTTACATCACCATGTTGATAAAATTATTCTCATACAAAGAGCATTAGCTTCTTATTATTTAGGGTTATTTGGTACAGACTTTTTCCTATCATACCAAAAATGATTGGACTCTCAGAGTTCTGTGGTCTCAACAACGTAAATGAAATAATAGAAAACAAAAGCAAACTCAAGAGAGGATATCCCCTTGGTGATTAAAAAATTATTTAAGCAGATATTTGTTTTCATCTGTATTTTATACATTGGATATTATATATATATATATATATATATATATATATATAGGCACTGAAGATAAAATTACTACTTGAAAGCATTGTAGGTATAGTCACTTGCTTTTTACCTTGACCTAGAGTAAGGTTGTCTACAGCAGGCTTTGCTTCAATAAGAAATGTTATTGAGGCCTTGCTGATTTCATACTCTAATGTAACACCAATATAGTCATGCTTGATCTTCCACTGTTTTGTGGAAAGATGCATTACAAATTTTACTTGAGAATTATTCCTGGTCAATTATTGATGATGTCAGAAAAGATTTCTTGATTAACAAATAACAATGGTATGAAGAATGGACAACTCAAAGTAACCCATAATCTTATTGACATTATTTGTCAGCCAAGAAACAGACTTTGATCATAAAATGGTAGATCCCCTAGCCTTTCTGATAGTTTACAATTTAAAATAGTTATTCACTTCTTATTCATTTGGAAAAACAGCCTTTCATGATGAATGACGTAATATAAAAAAGAACTTAGAGAAAAATCACCATTCATTTTTTATGTAATTCTAACTCATTTGTTTGAAAGACTAAGGCATAAATCAAATACGTATTTTTTAGAGCATGCTATTTTTTCATTATGCACTTAAAATTCATATATTTTATAGTCTCTATTTGTATGTAAATCATAGGGCTTATTAACAATTTTTTTCTTTGCTGTTCTCACAAACATGATTGACAGTAGCTTAGCACCCTTGAGTAACCTAGCAACAAGGTTTCTTACTCTATAGCAAGTAAGAAATGGATGCAAACAAAGTGTTATGGGAAAAAAAAAAAAAGAGTTCAATTTCAGAATATATGTGCATGTATACTATTAAAAATCACGATGAAATCTAATTTGGGTGAAATTTGTTGACAATAGGTATTGAATTTCCTAGTAAATAATATATTGCCAGTGAAATCTTGTCTCCTTCATTCAGGAAAAAAAAAAAAAAAGATCTATTTCAGACTGTACCACTGTTGACTAGGTTACTGAATATATGTCTTCCCTAGCAGCCTATTCATTATAGATTAGATGAAGGGAGTGTCTGGGCATGTTTTCACTATGTGGTAGATGAGTTTACTAGATGGAATTTCAACAGTAAACCTTCCTGGCAGTGATACATTTGCTAATCCCTTAAATAGTTTTAGAATAAATATTTTATCTTATTTTCAAGGGGTTGTGCTGCACTTTTGGGGGATCAATTTCTTGGAAATACCACAAAAGATTCCACCTTGTGTTTTACATGTTAAGAAGCTGATATGTTTAATATCTGTTTCTTTTGGTGAAATTTAACTATAAATTATATATAATTATTTAACTATAATTGCTGTTTATTTTCAATGAGAAAATAACTCTTTTGTGTTTTAATTGTAAGGTCATAATGGGAGTGTATCAGGTATTGGGAGAAAGCTACATCTTCATAGGATCATTATATGAAAAATAGACTCAGGTGGGAGGGGAAACACATACTAGTGAATACCTTCCATTAAATAGCACAGCTTTTATTCTGTGCCAAAGGCAGAATTACCTGGCCTTTCTCAATTTGACAGGTAGTTCACTGCACTTCAAGAAATCTTAGAGCCTTATGAAAGATTGAAGTAAGGGACAGCAGGATGGGCTATGAGCTGGACATATGATTGTGCATTTAAAATGAATGCATAGAATTGTAAAACTAGAAAGCCTCTGCTCTCTGGTAGAGATCCCCCCCCCACCCCAGATAACCCAAGTTTTGGTTATTTTTAAAATCTAACCTTAAATGACTCTGATTTTGGCTGTAATCACGACTGGGTGTGAGCTCAACATCAATATCTTCCTCTCACTATCCTCCCAAATCTCTCTTCCCTAGGGAAGACCAGAATTAAAATCATGATATCCTTAAGGAGAGGGCCAAATATTCTCAACTAAATAGTCTGATTTTATCTGTATGTGAAAAGTTTGGTCACTTACATGATTTGGTTTGAAGTGAGTCACTGTAAATAAATGAAAGGATATCCTTTACATGAGAAACAGTTCCCTGTCCTTGAAGATATCTAGTTCCAATTGGATAAACCAGTTGCATAGAATTTATACCCCAAATTTCATTATAGAAAAATTGGTCTACATGTGATGATGCTACTAGTAACAGCTGTAGTCAGTGGTTAATTATTCAGGAAAATGACATTTCAGATATGGCATATGCACATTAACTTCCCCTTCCAGCATAGATGTCTCAGTGGGGCCATATTGTTGAAAAAATATCTGCATTTTGGGAAGCTGAGTTCCTAGAGGGCAGGAATGATCTTATTTGTGATTTTATCCAGTATCTACTATAGTACTCTATACAGTGTAAGCTTGAGACAAATGATTAATCTTTTTCTTTACAATTAGAGTTTGTGTGTATGTTAGAAAGATCTGTAACAACCACTGAAATTATACTAAAATAACCTAAACTACATAATATGTGTTAAAAAGAGACAAAATTAAATAATATATGCCCTTAGAAGAGGAAATAAAGTTTAAAAATCAACTACAGACAGAAATTAATTACCATAAAATTACTGTTAATTTGTGAAGTTGATCTAAAAGGAGCTGTACTTGTTATTGCAGGTTTGGTTACAGAAGTACGGCTACCTTCCACCGACTGACCCCAGAATGTCGGTGCTGCGCTCTGCAGAGACCATGCAGTCTGCCTTAGCTGCCATGCAGCAGTTCTACGGCATTAACATGACAGGAAAAGTGGACCGAAACACAATTGAGTAAGTAATGGCATCTGCACTCTTTCTTTCTCAGCTCTTGAGCCAAACTAAGTGGTCTGAAAAACCCTTAGTGAACTCCACCAACCACAAATGGAATGATTTGTCTCATGAACGTTTCTTTGGAACTTAACCTATGTTAACTCCACTCCCCTGAGATTTCATAAAAAATTAAAACACAAAATTAAGTTTACTCACCTGGACTTGAACAATACATTTTCAAAATAGGAAAGAAAATACCAACAATGGGAGTCAAAGTAGATGGACAGCTGAAGCCACTACTAGAAGAGTGGTGATCAGTGATGTGCTGGAGCTGGATTGTATGGCTGGAGGGAGTAGTGTGTGCACATCTCTTTCCCTAAATGATATCACAGCAGTAACCTGAAATTGACCAAAGTCAAAATATTGAAACCGAGGAAAATAGGAAACTGCAAATCAGGGCTCTGTTTTTGAGGGGGAGGGAATCAGAGAGCCAGTTAATAGTTTACTAGCTTTCTGCTAGTGACAATTCTCATACTAGTTAAATCAAGGGAAGAGTTTTCACTGAAAAGTCTGTGCTTTCAATCTTTTAGTAACAAAGGGCTTATTTCTACTCTTTAATAATATTTGTTATTTTATTTATTTTTTTATCAATCATTTGTTCATTTATTTATTCAACCAATCACTCTTTACTGGGCATTTTATCTGTGAAAGAGGCATATGCAGATTCAAAAGACATCGTCTCTTCTTCAAAGGAACTTCAAGTTAACTGTATAGCTAGACACAGTCATAAATTGTTTTACCACAAGTACACTATGAAAGAGCATTATTGTTT
Source organism: Balaenoptera physalus (assembly GCF_965194825.1). Taxonomy (NCBI): domain Eukaryota; kingdom Metazoa; phylum Chordata; class Mammalia; order Artiodactyla; family Balaenopteridae; genus Balaenoptera; species Balaenoptera physalus. The sequence goes on along the minus strand of NC_138895.1, from coordinate 31,813,276 downwards.
CTAGACGACAAAGGAGGAAACGATTAATTCTTTTAGTGCAGGGAAGAATTATTTGTGTTCATTGAGTCTTTGATACTCAAAAGTAAATCTACTTCAGCATTTATAATGATCAACACACAGTAAACCTACACAATAGGGAAGATAAGAATACATTTTTCTCTCTACTTTTTCAAGTAAAAACCTGAAAGTCAAAGGCTAAGTGAAGTCCAGACTAGCTTCAGAGTCCAGATTTTTTGACATTTACTTGGGGAAGTTTCCACTATACCATGCTGTGTACCTTTGAGAAATGACACATTTTTCTTAAATACCTGAAGTACCCGGACTCAGGCACATATAATTAATTCTTACATGTTAAACTAATTTAATATATAATTTTAAAATTATATTTTGCCTTCCAATACTTAAAGTATGATGTTAGTCATACTATTTCATCAAAACAGAAAAAACATATAACAATGGCTTGAAGATTAAACAGTTTTCAAGCAGTTTGAAAAAATAAATTGGGATACGGAGGGTGGGAGGGAGGAAGATGCAAGAGGGAAGAGATATGGGGACATATGTATATGTATAACAGATTCACTTCGTTGTAAGGCAGAAACTAACACACCATTGTAAAGCAATTATACTCCAATAAAGATGTTAAAAATAAATAAATAAATAAATAAATATAAATAAATACATTACCTCTCCTAACATTTTTAAGAGATACTTAAATATTGAATTTGATTTGAGTCTGTGAAAACAGAATGAAGAATTAATATAATGCATTCTGTGAGAATGAGAAACCTGTTATTAATATTGGGAATACAATTTTGCTATTTTGGATCTACTGCCCTGTAATCATTGCAATTCTCTCTTAATAGTATACTATCAAAAGTTCATTTAAAGTCATAACATACCTCTTATCCAAAATAAATATAGTGCTAAATTAATAAGCAAAACCTCCAGCAAGCCCTGTGTTTTGTTGCTGTGTACAATACAGAACTCCATTTATATTACACTCTCTATCCCAACAATTTAAAAAGTGCTCTGGACAAGCTTTCTTGTTCCCTAACGCAGAGCTGATACCTTCTAATTCACTTTTTTGGAAATTATGACACAGTTTTTAAAAATACAATAAATGGTGACTTGGGAAACAAATTATTTTAAATATGCTTATTACTAGATACTAAAATTGAGAGATTGGAGTCCTATAAAAGGTGTCATTTGTGTTTCCCCTCACTTTTGAAAGCGCCTGCTAATCATTGAAAATACTCAAGAAGGATAAGTTTGATTTCCTAAAATAGCTAGAAAAAGGTCTTTGTCAGGAGATAATGGAAGAGGAATGTGTGCAGGATTTATTTGGACCCTTCATGTGGAAAGGGGTTAGCAAAAATACAGAGGTGCAGAGAAAGACACGGGTCTTTTCCTGGCATACAAGGGCTCAGATTCCAGACCAGAAGAAAGGATTGTGTCAGTGTGTAGGTGTTAAAGTAACATTTCTGTGAGCTATAGCATTATAAAGAAAAGATCAACTAAATAAGCAGCCTTAAATTTAAAACCACCCGGTTTTTCTGCTTGTTTTTTGTTTTTTTCTTTAAAAGAGTTTTGTTCTAACTCAGTTACTTTGAAATTAAAAACGTATCTTTCTCTTTAAAGAGAGTGTTACACTTGGTAGTTATTTCTAGGTGAACCCATTAAAGCCTTGTTAAACCCTCATCATTTTCCCTTCCTAGACTGTGATGCCTCCTCTATCTTCTGTGTCATTCTCATTGTCATTCATGCTAGAAACCCTGCTTCATACTAGAAGCAGCTTCATTTGCTTCCTGTCTGTTTTTTCCACTGATGTATCCCCAGTCTTGGGGTATTGTTGCTCAGGGTACTCAGCTCAAATTATGTACCATTTTTGTAAGTATAATCCCTATAATCATGCTACTTAAGCAATTCTCTGTGCTTCTGTAATATTAAATGAATGTGTGGTAACAATCCATGCTGAAATTGCATTCTATTATTTTACATAGTCAAATTATAATGTATGAATTTTTTCATCTAAGTCTTATTACATAAAATATGTAGTAAAATTAGAGACCTAGAATTATTAATCAGTATTAAAATAATGTCTTAGGATTCATTTTCAGATGCCATAAACATTTATCTAATTTTAGACTCTTGTTGAAATCAATTGTTTTTAAATTAAGTAATTATATTCTTTTTTGGAAGACAGACATTTGATGGATTCAATCTATAATTCTTGGGTAATTAAAAATAATGATGCCAATTATAATAATCCTTATATTACATTGAAGAAATTAATCATTTTCAAGCAACAAATTTGGTTATTACCTTAAGTGGCATATTATATAGCTTTTGAATTAATTAACATTGGTATTGGAGAGATAGTAGTGGTAAATACTTATACCGTCCCCACCCAAAATGAGCTAATTATCATATGTTGCAATGGTTCTTCTAAATTATTGGTTACTTAGCTAATTTTAGTAAGCAAGCTCACTTAAATTCCTTAATAAGTGAATTAATCTATGTTATGCATAAAAATGCAGTATTTTGCAAGGACGGAAAAGGATAATAAGGCAATAATAAGAATGAGTTTAATATGTTTTTATAATATTAATAGTAAGTATTTTAAAATTTTAGTTTATCTTTTTATGTGTGCACAATGTTATGCCCTGAAGCGTACTTGATGGGATTTGTAAGGTGATCTTTCTTTTTGTTTTTATCTCTCTCTCTTTCTTTCTCTCTCTCCATATATATATGTGTGTGTGTGTATGTGTGTGTGTATATACATACAAACATATATACATTTGTGCATATATACTGGATTATCTTAGTAATTCTGTTTAATTTATTTAAATCATGCCCAGAAATTTGTCTTAATTAAAAATTATTTTAAGACTGAATAAGTAGCTTTATTCAAAGAATTATTATGAAACTGTAGTGATATTTGAACTCCTGATTTTGGAATTCAAGTATTTATTTAGATATATCAAGAACTACAAGCTTTTTGGTTTACTTATCCAGATGTTCTATGATTTTTTTTCTTTAGTCTAAATTATCAAGTTAAGACTCTTCATTTTCAATTTGGATATAAAAGATAGATCCATCAGTAATTAAAGTTTTTTCTTTGTTATTTTTTAACATAACAATAGTACTCAAAGCTATAACATTATAGCATGGGTCAATCCACATTTTGGTAGCTACAGAGGGTTGGTTAACAGTTAAATGAGCAGGGTCCTTACAGCCCTGTTCCAAAAGGTAAAAGGTGAGAGGTGAAAGCTTAAGAAAGAGGTAACACTCTAACAGAGCTTTTGTTCACATTGCAGATCATGGAGGCTTAATACACTTATTCTCTGTGCTTGGGTTTTTAAGTACTTTAACTTTGCAGTTTCAGCTTTGGGAATAACCTGTGTGTCCATGCAGGCTGTTAATGAGTTGATAGAAAAAAGAAACTCTGGACCAGAGTGAGCTATCAGCCTATCTACATTTTGAGCCCTAAGTTAATTTACTTTGAAAAATCTTCTTCATGATTATTGAACTTGAATACAAGCAAAGCCTAAGGATTTTTAATGTAATAAATATAAGCATATTTTAAAATTTCTAGAAAGATTTCTTGGGACAACTATAATCATAGATATTACTCTTACCTTTCATTAGAACTTGGAAAAGTTTGGAAGATAGAAACCTGTTTAATATATTATGCTGATGAATATTTTTCTAAGATTACTAATGCATAAGGCACAAAATATATATTTTTGAGTATTTTTTCCCTTGGTAAAGGTAGATATATGTACACAGGGCCACTGTGTGGCACAGCCCCAACCCCAAAGGGTGGCATTCCCATCTTATTCTATTGGGGAGCTGCTTTCCTGCATCAGGGGCATGGACTACAACTTGAAGGAACCTCTTGGAGTCATGCAATGGGTAGCCCTATATGTTTGACATGAATGCCCAACTAATTAATTTCTTTTTTAACTGAAGCTAATGGATACTGTTTCCTATATGGTGGCTTTTAACATTACTGCAAACTTCCTTAGTAGATTATGGTTACTTTATTTACATAAAACAGAGTATGTGTCTGTTGGCATATTTGTTATCAAAATACTAGGAATATCCCTGTCTTGAATAACAAAGTGTTTTATGTCAACATACAAGTCAAAGTGAACTGAAAAATGTAGAAACATAGATATCTGTATGCTGCTGCTGCTGCTTCTACTACTACTAGTATAACTACTTCCTGATATTTTAAAAATAATATTAAGTATTATAAGTTAATAATAATAGCAGTTACTATCTGCCAGGACCTGTTCTAAGTATTTCACATGATTTAAATAATTTAATCCTCACATTAACTCAATAATAGTACAATCATTTCATTTTATAGAAGAGGAAACTAAGGAATAGAAAGAAACAGTAGACTGACTAATAGCACAGGGCTTGTGAGTCAGTGAAGCTGGATGGGAACCCTGGCAGTCTGGCTCTAGGATCCCTGCTTCCAACTTTTATAATGTAACTCCTCACAAGAGAACTGATTTTTAGATATTTTTCATTTTTAAATTGAGTTAATTTAAACAAAGACATTAATGATCCACCAAACTAGTTTAAAAATGCTCTGTATTCTAAACAGTTAAACCAATACTGAATATCAGTATTATATTTATGAAAATTGGGGTGGTGCCGTGACTTACAACTTGAAATTACAAAATGTCTCTCTTGCAGCTCACTGGCCCACCCCCCCAGCCCAGTGCTCATTCCCCATGTCTTTGTTTGCTTTGGAATGTCAACTTAAAATTCTTAGCAAATGAGTCAGTAGAGAAGCACAGGTATATGAGTGTGTGTTGACACACTGAAAAGAGAAGTGTTTTAGCAACGATACTTTCACAAAAAAGTACGACTTGAAAATAACACACACACACACACACACACACACACACACATACACTTCAACACCTTTCCTTTTCATATGATGTAGTTATTACCTTGGGTGAGACAATCAATCAATTTCACGCAAAAGTAAAATTGCACTCTTTACTTCTGCACTCTTGTGTATAGGTAAACATGGGATTTATCAAATTGATACATGAATGGAACTAACATTTTGGTGCATGATAACTAGAAATGAACTGCCAGACTCTACCTGAATAACAACATTAACATGCCAATTTTACATTTAGTATTAGACAGCATTTAATTCATTGATGAGTTCTAGTAAACACTGACCTTTTTTTTTTTAAAATTATTTATTTATTTTTGGCTGTGTTGGGTCTTTGTTTCTGTGCGAGGGCTTTTCTCTAGTTGCGGCAAGCGGGGGCCACTCTTCATCGCAGTGCGCGGGCCTCTCACTATTGCGGCCTCTCTTGTTGCAGAGCACAGGCTCCAGACGCACAGGCTCAGTAGTTGTGGCTCACTGGCCTAGTTGCTCCGCAGCTTGTGGGATCTTGCCAGACCAGGGCTCGAACCCGTGTGCCCTGCATTGGCAGGCAGATTCTCAACCACTGCGCCACCAGGGAAGCCCAACACTGACCATTCTTGATATCACTGAGAACTTTAAAAATTGTAAGAGAAAGAAACAAATGCTTATAAAATTAAAGGACAAACGTTTGGAATCACATAAAAATCCCAAGGACAGATTTAGTTCAGATACTGTGTGTCATATTCAGTGTCACGATGTGCTCTGATCATATTTTTGGGATTTTACATATTTTGATAATTAATACCTGCTAATATCTCTGTGCCAGAATATTTGGGTACATATATCGGTGAAGTTAACATAGAGTTATCTTGACCAACCCTCATTAAGTGTTCTTTGAATTAAATTACTAGTTTATATTACATTATGCCTGTTCTTATGTTTATTTCTTTCACTTAAGTCATCTACATTATGATTTAATTTTATATAAAGTTTCACACAACATCTCTGCATAGTAAGCATTTGTTCAAGGCGCAGAGCTGTAAGAGTTACAAAGTCCTCAAGAAACATATAGGATAGTGGGGGAGATCGGTATGTGCAAAAACAATACATGAAGACAGTTTGCTTCATGTTCTTCACTGGAAGCTTCACTGGACACCGGTCCCATACAAGGCTCTCTGGCTTGACTCGCAGGTTAGTAGAAGACAGAGACAGAGATGTACACATTGTAATATACACTATAATACATGCTGTGTTGAGATGGTAAACTGTACATGTGGGAGTTGAATAATGAGGAGGATTAGGATTGTCACTGTAAACAAGGAGGTAAAAGTATTCCAGACAGAGGTCAATGTAAACAAAGGCAGAAAGAGGTTTGGTTCTGTAGGAACTTGTGTGGATCTTGGGAAGCAGGGAGATGGGGGGCATCCTGGCTAAGTATGCCTGAGTAAGATTCTGTCTATAAAAGCATTTCATACTTGGAACATGTAGTAAACACATCAGTGTTTTGAAAAGATTTATCTTTAGGAGTGAGAAGGCACTGGTGAGAGTGAAAGATAGAGAAGTTTTAGAGGCAGAAAAGACTACATCATGATTGATTGGATGTGAAGAGGCATCAGTGGAAGATGTTACCTGGATACCTGGCTTAGGCATTAGAAAGGCTTTGGGCTGAGAAAAGGTATCAGAAGAATTGGTACAAGTTTGGAGCTGAAAAATCATAATTTTAAATTACATGTAAAATTAGAAATGATGACAAGATAGCTAGATGGAGATGTGAGAACACTTAACTAATTATATTGTATTATTATTATTTTTTTTATCATGAATGTCTTACATGAGACTGGGAGCTCAGCAAGAGCCCCTTGCCTTATCTTTTTATACACACTTTTTTTTTCATATATGTCTTAGCGTATTATAAAAGCTTAAAAATATTGTAAGATAAATGGATCAGGATAGAATGAGTAAATATATAAACAAATAGTTGGAACATAAGAAAAAATTATATGAATGGGCAAAAGCTGAATAAATGCATAAGGAATTTAGCAGAGATATGTTTCAGCATAAGAATCTAATACTCATCCCTAAAACCCCTGTCCTTTGGAAGATGCAATGTTTCATTTAGAAAACTTTTACTAGGTCCAACATATGCACAACTTAAAATGGAAATTTACATTAATAAATTTAAATGTTTTCAATGGCTATCTTCATCTTTTAACTTTATGTATTGTTAAAGTAATTTTAGAGAATATATCCTCATTGAAAACGTATTTCCTCTGATAATGTATCAGGATAAATACAAATTGTCAAATTTTATCCCACTATCCATTTCAAAATTATTTCTTTCCCTAGAGTGTTTACTTCAATATTTTCTTTAGCTAACTGTAAGTGTAATCACATCCACATTAAGTAAATTTAGTCATATTTAATAATTATTTGTTCTCACAGCACTTTCAGGGAGATGTCAGAGTAAGTATTTGGTTAAGAAATATTATAATTTTTGTTGAGAGTATGATTAATGAAATACCCATTGATAAAAGCCACTTAAATTATCATTAATTAATTAATATTAACCATTAATGCTTAATATTTGTTAGTTGAATATGTATCTAGATCTTACAGAATATAATAAAAATATGTTTTCATTAAAAAATGTCCCTAGCCACCAATTTATTAAATCTCTTTTAAATTCTAGGGGTTGTACAGGTACAGGGAGTATGTAGATCCCCTGCCCCTTAGTGTTTTACAGTCTAGTGAAATATATCTCAAATTTAATGATTTAGAGCAGGGGTCCCCAACCCCCCAGGCCACAGACTGTTAGGAACAGAGCCTCACAGCAGGAGGTGAGCGGTGGCTTTCGAACGAAGCTTCATCTGCTGCTCCCCATTGCTCCCTATCACTCGCATTACCACCTGAACCATACCCCCCACCGTGGAAAAATTGTCTTCTGTGAAACCAGTCCCTGGTGCCACAAAAGGTTGGGGACCGCTAATTCAGAGTGTCTTGGGAGTTTTAGTTAAAAGTAAAAGGTCTCAATTCTTGGCTCCAGAGACTTCAGTTCCATAGGTCTGAATAGCTTTCTAGGCATTAGCATTTACAAGACATCTCATTTGGTTTGGAGACTTTAATAAAGGGAAAGAGTGATTTCCTGAAGTAACTCTACAATGCATCATAAACTAGGATGGAGTTTAAGTCTGTTAACTGCAATGTCTACATTTTTACTGGTAGCAGAATAAAAAAGGAGAAACGTACAATGCTTATCAGAAAAGTGTTGTCTTTCTTAAAAAGTAAAAGTCATGCTTTCATTGTTGCATGATGTTATTCTTATGTTTATAAAAGCTAGTTAGCTGATTTATCCCTGTAACATGTAAACTATTTCAGTCATTTTCATGAAATGGACATCTTTAGACAGTCATCTCTGCAGTCAATTATTTTCCATTTAAAGAGTATAGAAATTTTTGATGAAATATAACAAAAATTGATTCTTTTGCTCATTTCCACTTTCTGAAGCATGTAACGCCACGAAGATTCTGCTTTAGTTCTGTAATTGTTAAATTAAATGGGCTAATGGATGATAAAGCCATTTTGAGTCACTAAAGAAAAACTAATAAAAATCATGTCAATCTTTCTCCTTAGACAAGAAGCAAGACTACATAGAAACATGACAATGGTCAAATGAGACTCTCTAGAAAAAAATTTAGACAACTGTCTATATAAATATTAAAAATCAATAAATCAAAAACAGCGTTTTATTTTCCCAATGTTAATATTTAAATTTTATTGGTGTCATACTAAACATTATATTCAGAAAAAAATTTCTTAAGCAGTGAATTCAGTTACTATTAAAGGTTCAAAGAGAATGGCTGTTATTTGAAAATTGGGGTAATGCTTAAAGTGTAAAGAAGAAAAAAGTGGAGAAAGGCAAATGTTATTCTAAACAACAATTTCCTTCTATTTAAGCTAGAAGAGAGTAGCATATATCTTCTTGCTTCCTGGAGTTTAGGTCATGTAATAGATTTTAAAAATTGTTGAATGTTAAAGCTGAAAGAGACCTTAGTGATAATTTATTTTTAAAAGTCTCATTTTCTGAATGAGACTTTCCCAAGGTCATGTATCTGTTAACAGCAGATTCTAGTTAGAAGCATCAGAATACCTTAGTTTACAGTTAGCTCAAAATGAATTAGAGAGAAAAATTATCTAAAGGATATGAGTTATAAACTAGTGATTCTTGATCATTCCGGAAAAAAATATGCTTTCTACAATACTTAGATTCAAATTGCAAGAAAACTGACAAAATTCTCCTTTATGTTTTCCTGTTTTTATTACCACTGCCATAACTTCTCAATGGATTTCTTTTTGAAATTAATGATTAGAGTTGTTGGTAAATAACTGGAAAATATTGCTTTTTGCAGCTGGATGAAGAAGCCTCGATGTGGTGTACCTGACCAGACAAGAGGTAGCTCCAAATTTAATATTCGTCGAAAGCGGTATGCATTAACAGGACAGAAGTGGCAGCACAAACACATCACTTACAGGTATAATAGCTAATGATGAATTACTGTTTCTTTTCAATTTTTCAAAACTATGTATTTTGACATTTTGTTTGAGATCTCATGCACATTGACTACATGGTAACATATAGTGATGTAATGTTAACATAAAAAAACAAAACTTGCAATTGAGAAGAGAATAAATTGTCCATTTGGAGACCCTGTAGACAGACATTTCTTGAAACACTTTTGTAAACTAGATCTTCCAGCTTCTTGAATGAATGCTAATATTCTGAAAGACTTTCAGATGAGTATTCTAACACACAACATTCTTTAGCAAGTATTCATAGTCTAAAAAATTATAAAATAATAAAGTATATAAATAACTGCAATTTAAACAATATATCTTTGAATTATTAATTAACTCTTGGTATCAGAGAAACCATTTAACTTTCTATCTTTTTAGCAACAATGCAAATGGATCATCCTTTCTTGTCTTCAATGAAGCATGCTTAAGGGATGAGAGTATCTTCCAATCTGGAGTGGCAGTTGCTGCTAGTTCATATTCATTCATTAACTAATTGAACAATGTTTTATTGAGTACTAGTTTGGACAAAGAACAGTGCTAGGTACCGGGGATATAACAATAAATAAAGCATAGGGATTCCATCCATCCTCATGGAATTTACAGTCATGTGGAGAAGTTTAACAATCATATAAATGTGATGCCTGTTTTGAAAGAGAAGGAACAGGATGCAAGAGAAATGTAAACCATGGTCATTCAACCCAACTTAGAAAACCAGGGCTGGCCTCCCTTCTGTCTTAAGAGTAATATAGAGTATTAAAGGAAGTTCTTTATATGATCACCTTAACAGATACAGAAATGCGTTCAAGAAAATTTAACCTCCATTTATGATAACTAGGAATCAAAGCAAAGAAAGATACTTAATCAGAAAAATGGCATCTACAAAAACAAAAATTACAGCTTCATTATGTATTTCACATATAATATGACCACTGTAACATGAGGTGTTGGGAAAAAATATCGTTAAGTGAAACAACAAAAAATACCTGCTATCTCTACCTCCATCCAATAACATTGTGCAACTACTTATAGTTGTAAGGTAATAAAAGATATAAGGCTCTGTAAAGAAATAAAACTATCTTTTATAGTCACAGTTGTATCACTTTCTAACAGAACACCCAGAATAAGCTCTAGATAATTTTTCAGAAATAATAAAAGAATATATCCAGCTTTAAAAATAATTAGTAGATTTTATTTTTAGAGCAATTTTAGGTTTACAGAAAAGTTGAGCAGATAGTATGAGTAGTTCTCACTGCACCCCCCCTCCCCCCAGTATACACACTCACATAGTTTCTCCCAGTATTAAGATCTTAATTAGTATTAGATATTTGTTACAATTGTTGAGCCAGTTTTGCTCTATTACTGACTAAAATCGATAGTTTACACCAGAGTTCACTCTTTGTGTTGTAATTTTATGGATTTTGACAAATGCATAATATCATATAGTATTACAGTATCATACAGAATTAGTTTCACTGCTCTGAAAAATCCTTTGTTGCACCTATTCATCTCTCTTCTCCTTAGGACACTACTGATGGTTTTAATGTCTCTATAGTTTTGCCTTTTCTAGAATGTCATATGGTTCGAAACACAGTTTGTAGCCATTTCAGACTGCTTTCCTTCACTTAATAATATGAATTTATTTCCTCCATGTCTTTTCATGACTTGATAGCTCATTTCTTTTTATTACTGAGCAATATTCCATTGTATGGATGGGTCACAGTTTGCTTACCTGTTCACCTATTGAAGACTTCTTGGTTGCTTCCAGTTTTTGGCAATTATGAGTAAAGCTAGTATAAACATGTGTGGGCTGGTTTTTGTGTGGACATTAATTTTCAACCTATTTGACTAAATACCTGGGAGAATAATTTTGCTGATCATAAGGTAAGACTATGGTTAGCTTTTTAAGAAACTACCAAGCTATCTTCAAAGTGGCTAAACCATTTTGCATTACCACCAACAATGAATGAAAGTTACTGTTGCTCTACAACTTTGTCAGGATTTGGTGTTGTCAGTGTTCTGGATGTATCCATTCTAATAGGTGGTTTCTCAATTTTTTAACTTGCAATTCCCTAATGCCATGTGAAGCTGAGCATATTTTCGTATGCTTATTTGCCATCTGCACATCTTCTTTTGTGAGATGACTGTTTAGATCTTTGCACCAACTTTTGAGTTGCTATTTTAAAGGTTCTTTGTATATTTTGGATTACAAGTCTTTTATCAGATATGTTTTCAAATATGTTGTCTCAGTCTGTGGCTTGACATTCCATTCTCTTTTCAGTGTATTTTGCAGAACAGAAGTTTTAATTTTAATAAGGTAGAATTTATCAATTATTTTCTTTTCTATATTGTGCTTTTGGTGTTATATTCAAAAAACATTGCCAAACCGAAGGTCACTTAGAATTTCTCCTATGTTATCTTCTAAAATTTTAATAGTTTGGCATTTACATTTAGGTCAATGATCCATTTTGAGTTTGTTTTTGGGAAAGGTGTAAAATCTATATTCAATTTTTTACATGTGGATGTTCAGTTGTTCCAGCACCACTGGTTGGAAAGACCATCCTTTCTCCGCTACCTTTGATCTTTTGTCAAAGATCAGTTGCCTATGTGCATGGGTAAATTTCTGTGCTCTTTATTCTGCTTCATTGGTCTATGTGTCTATTCATAAACCAATATCACACTTTCTTGATTACTGTGGTTTATAGTAAGTCTTGATATCAGATAGTATCAGTTTTCTGATTTTATTCTTCTTCTTCAATATTATGTTGTGTTTTCAGAGTCTCTTGCCTTCCCACATAAACTTTAGAATCAGTTTGCCATTACAGGCGTTCCTCAGAGATATTCTGGGTTCAGTTCTAGACCAACAAAATAAAGAGAATATAGCAATCAAGCTCATGTAGCAATCAAACAATGTCTTGAATTTTTTGGATTCCCAGTGCATATAAAAGTTGTTTACACTATACTACAGTCTATTAAGTGTGCAGTAGCATTATGTCCAAAAGCACAATGAGCATGCCTTAGTTAAAAGTACTTTATTGATAAAAAATGCTAACCTTCAGCTGTTGATGGCTGCTGACTGCTCAGGGTGGTGGTTGGTGAAAGTCAAGGTGGCTGAGGCAAGTTCTTAAAAGGCAACAATGAAGTTTGCCACATTGATTGACTCTTCCTTGTATGAATAATTTCTCTCTAACATGCAGCACTGTTTGTAGCATTTACCCACAGTAGCACTTTCAAAATTGGAGTCAACTCTCTCAAACCCTGCCACTGTTTTAACAACCAAGTTTATGTCATATTCTAAATGCTGTTTTTTTTTTTTTTGTTATGTCAACAATCTTCATAGCATCTTCACCAAGAGTAGATTCCATTTCAAGAAACCACTTTCTTTGCTCATCAGTAAGAACCAACTTCTCATCATTTAAAGTTTTATCACGGGATTGCAGCAATTCAGTCACATCTTTAGGCTCATGTTTCATTTTAATTCTCTTGTTATTTCCACCACATCTGCAGTTACTTCCTCCACTGAAGTCTTGAACCACTCAAAGTCATCCATGAGGATTGGAATCAATTTCTTCCAGACTCCTGTGAATATTGATATTTTATCTCTTTCCATGAATCACAAATGTTCTTAATGGCATAAAGAATGGTGAATCCTTTCCAAAAGATTTTCAGTTTACTTTACCCAAATCCTTCAGAGGAACCACTATCTATGGCAGCTATAGTCTTACAAAATGTATTTCTTAAATAATAAGACTTGAAAGTTAAAATCATTCCTTGTTCCAAGGGCTGCAGAATGGATGTTGTGTTAGTAGGCATGAAAACAACATGAATCTTGTATATCTCCATCACAGCTCTTGGGTGACCAGGTGCATTGTCAATGAGCAGTAATATTTTGAAATAAATCATTTTTCTGAGCACTAGATCTCAACAGTGGGCTTACAGTATTCAGTAAACCATGTTGTAAACAGATGTATTGTCATCCAGGCTTTGTTGTTTTACCTATAGAGCACAGACAGAGCAGTTTTAGAATAATTTTAAGGGGCCGAGGATTTTTGAAATCACAAATGAACATTGGTTTCAACTTAAAGTCACCAGCTGCATTATCCACCAACAAGAGAAGCAGCATATCCTTTCAAGTTTTGAAGTCAGGCATTAAGTTCTCTTCTCTAGCTATGCATGTCCTAGACAGCATCTTCTTCCAATATAATAAAGCTGTTTCATCTACATTGAAAATTTAATGTTTAGCGTAGCAATCTTTATTAATTATCTTGGCTAGATCTTCTGGATAACTTGCTGCAGCTTCTGTATCAGCACTTGTTGCTTCACCTTGTGCTTTTATGTTATGGAGATGGCTTCTTTCCTTAAACCTCATATACCAACCTCTGTTAGCTTCAAACTTTTCTTCTGCAGCTTCCTTACCTGCTTCAGCCTTCACGCAATTGAAAAGAGTTAGGGCCTTTCTCTGAATTGAGCTTTGGCTTAAAGGAATGTTGTGGCTGGTTTGATCTATGTAGACCATTAAAACTTTCTCCATATAAGCAATAAAGCTGTTTGATTTCTTATTATTCACTGGAGTAGCACTTTTAATTTCCCTCAAGAACTTTTCATTTGCTTTCATAGCTTGGTTAACCATTTAGGGCAGAGGTCTAGCTTTTGTCCTATCTCAGCTTTTGACATGCCTTCTAAACTTAATCATTTATTGCTTTTACTTAAAGTGAGAGATGTGTGATTTTCCCCTCACTTGAATACTTAGAGGCCGTTGTTAGGTTATTAATTGGTCTAATTTCAATATTGTTTGGCCTCAGGAAATAGGGAGGCCCAGTGAGAGAGAGAGCGATAGTGGAATGTCAGGTCAGTGGAGCAGTCAGAACACAGACAACATTTCTTAAGTTCGCTATTTTATGTGGGAGTGGTTCATGTTACCCCAAAACAATTACAGTAGTAACATCAAAGATCACTGATCACAGATCACCATAACAAATATAATAATAATTTAAAAGTTTGAAATATTGAGAGAATTACCAAAATGTGACACAGAGACACAGTGAGCAAATGCTTTTTGAAAAATGGTGCCAATAGACTTCCTCAACATAGGATTGCCACAAACCTTCAATTTATAAATAACACAATATCTGTGAGCCACAATAAAGCAAAGCACAATAAAACAGGTTATGCCGGCACCCATGAAATAATTTAGCAAGATTTTTATTGTGATCGCCTTGAATATACAGATCATTTTGGGGAGAACTGACATCTTAATATTGATTGTTACCATTAATGAACATGAATATTTCCCCATTTGTTTAGGTTTTTGATTTCTTTCCTCAGAATTTTATACTTTTAATCTTATAAATCTTTTGTATATATCTTAGTCCACTTGGACTTACATAACAAAATACCACGAGTAGCTTATAAACAGCAGAAATTTATTTCTCACAATTCTGGAGGCTGGGAGTCTGAGATCAAGGTGCCAGCATAGTTGGTGCCCTCTTCTAGGTCACAAACTTCTTGGATCCTCACATACATAGCAGAAGGGCTAGAGATATTTGTGGGACACTAATCCCATTCATGAAGTTTCCATCTTCATGACCTAAGGACTTACCAAAGGCCCCATCTCCTAATATTATCATCTTTGTGGGTTAGAATTTTAACATATGAATTTTAGGGTGACAAATATTCTAACCATACTCACATATTTTGGATAGATTTATATCTAAGGATTTCTTTAAACATTTTTTTGTACTATAAGTTGTGTTTTAAATTTCAAATTCTAAATGTTTATTACACATATATACGATAACAATTGACTTTTGTATATTAATCTTGTATCCTAGAATTTTGCTATACAACACTCATTAGTTCAGGATTTTTTTTTTTTTTTGGTCAGTTCATTTATATTTTCTACATAGAAAATCATGTCATCTGAAAACAAGGATAGTTGTTGTTTTTTTAATTCCCAATCTGTATAGCTTTTATTTCCTTTGCTTATTTTATTGCTTTAGCTACTGCTTTCAGTGCAATGTTGAATAGGAGTTCTGGGAGCAGACATCATTGCCTTTTTCCTAGTCTTTAAGGGAAAAGCATGTAATTCCTCACCATTAAGTATAATGTAAGCTACAGGCTTTTTGTCAGATGTTTAATCAAGTTGAGGAAGTTCTCCCATTCCTAGTTTGCTGAATATTTTTACTGTGAATGGGAGTTGTCTTTTATCAAATGCTTTTTCTGTATCTATGCTATGATTGTATGATTTTCTTCTTTAGCCTTTTAATGTGATTGATTATCTTAATTAATTTTCAAATGTGGAATGAGACTCTCATGCCTGGGATAAATCCCACTTTGTCATGGTGAATAATTCTTTATATACATTGTAGAGTTTGATTTGCTCATTTTCGTTTAGAATTTCTACATCTATGTTCATGAGTAATATTGATATGCAGTTTTCCTTTCTTGTAATGTCTTTATCTGGTTTTGGTAGTAGGGTAATGCTAGTTTCATAGAATGGGTTAAGAATTCTATTTTCTGGAAGAAATTATAGAGAATTGGTATGATTTCTTCCTGAAATGTTTAGTAGACTTCACCAGTGTAACCATTTAGACCTAGTTTTTTTTTTTTTTGGAAGGTTATTAATTTCTGATTCAATTTATTTAATTGATATAGGACTGTTCAGATTACCTATTTCTCTTTGTAGAAGTTTTTATAGATTGTCTCTTTTAAAGGAGTTGTTCAGTTAAATCAGTAATAGCCTTTATAGGCTGCCTTAACAAAAGCCTCGATGGCTTAGACATCAGGAATTTAATTTCTCACAGTTTTGGAGCTTAGAAGTCTAAAATTGAGGTGCTGTCAGTATCCTTTTCTGGTAAGGCCTCTTTTCCTGGCTTTTAGATGGCCACTTTCTCACTGTGTCCTTATCTGGCCTTTCCTCTGTGTGTGGGTGGAGAGAAAGAGATTTCTGGTGTCTTCTCTTCTTATAAGGACACAAGACATACTGAATTAGGGTCCAACCTTGTGACTTTATTTAATATCAAGTACCTCCTTAAAGTCCCTATCTCTGAATACAGTTAAATCGAGAGTTAGGGCTTTAAAATATGAATTTGGAGGTACACAATTCAGCCCATGACATCATCTAAGTTATCATATTTATGGGCATACACTTGTTCATAATATTCTTTTATTATCCTTTTAATATTCATGGTATCAGTAGTGATGTGCCTTCTTTCATAACTGATAGTAATCTGTGTCTTCTTTTTTTCTTATTTAGTCTGGCTAGAGGTTTATTAATTATATTAATCTTTTCAGAGAAATGGCTTTAAAACATTTTTTTTTCTGTATTGTTTACTTGTTTTCAGTTTCATTGATTTCTGTTCCAATTTTATTTTTCTTCCGTTTGCTTTTTATTTTCTAATTTCCTAAGATGGAAGTTTAGATTAATTACTTTTATCTTTCTTTGCCTCCTAATATGTATTTAATGCTATATATTGTATTTTAAGTACTGTTTTGGCTGCATCCCACAAATTTTGATAAGTTGTATTGTCATTTTAATTTAGTTCAAGTAATACTAAAATTTCCTTGAGATTTTCGTTCTTTGACTCACATGTTATTGATAAGTATGCTGCTGTATCTCCAAGCATTTTGAGATTTTCCCTAGTATTCTTGGTGAATGTTCCATGTGAGATTGAGAATAATGAGTATTCTGCTGGTTTTGGATGAAGTGTTCTATACATGTTGATTAGATAAAGTTGATTAATTATGCTGTTCAGTTCAACTATATCCTTACTATTTTCTATCAGCAGGGTCTGTCAATTACTGGTAGAGTGGTGTTGAAGTCTCCAACAAACGGTACACTTGCCTTTTTCTTCTTGAAGTTCTATCAGTTTTTGCCTCATGTATTTTGTTGCTCTGTTGTTAAACATATATATATATTAAGGTTTGTTACACCTTGCAAAAATTGACACCTTTATCATTATGTGATGCCCCTCTTTATCTCTGATAATTTACTTTGCTCTGAGGAAGGCTTTGTCTGAAAATAATATAGCTATTATGGTTTTCTTTTGATTAGTGTAGCGTGGTATATTTTTTATCCTATTTTTAACCATCAAAATCTATATATTTAAGGTGAGTTTCTTGTAGACAACATATAGTTGGGGCTTATTTATTTATTTTTTAAAAATCCACTCTTACCGTCTTTATCTTTTCATTGGTATATTTAGACTATTCACATTCCAAGTAGTTATTTATATAGTTAAATTGATATCTACTATATTTGTAACTTTTTGCTGCCCATTGCTGTTGTTCTTTGTTCTTTGTTTTGTGGATTTTGTTTTGTTTTTGTTTTTGATTTTGTATTTCCTCTTTTTCTACCTTTTCTGGTTGTATTGAGCATTGTATATATTACCATTTTCTATGAACATATCAATATTCTTCTTGCTTGGATCATATTCTTCTTGCTTAGATGGTTTTTGAGGAGAAGTCTAATTGAATTGGTATCTTTGTTCCTCTGTAGATAAGGTGTTTTTCCGCCCTCTGGCTTCTTTCAAGCTTTTATCTTTGTCTTTAGTTTTCTGCAGTTTGAAAATAATATGCCTGTGTGTAGATTTTGTTCTCTGAAAGTCCTGGATCTGTGGTTTGGTGTGTGACATTATTTGAAATATGTCTCTGTTCATATCTCTCTTCTCCTTCTAGTATTCTCATTATGTTCTGTTACACTTAAATGTCCCATAGTTCTTGGATGCTCTGTTCTGTTTTCCAGCTTTTTTTTTTTTTTCCTTTGTTTTTCAATTTGGGAAGTTTCTACTGAGTTATCTTCAAGTTCGCTGATTCTTCCCTTGGTTATATATAATCTCATGATGAACCTATAAGAGACAATTCTGTTAATATATTTTTTTATTTTTAACATTTCCTTTTAATTCTTTCTTGTAGTTTCCATCTCTCTGCTTATATTACTCATGTGTTTTTTTTTCTTGTTGTCCACTTTTTCCATTAGAGCCCTTAGGATATTGATCATATTTAATTCAAATTTCTAGTCTGATAATTCAAAATCTCTGCCATAAAGAGTCTGGTTCTAATGCTTCTTTTGTCTCTTCAGTCTGTGTTTTCTCTTGACTTTTAGCAAGTTATTAATTTTTTTGTTGAAAGCCAGACATGATGTATTGGGTCATGAAACTGAGGTAATAAGCCTTTAGTGTGAAGTTTCATGTTCATCTGCTTAGGAGTTTAGCTGTTTATTTTTTCTTGTAGCTGAAGGTGTTGGAAGTTTCATTTTCTTCTAGTGGCCTAGTTTTTCTCTCCCGTGTTGTTTCTGAATATCCTAGAAGCTCTTTCTTAAATAGACTTTGTGTCTTGCAGCTTTCTAATTTGTAATCCACTGTTACTATACTGAGCCTTGTTGGTGTGGTGTAAAGTATTGGGGTGAGGAAGCAGTCTATAATCCTGTGATTAAATCTCAGTTTTTTAGGTGGGCTTGACTTTTGGGGATCTTACACCCAGAATATTATTGTAGCCTTTTACTTCTTTTCTTCTACTATATCAGACAGGAATGATTCAGGGACTTTTGTTTCTGATTCTTCATACTCTTCTGTGTCTCCAGTTTTGGGGGTGGAAGTTTGTCCTGTAACTGCAATTCTCTGATGGAGCTAAGAAGCATTGTTTAGTTTTTGTTTGCTCAGCTTTTTTGTCTTATTGTGAGGTTGGGAGTGACAACTTCCAAGCTCTTTACATGTCAGAGGAGAAACTGGAAATTTTTTACAAGATCAATATACAAAGTAAACAGGCACACACACAGAGTATAATCTTTACAAAAATGGCATTTAAAATAGACACAAAAGTATGAGTAAAGAATAAATCTACAAAAGATGTGTAAGCCCTTTAAGAAGAAAATTAGGAACTTTTATTGAAAGACATAAAAAGACCAAAAATAAATGTAGAGATATATTTTGCTCTTAATAGAAAGTCTCAGTATAATGAAAGTTCAGATCTTCCACAAATTCAATGCAATTTTAACAAAATTCCCTGTAATATTTTTTGTATAATTTAACAAACTGACTCAAAAATCTCTGAGGATTAGTGAAGGCACAATATTAATCAAAATATTCCCACTTACTAGACATGAAGACTTCCTTTAACTCAATAAATATTAAGGCAGTATGTTGTGTTAGCACGGAGATAGACAAATAGTCCAACAGTGCAGACAAGTGATCACAGAAATAGACCATTCATGTATTAAAAAATTGATTTATGCCAGAGCAGTCCTTGTAGATCAGTGGGGAAAGGATGGGTTATTTTATTTATTAAGTTATTCTGTGATAATTGGTCATCTATATGGAAAACAATGAAATTAGGTTCTTACCTCATACCATAGAAAAATCAATAAATACCAATTAGATTAAAGTATAATCAATTTTAGACCTATAAAGCTTGCACAACTATGTATACTGATATTTATTTTTTTCATTTCAGATATTATTATTTTTCTGACCTGATTTCCAAACTCTTGACAGTGTACCCTGTTTAGTGTCTCTGCATCCTTAGGTACTACCTACACCATTCAATTTTAAAAGAAAGAAAGAGAGAAACTAAGAGCCATTAGGTTCAGAACTGATCATAATTCCATTTATGTTGTATCCCTATACTGACAATTGTCTCAGCTAGTTTTGAATTTTCAAATAATTAGGGGTTTATTCCTGTAAACTTCCAGATTATTTTTTAATGTTTGATTATTGATATGCACATAATGTGATCAAGAGTTTTGGAGTAAGAAAAGTCTGGATTTTCTTCCTGGCTCTGATACTTGCTACCTGTAAAACCAGGATCAAGTTACTTGTTTTTCCAAGTCTCATTTTCCCTGTGTGTAAAGTGTGTATTGTAACAATACCTACCTCACAAGGCTTAGGAGACAATTAAGTCCGATAGTAGGGAAAAAAAACCAAAAACAGCATAGTGCTTGAAACACAATGCTTAATAAATGCTGATTATTATGTTAACTCCTTTAATTTATCAGACAAATCCCAGAAATTGTTGAGAATATTATAACAGGATAAGAGAAAGTTGGGAGTGAGAGCTAAAGATATTACCTTCTAAAGTTAATATATATAAGGTGTTAAGAAGTTGCCTTGTATTTAATAGGTAGTATATATTATCATTTGCTACTACTTTTTTTTTTTTTACTATATTTAGGAAAATAAATACAAAATATGACATTGGAGCTCAAAATGATTACAGAATGTGCCATTACAGAATAAAGACAGGAGTTGGAATGGGGGCGGTAGAATCTAGGCTTTATTTGATTGCAAACTCATTATGAGCCAACAGTATAATGTGGCTCAAAAAGAAAAGCTGGAATGTCCATAGTAGATTTATAGAAAGCAAAGTGTTCAAAGCAGTGGAGATGCTAATTTTTTCTCTTTGCTTTTTTGGCCATGCCTTACCTGATGTATCCTTTTCTCTTTGGGCCACCACATTTTCTGCTGCTTCTTGGCAAATTAATGTACACCCCTAAAAAGAAATCAAAGTACTAAGAGAACTTGAATGCAGTTTGCATGAGGAAGAGCTCAAGATTACAGCCAAGTATTCTTAACATGATGGAAAGAATATTTAAGGGAGAAATTTCCTATTTTCAAATACTTAAATATCTTTTTTTTTTTTAATTTATTTATTTATTTTTGGCTGCATTGGGTCTTCGTCGCTGTGCGGCTTTCTCTAGTTTCAGTGAGCGGGAGCTACTCTTCGTTGCGGCTCATGGGCTTCTCATTGCTGTGGCTTCTCTTGTTGGAGCACAGGCTCTAGGCACGTGGGTTTCAGTAGTTGTGGTACACAGGCTCAGTAGTTGTGGCTCGTGGGCTCTAGAGTGCAAGCTCAGTAGTTGTGGTGCACGGGCTTAGTTGCTCCGCGGCATGTGAGATCTTCCCAGACCAGGGCTTGAACCCGTGTCCCCTGCATTGGCAGGCAGATTCTTAACCACTGCGCCACCAGGGAAGCCCTATTTTCAAACACTTAAAGGCTTTAAGAGAAATCTAATATTTTGAGCTATCAGAAAATTAAATCATCCATCCTACAATTCTTTTTCATCATTGGAAACATATAAACCAGGAAATTTATTCACTTGTCAGGGAAATTAGAGAACATTTGTGGAATGGTTGGAAAGTTCGATTACATAACTTTAAGATCTCTTCCTATCTTTAAAATGTGGGATTGGAAGGAACTTTCTATAATCACTCCATTTAAAGGGAATGTCTAGGCCCCTATGCCTTCCACTTAAATGACCTCAGTGTTTGATGCCTAGAAATGGGAACTTCTGAGGTTGTATCATTTACGTATTCTTAGGAATATATATAACTTTGGCTGATGCATAATATACATGCTTTTTATAACTGTAATACAAGTACTGGTGACCATTCATCTCTTACTTGAATTTTTATGATCAATTTCCTTTTGACAAATTTTGCTTCTTGGATAATTAGGTGTCTTTCATTCAATAAATGATTATTGAACAGCATTATGTGGCAGAACTGTCAATAGACAGATGAGTCAGGCATTATGTGGCAGAACTGTCAATAGACAGATGAGTTAGGCATTATGTGGCAGAACTGTCAATAGACAGATGAGTTAGGCAAGGCCCCTGCTCCCATGGAGAATGTAGTCTAGTATGGGAGACAGGTATGTAAGTGAATAATTGTAAAATAGTATATTGTATGTTACTTCAAGACCATACAGGAGCTTCATTTCATCAGAGAACCTATCCATTTTATGCTCCCCAGCACCTAGTAGAGTGTCTGCTGTATATTAGGTCCTCAAAAGATAGTTGTTGAATAAATTAATGAATTTTTAGTAGGCTTTGGTTAAACTTTATTCAAAATAATAATAGGATCTTAATGAGTAACATCATTTTTTATCAAGTAGATATTTATTTCTCAGGTTTACTGAATATTATATAAAGTAGATTTAGCCTAAGTTCCTTTTCTCTATAAAATATAAACTCCAAAATAATAATTTATATAATAAATGACCAATGGGATAGTTAATCAACTGCAAGATGCATCTATTTAAAAAATTATAGTATATGAATGAGTATTATTAATATATTAGTGGATCTGATAGTATTATGTTATATTATATTAAATTAATTAGTATTGATTTTCCTAGTAAATTCTTCCTTTAGCTAAGCTTGATTTTAAATCCATGCTTCTGTGACTACTAAGGATACAACCCTAGAAGTTATTATTTTATTTTAACAATATATACAGAGAAAAGAAAGCTAGAAATTGCTAAAGAATAAGAAGTTCCTCCCCAGAAACATTTCTCACCATTCTCTCTAAACCCAATGAGCTCACTGAACTTGATTATCCTATTGACAAACTTGTGTATCCAGAGGATACACAGCAAGCTTACAAACAGAAACTATTTGAATAAGACCCAAAGTAATATGTACCTAGGTCTGCTCTACCTGGAAAGCTAGCATCTTTGGAAATAGTCAAATATTTAATGTTAGCTTTCCTAGAGGGACTCCATAGTCAATCTCCACTCTGATAATTTCTTGTATTTTAAAAAAAAAGTGAAGTCACATCAACTATACAAACATAATATGGGTAAAAGTAAGTTAGTCTATTTAGTTCTCCTCTGATAGGACATTTTAATACATTCTGAATAAGGATCTGCTAATAATTTAAATATGTAGTTTATTATTTTTACTCTTTTATATTCTTAGCAATTGTCTACCTTCCTAGTTATGATAAATTCCATTTAGTTGCTAATCATTTTTAATAAAATGTTAGTATGTTTTTCTGAACAACTATTTTTGTTTATTGAATTGAGTAAATGGTATTTAACCCTGGTCATACCAAAATATCTTGACATAAATATATCATATAACTTCTGTATCTTAACTAAATACCGAAGTATTCAGTTTTATTTTTTCTTACTTTGAACATTAGAGATAAAACAGTACTCAAAATTTGAAAAAGATTTATCACTGTATCAAAAATTTAGGGGGAAAGAGTCATTATTAGTATGTAGAATTTTTATTGAAGAAATTTGTATGCATCCAATGATATTGAAACTAGAGAATTCTGACTTTACATAGTAATTTTAGGCATTGGGTAATATGTAGTGTCTCCTGAATACCTAAATAGAGTTTACTTGATTTGAAAATGATGAAACCTTTGGCAATGTCCTTGTTACACATTTTCCATAACTTCTATTCAAATGAACAAATATTTGATAATTTTACATTTCATATTAATTTATTTTACAGAACTAATGAAGCAAAATAATTCCTACAGTTCCATGAATAAAGAAAACACATACATATTTTGATAGAGTTTTGTTAATAAGCCTCTTTCTCCCCAGATTTACTGTTTCTCTAAATGTCAAATTCTCACACATTTTAAAATTACCATAGAAATAGTGAAGTAAACTTAATATCTCACTTATCATGGAGAAATTTATGTGTTGCTATTGAGAATTGTAAAGCAGAGTTCAAGCTTCTTTTAACTTTGAATATGTAATACCAAACATCAAAACATTTAGTTTTTTTCTTACTTTCATGTTAGAGATAAATTAATACTCTAATTTTGGAAAACAGTTATCACTCTATTAAAAACTTGAAAGGGAAATACTCCATTATTAGTACATAAATTTTTTATTAAATGAATTGGTAGTGATTCAATGAAATTAAACCTAGAGAATCCTGACCTTACGCAGTAACCTTAAAAATAAATTAACATACTTTGCCTTCAGTACCAATTATTCTGATGAACAATGATATCTTGAATTTCCCACTTCATCAATTTTGTTATGTAAGGTTGTATAAGACATGACTGTTAAAGATAATATTTATTATTTTTTTTAGGTAAATGTTACAAAATTTACCAAACTGAAGGTTTAAGAGAATCAGTGAAATAGCATAATGAAAAAACCCAAAAGAGAATTCAAAAAATGAAAACAATTGTCTTATTAAAATGGAAAATATGTTCACTATAACCACTCTATTTCCACAAAAAAAGACAAAGTAAAAGCACTTTAAAATTAAATTAGTTTGTTTTTCAAATATAACCTTCATTTTATTTATTTTATAGTATTGTCTTTATTTTGCAAGTATATATTAACAATTTTATGTATTACATATTAGAATATTAAGAATAACAGTGTTTACTCTTAATATCATATGATGTCTCTGTGCTCTTTATTATTTCGGTTATTAGTAAATACAAAACATCTCTCAATGGCATAAAATTTCTAAGTTGGTTTTTGTGTGTACCTAATTCAGAATTCCAGCTCTAACTCTGAAGTACACTAATGTGTCTTGTATTTTTTTTTTATTTTTATGGAAGTATAGTTCATTTACAATGTTGTGTTAGTTTCAGGTGTACAGCAATGTGAATCAGCCATGTATATATATATGTATATCTGTTCTTTTTCAGATTATTTTCCCACATAGGTCACCACAGAATACTGAGTACAGTTCCCTGTGCTATACAGTAGGTCCCTATTAGTTATGTATTTTATACATATCAGTATGTATATGACAGAGCCAGTCTCCCAATCTATCACTTCCCCCACCTCTGGCAACCACAATTTTGATTTTGAGGTCTCTGAATCTGTTTCTATTCTGTAAATAAGTTTATTTGTATTATTTTTTATTATACTCCACATATATTTGTCTTTCTCTTACTCACTTCACTTAGTATAATAATCTCCAGGTCCATCCATGTTGCTGCAAATGACATTATTTCATTCTTTTTTATGGCTGAGTAATATTCCATGTACCACATCTTCTTTATCAATTCTTCTGTCAATGGACATTTAGGTTGCTTCCATGTCTTAGCTATTGTAAATAGTTCTGCAATGAACACTGGAGTGCATGTAAGTGGGAATGTAAATTGGTACAACCATTATGGAGAACAGTATGGAGGTTCCTAAAAAAACTAAATATAAAACTACCGTATGATCCAGCAATCCCACTCTTGTGCATATATCGGGAGAAAATTGTAATTTGAAAATATACTTGCGTCTTGTATTTATTAATGACATCACAAATATTGTAGTTAAGCACAATTTGGAAATTCATCAGTACATAGCTTGAAAAACACAGTGATGTGTTTTCAAGTCAAAATGGTACTCCACATTTATTATTCTTTATTATATTATATTACTTCATTTTTCTCAGACCCACTGTGTACTTATATACATATCATACTAACATGATTTCATTTTCCTTTGCTCTAAGGTTACCCTTTATTTGAATATAAAATGATTTCTCCATTACACATTGAACCCAACACTAATTCCTATTAACAATATCCTCAGAACGTATACTGAATTTGTCTAATTATTCATATCTCCATGACAGACACTCTAGTACATTTCTCTAATTTCTCTTGCTCAAACTTCCAAAATGTTTTACTGGTTCCAATCTTGTCCCCCTAGTCATTTTTTATTAGAAGCAGTGATCTTTGTAAACTGGAAAAATACCAGGATACTTCTCAGCTTAAAACTCTCCAGTGGTTTCCTTTCAGAGAACATAACCCACTCCCTGCCAATTCTCTTTCATCTCATACCACTGTTCTGAGCATTCATTTTGCACCAGTTCACTAAACAGTCCCATTCTCTGAACTGGCCAAGTTTGTTTGCGCTGCTCACTATTCCCTCTGGCTGGAAACTCAGTGCTAGGCATGTGTGGCTCCTTTTGTCATTGAAATCCCATTTATCATCTACTTATCTCACCTCCTCACCCCTCATTTATAACCATCTATAATTGTATTTTTTATTGTTTATCTTTTACCACTAAAATATATAAGTTCTACAAGATCAGAGTCTTATTTACAGTTTTATGTCTAGCACCTAGAGCAGTACCTATTATGTAGTACATTCTTTCAAAGACTGTGTCATAAAAATACTTGCCCACTAATGATGGGCTTCTGCAATCCAATAAGGTGGAAAGAAAATAAAAGACTACAAGGAAAATTAATTCAGACAAAATTCAAAGTTACAACATTAATCTGCATGCCTCATCGGTCATCAAATAGGTAATATAGAAAAGGAAAGCATAAACAAAGCAAAAAGACAACCCTCAGAATGGGAGAAAATATTTGCAAATGAAGCAACTGACAAGGGATTAATCTCCAAAATATACAAACAGCTCATGCAGCTCAATATCAAAAAAACAAACAACCCAATCAAAAAATGGGTAGAAGATCTAAATAGACATTTTGCCAAAGAAGGCATATAGATGGCTAAAAAGCACATGAAAAGATGCTCAGCATCACTAATTATTAGAGAAATGCAAATCAAAACGACAATAAGCCATCACCTCACAGTCAGACTGGCCATCATCAAAAAATCTACAAACAATAAATGCTGGAGAAAAGGGAACCCTCTTAACACTGTTGGTGGAAATGTAAATCGGTACAGCCACTATGGAGAACAGTATGGAAGTTCCTTAAAAAAATAAAAATAGAGCTACCATATCATCCAGCAATCCCACTCCTAGGCATATTTGCAGAAAAAACATAATTTGAAAAGTTACATGCAACCCAGTGTTCTTTGCAGCACTATTTACAATAGCCAGGACATGGAAACAACCTAAATGTCTATCAACAGAGGAATGGATAAAGAATATGTAGTACATATAGATACAATGGATTATTACTCAGCCTTAAAAAAGAATGAAATAATGCCATTTACAACAGCATGGATGGACCTAGAGATTGTCATACTAAGTGACGTAAGTCAGACAGAGAAAGACAAATATATGATATTGCTTATATGTGAAATCTAAAAAAAAAGGGTACAAATGAACTTATTTACAAAACAGAAGTAGAGTCACAGATGCAGAAAACAAACTTATGGTTACCAGAGTATAAGTGGGGGGAGGGATAAACTGGGAGATCGGGATTAACATATACACACTACTGTATATAAAATAGATAACTTATAAGAACCTGCTGTATAGCACAGGGAACTCTACTGAACACTCTGTAATGGCCTATGTGAGAAAAGAATCTTAAAAAAGAGTGGATATATGTATATGTATAACTGATTCACGTTGCTGTACACCTGAAACTAGCACAACATTGTAAATTAACTATACTGCAATAAAAATAAATTAAAAAATAAAAATACATATAAAAAAATAAAAAAAAAATAATTCCTTGGCAAACAGACCTATGGTTGCCAAGGGGAAGGGGGAGTGGAGGAGGGATGGATTGGGAGTTTGGGATTAACAAACACAGACTATTATATATATATATATAACTGAATTTCCTTGCTGTACACCAGAAACTAACACAAAATTGTAAATCACTATACTTCAATAAAGTAAATTTTTTTTTACAAAAGAAAACAAAACCAGTAATTTAGAGACTAACAGGCTAAACAAAGTTGTTGATTCCCCAATATAGTTTACTCTTTTTCAAAAGATAGTTTAAAGCATCACACTAAATGGGATACAAATTTAAAACAAAAAAACTAAACACTAAAACAACAAGAGATTTCATAACTTTCTCCCTGAGCAGGCATGAATTCTTTTACTCTATCCATCCTTTGGCTCAGGTAAAAAATAATAATAATAATGGTGTCTTCCTTGACACTTCCTTTTCCCTCAGAGCTCGTGTCCAACCATCAGTACATCTTGGCAGGTATACCTTTAAAATATATCCAAAATCCAACTATTTCTCAATATCTCCACTGGTACTCCCCTGGCCCAAAGCAGTATCATTTCTCACCTGAAAATTTGCAAGAGTTCCCAGTGGGTCTCCCTACTCCAACTCCTGCTCCACTTCAATATATTTTCCACATAAAGCTCAATCATTTCTTTAAAGCATAAGTCAAATGTCACTTTTCTGCTCATGACACTCCAGTTTTTTCCTCTCAATTGGAGCAAAAGCCAAACTCCTTACAGTGGTCAACAATCCCCTATCTTGTATGATTCTCTGTTGCCTTTCTGACCTCATATCTTGGCACTTGCCCTCTGTCTCTGCTTAAACTATACCAGCCACCTTGCCATTCTTTGAACTTGCCGAGCATGTCTTCACCTCAGGGCCTTTCACTTGACATTTCTTCTTCCTGGAACACTCCCTGCCCCAACTCCATTTCACTTGGTTCACTTCATTATTTTCTTTATGTATAATAAATGATATTTATCATCAAATAGTCATTATAAGTCTGGTCTATGATATGTATTAGAAAATAGTGAAAACCTTGTTTTAGATGTGTGGCCTAGCTTAGAATTTAATATAACTGATTCTTGAGTGAGAATGTTTGGGATGAAAAACTAGCTCTGCCTTTCTAAATTTTCTTTAAATTCCTCTAAATCTCAACTTCTTGCTTTGTAGGATAGGTATACATGTCCATCTCACTGGGTTACTCAGGGAGTATATAAGATATTGTGAAATGCTTGCCTGGCTCATAGTAATTAATTCCATTATTATTATGTCAGTATGATTCCTGCCTAATGTTTGTAATTATCCTGACATAGTTACAATTGTGTGAAAAATATAATCTGCATATTATTTTTCCACCAGAAATTATATCTTAAATATTTTTACATATAGCTAAATAGCTTTAAAATAGCAAAATCAAATTTTGCTCTTTCAAATTTCAAATCCTGTGTATATTATGGCATGCAATAGAGACACCATGATTTGTATATCATCTAGCCTCCAATTCTCTTTCATTATTGCACTGCAATAATAAAAATGCATTACAATAATAAAATAATAATATTCACCTGAATATTATACCCTCCTATGCATTAAGACAGTCCCTTAGTGAAATTCATGGATTCACGGGTGTAAGATTATTGGTTGAAGTGGTCTGAAACTTAGTTATAACTCCTGTGAAATTTACTCATTACTTTTCACAAAGATGGTATGAACTTATACTACCACAATATAAAATACTTACATATACATAAATTTGTTTCATTTATGTTCTATTTTAAAAAAAATAGAAAAATAAGTGATAAAAGAGAAATATCTGATCAGTGCTAGAGAAAAATACTTATATCTTTTTCCATTTGTTATTAACCTCAAGATGAATAAGCTAATAATGTCCAAGTTACTTCTTTAAATTCATATAACTGTTAAATATTTGTATTAAAAAGCTATTCACCCTCATTGTTTTATTTTGACTAGAAATAATAAGTATATAAGAAAGCAATCGAATATCAGGAACTGTAATTAAATGACCTTTTCTTTAAAAACTGAGAAACAACTTTGTGTCCACTGATTTGTTGTTCATGGATAAGAGCATAAAGACATTGTTTGAAAGTAGCATGTGTGCACAAAATACTGTGCCCCTAAAAGTAATTATTACCAGACAGAAATTGAATTTTTTATTTCAGCTTGAAACTGCTGCACCTGTTTGATCATTTGGCAAAGCTGCCTTTCTATTGTTGTTCAGGAGACAAAGTGACTGATTGATCTAATTACCCAGTGTTAACCATTCTGCAGAGATCTTCTCATTTATAGCCTTGGTAGATGAGTACTATATTGCTGAGAGTTAAATGACCCAGCACAGGGAAATCTAGCTATAGAGAGAGAAGGAATTAATTTCTTCCCTACTTAATATGAGACTTTTTTCTAATTTTTTACTCAACTGAATAGAGGAAAATATGTAATAAATCAATCTATAATAAGTCAGATTATATATAATAAAGCCATACTGATTATCCTTTTTTCTAAATTTCAGTATAAAGAACGTAACTCCAAAAGTAGGAGACCCTGAAACCCGTAAAGCTATTCGTCGTGCCTTTGACGTGTGGCAGAATGTAACTCCTCTGACGTTTGAAGAAGTTCCCTACAGTGAATTAGAAAATGGCAAACGTGATGTGGATATAACCATCATTTTTGCATCTGGCTTTCATGGAGACAGTTCTCCCTTTGATGGAGAGGGAGGGTTTTTGGCACATGCCTATTTCCCTGGACCAGGAATTGGGGGAGATACTCATTTTGACTCAGATGAGCCATGGACACTAGGAAATCCTAATCATGATGGTAAGTGCATAGTTTTTTTCATTGTAAATACTTCTATTTTTATTTTTGGATGCCCAAGTGATTTACTAATTTATAAACTTAAACTAAACAAATAATTTGTTTTTAAAAGTACCAAAAAATACATGAGGCTTTTTATAACATTTTAGAACAAGAATTTGTACAAGTCATTAGACAATAATAGTTTTTCATGTGGCTTTTGATTAAAGATTAGAACTTTACAGTGTATTCTATAAATGCTTTAAAGTGAATTTTGTTTTCTATAAAGAGTCATTTAAAAGTTTCTAGAGTATTCAAGTCATGGGACATGCATTAAGTAAATTGTGCTATTTTTTTACACTTAATTCCAGTGTTTCCACTTGAAACTTAACCCTGATTGACATTGGTGGTATAGCTTCTACCATATCTTTTCTGTTTATTTTTTTCCATTATAACCTTTCTAATCTGTAAAATTTTTCTCCTTCTCTTTTGTCTCATCATTTCCTTGGTCTCCTAATCTGACATTCTTGTATGATATCTTTATAGAAACCAGATTCTTGCAAATCTGTTCCAACATATCTATCAGTTTTCTAATCCTTATAGTTATTCTGATATGCAAAAATAATGTAAAAATTAAAAACTCAACAGCTAAAAGTATCATTACTTGATATAAGAAGCATGTGTTTCTTCCTAGGGAACAATTTTGTGTTTAAAAAATATTCACAGAATTATAGGATTCTAGAGTTATAAGATACTTAAGTCGCCATCTCCCATAATTCTTGTAATCAATACTTAAATATTTTACTTTTTCACCCCAGTAGAATGTTGAAAATGCAAGTGTGCATTGTTTAATGACAACTAATCAGCTAATAAAACTCTTAATTCCTCCTTGATGAGTTAAGCCCAGCTGTCAAATTAAGCTTTGTTAGTTCCTTAGAAGGTTTAGTTAGCTGGATTAGTGTAATAGTCTTGCATTTATAGAGCATGTAGGGTTCAAACACATTATGGATAGAATGAATTAGTTGAGTTAAACTTGAAATAACATTAATTTTTCAAAGAAAGAAAATATAATAAATAACTGCTCATGTTTTCCAAAAGGAAATAAAATATCTAGTATTGACCAAAATGATCTTTTGTATTGTTATTAATAGGTGTATTTGCTATAATATAAAATTATGATTTCATTTTTAAGAACTGGTTTGGAGACTAATGGCAACTATGTTGGGAGGATTCACTATAGTGGAATGAAAGCCAGATACTTTGGAGTCAAACAGACGTACATTCTTGACTAAATGTTCAGTAGCTCGAGAACCTTCTAACATACTGTGTACTTGATTTCATTCTTTACCTTGTATTGCAGGGCTGGGGACATTGTAAGGAGAAGTGCTTTCTATTCAGGCATGTTTAACTTACTGTATAGCTGAGTGTCTAATAATAAAATATCTGCAACATGATAGTTGGCCCATACTTGTTTGATGCATAATTCATTTAAAATTAAATGTGTTTATTTTTATCAATATCACACAGGAATTCAAAGTATTTCAGACTTCTTCAAGTCAATTGCTAAAATTGTTTTAAATAATGGAAAAATATTTGTATTTTAACTAATTGAGAAAAGTAGCACTTATAATGGTAGAATTTTGCTGACATAGGCATAACTGCATTTGCTTCCAAGGGAAAGATTTTCTTCTAAACTTCTGAACAGAGAAAATTGTATTTTATTCCAATAATGGGTCTAATTGTTGAAGATACTTTAAATTTGTAGCTTTGAAGTTGTGTTACTTTGGCTTTGTGGCCTCATAAATTTAAAATTGTTTTAAAATTCTATATGAAGGAGATGGTGCCTATTAAGTGGCCTATATTTTCTCTTAAAATATTAAAATGGTCAAGAAAGCTGCACAAATCCTTTAAATGTATCCTCTATTAGCTGTACTTTTTTAGGCATTAACCAATACTTTTTAAAAATAAGTTTTAAAAATATCTATAGGGACATTTGAAGTGACATAGGAAATGAGAATTTTTCCACTGATTTGAGTATTATAGGTATTATTAATGTTTATTTGTTTTTTGTGATTTAAGAAGTCTTTCAAGGAATATATATGTGGGAAAGAATTCAGAAATGGGACATAGGAGCTAAATGTGTACAATCAAGTCGATGGACTTTTAACTCAGATTATGTATTAATACATTTGATTGCCTTTTAACTTATACTGTAGAAGTAAAATAATTTTTTACATATGCATTTATTAAAAACCTAAACAAAAATTATTTAACATTTAGTGTTTCATTTGGATGAAAATATTTCTTTACTGGTCCAATAAGAATATTTTTCCTTTTGAATGAGCTTAAAGAAAATGATTCTGCAAAATAACAGTGTTCAGAATTGTAGGAGATTAAAGGAAAAGTTAACTGTTCAAGATGTAATACCATAAAGATTTATTGCTTAATTGAAATTCAGACTTTTAACTAGCAACAGGACAGCTATGGTAATGTCATATGAAGTACTGATCGTTTATCAAAGGAAAAGCCTCTAGCTTTGTTGTGGTACTGTTGAATGTGTGGAGAATTAATGCATTTGTACATCCTAGATCCTTTCTGTAAGACTGTCTTTTTGTATCACAAATATACAGGCACAATTCTGACACCTTCACTGATAAACCTTTTTGTTTCTTTAATCTAGTCCTCCAATGCCCCTTGGCTTACTTCCCTGAAAATTTTTCTTTCTGTCCTACTCAGAACTCTTAAGCATCTAGAAAACAGAGAAGCTTGAAAGTTTAGCAAAAATGCAAATGACAGAGCCTCTTGATAAGTACCCAGCTCATTTTCCACATCATATTGCTCACCTAATGAAGGCAATTTGAATTCTGTCTACCTCAAAAGAGATAAAACAGTGTCTTAGTCTGCCAGTAATCCTTAATTCATTGTTATCCACTTTCCTATCAATTTGCTTATAGTCATGATACCTTTTGAAAGCTTAAGCTAATGCTCATTAAGAAGATTACACAATACTTACATTAAAATAAATAAGTACACCACACACACACACACACACAAACACACACACCCTTAGTAAATAGAATGCCATTTTTGCTCCAAGATGTTTTTTTTTTTTTCCTTTAAGGAGTGGATAAGCAAAACATCTGCATAGTAATTCTAAACAGAAAATGTTACTGTGATATGGTTTTTGAAAAGTATACATTGCCCGAATGTGTGTTAGAAAATTTAAATCTAGCAAAATGTTAAGATTCATTTTGAGCATGATTATCATATTGTTTCCTTGGCTACTGTATAAAGTTTAAATGGTAATGTCAATGTAAACACGAACTTACCACAAAGATTCTTTCTAATTAGACAAGTAATCTACCACAGTCAGAGGATTCCAAATTGATAATTGCCAAGCAAAAAGTTATCTATTAACATAATATATAAAACTATGACAAGAGAAATATCCAGATGCATATCTTATTTTGCTATGTAGTTCTATTAACTATTCTATTAACAAAAAGAATGCCTTGCCTTGCCTCTGTTTGTTGTTGTAAAGGTCACTGCCTAAAGTCAGAAGGTGATCATGGGGTGCTCAGAGCTGTTGTGGCAGTCTATCCAAAAACTAAGGAGAGAGCGATGATGATGAAAATTTCATGAGACATCAAAATCCTTAAATCTATCGCATCATTATGATAGTTAATTTTATGTGTCAAGTTGATTGGTCTAAGGGATGCCCAGATAGCTGGTAAAATATTATTTCTGGATTTGCCTGTGGGGTGTTTCTGGGAGAGATTAGCATTTGATTTGGTAGACTGAGTAAAGTAGATCTTCCTTCACCCATGTGGGCAGGCATGATCCAATTCATTGAGGGCCAGTATAGAACAAAAGAGAAAGGGTGAATTCTGTCTCCCTTCTTGATATGACACCTGCATCTTTCCCTGACATTGTACTTCAGAACTCCTGGTTCTTGGGCCTTTGGACTCAAACTGCATAAACCATCAGGTTTCCTGGTTCTTCAATTTACTGACAGCAGATAGCGGTACTTCTTAGCCTCCATAACCTCATGAGCCAATTCCTATAATAAATCTACTCTAATATAGCCATATATATCCTACTGATTGTATTTCTCTGGAGAATACAAACTAATATAATCATTAAATGTGAAACGGTCAAATTCTACATTCAAGCCCACAAATTCTTTGAATAGACCAAGTTTAAATTAAATATCTTCATGATATAATGCTTGAGTCAATGGACATGATTTATGCAAACCAGGGAGAGTTAACTTTCTGTAAGAGAGATTTTGTCATTGGTGTGCAAATACAAGTTTACCAAGAGGCAAACCTAGGCCTTAGCAAGCTGTCTGTCACCTCCCCAATTTTTATGCTCATTTTGCAGCTGTATCTGCTATATAATATTTTTCAGATGCCTGCACGTTTTGGACTTTGATCTTTGAGAACAGGAAGGGTTAGTTGCCAAACAGATATTACCAAGAGTCCTAGAAGTGCTGCAGTCTGTGGGAATATTGTCTGTATCAATCTGTCTTGCACTTTTTGAAAATACGGGAAGAACTTGATATGACTGGGCAGTCAAGGACTTTAACCCATCCTTAAAACCAGAGTATTTATTGAGATTTTACATTGTAAAAATATTAGCTGTCTGCCACACAGTTATTACCTTATGATGCTTTACCAAAACTTTCTAAAGTAATTTGGATTTGAAAACTATGATAGAGGTTTTTTGTTTGTTTTTAAAAACCTTCCTTCCTTCCTTCCTTCCTGGAATAAACTTCATTTCACTGAGTTTATTTCATTTCACTAGGCTGGTGACCTAAAATTTGATAGTCTTTACTTTTTCAAAAACTCTCAATTATGTTGGTTCATATGATTACTATGCAGTC
This sequence comes from Balaenoptera physalus, assembly GCF_965194825.1. Taxonomy (NCBI): domain Eukaryota; kingdom Metazoa; phylum Chordata; class Mammalia; order Artiodactyla; family Balaenopteridae; genus Balaenoptera; species Balaenoptera physalus. Next base: position 31,777,962 of record NC_138895.1, on the reverse strand, counting down.
TCTACTTGGTTATTTATTTTTAGATCTTTGTGTCCAATTAGAGAATAGCAGATGAATTGATGTCATCACACTCAAAATATTATTTCATTATATCAGTTTTATTAAAGTATATAGATGGATCATGAACATTAAAATACATGTAACATAGAGCAGAAACAGAGCCAGACATTTCAATGGCTTAACACAATAGAATTTTATTTCTTGCTCATGTGGTGGGGCAGAGGGACTGTCCACTCACTCAGCCAGAGACCCAGAAAAATAGAGGCTCAGCCATCATCAAGACATGATTTTCAGAGTTTCCTCAGGCATAAATATCCAGACAGCAGCTGAGCGAACCAAGGTAGTTTTGCTCATTTGCTTATGTGCCAGACCTGCAAGCAGTAAATATTATTCCTCCCCAAGTTCCACTAACTAGAATTCAATCATATGGCCACATCTAATCATAAAGAAAGCTAGAGAAGGCTTATTTTTTTTTATTGCAGTATAGTTGATTTATAATGTTGTGTTAGTTTCAGGTGTGCAACAAAGTGAATCAGTTAAACGTATACATATATTCACTCTTTTTTAGATTCTTTTCCCGTATAGGCTATTACAGAGTATTAAGTAGAGTTCCCTGTTCTATACTGTAAGTCCTTATTAGCTATCTATTTTATATATAGTAGTGTGCATACGTCAGTCCCAATCTCCCAATTTATCCCTCCCCCCACTTACCCCCTGGTGACCATAAGTTTGTTTTCTACATCTGTAACTCTATTTGTTTCATAGATAAGTTCATTTGTACCCTTTTTTTAGATTCCACATATAAGCGATATCATATGATATTTGTCTTTGTCTGACTTACTTCATTCAGTATGACAATCTCTAGGTCCATCCATGTTGCTGCAAATGGCATTATTTCGTTCTTTTTTTTTTTTTTTTTTTGGCTAATATTCCATTGTATGTATGTACCATATCTTTTAAAAGCTTTATTTATTTATTTATTTTATTTTATTGGCGTTTAGTTGCTTTACACTGTTGCGTTAGTTTCTGCTGTACAGCAAAGTGAATCAGCCATATATATATATATATATATATATATATATATATATATATATCCCTCTTTTTTGGATTTTCTTCCCTTTTAGGTCACCACAGAGCACCGAGTAGAGTTCCCTGTGCTATACAGTAGGTTCTCATTAGTCATCTGTTTTATACATAGTAGTGTATATATGTCAATCCCAATCTCCCAGTTCATCCCACCCCCTCTTCCCCCTTGGTATGCATACATTTGTTCTCTATGTCTATGTTTGTATTTCTGCTTTGCAAATAAGTTCATCTATACTATTTTTCTAGATTCCACAAATATATGTTAATATACGATATTTATTTTTCTCTTTCTGACTTCACTCTGTATGACAGTCTCTAGGTCCATCCACGTCTCTGCACATGACACAATTTTGTTCTTTTTTATGGCTGAGTAATATTCCATTGTATATATGTACCACATCTTCTTTATCCATTCATCTGTTGATGGACATTTAGGTTGCTTCCATGACCTGGCTATTGTAAATAGTGCCTAAATGAATGTTGGGATGTATGTATCTTTTTGAATTATGGTTTTCTCCAGATATATGACCAGGTTTGATGAGCAACTAGTCAGTGTCTGCCACACCAATAAGTTGTGAGGTAAAAACAATGCTAGATTGATATTAGATATACTACTCTACATCTGTGGGTAAGCTGCTTAACCATAATTTGCCTTAATGCAGATTTTAACCTATTGATCATTATTTACCTTCTGTCATTCCTCTCCTTACATAGTATGTGTAGGAATTATCTTTCTAATCCATCTTCTTATAGAGTATCTATCCTTAAATCTAGGTAGACAACCAAGCACAATGAAGTGCAATTTTCAAATGTAACCATTAGTTAGTTTATTAATATAGAAAAATAATGTCCTTAAGTTTTTGAAAAAAATGCAGTTGGTTGGAGTTAATAATTTGATTGATAGTTTTTTTATTGACTAAATTATCAAGACCATTAATGAATTTCTACCTTAGTTTTGTGCAATTGTTTTTTGCAGTGTTACAACCATACCATTACAAAACCTGGCATTCTACCATTTTAGTAATTTCCTTATATTTTAAACACAACAAAACTATCAACTAATTGTTCTCACATTTAATTTATAACTCACTTCTTTGTTTTTAATCAAATATTGCCACGACTTACCTCCTCCACAGTCTGTTGATTAGGTAGCAAAGCAGTAGCAGAAATCGCCCATGTTGCAATTAACAGTGGAAATTATACTTTGCCATTGACTGGATGCATCAGAGAACAAAAGAGTTGGTCTACAAGAGACCAAGAGGGGAAGGTTCTATCTCTGTTAGGCAGAGCTATGCTAAATGCATTTGCCCTGAACAATGGAAATTGACCTAAGACTATAGAATATCAGCCTTTCTCCATGTTTCAATTGAAATGGTTATTTGGCCAATATGAAGAAAGGTAGGGAAATCAAGAAATAATTTTAAAACTCTCTCTGCTGGTTATTGTCAGTCTCATTCAAAGTTGCATAAAGAAGAAAACAGTGAAAAATAAATACTAATAGAAGCCAAATTTAATTGAAATTATTTAAAATTCAGCTTATCTATTTAACTCATTTATTCCTCACAACAAATTTATAAGGAAGATAGTGTAATTATTTCCACTTTGCAAGGAAATAGAGGCACAGAAAGTTTGGTAACTTGCTTAAGTTTACCTAGTTAGTAACAAAAAATGATACCACTAAAAGGATACTGAAAAAACTACTGGAAGACTCAGGAGAAAAGCTGATTGCTGAAAATATTTTATCTAGTGAACCAGAAAGTCAATATTGGAAACAACTCAAAATACCCATAAAGTCTCTCTATGGAACAGGAAAATAAAACCTATTATTGCTTTAAAAACTGAATCTGTCATGTGGAAGAAAATCTTGGTAAGCATTTTCAGGAAAACGTAATAAGATAAAATGATGTGAAATTCAAGGATAGATATTAGAATACCTATAGATAGCTCCAGTGTAAGAAGTAAGATTCTTCCAAAAGAAGGAAGAGTAAAAAATTAAAGCAAAATAAGTAAGCAAATGCATATTAGAAAAGTCTTTTAAAGTATGACAGTAGTATGCAACTCAAAAGGAGTCATTGCATTCATTGCAAAATTACCAAATCAGATCCATAAATAAATACATCCTACAAGTAAAAACAAGATCCCATTAACCAAAAGGCAGAAAAAAGAAATACAGGTTCTCCTCAGAGGCCAAAATACAAGGTTAATCATTTTGTGTGTTTTTTAACCTTTGCTATGCTAATTGCTAAAAATGATGGAAGAAATTACACATAATATTCTTCTATATTCTAAAGCTTCCTTGCTCTTTTTAATATTAAATTTCATCTGTGGTTTTAAAATATTTCTATATAAATGATCTTTATTTTAGAAATCATATGTGTTCTGAGTGATACTTTCTTGTGATTTGTTAATTATATAAAGGTAGAAGGAAATTGTGGAATAAATATTCAGCATTTATATAAAATATAACATTAGCATAGAGGTCTACTAATATTACTGTATTTTCATACACTCTCCCTTCAACAAATATTTCATTGATCATTAGGATATTAGTAATATGGTAGAAACCTCTACTTCGTATAGTAGGAACCCAAGGGAAAGACTAAGCATTACATAAGATCCCAATAAAACTATTAATAATCCATACCATTTTAAAAGAAGATTTTTTACAATCTAGGATAGAGACATAATACAATTATTTATAATACTGACTGTGAGAAGTATCATAATAGTAGTTTTAAAAGAACACTCTTGAAATACATGCTTCTGGAGGAGTAGATATTTCAAAGATCCTTCTTATTACTAAATAACTAATCAAGGAAGCATACATTTAACTGAGTAGATGGCATCACATTCAGCAAATAATATCTTCAAAATATCAGGAAAACAATGAACTGAAACTAGAGTTTTGAGTAACCTGCACATGTGAAAAGCAGAGACCAAGGTTTAGGTCAGGGACAAAGTGAATCTGAAGATTCTGTATTAAAATACAAGCACTTGGATATAGACAATATGATCCAAGCTTCATAATATCACCCACCACTACATACACACTCAGATCCCAGTATAAGTGAATACATGTTCTCTCTAGCAGAAACATACTGGCTTTAGGCTCTCAGATTTTTTTCATAGATAGATATAATGTAAATGTAAAGATTACTAAACATAAAAGGAAATCAAGCATATTGAATGAGAGTCTGCTTTAAAAAAGAGATTATTCCCCAGGAATTTAAGTTACTGAAATTATAAATTTAAAATACATAAAATTTCAGGGTGTGATAGCTCTAAAAAGGAGAGACGGAATCACAGAAATGAACAAGAAACAAGATATTATTTAAAAAGATGAAGAAGAGCTGAAAAATAAAACCTAAAAATGTAATAGTAAGAATAAAATATAATAATAATGGGTAGGTTAAACAGCAGACTAAAATTAGCTGAAGACAGTGAATAATAAGATAGATCTAAATAAATCCACAACTCATAGTATGGAGAGTAAAAAGGATGAAGCATACGAAAGAAAGATTAAGAGATAAGGAAAATAGAACAAAAGATCTAATATAAATACAATTGGAATCCCAGAAAGAGAGAATTACAAAAAAAAAAAAAAAAAGATAAGAAAAGAAACACTATCTGAAGGTATACTAATTGATAATTACCTAGAAATAAAAGTGTAAATCCACAGATGGAATCCCAATTTATTCAAAACATCATAAATTCACACACACGCACACACACACACACACACACACACAAACACACACACTTTAGAGTAAATGCGAGTTACCAAAGACAAAGAAAAGATTTTCAAAACATATAGATGGAAAGCACACTTCACCTATAACTAGCCAGGAAATTCCCCAGACAATAAGGATCTCCAGTAACAATGAAATCTTTTGAAATGCTCAGGAAAAATAACTATCGGTCTAGAATTATCCAACAAAACTATCTTTCAGAAGTTAAGATGAAATAGAAAATTTAAAAGGATAAAAAGTTAGACAAATGGCAATTCAGTTAACAACTCTAAAAGACTTTCTAACACTTGACAAAATAACCCTATAACAATCTTAGATAAAATAAATAATTTTGATCAAAGAAATTAATAAATATTTCATTTATGAAATAATAGTAATGTGTAATCTGTACAACTAAAAAGAGACAGGAGAAGCTTACTGAAAAATAACTACATGAAAACCAGGGAAGGAGAGATCAATATTGAAATACTCTAAGCTTCTTATATAGTTTAACAATAAGGTTAAGGAATTAATCTTATATTCTGGTAAACAAGCATAATAAACTGTGAACAACAAACAATAAAAAATAAATAAATAAATAAATAAATAAATAATAAATATAAATTAAAAAAAAAAACTTTAAGCAGCGCATAACTTCCAAAATATGCATAGACACCAAAACAGGAACTACGAACCTGCAAAAAGGAGACCCCAACACAGTGTTAAAAAGGAGACCCCAACGCAGCAAGTTAAACAAAATGAGAAGACAGAGAAATATGCAGCAGATGAAGGAGCAAGGTAAAAACCCACCAGCCCAAACAAATGAAGAGGAAATAGGCAGTCTACCCAAAAATAAATTCACAGTAATGATAGTAAAGATGACCCAAAATCTTGGATATAGAATGGAGAAAATAAAAGAAACATTTAACAAGGACCTAGAAGAACTAAAGAGCAAACAAACAATGATAAACAACACAATAAATGAAATTAAAAATTCTCTAGAAGGAATCAATAGCAGAATAACTGAGGCAGAAGAACAGATAAGTGACCTGGAAGATAATATAGTGGAAATAAATACTGCAGAGCAGAATAAAGAGAAAAGAATGAAAAGAATTGAGGACAGTCTCAGAGACCTCTGGGACAATATTAGATGCACCAATATTCGAAGTATAGGGGTCCCAGAAGAAGAAGACAAAAAGAAAAGCTCTGAGAAAATATTTAAAGAGATAATAGTTGAAAACTTCCCTAACATGGGAAAAGAAATAGTCAGTCAAGTCCAGGAAATGCAGAGAGTCCCATACAGGATAAATCCAAGGAGAAACATGCTAAGACACATTAATCAAACTATCAAAAATTAAAAACAAAGAAAAAATATTAAAAACAGCAAGGGAAAGCAACAAATAACATACAAGGGAATCCACATAAGGTTAACAGCTGATCTTTCAGTAGAAACTCTGCAAACAAGAAGGGAGTGGCAGGACATATTTAAAGTGATGAAAGGAAAAACCTACAACCAAGATTATTCTACTCAGCAAGGATTTCATTCAGATTCGAAGGAGAAATTAAAACTTTAAAGACAAGCAAAAGTTAAGAGAATTCATCACCACCAAACCAGCTTTACAACAAATGCTAAAGGAACTTCTCTAGGCAGGAAACACAAGAAAAGGAAAAGACTTACAATAACAAAAATAAAACAAGAAAATGATAATAGGAACATACATATCGATAATTACCTTAAATATAAATGGGTTAAATGCTCCAACCAAAAGACATAGACTGGCTGAATGGATACAAAAACAAAACCCATATATATGGTGTCTACAAGAGACCCACTCCAGACCTAGGGACACATACAGATTGAAAGTGAGGGGATGGAAAAAGATATCCCATGCAAGTGGAAATGAAAAGAGAACTGGAGTGGCAATTCTCATATCAGACAAAATAGACTTTAAAATAAAGACTCTTACAAGAGACAAAGAAGGACACTACATAATGATCAAGGGGTCAATCCAAGAAGAAGATATAACAATTAAAAGCATTTATGCAACCAATATAGTAGCACTTCAATACATAAGGCAAATGCTAACAGCCATAAAGAGGGAAATTGACAGTAACACAATAATAGTAAGGGACTCCAACACCCCACTTTCACCAATGGACATATCATCCAAAATGAAAATAAATAAGGATACCTAAGCTTTAAATGACATATTAAACAAGATGGACTTAATTGATATTTATAGGACATTCCATCCAAAAAAACAGAATACACTTTCTTCTCAAGTGCTCATGGCACATTCCCCAGGACAGATCATATCTTGGGTCATGAATCAAGCCTTGGTAAACTGAAGAAAATTGAAATTGTATCAAGTATCTTTTCCAACCACAGTGCTATAAGACTAAGTATCAATTACAAGAAAAAAACTGTAAAATATACAAACACATGGAAGCTAAACAATACAATACTTAATAACCAAGAGATCACTGAAGAAATCAAAGAAGAAGTCAAAAAATACCTAGAAACAAATGACAATGAAAACACGATGACCCAAAACCTATGGGACACAGCAAAAGCAGTTCTAGAGGGAAGTTTATAGAAATACAATTGTACCTTAAGAAACAAGAGGGGCTTTCCTGGTGGCGCAGTGGTTGAGAATCTGCCTGCCAATGCAGGGGACACGGGTTCGAGCCCTGGTCTGGGAAGGTCCCACATTCCGCGGAGCGGCTGGGCCCGTGAGCCACAGCTACTGAGCCTGCACGTCTGCAGCCTGCGCTCCGCGGCAAGAGAGGCCACGATAGTGAGAGGCCCACGCACCGCGATGAAGAGTGGCCCCCACTTGCCACAACTAGAGAAAGCCCTCACACAGAAACGAAGACCCAACACAGCAAAAATAAATAAATAAATTAATTAATTAAAATCACATGGAAGCTAGCAAACAAACAAAAAAAAAGAAACCGGAAAAATTTCAAAGAACCAAATATTACACTTAAAGCAATTAGAGAAAGAAGAAGAAGAACGACAACAAAAAACAAAGTTAGCAGAAGGAAAGAAATCATAAAGATCAGATCAGAAATAAATGAAAAAGAAATGAAGAAAACAATAGCAAAGATCAATACAACTAAAACCTGGTTCTTTGAGAAGATAAACAAAATTGATAAACCATTAGCCAGACTCATCAAGAAAAAAAGGGAGAAGACTCAAATCAACAGAATTAGAAATGAAAAGGAGAGGTAACAACTGAGACTAAGCAACTATATGCCAATAAAATGGACAACCTGGAAGAAATGGACAAATTCTTAGCAAAGCACAACCATCTGAGACTGAACCAGGAAGAAATAGAAAATATAAACAGACCAATTACAGGCACTGAAATTGAAACTGTGATTAAAAATCTTCCAACAAACAAAAGCCCAGGACCAGATGGCTTCACAGGTGAATTCTATCAGACCTTTAGAGATCAGGTAACACCCATCCTTCTCAAACTCTTCCAAAATATAACAGAGGGAGAAACATGCCCAAACTCATTCTAAGAGGCCACCATCATCCTGATACCAAAACCAGACAAAGATGTCACACAAAAAAAGAAAACTACAAGCCAATAACACTCATGAACATAGATGCTGAAATCCTCAAAAAAATACTAGCAAACAGAATTCAACAGCACATAAAAAGGATCTTATACCATGATCAAGTGGGGTTTATCCCAGGAATGCAAGGATTCTTCAATATACGCAAATCAATCAATGTGATACACCACATTAACACATTAAGGAATAAAAACCATATGATAATCTCAATAGATGCCGAAAAAGCTTTTGACAAAATTCAACAACCATTTATGATAAACTCTCCAGAGAGTAGACATAGAGGGAACCTACCTCAACATAATAAAGGCCATATATGACACCCCCAGCCAACATTGTTCTCAGTGGTGCAAAACTGACATAATTTCCTCTAAGATCAGGAAAAAGACAAGGGTGCCCATGCTCACCATTATTATTCAACATAGATTTGGAAGTTTTAGCCACAGTAATCAGAGAAGAAAAAGAAATAAAAGGAATCTAAGTCAGAAAAGAAGAAGTAAAACTGTCACTGTTTGCAGATGACATGATACTATACATAGAGAGTCCTAAAGATGCTACCAGAAAATTCCTAGAGCTAATAAATGAATTTTGTTAAGTAGCAAGATACAAAATTAATGCACAGAAATCTCTTGCATTCCTATACACTAATGATGAAAAACTTGATAGAGAGATTAAGGAAACACTCCCACCTGCCATTGCAACAAAAAGGATAAAATACCTAGGAATAAACCTACCTAAGGAGACAAAAGACCTGTATGCAGAAAACTATAAGACACTGATGAAAGAAATTAAAGATGATACAAACAGATGGAGAGATATACCATGTTCTTGGATTGGAAGAATCAACATTGTGAAAATAACCATACTACTAAAAGCAATCTACAGATTCAATGCAATCTGTATCAAATTTCCAATGGCATTTCTCACAGAACTAGAACAAAACATTTCACAATTTGTGTGGAAACACAAAAGACCCTGAATAGCCAAAGCAACCTTGAGAAAGAAAAACTGAGCTGGAGGAATCAGGATTCCTGGCTTCAGACTATATTACAAAGCTACAGTAATCAACACAGAATGGTATTGGCACTAAAACAGAAATATAGATCAATGGAACAGGATAGAAAACCCAGAGATAAACCCACACGCATATGGTCACCTTATCTTTGATAAAGGAGGCAAGGATATATAATGGAGAAAAGACAGCCTCTTCAATAAGTGGCACTGGGAAAACTGGACAGCTACATGTAAAAGAATGAAATTAGTACACTCCCTAAAACCGTATACAAAAATAAACTCAAAATGGATTAAATACCTAAATGTCAGGCCAGACACTATCAAACTCTTAGAGGAAAAGATAGGCAGAACACTCTATGACATAAATTGCAGCAAGATTCTTTTTGACCCACCTCCTAGAGAAATGGAAAAAAAAAATGGGACCTAATGGAACTTAAACGTTTTTGCACAGCAAAGAAAACCATAAACAAGATGAAAAGACAACCCTCAGAATGGGAGAAAATATTTGCAAATGAAGCAACTGACAAAGGATTAATCTCCAAAATTTACAAGCAGCTCACGCAGCTCAATATCAAAAAAACAAACAACCCAATCCAAAAATGGGCAGAAGACCTAAATAGACATTTCTCTGAAGAAGATATACAGATTGCCAACAAACACATGAAAGGATGCTCAACATCACTAATCATTAGAAAAATGCAAATCAAAACTACAATGAGGTATCAACTCACACCGGTTAGAATGGCCATCTTCAAGATATCTACAAACAATAAATGCTGGAGAGGGTGTGGAGAAAAGGGAACCCTCTGACACTGTTGGTGGGAATGTAAATTCATACAACCACTATGGAGAAGAGTATGGAGGTTTCTTAAAAAACTAAAAATAGAACCACCATATGACCCAGAAATCCCACTACTGGGCATACACCCTGAGAAAACCATAATTCAAAAGAGTCATGTACCACAATCTTCATCACAGATCTATTTACAATAAGCAGGACATGGAAGCAACCTAAGTGTCCATCGACAGATGAATGGATAAAGAAGATGTGGCACATATATACAATGGAATATTACTCAGCCATGAAAAGAAACGAATTGAGTTATTTGTAGTGAGGTGGATGGACCTAGAATCTGTCATACAGAGTGAAGTAAGTCAGAAAGAGAAAAACAAATACCATATGCTAACACATATAAATGGAATGTAAAAAAAAAAAAAAAAACGGTTCTGACGAATCTAGGGGTAGGACAGGAATAAAGGCACAGAGGTAGAGAATGGACTTGAGGATATGGGGAGGGGGAAGGTTAAGCTGGGACGAAGTTAATGAGTAGCACTGACAGATATACACTACCAAATGTAAAATAGATAGCTAATGGGAAGCAGCTGCATTGCACAGGGAGATCAGCTTGGTGCTTTGTGACCACCCAGAGGTGTGGGATAGGGTGGTGGGAGGGAGACACAAGAGGGAGGGGATATCGGGATATATGTATACATGTAGCTTATTCACTTTGTTATATAGCTGAAATTAACACAATATTGTAACACAATTATACTGCAATAAAGCTGTTTAAAAAAATAAAGAAGCAAAACCAGACACAGGCATATATATTGCTTTTCAAAGCAAGGGAAAGATATCACAATTTTAAGAATAGCGATTAATTCTAAGGGAAGTAGAGGAATGAAATATGGATAAGACATAAGTAGATGTAAAGGAGTTGGCAATAATTTATTTTTAAGTTGGGATGATGGATTTTCACGTTTATATTATTATGCTATGCTTCATAATTTACATATATGTTAAGGATATTGTTTTACTTGTATCAAATATTGCATAATCAGAATTATATTATTAGAAAGGGTCTTGCTAAGAGTACAGAACCCCAAAATACTATTGATCCTAATCAAATATACCAGTAACATTGAATAGAACTTTTCCTGCAAAAAAATGTGTTTGAATTGAGAAATAAGGGAAAATTATAATTTTGACAGAGAAATGGAAAGAAGAAAATATTAAGACAAAGAAACTATGTGGAAAAAATCATAGAGTGTAAAATAATTAGGACATGTTGGTCTAGAACAGGATTTCTCAACCTCAGCACTATTGAAATTTTGGGACCCATTATTTTGGGGAGCAGGGAGGAGTTTCCTATATATTAATTGCATTATCCCTGGCCTCTATCCATAGATGCTAGTAGCAACCTCAATTGTAAATAACCAAAATTGTCTTCCAGCCAAAACTGTCTCCAGTCTTTCCCAACTGTCCACTAGGGGAAGGGGAGTGCAAAATATTCCTCAGTTGAAACCCCTGGTCTAGAAAATGGGATAATTAAATGTGACCATTAGTAATAAGCTAAAACTATGAAGTTCAGTTTTATTTAATTTGTTGAAATTATTTAGTGACAGGTTGATGAAATCGATTTCTATTATGGCCCATTGGAATCCACCAAACTAGATTTAACAAGAGAATAAAATGAACACACCTATGATTTAGAACATTTTACTAACAACAAAATATATATTTTATGGTATATTAAACACATTTTTATGTTTACGTATTAAACCAGTGACAAAAAGCCCTGGCTTAAAATAAAAGTTTTTTACCTAATGAAACTTTTCATTTAGAGTCCTTTTTGTGGGAATGAATCTACAAAAATTTTAGCTGGATGAGTGGTATTAATGTTTTTTACCTAATAGAAACATGCTGGGGTAATGTTCATTTCTGTTTTGCAGTTTATTTCTCAGCAAGGAGATCCAGAAAAAATAAATTAGTTGCAATTTAAACTTTTAAATTTACCTAAACTTTCAGCTTAATTCCCTGGCCTTAACAGATAACCATGCATCTTAAATTGAAATCAGTTTATGTAATTATATTCACAGATCTTTTCTGCCTCTTTTTTGACTTTTACTCATTGTTTCCTTATGAATTCCTGCCTTTGGGAAAAAATGGATGTGTTTTATGCCCATCACCCCTTCCATCATAAAATTCTACTCAGCCCTCAAGACCCAGCCTTTATCTAATCAGACTACCAAACTTTGTCTTAATCATTAACTCTTCTATTTGTAAATTTGCGGTCCACAAATATATACAGCACATTTACTTTAGTATCTTAAGAACATAATGAATTCTTACATAATAAATGAAACCAAACCAGAGATATCTTACAACATGCATTTCCAGACACAATAGATCATATTTTTTATCTTCTCAACATATGTAAAATAATCATTTTAATCAGGTAATAAGATAACTTCAAGTAGAACACTTCACACTTTATCCTGAGGTCAGCTGGTGCAAGTCACCAGGAGAAAGTAAAAGAATCATTGAAGAAGCATTGGGAAATAGTTCCCATTACCTGGGTTTATTATCAACTCATATTATTTAAGTCAAACTAACCTGACTCACCCTGATTTATTTTCAACCCTGACCATATTCTTTCCTAAACGTTATCTCTTCAGTTCAAGGTGGTGGGGTTGGGGCAATGACAGCAGGAAGGAGATCATTATCATCATACCCTTCCCTCAAGTTGACTGTTCTGTCCATTTCTATTCAGGACCCTGGGGGTTTATATCTGTTATTATGTTATTTTTCAAAAATGAAGAACCATTTAACACTACTACCAGCAGTATATAAGAGTATACACTTTATTGACCATGAGCATAACAATAAATATGATATAATGATAAAGATAATAAAAATAAAATAATACTATATACTGGACTTTAAGCACTGTTAGATTCCATAGATGAATTTTCATTTAATTTTCATTTCATTGCAACTCTATTATGTATAGTCTGTTATTATCCAAAAATTACAGATGACGAAAGTAAAGTGCAAAGTGTTAAGTACTGAGTCCAAGGTCATAGTTTGTGAGTGGGGATGCAGGTCATCTACCCGTATAGGATAGCTGAACAACATGCAATTTAAACCACCCAAAGCTACCCACCTGAGTTTAACTCTAGTAACACCTAATTTCTCACCTTGACCAATTTGAATAGGTAAAAATGTAATGTCATGCATTTATAATTTTTGTTAATACTAGATGGCACATATTTTTGTACATATTATTCAACTGTATGTGTTTTGTGAATGTTCATTAGCTATTTCTCACCTTGATTCTGATTGGACCATTCTACTGAATTATTTCATTAATTTGTAAAAGACCTTTAAATAGAAAGGATATTGGCAGTTTACCTGATTTTCTCCCACTTCGTCATTTTCAGGAAGTGGGAGAGAGCAAAACTCCCTTATTTCATGAGGAAGAATTAGGGGGCTCCCTCTATTTGGCTTGCCTATGGGGAGTATCCTTCCTTTATTTGGGTACCAGATTGACAGGCATAGGTCATTTTCCCAGTATTGTATTACATTTATTCAGTTCCATCCAAACATTTTATTAAAAAGTTGGAAAAGGCCAGTGTTACTATTTGATCTCAATGATATTTCAACTTTGATGATTTTTCAAATGATATATTCTTTGTCTTTTCATTGTTTAAAATTTCCCCCTATAAAAATATGCAAAATATATTTCTTAATTTCTTCAAATATAGAATGTGGTTTAACAGACAGTATTTTATCCATTTTCTTTTTTTAATTTTTTGATGTGAAATAATTGGTTTTCTGAGTTCATAGGCAGCAGTGCTTTCTAATCAAAATGTTATGAAATTCACACAGTAAGTCTTATTAAGACTTTTGAAAAATATATAAAAAATATTATAAAGAATTATACATTCAGTATCTTACAAAAATTAATTCCATAGAATTCATAGCAACAGTGGAAACCAGATTAATTTTATCTTCCAAGTTTCCATAATTGAATAAATTACAATTTGAGTTTAACTAAAGCACATTTTGCTGTTGTGGTGCTTTTAAATTCTTTGACAGTTGTCCCTTTGAAACATGGAGTTTCATTTCTCTCCCAATGAATATGGGCCCCTAAGTGAATCACTTCTAATGAATAGAATGTGGTGAAAGTAATGCTATGTGATTATGTGTTCTGAGACTATTTGCTAAAAAGCATATAGATTCTGCTTGGAGCTAGTGAGATATCTCTTTCTCTCTCTCTCTTTCTTCCCTCATTCCTTCTCAAGATATTTGCCTTTAGAGCCCAATCACCATGTTTAACAGAAACCCAGGCCATGTGGAGAGACCCAGGTGGAGAAGGACCTCCACCAATAACCAACACCAATTTGCAAGTTATGAGAGTGTGCCACTTCAGAAGTGGACCCTCCAGGTCCAGTCAACCTTTCAGAAGAATGCAGATCCAGCCAGTATCTAATTGCAGCCTCATGAGAGACATTGACACAACTTGGAGCTAAGTTTCTTACAAATTTCTGGTCCACAAAATCCATGAGAGATGATAAAGGATTAGTGTTGTTTAAACACATTGCTTTTGGGGGAGATCTATGAAGTGGCATAAAATAACTGAAACAGCTATGTACAAAGGAAAAGAAGGACATTTTAAAAATTACCTGGAAAATTCAAGGCAAAGAACTATAACAATATTTTGTAGATAATAAATACATGAAACATAAGGGAGTATACATATACAGATTACTAATTGAAATATGGGCAGTTGTCTAATAGTCTTAACCTTACTTTCAGTCATTAATTGATGAGTATATAAAACAATGGAATGCTATTAACTTTGATTCTTCTGCTTACATCAACAATTAAAGAAGAAGGTAGAGAACTGGTCATATTCCCTGCTTTTCTCATGTTTTTTAGAAGGAAATTAAATAAGTATGTGGACAAAGAATAGAAAAGATGACTAAATATACAAAGATGAAAGTTTTGTTTCTAAATATTTTTACTAGAGTCTTTGGGTAATACACAAGTGTGAAATACTGTGAGCTTAAATAGAATGACCTATAGGAAATATGGAGAATATATAAAAATAGCTACACATATGACAAGGGAATGTTTAATAATGGGGTACCCTAGAATAAATTCTATGACCCATTATTTCATAAATTATTTGAAGAAGAAAATGCATTGAGAAGCATGTGACATTTTAAGGGCCCTAAACCCAATCAAGAAGAAAAATACTGAGATAAGTCTGAAAAGCTATAAAAGAACTCACAGAGATATGACTAGCCATAAAATTGGAAGATGTGTTTACTATGAGAATGTATAGGAATTTATCCAGAGAAAAATAACTCATGAGATGTACAAAAAGTTAGAATCTGAACAATCAGCTATAAGTGAAGAACTTATTATTTGGAATCAGAATAGCCTAGAGTTAATTTAGGAAAAGAATTATGTCCAAAAAAGTATGCTTAGAATTTAAATTATCAGAAGTATTTTAAAATGTCTTTATTTCTCACTGGTAAAATCAAAAGAGTGGTTGAAAATATAAATGCCTTGGCTATAATAGTCGATCTCCTGGTAGACAAATGTTCTCACTGAGTTAAAGGATAGATAAAATAATGTGTGTGTGTGTGTGTGTGTGTGTGTGTGTTTGTGTGTGTGTTTAAAGATATCAGAGAGCTGTCAGGAGATCTAGGACTTGAGAAGAAAAGATCCTGGTGAAAAAAGAACCAAAAAGAGAAAGGGGAGCCTATATACTAGGTAAAAATTGGGCATTTTGAAAATTCTGAAACTTTAGATAGAGAATTGATGTTAGCCTGCAGAGAAACCATGAGAACTTTTATGAATCTTATATATAGATAGAAACCAAAAATTGGAGTTTGAGGATATGAAGGAAGCCATGATTGAGAGGCCAAGATTTCTGAGAACAGGGAAACAGCAAGAAGTAAACCCCAATACGTTCTTGTACCCTTCAGGCTTTTGACAAATTTATAAAATGAACAGGATAAAATTCTAAGAGACAAGAAAAAAGGCACTGAAGCACAGAACACAGTTTTTAGTTGGCTTATGGCAGTAAGGACACAAAAATTAGAATATAAGACCGGTCAATGGTGGTAGACTCTGGTAAACACCACATGTTCCAATTGGGACATCTAGAGAGTTATGCCTTAGGAGCAGGATCTTAAAAGGAACGTAAACCAGATTCCATTCAGTCTCTGACAAGATTGGGGTGATCTGTCCAAATTTCAGAACTGAATATTATCTGGATGAAAATATCATCCTCTAGGAACTCTGATTATTTTATGCACAATGCCTGGCATTCAGTAAAAAATTACTAGGCAACCCAAAGAACTGGATGTAGAGAAAAACTTGAACATACACTCACACATACCCACCCACTCCACACACACATATGATGCAGATATTGGAATTATCATTCATAGACTTTAAAATAACTATGGTGAATATGTCCAAGAAATAGATTAGAAGATGAGGAGGTTTCAACAGTTAAATTAAATCTATTACAAAGCATCAAATAGAAACATTTGAACTGAAAAAAAATAAATAAGTGGAATGAGTAACTTACGTATATTTAATAGAAGAGTGGCACAGTAGAAGAGATGCTTAACAAATGTAAAGATATATCAACAAAAATATCCAGGCTGAGGTATACAGAAATCAAAGAATCTAAAAAAGAGAGAAAAGAGCTGAGATATGCAAATAGGACACAATGAAAAATATATAACATGGAAATTCAGATAATGGAAAAGGAGAAAATAGAGAAAAAGAGTAAAACCAATATTTAAAGAGAAAATGGGAGGAAAATTTCCAAGACAAATATAAAAATCACCACACAGATTAAAGAACTGTTAAAAACCCAAAAAGATTAAACACAGACAAAATTACTCAAACAGACATCATAAAATCTGTAAAAAATACAAACACATGGAGGCTAAACAATACACTATTAAATAACCAAGAGATCACTGAAGAAGTCAAAGAGGAAATAAAAAAAAATACCTAGAAACAAATGACAATGAAAGCACGATGACCCAAAACCTATGGGATGCAGCAAAAACAGTTCTAAGAGGGAAGTTTATAGCAATACAATCCTACCTCAAGAAACAAGAAACATCTCAAATAAAAAACCTAACTTTACACCTAAAGCAATTAGAGAAAGAAGAACAACAAAAAAAAAAGACCCAAAGTTAGCAGAAGGAAAGAAATCATAAATATCAAACCAGAAATAAATGAAAAAGAAATGAAGGAAACAATAGCAAAGATCAATAAAACTAAAACCTGGTTTTTTGAGAAGATACACAAAATTGATAAACCATTAGTTAGACTCATCAAGAAAAAAAGGGAGAAGACTCAAATCAATAGAATTAGAAATAAAAAAGAAGTAACAACTGACACTGCAGAAATACAATGGATCATGAGAGATTACTACAAGCAACTATATGCCAATAAAATGGACAACCTAGAAGAAATGGACAAATTCTTAGAAAAGCACAACCTTCCGAGACTGAATCAGGAAGAAATAGAAAATATAAACAGACCAACCACAAGAAATGAAATTGAAACTGTGATTAAAAATCTTCCAACAAACAAAAGCCCAGGACCCAATGGCTTCACAGGCAAGTTCTGTCAAGCATTTAGAGAAGAGCTAACACCTATCCTTCTCAAACTCCTCCAAAATATAGCAGAGGGAGGAACACTCCCAAACTCATTCTAAGAGGCCACCATCAACCTGATACCAAAACCAGATAAAGATGTCACAAACAAAAACAAAACTACAGGCCAATATCACTGATGAACATAGATGCAAAAATCCTCAACAAAATACTAGCAAACAGAAGCCAACAGCACATTAAAAGGATTATACACCATGATCAAGGGGGGTTTATCCCAGGAACACAAGGATTCTTCAATATACGCAAATCAATCAATGTGATAAACCATATTAACAAACTGAAGGAGAAAAACCATATAATCATCTCAACAGATGCAGAAAGAGCTTTCAACAAAATTCAACACTCATTTATAATAAAAACTCTCCAGAAAGTAGACATAGAGGGAACTTACCTCAGCATAATAAAGGTCATATATGACAAACCCACAGCCAACATTGTTCTCAATGGTGAAAAATTGAAACCATATCCCCTAAGATCAGGAACAAGACAAGGCTGTCCACTCTCACCACTATTATTCAACATACTTTTGGAAGTTTTAGCCACAGCAATCAGAGAAGAAAAAGAAATAAAAGGAATCCAAATCAAAAAAGTAAAGCCGTCACTGTCTGCAGATGACATGATACTATACATAGAGAGTCCTAAAGATGCTACCAGAAAACTACTAGAGCTAATCAATGAATTTGGTTAAGTAGCAGTGTACAAAATTAATGTACAAAAATCTCTTGCATTCCTATACACTAATGATGAAAATCTGAAAGAGAAATTAAGGAAACACTCCCATTTACCATTGCAACAGAGAGAATAAAATACCTAGGAATAAACCTACCTAAGGAGACAAAAGACCTGTATGCAGAAAACTATAAGACACGGATAAAAGAAATTAAAGATGGTACAAACAGTTGGAGAGATACACCATGCTCTTGGATTGGAAGAATCAACATTGTGTAAATGACTATATTACTCAAAGCAATCTACAGATTCAGTGCACTCCCTATGAAACTACCAATGGCATTTCTCACCGAACTAGAACAAAAATTTTCACAATTTGTATGGAAACACAAAAGACCCCGAATAGCCAAAGCAATCTTGAGAAAGAAAAACGGAGCTGGAGGAATCAGGCTCCCTGACTTCTAAATATACTACAGAGATCCTGTAATCAAGACAGTGTGGTACTTATACAAAAACAGAAATATAGATCAATGGAACAGGATAGAAAGCCCAGAGATATACCCACACACATACGGTCACCTTACTTTTGATAAAGGAGGCAAGACTATACAATGGAGAAAAGACAGCCTCTTCAATAAGTGGTGCTGGGAAAACCAGACAGCTACATGTAAAAGAATGAAATTAGAACACTCCTTAACACCATACACAAAAATAAACTCAAAATGGATTACAGACCTAAATGTAAGGCCAGACACTATCAAACTCTTAAAGGAAAACATAGGCAGGACAGTCTATGACATAAATCACAGCAAAATCCTTTTTGACCCACCTCCTAGAGAAATGGAAATCAAAACAAAAATAAACAAATAGGACCTAATGAAACTTAAAAGCTTTTGCACAACAAAGGAAACCATAAACAAGAGGAAAAGACAACCCTCAGAATGGGAGACAATATTTGCAAATGAAGCAAGTGACAAAGGATTAATCTCCAATATTTACAAGCGGCTCATGCAGCTCAATATCAAAAAAACAAACAACCCAACCAAAAAATGGGCAGAAGACCTAAATAGACTCTTCTCCAAAGAAGAGATACAGATTGCCAACAAACACATGAAAGGATGCTCAACATCACTAATCATTAGAGAAATGCAAATCAAAACTACAAAGAGGTATCACCTCACACTAATCAGAATGGCCATCATCAAAAAATCTACAAACAATAAATGCTGGAGAGGGCGTGGAGAAAAGGGAACCCTCTGACACTGTTGTTGGGAATGTAAATTGATACAGCCACTATGGAGAACAGTATGGAGGTTCCTTAAAAAACTAAAAATAGAACTACCATACGACCCAGCAATCCCACTACTGGGCATATACCCTGAGAAAACCGTAATTCATAAAGAGTCATGTACCACAATATTCAATGCAGCTCTATTTACAATATCCAGGACATGGAAGCAACCTAAGTGTCCATCGACAGATGAATGCATAAAGAAGATGTGGCACATATATACAATGGAATATTAGTCAGCCATAAAAAGAAATGAAATTGAGTTATTTGTAGTGAGGTGGATGGACTTATAGAGTGTCATACAGAGTGAAGTAAGTCAGAAAGAGAAAAACAAATGCCATATGCTAACAAATAGATATGGAATCTAAAAAAAAAATGGTTCTGATGTACCTAGGGGCAGGACAGGAATAAAGATGAAGACATAGAGAATGGACTTTAGGACATGGGGAGGGGGAAGGGCAAGCTATGACAAAGTGAGAGAGTGGTATGGACATATATACACTGCCAAATGTAAAATAGATAGCTAGTGGGAAGCAGCCACATAGCACAGAGAGATCAGCTTGGTGCTTTGTGACCACCCAGAGGGGTGGGATAGGGAGGGTGGGAGGGAGACGCAAGAGGGAGGAGATATGGGGATATATGTATATGTATAGCTGATTCACTTTGTTATACAGCAGAAACTAACACACCATTGTAAAGCAATTATACTCCAATAAAGATGTTGAAAAAAAAGATACATCATAGTAAAACTGTTAAAATCTAAGGAGAAAATCTTAAAAGCAGTGAGAAGTGGCAAATAAAGGAGGGAAGAGTCAAATTTACATAAGAGGGAAACAGTAGCAGTGACATCTGACTTCTCAACATTAATATGAGAGTCAAAGACAATAGCATGACCTCTTTAACATGTTTAAAGAAAATAACGGCTGACCTAAAACTCTGATTTCCAGACAAATAAAATCCAGGATAAAGCAGTTCCACACTAACATAAGTCCTAAATGATTTCAGGCAGATGGATATGCACAAGTCTAAGGATAGCCTTAAAGAAGGAAAAGCCTCAATGGAGGACTTATACTACCAGATATCAAGATTGTTAACAAAGCTAGCATAAAAATCAGAGTGATATATTAGCATCAGAAATAAGAAAAATTTATTAGTGAAACAGTCTAAACTCCAGAAATAAATTCATATACAGTCCGCTGTTTAATGACAGTCATTATATAGCAATATGGTAGGGAAAAGTGGTCTTTATGATCAATACTTCTAATCTGACTGGATATCCATATGGATAGAAAAATATGAACATTGACAGCTAACCTCACACTATATACTTTAATGTGAAAGGTAAAACCATGTAGTTTACAAAATGTAACATAGGAAAATATCTTCATAACTGTGTCCAGAAAAAATTGTATGCAAGACATATTAAAAAAGCATTGACCACAAGTTAGACTTCATTATAATTAAGAACATTTGTTCATTTAAGAGAAAACACAATTAAAAGTATGAAAAGACAAGGTGTTTATTTGGAGTAGATATTTGTAATTCCTATATGTAAAGAAACTATATGCAGAATATATTGTTAGAATATAATTCTTCATAGATTTCTTGCATTTCTGTACATCTTACACATGAGGTAGTAACTACACTTTTTTTCTGGGCTACCTTTCCACACTGTATAGCAAACAGCCTTGAAAGATACAGAAAGTGGACCACTCTGGAGCAAAGAGCAGTCATGCTTACTGCCCAGTATAATAAGCATATCTTTCTCTAGAATAAAGCAGGCATGCTTAGTGCCCATTATAAAAGATTTTGGTACTCTAATCTCAGATTTCTTCCTCTTTAATACATCACACTGAATGGGCCAAAATCACCCCCATAGAACATGGGGTAACGGGAAACTAATAAAAATGTACTGATGTTCATGATGCTTGATTTACCATGAGTAATAAGATCCTCTGTCTCTGACCCAGGCGTCTTTTGTCTTCTTTCAGCCTGAAATGGTGTCAGGCTAACTTCTTACTTCTCAAATAGGACAAAATCTCAGATCCTTCACAGCCCTTGATGTACATAAAGAACGTCAACAAATCAAAAATAGGTAAGCTAATATAAAAATAGGCAAAATACATGAAGGAGCAATTCACAAAAAGGAATATGTGAATAAGCATGTGAAAATTGTTCAACATCATTAGTCTTCTGGAAAGTATAAATTAAAAACACAATGATATAGCACTCATCCTGCAGAAGAGCTAATAGAAAGATTGACTCTAGCAATTGTTCATGAGACTGTGAAACAATCAGAGCCCCATACAGTGCTGAAGGTAGTGAAAAATTGCTACTTACATTTTGGGAAACTATTTTTCACTATTTGAGCTGAAGGTATGTATGCCCAGTGAATGGGCATTTCATTGTATGTGCGTGTACATGTATGGTGTGGTGTGTACAAAAAAGACATGTAGTATAATATTCAAAGCAACACTATTTTTAACAACCTCAATCTGGAGCAACTTTAATATTTATCAACATGATAGATAATATATGGTGTTATGTATTCAACAGAATATTTTATAGTATTGAGAATGAACAATGTGCAAAACCATGGATGAATCTCACTATATGCTTACCTATAAAAAGCCTTTCACAGAATAGATTTATACAATTTTGTTTCTTTAATGTAGAGTTCCAAATTAATCTTTGGTTGTAAGAATCTTATTACAGTTAGTTTGGAGATGTAGTGCCCAGAAGGGAATCACAAGTGGATGGATTGCTAGTAGCGTTCTATTTCTTGATCTAAACATTGATTACATGGATTTTCAATTTGTGAAGATCAGTTAAGCTGTACAATTAGGACATATATGCAATTTTGTAATATGTATATTTTACATTACTGAAAAAGTTTACTCTAAAAAACTTAATGTAACTGAACTGAGGAAGACATGGGAACCCACAAAATATGGCAGTGATCTCTACTTTAGAGCCAACATTCTAGAGTGCATAATATCTCTACTGCTTTATTCTCCTTCACTTTGCCAATTTAAATCCACCTTCAATCTCTCAGAAATCATTATCACTTCTTAGTTGCCAAATCCATTAACCTTTTTAGCTCATTCCTCTCTTGGTAACTACTTGTACTTAATCTATGGTCTAGTAAAACTTTCAGCTCTTTTAAACTTCCTACTAGGCTACTTACTCTATGTTCTTCTGTTTGAACTACTCTAAGTTACTCTTCTTCATGATTTCCTTCTCTTCTACCCTCTAAATATTAACCATGGATTTTATTTTGTTTTAGTGTTTTTTCTTTCTACACCCTTTGTCTTTCTCTTTATTCACTACCATGGATTAAACTACCTATATAATAAAGACTTGGAGAAGTATAATATTAAGTCACTTTTCTTTCTGAATTCCAAACCCAAATTTCACTGCCCCATAGGAATCTCAAATGAATATATATAAAAGTTATCTTATTATATCTTCAGATCTGCTGCAGTTTTTATATTCTATACCTTTGTTAATGTATCAGCACCCATCTAGTCATCTAAAGCAGAAACTTGGTGTCATCCTGAATTTTTTTGTCTGTGTTTGTTTGTTTCTTTGCCCTTTATGTCAACTACTATCCACATTAACTTGGTCACATTGATTCTGTTATTTAAACTCTGTTAGGCCATATTATCCTTGTCGTCCATGCCACTGCTGCCTTGTTTCAGATTCTCATTGTTTCTCCTATATGTATTTTGATTAGAACACAACTGGTTGCCCAAACTCCAGTTTCAAACCCCAAGACTCAGTCCTACAACAAAATTATAATCGAACTGTTTATTTTCTCATCTGAGATTTCAATAGCCTATACATACTTTTATTTTAGCACCTGGAACACTCACAAAACTTCCTTGTACTTGTTTAAACATCCATCTGACAATCATAGACTGAGACTGGGACTTTATCTTATTGGTCTCTGAATCCACTATGCTGGCAATGTTTTAGATGTTATGCATATGGTCATTGAATGAATTTAAGTCTCTGTGATTTTAGCTGTTTGTATTTTTCTGTTTATTTATCAGTCTCCCCTATCAGGCTAAACTAGTTGAGAGTAAGGTCTGTGTGCTTGATCTGACTCTCAATAACTGCTTAATGAATAAATGCATGTAATGGAATTAAGTTTGGCTGAAATAAACTTTGATTAGGCACTTGTAGGGTACTAAAAGATAAATTAAAAAGCTTAACAATTGTTGAAAGGAAGATAATGCATAAAAAATCAGTGGAATAATTGTGAGATAAGTAGTGAATTTATTATGGAAAAATCATAGGTAGTTATATTGTTATCTTTTTATGATGGAAAACCTTGTTGGGGAAAATTCTATTCATATAATTTTCCAGAAATGAACAGATTGATATTTCAGGACAAGTCATCACATAAGCCTACATGTAACAGTGGCATCAGATCCAGGTGTTTAATAGGGTGGGCAGAAAAATAGACTCGCAGGTCACATATATAGCCAAGCAATTTGGTAGAAATTAATAAAAGCTGCAAATAATAAAGTGTGGGTACAAAGTACAATTGTATTAAATAAGTTATTAGGGGAACAACAATATTGTATCTAGGAAGGGTAATCCCTACTAATTAATTGGGATGTGTTGAGAAGATACTTAAGAAACTAGAAGAAATATGTGGATTTAAATTATTTAGATTTTCAAAAATCTGACAATGGTCAATAGCAAAAAACATAAAACAGGTGACTGCTATCAAATTAAGATAGTAGATGGACCCACTTTATCCTGAAAAGGAAATTGTCTTAGAAACGGAAAATGAGATGTGTGGAAAACACAGGTACTTCTCTGGGTAAAAATAAATTTTTTTGGGAAGATCTGTTCTAGATGTATAATTTAGAGAAATGTGAATAGCTTTAAGTTTGAAGTTTGGATATTGAATATTCAAATATAAAAGAATAAAAACCAAAGCTCTTTATTTGTGTTAGTGTGAAGAAAGGTGCTTTTACTAATCTAGGTGCTATGTATCTTTAATAGCTTAGCGGCCAAAGGAGACTGGAGTTTTGAAAGCAATTGCATATGGTTAGCATTTTTTTTAGAATTGGTGACATATTGTTGGAAATTTCTAATTAGCTGAGTAAGAAGCATATGTTATAAAATAATTTAAAATTATATATTTTTAATCTACATTTTCCACAGATGTTTTACATTTTTATTTGGTAGTGTCTTGCTTTTTCAAGGCTTTGATCCTCAAAAGAGGCTCTGAATTATCTTTCCTTTTTTTTTTGCTTTCCATTTTCTATGTAACAGACAACTGTGCTTAATGATCTGCATGGTGATGATGAATTACAATCCACTTCTCTCCCTTTAGTTTTTACATAGTTGACCTGAAGATATCACAAGATGGAGGCCAGAAGGATACAAGATGACAAAAAGTGAATATAATTAACATGATAGATGATGATATGATGGTTATCATGATTGATAGGAACTATGATATTAGAGAAAAACATACTGAAATCTTTATATTAACTTTTGTAATATTTGTCACATTGTTAATGCAAGTTACAAGTGTTGCATTTAATTCTGCATTGTATTTTCAGCTCTAATTTTGTTTGTCCAAAAATTTGGCTACCAAAACTTGAGTTACTAATCTGAAAATATATCTACATAATCTCCTTTCCAAAGATACAAAGGGAAGATTCTAGATTACTCATTATTATAACATGTGGAGATGGAACTACCTTAGCAGAATTAAATGGAAAGTGTATTCTTCATTAATCAACAAATATCATAACTCATTCAGTAAAGTTCATTTTAGCCTCCACTGGTTCCTTTTTATCACTTATTCCCTGTTCTCCAGCCAGTGTGGAAGAACAGTGACTGAGGAGGCTCATGCAAACTCTCAGTATGCAGCTAAAGATGAAGAAGCTCCTATATTTCTGCAAAATTCTTGGGAGAGCAGTTCTGAGCACAAACATTTCATATCAGAAATTAGCACGTTGGATCTGTTCTATAATCTTTCTGTATCTATTTGAGTCATGTTGAAAAGTAGCAGATTATGAAGTTTGTAGTTTTTGCCTAAAACCTATTTATTAAAGTTAACAGCAGGGTAATTTGATAAGATTCTTATTTCCTCTAAGCTAAAGCAACATGAATTCCTAAAACATTGTGTGGAATAAAATTCATCATAATCTAGATTATTTATCATGATACTGTAGAAAATAAAGAAGGCAAAGTATTGAAAGAGAGAAAAATTGCTGACCTTGAAGACAAATAGACCTGAATTTGAATCCTGATTCTGCCAATTACCAGTAATATTCCTTGTTATTTATTTAACAATACTAGTTATGCAGTTTCTTCATAAGGAAAACACAGATGGAAGAATCTCCCTTGCATAATTATTATAATGAATGCAAATACCTAGTACAATGTCTGAAACCAAGAAATTGCTCCAAAATGGTAGCATTCACTATTATTATTAATGTTGGAGGACCCAGACTCCAAGTGGCTGCAAATGATTCACTTTTTGGTAATTGTACTTTTGTGTAATACCCTCCCTCTGTTCATATATGTGAGCTGGACAATGTGACTCACATTTAATGAATAGAATATGGAAGAAATTATAGTAAATCACTTCCAAGATTATGTTGTAAATGACTGCAGGTTCCATCTCAGACAGTCCTTCTGTCTCTCTCTTACAGTCACTGTGGAGTAAGTCAGACAACATATCACAGAGATACTTAAGCAACATATGGAAAGCCCATGCAATGAGAACAGCATGTCTAGCCAAGAGCTAACAGAAGTCATGGCCTACAGAACTGCCCCTAGTCATGACTTTTGACAGCCCAGCCAACAGCTTTCCTTTTACAACCGTCATGAGAGATTTTGAACCAGAACAACCCAGTTAAACCACTCTCAGTTTCCTGAGGCACAGGGTTTGTGAGATAATAAATGACCTTTGTTTTAAACTGCTCATTTGTTATATAGCAATGAATAACTAAAACAATATTATCATTATTGAAGTTATTTACAAAGAGTGACTGAAAAATCATATTTTAAGGATTTTTCCCAAGACTTTTCAAGTATTAAAACTTACACACAAAATCTTTAATTTTCTACTTTTTTTTTTTACTAAGGATATATTAATAATTTAGTGGAATATACAAAATCTGCTTTTACACAGCTAAAAATAGCTTTTGGTAAATATTACTTTGTTGTTAGGATAACTAATGAAACAGCATTAGTGATGGAATAAGTAGAGTCATTAATATACAGTTTAATTCTCATTTCTTAACATTGACTGCCTAAGGTGGTGTGGTCACAATAAAGCAGATACTAAAACTTTAAACAATGTGAAAAGAGGAGTAAATGATTTATAGGATTTATACATAGGGTATTAGCATGAAGAAACAGAGAGAGGTAAAAATTAATATAGTTTATTGGGGGACTCTTAAAAGTTAAGCTATGTATTGATGAACAGTGGCAGATGGACTGGGTAAGAAAGGTTGAACCAGATTATGGGGGTTAGTTTATAATGGGTTATTTAAACTGTAGTTACTTAGACACCATATTACGATTTTGAGCAATGGAATAATGTGATGATAGTGATGTTTTATCAACTTACCCCTTCATACCGCACAGGATGGTAGGTGCTCTCTAGTGGAGTATAGTTAAGTTCCTCAGAAACTTTTGTATCTCTTATGGATGGCATCTGTTACTGATTAAGCATGCAGTGGATGATAAATTCTTACCGTGTGTATGGAAACTAACAGTTCATGAGCAAACATTAAAGGAAATGATATTCCTTTTGGTGTCAGCATTGTTTCTCTTCTTTTTCATTTGTGCCATAAGGTTACATAAATGTCTTTTATGTTGATTTAGGTGATGACGTTTATTCAAGGCAGGTTTTGTGTGTGTGCACTTGTGATAATAAATCAATTGAAAATCATATTCAGTACAGGGAAAAGATTTTGGGTTCAAACAGAACCAAGTACAAATTTGCCTGTGCCACTTAACCAGCTTTTAAGTTATTTACTCCAAATCTTCCTTTCTTCAGCTGTGATTTGAGGGTAATTATACCTACCTGAAGGGGTTGTTGTAAGGATTAACATTCTGGACCATTGTGGGTACTCTGTGGATATAAATTTCCATTCCCTTTTAGTAAATGAGGAAACTACTTTCCAGTTAATTAAGCCTTTCGCAATTAAAAGGTAATTAGTAGCAAAAGAAATCTCAAAATCATGAGTTTGCGTGACTTGCCTTTTTTTAAGTCAATATTTGTAATACATTTTTAAGTCTTTCTGTCTGCTGAAGAAATTTCCAAGACTACACTGAAGTTATTATATGAATTTATTTTCATAGGGTCTGTAAAATCATGAAACATAGGTGCCGTATTCATTGCTTTACTTATAAAACATACACACACACACAAAAATTTGTCAAGACATTTAGGTTATGGTTTCCTTCCAACTCATGTATCCTAGAAAGAAAACATTTTTCAGAACATTTGAAATTCATAAGCACATTGCCAATAGAATATTCTGCCAATTCCTAAGCTAAAACCCCAGGCTTTCAAATATTTGTTTGCTAAATAAAATTGAGACAAGCTATTCTGCTACACCTCTGCTGAAGTAATTAAAACATGAGGGCTTATTTTACACAATATGTTGAACAAATTACAGCCAGATGAAAAGCATTTCTATTATCAAAAAAGAAATGTCTTTTTTATTTTTGCTTTCATTTTCATCTTCTATTTTGGTTTCATCACTTTAAAAGCAAACTTGAAGAAATTAGATAAGGAAGACACTTAGGTGACATCACATCCTTTTGCAAGATTCAGAAACATTTTTCAAGACCTTCTATGAACACCAGGCCAAGTATGAATCTTCTGATTTTCTTCATATGTGCCATATAAATGTATATATTTTAAGTTCACCACTTTACTAAAATATTTTTGAAGAACTGGTTCACTTAATCCTCACTATTGTTGACTGCACAAATAAGTATCAAATTTGTGATACTGCATTTTAATTTTTTCTTCACATATGAATGATAATTAATTGCTCAAATAAAATTATACATTTATCTTATCACTCTTAGAACACAAATATGAATTCAGATCACTGTTCTAAAATGAGCATTGAAGGAAGTCAAACACATTTGCCTTTCACCATTGGTATCAATAGCTGCAAATAGTTATAAATAAATAAATATATATGTATATATTAGGAAGCTTGCTGTAAAAATACATGATTTTGTTAAGGTGTTAAGCTTATCATTGTTTTTATATTTTTCCCATTTGGTTGGCTTCTACTAAAAAAAAAAAAAAAGGCAGGCTAGGGCGTGTAAAAAGGAGGATTGCTTTAGAGAAAAACAAAAAAGAAACACCTCCTTTAAAAAATTAATATGAAAGAAAATACCACCTTGTTGAGCCAAAATAGGTTCTTCTGGGAAAATGCTTCTGTTAGGGAAAAAAGGAAAAACATCAGGAGTTCTGAATGAATCATTAATATATTATGGCTTCTTTACTATAGTCATGGTTGTTTGATTTATTTATTAATGTTTTATAAAAACAAATTTGCTTATAATTTGTTAATAAATCTCTATACAAATACCTGGGTATAGAGAATTGATTTTGTTTGTTTGCTTTTCTTTTTTTCCCCCTGAAAACAGAAACTATGTATACCTAAACAATCAGGTTCATAACATCACCAAAAATGAATTTTCAGGTGGCAATGAACTAGGAAAAGCAAAATTCAGAAAACAACTAAAAATTTACCCTCCCAACTTTTAAATTCTCTAATTCTTTAATATGTTCCCACCTTCATAAAACATGCAGTTGTACTTGAATATATGTCAGTCGTTTCTGCCCATGTAAACAATATCCAGTGCAAAGAAACACATTGTATGAGTTTACTCTGAGGGCCATATATACCCACTCTAGTGACTTAGTACACGACTAAATCTATTCAGGTCTTTCTGTAATACCCTTTCACTTGCTTTCGTGTTAATTCCTCCTTGCTACATCCCTCACATTGCAGTTTATATGCTCTTTCTGTGAGGGACTGTATTATAGACCTCAAGAGCTGGTAATTTTAACCTTACTGTTCTATAATTTTCATTTTCCTTTAAGAGATAAAAATGAACCAGCTAAATACCTGAGTTTATCCAGGTGCCCAAATAGGCCCCACCTCCATCCTAACTCCTTAGGCTTCTTCCTTCCCCATCCTAAAATTACTTTCACAACATTTTCATAAGGATACTGTACATACTCATGATTGGCTTAATAAATGTTAGGGGAGGTTCTCCAAAGTAAAATAAAAAAACATTTCTGTTGTCCAAACATGTAGGCTGAAAAAGCAGGAATTTTATGAAAAAAAGTATTAATTATTTTGCAAATTATTCTTCTCATATGAAAGTATGAATTGGATTCCAGCATTATGAACGTTTTGATAGATAGGCTGATAGGAAACAGAGGCATGCTGCATGCACAGACTGACCTTGAGCTTGCAGCTGTGTATGCTATTTACAGAGGGCTTGCTTGTTCTAATTCTGCCTCTTTGCATCATAGTAAGCCCAACGCTCTTACTCAAAAAGAGCCAACCTATCTCCTTGTTGTGACCCAGCTCTGTTTATTAGAAGTAGCATATCAGTGCTGTTACAGTAAATCTTTCAAGCACTTCTGCTCTAGGATAAGCTTATGTCAGTGAAGAAATGGATATAGTCAAACACATGTAGGAATCACAATCTAGATATGCTGGTACAAGCAAGTGAATGAAACTTTTTACAATTTTGTTTTACCATTTCTTGCTAATTATTCATTATCCAGTTGAGCTCAAAGATTGCAGAATAGAGTCAATTTTAGACGCTATGTGAAAATAATGTGAAATATTTATAAAAGGATCTTAAATTGATAACTTTTAAGATCATAACCATTTAGTATACTAAATGGTATACTTTGAAAATTTAAATAAAAATCTAGGTTCAATTTTTCTATCTTTAGCAGTAATGATAGTAAAATATGAAGCAATTTTTTATGTGGATTTTGGTGTTTAAGGGGTTATGATGAACTCTAACTTAATAATGGGAAATAGCATAACTCAAGAAATTATTTCAATCATTCTATCACTCAATTATTTCCCTTTCTAGTTTTCTGTTCCCCTCATCACTGCCTTAGTTTAGGTCCTCAGCACCTAATAATTCTGGCTATTAAAGAAGTCTTCTAACTGCTGCCTTTGCCTTCAGTCATTTCCCACTGCAATCATACCTGCACACTGATGCCAAATTACCCTACAGCAATATCATTTTTATATTAATTTTTCATGGTATTTGTTGCCTCCTACATAATGATCTAACTCTTAAACCTAGCATTCAGAACTCTTCAAAACTTGATCTTAGCATACTTTCCAATATTGTCACTCATATATTTTTGTATCAAGACCATGTTTAACCAGTTAGTGCGCTAGTTTTGGTAAAGTCAAAACTGATATTTAAATTCCAGTTCTGATACTTAACAGATTTCTGACCCTGGGTAATCCAATGTACTGGAGTTTCAATTTCTTGTCATGAAATATGGGGAACTTTTAACTCAAAACCTTGTAAAGTCTACTAATAATAGGAATAGGAGTAATAGTAATAATAGCAGCAGCAGCAGCAACAGCAGCGGTAGTAGTAATAGCAGTAGTCAGAATAGGAGTAATAATAGTAGTAGTAGCATAGTAGTAGCTGTTAACTACCAGTCTTTAAGCAGTAACCTATGTTTAGGTACTTCACAAAATATTTTATATACACTACATTATTGAATCCACCAACAGCCCTATAAGTAGGTTATTTTAGACCTACTTTACAAATAAAGAAACTGAATCACAGAGAGATTTATAATTGACTAATCTTTTACAGACAATAGCTGAGTAAGGGTTTTAAATCTGATCTGTCTTAAAGGACTTAAGTGGAGTAAAACTAACTTCAAAATCACATGCAATATTGTGCTAATGCCTTCATTTTTCTTGGGAGAAATTCCATAGTTCTCAGATTCTCTGAGGAGCTTGTGAGCCCCCAAAAGCTCGGAATCATTGAGCTAAACTCTCAGTTCATTAATTAAGAACAATGGACTTGGGAGATTCATCTTTTGAGACTCTGGTACTTTATATTGTCTGGCACACAGTAGAAAAATCAATTGCATGTTAGGATAAATTGCTTATCAATGAGTCTATAAATAGTTCCTTGCACATAGTGGATAATTAGTAATTATTCAAAAATATATGTCACATAGTTGCTGCTGATCTGCAAAATTGTAGCACTTAATGCCAGGATTGTTATACGAGGCATACTTAGAATTATGACTGAATAAATAGTACTTACAGTTCACATACAGTAAAAGGGCATATAATTAAAATCAGTTGCTGAAAAGTGGATTTGCATGTATTATACAATTACTTTTGTTTAGGTAGTCACTAAAATTGACCTCTTTTGCACTGGCTACAGAGATAGGAATGTAAACCTCCAGAATCATCTTGACCATTAAATTGAGCTGTCCACGGCGAAAGTATAGCACATATAAACCACACATGAATAAATGACATGGGACATAAATGAGATTATTCTTAGACTCCTAACTAGGCTCAACAAGAGAGGGGAAAAATACTCTTGTTAATATCATGGTGCAGTTACCCGCATCCAATCTTGATTTATTTTTTTAGAAGGACTATTTTGAATGTCATGAAGACATGTCTAATTTACTAAAAAAAAAAAAAAAAAAAAAATAGACTTCATATCCAAACTATAGCCTAAATGATAAAACATTTACCTTGGCCTTGATTACCCAACTATTTTCCTAGGGTTCCAATTTACCTGGCTAAAATAGACCTAAGTTATTTTAATTATATTGATTTACTCTAAAGTCCTTACTAAATTTAAAGCTATAAATGTTTGGTGGTAGCATATCTTTGAAAATACATTTACTGATTTTTGGAAGACCTATTAGATGGCTATTTGTTTGCCTTATATTTTAATGGCCTGGTGTTTAATTATGCCATATTATTGTAGACTAGTGGCATGCTCCAAACCTAACTGCATCCAAACAGGCAAACTCTGTAACAATCCCAGAAACCCTCCTCAATTGCTGAAGAAATGTTTTGAAATATAATTTGAAAATGGAAGTCCTTGTGCTGAACCTTTATCCTAATTGTAGCAGTACTATTTCCTTTTCTTTTGAAAATATTTTCTTTGTTACAAGGCTTTAAGACTTGAAAATTAGAAGCAATGAAAATGATTAAAACTTTTTGAGCAGCCAGAATTGTACTGAGGAAGTATGTTTTAAAATATTAAGTTCAGCATTTATTTAGTGGAGAAAAAAAAGAGAAACTATAGTTACAGATTTTTAGAAAGAGCTCTTATGCAGCAACTGTGCAGCAGCTGTGAGCTTCAAACAGGTAGCTTGATAAGGTAGCCCTTGTCTCCTGGATGAAAACTCTGAAGTCTTGAGCAGATGTTTAGGGCTGAGGACAAAGTAGACAAATCCCCTTCCTCAGCACACATTTTTTTGGTTGTGGGCCTAGACTGTAATGGGGCTTAAATCAGTTCTGCCGATTACTAGGTAACTTTGGCCAAATCACACAACCTATGAAAGTCTTCATTTCCTGATCTGTAAAATGGTGATAATAACAAAATTTAACTAATATGGTAAGACATAGTACATGTGAATATTAACTGATATTCTTCGTGTTGCTTTTATAACACTTTATAAGACCTTTTTGTTTCCTTTAATTCTAGTCTTAGGACATCATTAACAGTACTATATACAACAAAATCCTTTAAAAGTTTGAGCATATGTGAAAGAAAATTAGATTTGTCATTAAACAAAACTCAATAAAATTTATCTGACACACATGTAAATGCTATTCAAAATTGTAACTTTATTGCATTATATTAGCTCATATATGGTAAGCAACTAATAAATTATTGTAATAATAAGCTTTTTTCATAGTTAAGCTATGACTCAATTGAGAGGAAGCATCTAGAGGAGGAGCCAAGGAACCATTCTGAAGGTTGAGGCCCTTGGGGATCAGGTGAAGTGTTGAGGATAGGAAGAGTGCGCAGGAAGAAGGCAAGAGAAGGGCACTAGACCCTTGAGGAACTGGAGGCTTGATGAAAGGGTAGAAGTGGAAATAAGAGATGTAAGAGAATCTTACCCAAGATCAGCTTCTATCCCATTCTATCTTGCAGAACACAGCAGTGATCTAACTCTTGTGTGGAGTTGGGCAGCCAGGATGTGGTTTAGAGTCCAACTCTCCTTTGTATGGAAAGCCTGATTGAGCAAGTGGAAGGGAGTGAGAAAGTATGGACCATGAAGTTTCAATGAAAAATTCAGTGACATAATTCTTGTTCATAATAAATGCTCAATACATAGTATTTTATTCTTGTTCTTTTTTCACATGTCTACAAGACTTTTCTGGCTCTCCAGCAGGGACCACAGGTTTTACTGTTCACCAAGAAAGAGACCCTTTCTTCAATGAAATGCAAAGAGAATAGAAATAAAGGTGCAACCAAGGCATAAGGTTTTACACATTTGAAAGAACATATGAGACAGGAAAATAGCTGATATTTTTATCTTTGGAATTTTTTAGTCACAGACTTTCCCTCAGACTTAGAATTTTTGCCAAACCTTTCAGTTTATGTAGAGATAATTGGACTGGACAATATTTAATACAATTTTTTATCTCAGGATTATTGTACAAATATTCAGATGCTTTAGAGTAGCTTCCTTTTCTACTCAGTTCTTTTCTTTTTTCAGCTTTTCTTTCCTATTTCCTAATCCTAACCACATTGTGAGGAATTAGAGTGCTAAAGTGTCCCATATTACTTATCTGTTGCTGCATTAAAAAAATCACCCCAAAACTTAGCAACTTAAAACAATAAACATTTATTATCTCACACAGTTCTGAGGGTCAAGAATCCAGGAGCAGCTTAGCTGGGTGCTTTTGACTCAAGGTACATCATGAATGTGCAGTGAAATTATTGGCTGGGGCTGCAATTATTTGAAAGGGCTGGAGAATCTACTTCTAAGCTCACTCATACAGCTGTTAGCAGGATGCCTCAGTTTTCCACATGTGCCTCTCCCCTCTATACAGGGCTATTTATACAACATGGGAGCCAGATTCTCCAGAGTGAGTAATGAGAGAGAGAGAGAAATAACCAAGAAGGAAGTCATGATGTATATTATGACCTAACTTTGAAAATCAGGTACCTTCACTTCTGCAGTATTCTGCTCTAGGAAGCAGATACAATGAAATACCAGGAGGTGGGAATTATTTGAGCCATCTTGGAGGCTGACTCCCATATATTTCTTTAACTTCTCAACTAGCAAAACCAATGTGTGGATAGTGTGAGAGGGCAGAGGTTTAAGAGGCCTATCCTATTTAGGCCCATCCTATTTAGAAGGCACTGAAGTAACTACCAATAATCAAAGATTTTATGACAATTTCTGAATTTTATTTCTAGACATGGATTTAAGTATTTTAAATTTAAGTATTTAAAATTATGAACTTTCTCAAATTTGTTCCAATCATTTAACCTACAAGTAAAAATTAAGAGTTTCTATGCATCAGAAGCTATCAGGGCAATTATGATATGTGTTACAATCAAGTTATGTACAAAAAGCCAAGGATACACAGAGACAGACGAACTAAATTTACCTGGAGAGTTGGAGAAGGATTCACAGAAGAGGTGTTTCTGAGTTTTGTTTTAAAAGATTAATAAGATTTTGTAAGACTGACAAAGAGGTAAACAGGAAGATAAACATTAGAAAAACAAATGCAGAGTTTCAGCAAGTTTCAGAAGATAACATACAGAATGATACTATATTTATAAAGCTATAATTTATTTAAACACACATATTTGATTAAATATAAGTAAGGGACTGAGAAATTCAAACTCAGGTTAGGGATTGCCTCTGGAGGGACTGGGACAGCCAAAAGTAAGGGAGAAACCAGAGATAGATTCAATGGTGCTAGTGTTTGAATACGTTTATAGGATTATAGATGTCAGAATTATGTATAACAATTTTTATGTATGAAATATTGAATAGTCATTTTTGATATTCAGTGTATGTTGTCAGCAGAGGGAACAGCATATGAAAATGCATGGAGGGGTGAACGAGCTTAGAATAAAATATAAAGACATAATTATGGCAAGGATATTATAAATAATGCATTATTTTTCATAATATACAGTTCAGTGTCCTGAAATTATATTGGAGTATACAAAGGAAAGAAGATTAGAGATTCAATTGAAAGCGACAAACTCAAAACTCAGAATCTTGCAAAAGAAGCAAGTACTATTTCTGTATTAAGAACCAGGAAGCTGATTTCTCCTTTATTGCCTGCATGATGATAAGATCAAGTCATATTACAATTGAAAATCTTGAATCATGTGAATTAATGATAAGTTACAGGAGCAGTTATTATTTTCACCATTCGGAAAGAGGTCTGGTGGATTTTAATTGTCTAAAATTCATCATGTGCCAACAACTTTTGTTCCAAGTGGAATTCAAATCACAGGGTGGTACTTCATTTAACAACTTACCCTTTTAAACTATTGTGAAGCTGCAAGTATGGTTTAATTATATTATTGCCAATCATCTGAAGAATGGTAATTACTTGGAGCTTTTGGCCAGTATTTCTGATTAAAAGTGCTATGGCAAACTCAATAGGTCATAGGTTCATGTCCTGAGCCTATTAATTTTCTTCTAAAGCCTTACTTTATTCCTTACACAAGGAATCACTCCACCCTTGGAAAAGATGCTTAGAAAAACTTGACTGATCTGAAGTGAACATGAAATGTAATGACTTTTGCTGTTATCATTTTGATTTACTTTTTATTTTTTTTTCATTTCTCCTACTAGCCAAAAAAATAAATTAAAAAGTGACTAAAGCACTATTTTCCTGTGAGAGATTTGAAGTGCTTGTTAATTCAACAAGGTCCAAAATGTTGATGGATAATTAACAGCGATACTTATCTGACCAAGAGTGAGAGAATGAGTTCCTACATGTTTATCTACAAACAAAGTTCAGGATACTTTTTTCCTAGGGAAGGGGACGTGATACACAGGAGGAAGTTATGAAGATTGGATTCTTTTCCTTTTGAAGAATAAAGACAAGGCATAATCCCTGTAAGGCCACATTGGGACTTTCTGACAAAGAAGTTGTATCTGTTTTGATAAAAGAAGGCCAGGAGAGTCTAGAGGTATTTTCCAAACCAGCGCTATGGTCTTGCTGAGCTTAGTTGTCACCATAGCTTCCTAGGAACCTTGAATGCCAACCCTTGAGCCTTCTGCTCTTGGTTCCACTGCCTTGTTTTTTGTTGGTCCTTTGGCTGCTTGATGGATCGTTGTTTTGTCATTAGGTCTGTTTTTGATAAAAAATTTATCTCACTTTTAGCCCACTGATAGCATATTCCAGCCAAACTTTACATGTATTTTCTGGGTGTGGGTATGCCCAGAAGCTGAGCATACATGTGTCCTACCACTTTGCACCTTATTTGCAGTTGCAGTGTCTCATCTATATCAAATTTGTATCTTAACAAAGATGTCTCTGATATGAAATCACAAAGGTGTTCATTCCAGAGTTGGTGTTAGATGTCTGACATATAAAAATGCCTGTGACTCATCTTCTCCCTACCTTCCTCTCACCTGTGAGTATCCTATGAGACACAACCTGAAGTCTTTTCCCTATTTTACATACTCACACTCTCACAGTTCCTAAATCTATTATTAAATGACTCCCTCCTTCCTTCTGTTTTTTATCTCTGCCTGTGACTAGCACATGCTCACTAGATGATCCCCGATAGCATGTTTCATTGTTGTTGTTGTTGTTTTTAACTCAAAGTGGCATCTTAAAAAAAAATCTTGTTCTCCAGTATCTCTGAACTCCTGTGCCTTTTTATTCTCCACTGTCTGATGTTGTGAAATTCCACTCTCTGTCCTTACTTCCTCCAATCATTATAATTCCTCCTCTAAAAACAAACTTGTTCTGCATTTCCCAACAATGCAGAATGTGGAAGTATCTTGTAGGCAGTAGAAAAATAACAAAAATTTAAGCAAAGACAGTTACCGGAAGTTGTCCTTTCTCCCACTATACATTTTTCCCTATATGCACTGTATAATTTCACTCCCTGTTTTGTCCTTAAGTCATGTTCTTTAATTCCTTTAAATAATAATAATCTCTTATATTTGATATCTTGGGATCATGAGATTCAATTTTAGGCCCTTTCTTCTGTTTGTATCTGTCACCACAGAAGAATAACAGCCCCAACTCATTGATGCTCATGTGGTTCGACTAAATTTTTGGAATTAACAAATATCCATGGAGGACTGGCTCTTTTCCTCAGGAATTGACTTACGATGATCCAGGAGTAGACAACATGTAGAGGCCATTAGCAGGGGTTTGACTGAACAAAGTCAGACCAAGTA
Organism: Balaenoptera physalus; assembly: GCF_965194825.1. Lineage (NCBI taxonomy): Eukaryota > Metazoa > Chordata > Mammalia > Artiodactyla > Balaenopteridae > Balaenoptera > Balaenoptera physalus. Next base: position 31,739,639 of record NC_138895.1, on the reverse strand, counting down.
TCTCTGAGAGTTTGCGCTAAATAGATTCACTGTGCACGTTTACTACTAGTGGAAGAGATTTTTTTTTTTTTTTTCCAGTGAGAAACAGACCCTCTAAGATAAATATGTTTTGTTCAGATTATGTATGAATTGATTAGAATTTGTATTTACAGAGCTAAGACTAGATTCCTAGTTTTTATGACTGCTAGCCTATGACTTTTATTTTACATTATTATAGGCTACTAAGAAAGAGAAGCCTTAGTCTAGGAGTGATAATAACCTAAGTTCTTGTCACAGCTCTGTAAATGCAAAGATTTGCTATTCTTGACAAGATTTGTCACTTCTATGCCATAATTTACTCATCTGTGTAAAAGTAGGGATTGTAACTACCCTATATTTTTTGCTGAATTGTTAGAATTATGTTCACTATGAAGGTTACATAAGTGAGATATAGTATATTACATGCTTTCTAATTGGAAGAATATTTCAACAGCAGTAGTAGCAATTTCTGATGCTAATGTTCTTTCTTCAACTTTTATTCCTTATTCTTCTCTTTCAGTTTCTAAATTTCTGTGACTTCACTATCATCACCTCCCCACCACCAACCCCCCTTTTTAAAATCACATATTGTATTTTGCCCATAGGTAATCCAAATGATAAAATCACACTGATAGTTGAAATTAAAAGTTCCTCTTATTTTTCTTGGGTAAAATTTTGATAACACCAATTGTCCTTGTCAATTCTATACTTGGATATTAGTTATAATAGTGTCTTTTCTTCTCATTTGCACAGGAAATGACTTATTTCTTGTAGCGGTTCATGAACTGGGACATGCTCTGGGACTGGAGCATTCCAATGACCCTACTGCCATCATGGCTCCGTTTTACCAGTACATGGAAACTGACAACTTCAAACTACCTAATGATGATTTGCAGGGCATCCAGAAAATATATGGTAGGTTACCACTGATTCTATTTGGTTAACCCTATAGTGAAGTGCAGAATTTCTGCTGTGTTTTCTTTGTTGAGATAGATGCTCTAAGTATATTAGAGAGATAAATACTGAAAAAAAAATCTATTGACAAAAGTCTTCTATCAATCAAGTTTGGTTGGCAATAATCCCAGATATCTTAATATGCAGATAATGGGAAAGTCTAGGCACTGATAAAATTTTCTTACTGAGTTTAATTGAAACCTAAAATTATAGTAAAGGTCAGAGAAGCTTTAGTATTTAAAATTTGGGTAAAAATGTAATAAATGAATATAACCAATAAAAACAATGAGTCATAGAAGACTTTCATATAAGATACTGAGACTTTGGTAAAAGCTGACAGATTGATTCTCAGTTTATGATATTTGATGGTAGATAGATGCTAGACAAATCACTTTGGAAAATGCTGAAAATACTCTTGTGTGATGGATGTAACAAAATGAACTCAAAAACATGTAATTATTGACTAAGAGGTAAAAGGTAACAAATGGCTAAGTTACTAAACATAATTCACAGTAAATTTCTAGTAGAGTAAAATAATTTTAATTTATGGGATTCAGTCAATGAATGCAAGGTAAGACAAAAGGAAGAAAGACTATTACACATATTTACTATAATCCTAACTCCCTCAATAGGACCACTGACCTTTATAAAGACATTTATTTCACACAAAATTGTTAAGAACTTGACATTTATTATTTACATATAGAGAATACGCTTTACTAAATTAATGAAGTGAAACTTTCATTTTACAATACAAAAACAAATGTGTGCTGTCTATAATATTCAGTATTCAGAAGATGTCATTTGCATTTTAAAATATCATAGTTTAAGTTCACTAATCTTTTTTGCATTCATGAGTTTCTCAATTTCAATGTCTCAGTGTTGACCATTCTCTCAAGGTTAAAATACGTTTTGGAGAAAAGGTCAACTTTTGTGCTGCTCTTTATTTGGGGGATACTGAGAAAAGAGAAATGTCCAGGACTCAAAACTAAATAGCTCATATGTTGAATGAGCTAGCCTATGCCTTTGTGTGTGTCATCAGAAATTCTGCCAAAGTAGTTAACTGAAAGGAGGCTCTTTCTCATGACCTCATGAATTAGTAGTCTAGACTGAAGGTCTGCAAAAGAGTATTCTTTCCATATCTAAATAATAAGTGTGAACAGCTCTGTATTTCTTTTTAAAAACATAAATCCCTTGAGGAATGATGTTTTACATCTGTACCAAATTACATCTAAAAAATTTGGCTTGATTTAGAAACCTCTTTTTAGAAATACTTCTTTACATTAATATTTTACTAGTGGTGTTTTAATCAATAGGTGTTTTAGATTCAGTATTCAAATGAAACACTCTTCTAGCAATTTGTCAAGACATTTCATTAGAAGAAAATAATGAAAGTCAGGAAAAGTTGATAAAATACAGTTAGATACATAGGGATAGAATAAACTTTGATTTGTTAATGAACTATTAACAATATTAGAAATATTTGCATAGAATCATCTATCAAGATCTAGGATTAACTTTGGTGGAGCTTACATGCATGGTTCCAGTATTCATTTTAATTTATTTATGATTAATACACCACCTACTTCCAAAAAAAAGATTTGAAAGCAGACTTTCCAATAAGGGCTGTGGTGAAGCTATTTTAAAAATCATTAAAAATTAACAAAGGCCTAGTTACTTGGATCCAGAATTCAGCACAATAAAGACAGTTTCTGATAGACTTGGCAATGGTTTGTTGGGTAAGATGGTTTGTTTTTTCAGGAAGTATACAATCTTAAAGACCTCTTAGCTTGCTTAGTCTGAACCCTCCACTGATGAGTGATTGTCCTCTGTAGCATATTTTCCAGCACTATTCCAGTTTTAAGTGAGCCAAGTGCTGTCCTCATATTTTCAAAAGGTCCACCTGACAAGATTCCTCCACCAACAAGACCTCTACCGACAGTGCCCCCACACCGCTCTAATCCTCCAGCTGACCCAAGGAAGAATGACCGGCCCAAACCTCCCCGGCCTCCCACTGGCAGACCTTCCTATCCTGGAGCCAAACCCAACATCTGTGATGGGAACTTTAACACTCTAGCTATTCTTCGCCGTGAGATGTTTGTTTTCAAGGTAGGAAGCTGTGATTTTTTTTTTTTTAACGGTAGATCAAATGTCTACAGTGTCGCTTTAGAAAACAAGTTCTCATTCATTCTAACACCACCTTCCCAGACCTCTCACAGTTAGAAGTTTCAAAAAAAGTATCTTAAAATAAAATTCACAAATGGGCTTAAATGTCTAGCAGAAGATTGTTGTAACATTCTATTTGAGGAATGCATTTATGTCAGCAAAAGCTAAAATGCCTAGAAATGTGAGGCTAAAAAGTGCTGCATGTTATGAACAGATAAAAAAGCATAATTTAAATCATGAATAGGAACTAATAGGGATGATTTGCTTGGGAGCTTAGCCACTTTTAGGCGTATTGCAGCTACTCTAACTTTGGTTTGCACATCTTTATGAGATCCTTATAATTTCACTAGACAGTTAAAGCATTGTTTTTTAAGAGGAGTATTGATCATTTTGTTCAGGGTCTACTGGTAGCCATTTACATTAAATCTCCTCTATGAGACCATCACTTTGATTTTACATATACATGTTGTTTTCTTTAGGCACGCATTTATAGCTATCTAATTTACATTGTTTTTTAAAAGGTTACAAGCTAAAACTAATTTTACATTTTGCTAAATGTGCTTTTCAGTGACGTTGAGTTCTCCAACAATAACACTAAAAAACAGTGTATCAAAATAAATTATATAATACTAAAAAGTGAATGTAATGTAATACTGAAAAATATTTTCCCCTCAATATTTGTAAACCAATCTTAAAGATGAATGAAAAATGTAAGATTTATGTTGGTATTAGGGCACTAAAATAGCTACATTTTACCAATATCATCCATTTAAAAATAAAATAATGTGCTCTCTTTTTCAGTAGACATGAATCAATAAATATTGAAATATTGCCCTACTTATCCTATCTACTAGAGGCCATACTTTGAAAATATAGATATTATATAATTTTTAATAGGCCAAGTACTTTATTTACTTTATTGGAAATTAAGATTTGGATTTAATATAATATGCACAAGAGCATCATACTTTCCAGGAAAAAAATCAATGCTTTTCTACAAAGACATAAATAGATTTTTGAATTTTATAAATGCCCTGCAATAATTAGTTAGATATCTCCCCTTTAATTTAAGTAGATTAATAAACTTAGATTCAAGGAGTAAAGAAAAAAAGCTTACTATATATATGTGTATATCTATATATACATATATATAGATATACACATATACTCATTACTCATTGTGGCTAAGCCCACGGCAACTAGTTGAAATGAACACAAAATGCATTAATTTGTTTATTCTACAAGACACCAAATGACAACTGAAAGATTTTTTTTTCACTGTTTTGGCTGAATTTCCACATCCAAGCTTTATACCTTGATATCATGGTGATATCACCAAAGTGGTGCCAACTTTATCTGAGAATAAGACATGAAATTGACTCTGGGTACATTCATTTCATTTTTCTTGTCTGACTAATTAGATTGCCAATCTCAGAAGAGACCAGTATCTTCATGTCTAATGATCATTTTTACAAACTTTTTGCTCTGCACATTGTGGGAGATTAGTGAGTGCTCTTGATTGACAAAATGAGATCCTGTGATGGCTGGTTCTTGGAATCAGGGATGAGTAACAAGCACACAGACCAATTCTCAAATGAAATGCAGTGGCCACTATTTTCAAGGTCAAAGAAAGTGTATAAAGAAACATGACCTTTTTTTTTTTTTTTCTTAGATTCCATATATATGTGTTAGCATACGGTATTTGTTTTTGTCTTTCTGACTTACTTCACTCTGTATGACAGACTCTAGGCCCATCCACCTCACTACAAATAACTCAGTTTCGTTTGTTTTTATGGCTGAGTAATATTCCATTGTATATATGTGCCACATCTTCTTTATCCATTCATCTGTTGATGGACACTTAGGTTGCTTCCATGTCCTGGCTATTGTAAATAGAGCTGCAATGAACATTTTGGTACATGACTCTTTTTGAATTATGGTTTTCTTAGGGCATATGCCCAGTAGTGGGATTGCTGGGTCGTATGGTAGTTCTATTTGTAGTTTTTTAACGAACCTCCATACTGTTCTCCATAGTGGCTGTATCAATTTACATTCCCACCAACAGTGCAAGAGTGTTCCCTTTTCTCCACAGCCTTTCCAGCATTTATTGTTTCTAGATTTTTTGATGATGGCCATTCTGACCGGTGCGAGATGATATCTTATTGTAGTTTTGATTTGCATTTCTCTAGTGATTAATGATGTTGAGCATTCTTTCATGTGTTTGTTGGCAATCTGTATATCTTCTTTGGAGAAATGTCTATTTAGGTCTTTTACCCATTTTTGGATAGGGTTGTTTGTTTTTTTGTTATTGAGCTGCATGAGCTGCTTGTAAATTTTGGAGATTAATCCTTTGTCAGTTGCTTCATTTGCAAATATCTTCTCCCATTCTGAGGGTTGTCTTTTGGTCTTGTTTATGGTTTCCTTTGCTGTGCAAAAGCTTTTAAGTTTCATTAGGTCCCTTTGTTTATTTTTGTTTTGATTTCCATTTCTCTAGGAGGTGGGTCAAAAAGGATCTTGCTGTGATTTATGTCATGGAGTGTTCTGCCTATGTTTTCCTCTAAGAGTTTGATAGTGTCTGGCCTTAAATTTAGGTCTTGAGGATATGGGGAGGGGGAAGGGTAAACTGTGGCAAAGTGAGAGAGTGTCATGGACATATATACACTACCAAACGTAAAACAGATAGCTAGTGGGAAGCAGCCGCATAGCACAGGGAGATCAGCTTGGTGGTTTGTGATCACCTAGAGGGGTGGGATAGGGAGTGTGGGAGGGAGGGAGATGCAAGAGGGAAGATATATGGGAACATATGTATATGTATAACTAATTCACTTTGTTATAAAGCAGAAACTAACACACCATTGTAAAGCAATTATACTCCAATAAAGATGTTAAAAAAAAAAAAAAGAAAAAGAAACATGAGTAAGGCCTGCTTCTCTAAACTCTCATGGTACCTTGGATTCCTTAATCAAAACTCGCTGCAGGACAGAGTTCCTAAACTCTGTCTGCATTTAATTTCTTTGTTTCACTAGCCCTGCCTCTCTTTCTGAGAATAAGTTCTGTAGACGATATCTTCTTTACAATTTTTGTACTCATCTCCTCTTTCATATAATGAGTATGTATGCCCAGGGTAGTTTACCAGGTCCTCAGGATGTGTGAATAGAAAGCAACACCCAGTCTTAATGGAGCTCATACTCCAGGAGTGAAGACAAACATAAACCTAAGTACTTTTTTTTTTAAAACATCTTTATTGGAGTATAATTGCTGTATGGAAGGGCATTCGAGGAAGTACAGTAAAGGGTCTTCCCAATTAATATAGAAAACCAAGCTCACAGCTCTGAGTAAAGAAAGCATGTCATCATTTATCCAAAAAAAAAAAAAGAAAAGGAAAGGAAAGAAAAAAAAACAGAAATCATTTGGTTCCTTTTACTTTGTCAAATTTTTGTCTGTTCATTTGTCACAAAATGATTTGTTCTTAAATATGACCATCTTCGCTTACAACCACCTACTGAATTCTACTGAAGAATCATAGTTATTATTATTTCCATAGAAACAAATTTATTAACACTAGTTAACTTTCCTTGAAAGTACATTTAACCAAGTCTAGTAAGTACAAAGTATGATCCAATTTCATTTGTAATATAGCTTTATTTCATAAAAGAAGAGATGTTATATGAGAGAGTGAGAAGAAAGATACTTGTTCAAAGAGATAAATTATATTTCCATAATGTTGATTTGTGACTAAACTCCTTTCAATTGATCAGAATTGAACTTTGTGACTCTTCTATTCAGTAGTTTATAATCTCTTGGTATTTAATGTCAATTTGTTTCTTATTCTATGCTAAACATCTCCCATGGAGCAATATTTGCTCCTTTCATTCATTTTTGTTTTATTTTAAAATTTTCTTCCTTTGTTGAATATTCCTGTTTCAATTTTATTGTCCTTGAAATCTGGAACTGTGCCTTTCTCACATCACTTGTATAACTATATCACATTACTCACACAGAATATTTGTTCAATTTTTCAAGGGTATATTTTGTCTTTTCTGTATGTATGCCATTGAACTTTTGCAATTAAAAGCTGAAAATATGATTTTTCCTTTAAAATGCTTAAATTTTGTCAGGGAAAGGACAACATGTAATTATCAATCAGAAATGGTTCTTTTAAATTGAAGCCCACAAGACAGAGAACAATAATGGCCCTTTACACTTAAGAGAATATCGGCTTAAGCCTGGGAATAATAAGATAATAGAAATAACCGTGGAGTCCAGGTGGTAACTTACCAATAAGCAGTGTGATCCAGAGTAAGAAGAAAACCCAAATGTCAAAATCACTGAATATCTTTTGTCAGCTTTCAAAGATCCAACATACAGACCTATAGGCTCAGAGAAGTGAGGTGAGGAAGCACTTGAGAGTTTCATATTAAGGTTCCTAGTTGACCTCTCCATTCAGATGTCAAATTCAACATACTTAAACTTGAGCTACTGATCTTCCTTCATGAACCTACTCCTCTGCTTCTTTTTTTTCCATTCAAAATAAGGGCAACTCCATCTTCCCATTTATTTAGTAAATAAAACTTAAGGATAAAGCCAAATCCTTTTGGCTATTCCTTCAAAAACATATTAAGAATCCACCTACTTTTCTCCCCTTCCAATGCTACAGTCCTAGTCAAAGGTACCATCACATTTCACCTTCATATTGGAATATCCTCCACATTCGTTCCCTTGTTTCCTCTCTTGCCCCATCCTTCCAGCCTAATGTCAGTTCTGCATGCAGAATGATCCTGTAAAATCATGCATCAGATCATATAACCACACTGTCTAAAACCCTTCAATGTCTGCCAAGGTTCCTATCAAACAATCCCACTTCTTGGTATATATCCAAAGGGCGTGGGGAACACTATCTCAAAGAGGTATCTGCACTCCCATGTTCATTACAGCATTATTCACAGTAGCCAAGGTATGGAAACAACCTAAGTGTCAACAAGATGAGTAGATAAAGAAAGTGTGATGTATACATATACATATATATACAATGGTATATTATTCACCTTAAAAGAAGAAAGAACTCCCGCCATTTGTGAGGCTATGGATGAATCTAGAGAACATTATGCTTAGGGAAATAAGCCAGACACAAAAAGTCAAATATTACATTATCTCGCTTATATGTAGAATGTAAAAACATTAGACTCATAGTAACAGAGAGTAGAATGGTGATTACCAGGGGCTGAGGGGTGGAGAAATGGGGGATGTTTGTCAAAGGGTAAAACTTTCATTTATAAGATGTATTTCACTTATAAGATGGAGTAGCATGGTGACTATAGTTAATAATGCATCATTTACTTGAAATTAGCTAAGAGAGTAGATCTCAAGTGTTCTCACCACACACACACACACACACACACACACACACACACATACACACAGATTGGTAACTATGTGAGGTGATGGATATGCTTATTAGTTTGATTGTAGGTAATCATTTCACAATGTATACTTATATCAAATCATCAAGTTGTGCACTTTAAATATATACAATTTTTATTTGTCAATAGTACCGCAATAAAGTTGGGGGAAAAAAACAAATTTCTTTCAGTTTCCCACAAGGCTCCATGATCAGCCCCTTTCACTCTCCCCTCTGATATCACCTCCATTTTCTTACTCCAATCACTTTTACTCACTCGGTTCCAGACACACTTGTCTCCCCTCTGTTCCTTGAACTTGCCAGGCTTTCTTGTCTTTGCAGGTCTTTCCCTATCAAATACCAAATATTCACATTATCTTCTAGATTTTTGCTGCTATTTGTAAAAGTCAGAAGACTATCTCCAACCTCTAGTACTGTCCAAACTGTCTGTTCTTACATAGGTCCACATGGGGCTAGATATATGAAAGGGAACAATATTTGTAGAAATTCAAAAATGTTTATTGTGAGTTATATAAATTTTGTGCCATTTCTGTGACCCCACAGAATTGATTTGTCTTTTACAGTTGGATGAATTCTCTCACAGCTCTCAACTTAACGATGGCACTCATTCCCATTGCACAGTGGTGTGTCATTGTTTACATCAGTATAGGATAATACTTAAACTCTTATCTCTAGACGTTAGAGATAAACTTGGAGTCAGATCCTTCTTGTCACAGTCTCCAAGCAAGCACTGTATCTACTCCTTTATTTACTGCTGAATTGCACAGTGCTCTGAACATAGTAGATGATAAATATTTGTTAAATAACTTACATTCCACAATGGCTAATAAATTCCACCATAGGTATGTAGTAAGTTCAGAAAATGGTAGCTATTATGTAGCAAAACAGACTTGGTATTTTGAATTACTCATTATATTCATTAACTCAAATTCCCATGCTATTTGAAATTATCTTAAAACGTAACTTTTAGCTGAATAAAGATCACAAAAAATGGCTCTAATTCTTAAGATATAAGGGAAAGGAATGGAATACTTTTTTATTGTTGTTGTTTGTATCATATGACTCCATAAAATGATTAAAAATATTTTGTTAGCAGAGTATTCAAAAAGTGTTTTACAAACAAACAAAAATACTTAGAGAAATTGCACAGAACAGAATAATCTAAAATTACTCTGAGTCAGAGCTTAATTCTGTACTGCCAGGAAGTATTACCTGATAATATTAGTAGTACTTTGTAACTGGGGCTAGACTCACATTAGAACAAAGTGAGAAATTGCCAGCACAGTATAGGCAGAGAATTAAATAAAATTTCCTTGCACCACAAAATCGTAGTCTTTCAAATATTTTAGGTAAACATTTTAGGCAGCAATTGGAATTATGTGTAATACTGCATTTTAACATCAATATTATTTTTTTCAAAATACCTGTATTTAATTATGATTTAAAATTTACTCCTTGAAACATTTAAATTTTTTTATTGACATTTCTGACTGCTTAAGCTGTTGCGGCACATATATAAGAATTCAGTAGAATGGAGTCATAGTCACCTGAGTTTCCAATTTCTTCTCTAGACACTTTATTTTGGGGTAACCATGAACATTTTAACCACATATTTGGATACTTGTTTTAGACTCAATAAAACTATTTTTATTAATAATATAAAACAGAACATTTAAAATATATATATAGTGCATATTTTGGAGACTAAAATATGTTTTATCATGTACATTTTATTTTGTTATTAATTTATAGTATGAATAAGGCAATCCTATATAGTCATGCAAAAATGTTTTTTGAAAATATATTGTGAGCTAATTGAAAGACCATTTCACTCCATAGCAATATGACTCTTCCTATTCTACAATTAGTAATAATCTAAATATTGTCAGTGTCAAAGATATATATTTTCTTGTTCCATGTTTGTCATAATCTATATCTTTATATTGAGAGTTTTACAAAGAAAGTTCGCATATTCACCATAATGGTTCAAATCACTTTAACCTTAATGTAAGTTTAGTTCAAGATTTATATTGCACATAAAGGTAGGGTTTATTTTTAATTTTAGAAGTTATGAAAACAGCACTTCTCCCAATTTTTTCCTTCATACTTGGCATGTGTGACTATACAACTTTTGACCTCATATTTCTGTAACGCAAAAATGAAACTTTATTCTTTCCATTCCCTTTTTAAACTTTCAGTTAGCAGTATTGTGATTATCAGTTTGCTTTGCAAGTTATGTGAAGTAATTTAAACATTGAGTCAGCACTTCAAAATTTCTTAAAACACCTGTTTATTTTATCTTTTGCAAGACAGTCTTAACATGTATAAATACCTAAAACAAAGCAGAGTGCAAAGCTCTCATTATTTGTAAATTATGTAACAATCTACTTGAAAAATTCCATGAAAATCAACAGGAAAAAATTACAACTACTAACAATGTTAAGAAAGATATTCTGAACCATAGTAAAAAATTGAAATATAGCCTAATAACCACTTAGAATATAACTGAAAAATAATTTTCTTGACATAAAAAAGTAACTCATAGGATTAAAATTAATTAGCAGTATCTGGCCCATAGGCAGCATTCAATATATATTTATTAAATGATTAATGTTTTTACTTTTAACCTGTCTTGTCTGCATTTAACTTTTATGAGGGAGGTTCTTGAATGTTTTGTTCATTCTTCTATATGTGCTTCTTATGATACTTTAAAGTTTCAGTGCATTATATTGTGTTTATTTACATAATTATAGGTAAAATTGGAAAAAAAAGATTTCAGGTTTAAACTAGAGCATTAGTATCTCTTACAATAAATAGGAAATATGCATAGATTCCAAATTAGTAATCCCATGCATGGCAATTCATCCCAAAATAATGAAGTAAGTCTAAAATGAACAATGGTATTTATTACAGCTTTCTTGCCAATAGGAAAAAAAGTTTGAAGCAACCAAAATTATTCAGTAATATGGTAGTGGTGTAGCAAATAATAGTACATCAACTTAATGGAATGTAATGCAATGACTTGAAGGGTGAATTAAAGAGAATATATGAAACAATGGGACATGATTATAATGTAAACACAAACAAAATAGTAAAACATAAAATTTTATGTATCATGAATTGCAGTATTTGAAATATGTGTGTTGATAAGGCATAGAAATTATAGAAAAGCGATGTTCGACAAATCTTAAATGATGGAATTGTGAGTGGTTTTTAAAATGTGTACTATTGTGATAATGTTGCATACACATATAATAGTTCAAAATAGAGTTGCACAACAAAAGCTAGATATCTGTGAAGGCTGTAGTACATTAAATAATGGGGAAGCCATATTATTTTCAAAAATATAGGTAGTCAAAAGTTATTAAAGTATACAGTGGGAGGTGTGGGTAGGATGATAGAATATGAAAACTCTGAGCTCACATTCTCCCATGAGCATACCAAAATTACAACTATTTACAGAGCAACTATCAATGAGAACAACCTGAAGAAAAGATTTTCAGCAACTAAAGCTTTAAAGAAGAAACCACAACCAGATGGGTATAATGGGTGGAGATGCAATAGAGTCAAGACCTACAGCTCCAGGTAGGCAACCCCCAAATGGGAGAATAATCACAATTTCAAGGGTTCTCCACCAAGGAGCAGTGTCTGATCCCCACATTGGGCTCCACAGCCTGGGGGTCCTTCAATGGAAAGATGAGCCCCCAGAATATCTGACTTTAAAGGTAAATGTGGCTTGTGTATGAGAGAGGAAAATGGCTGTAAGAAACAGAGACTATGCACTTAAAGTATGCCACAAAATCTCACACACTCTGACAACGAGTGTAGAGGCAGTAATTTGAAAAGAGCCTGGGGCAGACACAAGTGCTGATCTTGGAGAGTCCCCCTTAGGGGAAGGTGACAACTGGGATTCCCACTGGAGATATAGATGCAGGCTGCAACCATCTGGGGAGCCCATTCTACCACAAGCACACTGGTGCTGACAAGCACAATTTTGGAATCCTCCCTGTAGCTTATAAGCATTTGGGGCTCACCTACACACCCACCAGTTGGCAGAAGTCCCAGGATCTCCTGAGCTGAGCAACAACAGTGTGAGGACCAAGCCCCAATAGTGGGCCAAGGACTCAGCCCCACCCCCTAGCAGGCTGGCTCCAGTCCTGGGCCCCACCACCTGGGCCCCCACTACCAAGACCCAGCACCACCCACCAGTGGACAGGCAGCAGCCCTGAGACTCCTCAGGCCAGGCAGCCAGCTGCACAGGGTACCAGTTGCTGACAGCTTCAGTATGAAGCAGAGCCTGATAGCCAAATGAGTTAGAGGGCAGCTCCACCTACTAATGAGCCATAGTACTTGTCCGCACTACAACAGAAGGGCCCATGAAGCCCATATAGGGGCACCCCTAGAGTATATAGCTCTGGTGACCAGAGAGGAGTGTACTGTTGGGCCCCATAGCATCTCCAACATCGGGCCATTTTTCCAAGATCAGGAAATATTAACAAACTACCTAGTACATAGAAATAAAAACAGAAAATTAGGCAAAATGAGACAACAGAAGAATATGCTCCAAACAAAAGAACAAGATAAAAACAAAGAAGAGCTAGGGAAAATGGAGATAAAGATTCTACCCAATAAGGAGTTTAAGATAATGATCATAAAGATGCTCAATGAGAATACTGGATGAACACAGACATACAGAAGCTTAACAGAATTAGAAAATATATACAAGAACCAAATAGCTGAAGAATACAATAACTGAAATAAATACCCTGGAAGGAGTCAGGTAGATTAGATGATATACAGAGGAATAGATCAGTGAACTGGAAAACAGAGTAGTGGAAATCACCCTTGCTGAACAGAAAAAAGAAAAAAATAAAAATTTAATTAAGATGTTTTAAGGGACCTTGGGTACAATATCAAGTGTAACTAATATTCACATTATAGGGCTCCCAAAAGGAGAAGAGAGACAAAAAGGAGAGAAAACTTATATGAAGACATAACAGCTGAAAATTTCCCTAACCTGGGAAAGGACAGAGCCATCCAGGTCCAGGAAGCACAGAGATTCCCAAACAAGATCAACTCAAAAGAGGTCCACAATAAACATATTATAATAAAAATGGCAAAAAATGCAGACAAAGAGCAAATCTTAAAAGCAACGAGGAAAAGCAATTAGTTACATACAAGAGAACTCCCATAAGACAATCAGCTGACATTTCAGCAGAGACTTTGCAGGCCAGAAAGAGAGGCACAATATATTTAAAGTAATAAGAGGAAAAAGCCTACAACCAAGAATTATCTACTCAGAAATGCTATCACTCAGATTTGAAGAAGAAATTAAGAGTTTTATAGACAAACAGAAAATGAAAGAGTTTAGCACCACTAAAATGATTTTACAAGAAATATTAAGTGGACTTCTCAAGGTGGAAAAGAAAAGATGACCACTAGAAATATGAAAATTAGAAAAGAAAAATCCCATGACTAAAGGCAAATTTTCAGGAAAGGTAGTAGATCAAACCCACCTGTAAAGCTAGTAGGAAGTTTAAAAGAAAAAGTTAGTAAAATAGTCTATATTCACAATAAGTAGTTAAGGAATACACAAAACAAAAAGTTGTAAAATATAAGGTCAAAAACATTAAACCTGTTGCAGGGAGTAAAAATGAAAGGTTGTTACATTGAATTCAAACTTAAAAAGATCATTAACTTAATCATGTAATGTACACATTGTTATATACACACCTCATAGTAAGCACAAACCACAACTATATAATATATGCAAACACAAAAAAAGAGAAAGGAATCCACACATAACACTAAAGAGAGTCATCAAATCAAAGGGAAAAGAGCTAAAAAACAAGAAAGAGATTAGCATATCAATAAATAATTACTGTACATATAAATGAAGTGAATGTTCCAATCAAAAGAGTGGCTGAATGGATTAAAAAAAAGAAGCAAGACCCATATATATATATATATATATATATATATATATATATATATATATATATATATATTGCCATAAGGGACTCACTTCAATCCTAACACAGACCATAAGTGAAGGAATGGAAAAAAAAGTGTATCATACAAATGGAAATGAAAAGAAAGCTGGGGTAGCAATATTTATATCAGATAAAATAGACTTTACAACAAAGACTGTAACAAGAGACAAAGAAGAACATTATATAATGATGAACAGATCTATACAAGCAGAAGATATAAGAATTATAAATATAAAGGTACCCAATATAGGAGCACATAAATACATGCAGAAGATACTAGTAAGCATAAATGGAGAAATTTACAGTAACACAATAATAATAGAGGACTTTACTATCCCACTTATATCAATGGATAGGTCACATAGACAGAAAATCAATAAGGAAACAAGGGCCTTAAGTGACATATTAGATTAGATGTACTTAATAGATGTACTTAATAGATATATGGAGAACATTCCATTCCAAAGCAGCAGAATACATTCTTATCAAGTGCACCAGGAATATTCTCCAGGATCACATGCTAAGCCACAAAATATATCTTAATAAATTCAAGAAGATTGAAATTATATCAAGCATCTTTTCTGACCACAATGCTATGAGACTAGAAATCAGCTATAGAGGAAAAAATGCAAAAAAACACAAATACATGAAGGTTAAACAATATGCCACTAAACAAACAATGGGTCACTGAAAAAACCAAGATGGATATCAAATATTTTCTGGAGACAAATGAAAATGGTAACACAACCATCCAAAATCTGTGGGACTCAGCAAAATCATTTCTAAGAGGGAACTTTATAGTGATAAAAGCCCATCTCAGGAAACAAGAAAAATCTTACATAAACAACCTAATCAAAGAACTAGAAAAAGATGAACAAACAAAACTCAAAGTTAGTAGAAGGAAAGAAATAATAAGCATCAAAGCAGGAATAAATAAAATAGAAACAAATAAAACAACAGAAAAGATCAATGAAACTAAGAACTGGTTCTTTGAAAAGATAAAAAAAAAAATTAGTAAACTTTTGGCAGACCTGTCAAAGGAAAAAGAGAGATAGGTCCCAAAATAAATGAAATCAGAAATGAAAGAGAATTTTCAGCTGACACCATAGAAGTACAAAGGATCATAAGAGATTACTACAAACAGTTATATGCCAATAAAATGAACAACCTGATTGATATGAATAAAATCCTAAAAAATGTACAATACCCTAAGACTAAGTCTGGAAGAAATAGAGAATATGAACAGACCAATTATGAGTAATTAAACTGAACCAGAACTGAAAAAAAAAGTTTAGGACCAGAAAGCTTTACAAGTGAATTCTACCAAACATTTAGAGAAGAATTAATACATATCCTTCTGAAACTACTCCAAAAAATTCAAGAGGAAGGGTTGCTTACGAAGTCATTCTAAGAGAACAGCATCATGCTGACACCTAAACTAGACAAAGACACCACCAAAATTTAAAAAAAGATAATTACCAGTCAACATCAATGAAGAATATAAATGCAAAAATCACTGACAAAATATTAGCAAACTTAATTCAACAATACATTAAAAGGACCATAAATGCTAATCAAATAGGATTCACCCAAGGATGCAAGGATAGTTCAATATATGCAAATCAATCATTGCAACACCTCACATTAACAAATTGAAAAATAAAAATCATGTTATTATCTCAATAGATGAAGAAAAAGCTTATGACAAAATTCAACATCCATTTATGACCAAAACTTTCAAGAATGTCATATAGAGGGACCATACTTCAATGTAATAAAAGCTTTATATGACAAGCCCACAGGTAACATACACAATGGTGAAAAGCTAAAAGCATTTCCTCTAAGATAAGAAACAAGAAAAGAATGCCCACTTTCATCACTTTTATTCAACATAGTATTGGAAGTCCTAGTCACAGCAATCAGACAACGAAAAGAACTAACAGGAATCCAAAATGCAAAGAAAGATGTAAAACTGTCACTGTTTGCAGATGACATGATACTATAGAACATTCTAAAGACACTGCCAAAAAATATTAGAACTCATAAATAAATTCAATAAAGTTGTGGGAACAGTTAATATACACAGATTTGTTGCATTTCTATACATTAAAAAGAAACTATCAGAAAGAGAATTTAAGAAAACAATTTACTCTTACAATTGCATCAAAAAATAACATACTGGGCTTCCCTGGTGGTGCAGTGGTTGAGAGTCCACCTGCCAATGCAGGGGACACGGGTTCGAGCCCTGGTCTGGGAAGATCCCACATGCCGTGGAGCAACTGGGCCCGTGAGCCACAACTACTGAGCCTGCACGTCTGGAGCCTGTGCTCTGCAACAACAGAGGCCGCGATAGTGAGAGGCCTGCGCACCGTGATGAAGAGTGGCTCCCACTCACTGCAACTAGAGAAAGCCCTCACACAGAAATGAAGACCCAATGCAGCCAAGAATAAATAAATAAATTTATATAAAAACAAACAAACAAACAAAAACAAAACAAAAAAATAGCATACCCCTGAATAAATCTAACCAAGGAGGTAAAAAGACCTTTACTCAGAAAACTGTTAAGACACTGATGAAAGAAATTGATTTTGACACAAACCCACAGAAAGATACACTGTGCTCATGGATTGGAAGAATTAATGTTGCTAAAATGAACATACTACCCAAGCTAATCTACAGGTTCAATGCAATACCTATAAAAATTCCAATGACATTTTTCACAGAACTAGGAAAAATAATTCTAAAATTTGTGTGTAACTACAAAAGATTTTGAATAACCAATACAACCTTGAGAAAGAAGAACAAGGCTAGAGGTAAAACTCCCTGATTTCAAACTATGCTACAAAGCTACAGTAATCAAAATGGTATGATACTGACACAAAAAAGACACATAGATCAATGAAACAGAATAGAGAGCCCAGAAATGAGCCCACACTTACATGATCAATTAATCTATGACCAAAAATAGCAAGAATATACAATGGGAAAAACAGCCTTTTCAATAAATGGTGTTGAGAAACTGAACAACTACATTCAAAAGAATTAAACTGGACTACTTTCTCATATCATATACAAAAAAAACAAAAACAAAAACAAAACCCTCAAAATAGATGAAAGACTCAAATGTAAGACCTGAAACCATACAACTCCTAGAAGGAAGCATAGGCAGTATGTTTTTGACACTGGTCTTAACAATATACATGTATGTGTGTGTATGTATATATATATATATATATATATATATATATATATATATATATAATGTATGTATATATGTATATATATTTGGTATATCTCCTCATGCAAGGGTAACAAAAGCAAAAATAAACAAATGGAACTACATCAAACTAAAAAGCTTTTCCAGAGCAAAGGAAATTATAAATACAAATAAAAGGCAGCCTACTGAATGGGAGAAGATATTTGCAAATGATATATCTGGTAAGGGGTTAATATCCAAATATTCAATGAACTTATACAACATCAGAAAACAAACAAGCTGATTAAAAAATGAGCAGAGGAACTGAATAGACAGTTTTCCAAAGAAGAAATACAGATGGCCAACAGACGCAGGGAAATATGTTCAACATCATTACTCATCAGGGAAACGCAAACCAAAACCTCAGTGAGATATTACCTTACATCTATCAGAATGGCTGTTATCAAAAGGACAACAACTAAGTGTTGGTGAGGTTGTGCAGAAAAGGGAACCTTTATGCACTATTTGGAGGAATGTAAATTGGTGCAGCCAATATGGAAAATAGTATAGAGGTTCTTTAAAAAATTAAAAATACAACTACCATGTGATTCAGCATTTTACTCCTGAGTATTTATCTGAAGAAAACAAAAACACTACTTCAAAAAGGCATATGTACCCCTATGTTCATTGTAGCATTATTTAAGATAGTCAAGATATGAAAGCAACCTAAGTGCTCATCAATAGCTTAATGGATAAAGATGTCATATACATATATATACATATATATATATGTGTGTGTATATATATATATATATATATATATATATAAAATAGATGATGTAATATATTACATAGCTGTTAAAAAGAATGAGATTTTGCCATTTGAGACAACATGGGTGGACCTAATGGATATTTTGCCAAGTGAAATAAGTCATGCTGAGAAAGGCAAATATGGTATGATTTCACTTATATGTGGAATCTAAAAAGCATAACTAATGAACAAACATAACAAAACAGAAACAGAGTCATTGATACAGAGGTGAAACAGGTGGTTGCCAGATGGGCTGAGGGTGGGAGAATGAATGAAATAAGTGAGGGAGATTAAGAGGTACAAACTTCTAGTTACAAAATAAATAAATCATGGGGATAAAATGTACAGCATGGGGAATATAGTCAATAATATCATAATATATTTGTATGGTGACAGATCGTAACTAGACTTATCAAGGTGATCATTTTGTAATGTATAGAAATATGGAATCACTATGTTGAGCTTGGAGTTAATAGTGTCAGTGAGTTATACTTCAATTTAAAAATAGTTTAAGTGGGTACTCAGAAAATAATACCTGCAAACCTATCATTTTATTTAAGTTAAAAAAATTAAAAATTAAGTATTCATTTGAATTTTTCCTTAGACTGAAAATGAGTATGTTCAAAATTACAGTGATAACTTTTGATAATGTGATTTAACCTGGCTAGCAAAGATGTACAATTAGATGAGGATCTTGCCCAGTATGCATTAATCTTGAGTAAGAATAGTCTCTAGAAAATCAAGCTTACTAAATATTTTGCTTACAGTTTTGCCATTTTGTAGCCACCATGGTGAGAATTTATTCAGTTTACTATAGAAGTACTTTTAAATCATGAAAAGTGACAAGGTATTTGGCAATTAATCCAGAGAGTGTTGTTAATTTATGCAGTGTGAGAGCTGTCATATAGCAAGATTGTCAGCTCATCACTGATAAATTGAATTGTAAGCTGTGTAAGTCACTTACCACAAAGACTGGTACATAGCAAATGCTCCAGTAATTTCAGCAACTGCTATTAATGTTGCAATAGTAGTTGATGGTGTTGTTGCTATTATTATTATTATTACTATTAGTGTTGTGCAAAGCACTATGGTTGACCTTAATGAGATTGCATAGGAGTCTATGACAACACTCTTTGCTCTTAAGAATCTAACTACTGCACTCATTTATTCATTTTTTTTTATTTTTTAAAGTTTTGAATGACTACCAAATAATAGCTAGACATTGGGAATGAAATGATGTCCAAGCCACTCCCTTTTCTTTCCTTCAGGAAAATAGTAGTCTAGCAGAGGAGATATCAGTAACTTGATGATCAAAATGCCTTGTGATATACTCTAATAGGTTAATGCACAAAGTGCAGTGGGAGCACATAGGAGAGCCACAAAAAGGAAGGATTTCTTGTGGAAGATATCTAATCTGCATCCGTTTGAACAATGTAAACTTAGCCAAGCTTGGAGGTAAGAAGGGGTATGGTGCTGTAGGAAGCTAATGAAATTTGATGAGAGATACAATTGGGACTACTTCCTAAAGGATCATTAATGCCATGTTGAGAACTTGAGGCTTTGTTCTGCAGGCTAGGTTAACTGCCCAGAAGAATTGACTAGGAGTGACTAGGTAGGAAAATAATGTAGGGGACAGAGCTAATGAGAAATGTTAAGCCAATGTTGGCTCCTGGGAGAAGAATTGGTAAGAGCAAGACTGAACCCCATTAATAATAGGTGGTATTGAAGACAACTAGCAAAACAGGGATTTGATGACCAGGGCAAAAGAGCAGCTCTAAGAATGGCAAAACTAGGAATAGGTGGT
This sequence comes from Balaenoptera physalus, assembly GCF_965194825.1. Lineage (NCBI taxonomy): Eukaryota > Metazoa > Chordata > Mammalia > Artiodactyla > Balaenopteridae > Balaenoptera > Balaenoptera physalus. The sequence goes on along the minus strand of NC_138895.1, from coordinate 31,719,278 downwards.
TGGTCGCTGAATCACAGAGGGCCAGGACTGAAGTTTTTTAAAAGATACTGCTTGCCTCTAAATGTCATGGAGCTGAAATTATGAAGAGAATCAGAGCGTCAGAAAACAAGAAGATGTCCTACCTGGAATTGGATGAGAAGTACCAGGTCTTTCAAGTACCAGAATATTGAGATTTCTGTAAAAAGAAGTTACAATGTTTCTCTTTCACTGTAAAAGTATTATTTACTGAAACTTTATTTTTTTAAAAAGGTATATTCTTTTTAAATTTTTTTAAAAAATTTATTTTATTGAAGTATAGTTGATTTACAATGTTGTGTTAATTTCTGCTGTACAGCAAAGTGATCCAGTTATACATATTTATACATTCTTATTCATATTCTTTTTCATTATGGTTTATCAGGATATTGAATATAGTTGCCTGTGCTATATTCAACAACGACCTTGTTGTTTATCGATTCTATATACCAGGGGTCCCCAACCCCTGGGCCGTGTATCAGTGGTCTGCGGCCTGTTAGGAACTGGGCCAAACAGCCGGAGGTGAGTGGTGGACTAGCGAGCAAAGCTTCATCTGCCACTCCCCATTGCTCCCATTACCACCTGAACAATCCCCCCTCCCCAATCTGTGGAAAAATTGTCTTCCACAAAACCAGTCCCTGGTGCCACAAAGGTTGGGGACCACTGCTATACATAATAGTTTGCATCTGCTATCCCAAACTCCCAATCCATCCCTCCCCCAGCCCCACCTTGGCAACCACAAGTCTGTGAGTCTGTTTCATGGATAATTTCATTTGAGTCCACATAAATGATATCATATGGTATTTGCCTTTCTCTTTCTGACTTACTTCACTTAGTATGATAATCTCCAGGTCCATCCATGTTGCTGCAAATGGCATTATTTCATTCTTTTTTATGACTGAGTAGTATTCCGTTGTATATATGTGTCACATCTTCTTTATCCATTCATCTGTTGATGGACATTTAGGTTGTTTTCTTGTCTTGGCTATTGGGAATAGTGCTGCTATGAACATAGGGGTGCATGTATCTCTTTGAATTATAGTTTTGTACAGATATATGCCCAGGGGTAGGATTGCTGGATCATATGGCAACTCAATTTTTTGTTTTCTGAGGAAATTCCATACTGTTTTCCATAGTGGCTGCATCAATTTACATTCCCACCAACAGTGTAGAAGGGTCCCCTTTTCTGCACACCCTCTCCAGCATTTGTTATTTGTAGATTTTTTTTTAAAGGCTTTTCTTATTTATTTATTTATTTGGTTGCACTGGCTGTTAGTTGCGGCTCACCAGCTCCTTAGTTGTGGCATGCGAACTCTTACTTGTGGCATGCGTGTGGGATCTAGTTCCCTGACCAGGGATCGAACCTGGGCCCCCTGCCGTGGGAGTTCAGTCTTACCCACTGTGCCACCGGGGAAGTCCCTGTAGATTTTTTAATGATAGCCATTCTGACCGGTGTGATGTGGTACCTCATTGTGGTTTTGATTTGCATTTCTCTAATAAGTAACAATGTTGAGCATCTTTTCATGTGCCTGTTGGCCATCTGTACGTCTTCTTTGGAGAAATGTCTATTTAGGTCTTCTAAATTGGGTTTAGAATTGGGTTGTTTTCACATGGGTTGTTTGGGTTTTTTATTGTTGTCATTGTTGAGTTGTATGAGCTGTGTGTTTATTTTGGAAATTAAGTCTTTGTCCATAGCATAATTTGCAAATATTTTTTCCCAGGCCATAGTTGTCTTTACATTTCATTTATGGTTTCCTTTGCTGTATGAAAGCTTTTAAGTTTGATTAGGTCCCATTTGTTTATTTTCTCTTTTATTTATATTGCCTAGGGAGATTGACCTATGAAAACATTGGTATGATTTACATCATATTCTTAAAATGCCCTATTACAGGGCAGGAGCCATTTATATTGAGAACTAAGTGTGTCTATTGTTAAACCACTGCTTTTTTTGCATTTCACCTAGAACAGTTGCTGAGTCTCTGCATTCATTGGCCTGCACTGCTTTACTTATAAAGTGCAGTTATTTGTAACAGCTACAGGCCAGAACATTAAGCAAAGACTGTTTATATCCTTGATCTGAAGCTCCAAGGAGCTGATGTAAGAGCTGTGTGTTGCTGACACATACACTGCCTTGTTCATAATTCTGAAGTCCTTTGAAATAGAGACAACATTTTCCAAGTTGTTCACTGCATTTGAAGTTACTATCATCAGTAGGAGAAATGTTGAAGCTTCTTTTTGATTCCTGAAATTTTCCACAATATTTGTTAAAATATATTGATTGTGTATACCTAGTTTTCTTATTGTTCTCATAAACAGAAGATCAATAGAGGATCAAAACTAAGTTATATGACTGAATCATGTTGCTGTACACCTGAAACTAACACAATATTGTAAATCAACTATACTTCAATTAAAAAAACTTATATGATTAGAATTCTGAAGACTGTTGAAAAAATTATAGTTTACTAAATAAACATGTAAGGACAATTCCCCTACACCTCTCTTATGGGAAATTCTTTTCCTTGAATAAATAAATGTGGGAAATGGTTTATATAGGAAAATAGGAGAAATGGTTACTTATATATAGTAATATTTTAATTAATTTATTTGATGCATATGTGTTGTGTGCCAGTTGTATTTAAGAAAATATACTAGGTTATGGTAAAAATGGAAAAGCCAGGCTTTGAACACTTGTATGACCAGGATTCCACCACTGAGCCCGAGTTTCTTCTATAAGGTGAGAGTCTTTGCAATTACCTCATTGCCACTGCCTTCAAAGAGATTACAGTTCAGAGTGGGAAATAGACAATAATCACCAAATCAGAAGAAGACAAGTAAAACTATACCTGTAGTAAGTGCAAAGAAAAGAAGGTATATATTGCAATAAAAATATATACATGATTGTTTTGTTTTAATTCTTAAAACTTGGTCAATAATATCAGGGAAGTCTTTTCTGAGGAAGAGATGCTTGAACTGACAGAGCTATCCCCTGTTTGTTGTAAGAAGAACTACATATTCTGTTGAAAAGAAATCTAGATTAAAAGTCAAGAGACATGGATCTTAGTGCCGGGATATTATAAACATGATGAGAATTTCCATTTTTGGACTATAAATTTCATGTGTGTCAAATAAAGCAAATAATAGTAACTGGGTAACTCATCTCAGAATGAGATAAGATATGCGAAATGAATTTGACTGTTTAAAGAGCTGCACTAATGTGAGACATTGCAATCATTGACCACATTTTAGGATGAATTTTTTTCTTAATGTGTGATGCCAATATGTCATTTCTACAGTTTAAAATTTTATTGTCATTATATGTTATATTGGAAGCTTCAGATGTCTTAAAAACTAGATATTTCTAGACAATAGAGTAGTCAAATTAATAGTTAACAGAAGTAATATGAAACCTGAAAAACATGACAAATTTAAATCGAGATTAGGAAGTAAAGTTTTAGTTAAATACTGCCCATTTTCCTCATCCTCTCTGGCTTTCAATTAAAGAACTCTGTTTCTCCCTAGTGAATAAATTGATTCTTATATTCTTTTCAGAATATGTATATAGAGATTTGATATTGTGAACCATTCCATAAGTTAGATTTTGTGAAAATAATTAATTATGGATATATTCCTTACGTGAGCATTTCTAAGAAAAATATGATAATAACATGAAAATTTATTTAATTATAGTGATTAAGTTAAGTAATTTATTTTAAAGAATCCACATATTTAATATTAATTTAATCCACATATTAACTCTCATAGAATGAGAACAAAATAATGGTCATATAATTCCATCAACATCTAAAATTTTCCCAAGTTTAGCTGTAATTTTCTTTACAAATTTAGATACTTGTTGGCTTATTTTAGTTTTCCTTTTTATATTGATTAATTTTCATAATATTTTACTTGGTTTGGCTTTTAAATGTGTCAAATTAGGGCTGGGTCATGTTAATACTGAGCTCTAAAGCTGTTTTCTACTCTGCATTCTTTTTCTTAAAAGTCAATGTAGTGTTAAGCATTTCCATCGAAGTATTTAGTTTCAGTTTTTTGGGTTTTTTTAAAGCTGTAATTACATACTTGACCCTTAAAACAAATAATTACTGTGTTATGAAGAACTGGCCTAGCTCGAAAAGATGTCTGGCCTTTGCCCTTGCTTTGTGGACATAATCTATGTCATACCTAATAGAAGTGTCTTGGTTAGGATTGGGACCAATCATGTGATTTAGGGAGGGCCTTTGGGTTGTGCAATATCAGTTGACCTAGATACTGAGTCCAACCCTATCAGTAAGCAAGCAAGCAAACAAGCATGCCTTCCAAATGAAGCCATAATAAAAAAAACTCTGGACACTGAAGCTCAGGTGTGCTTCCCTGCTTGGCAGTACGTCATGGGTACTGTCATACTTTGATACCAGGATGGTAATATATTCTGAGGACAATGGAACTTTCTTTTCTGAATCTCTTCATTTGGCTCATTTTTTAATCTGTATTCTTTCCCAGTAATAAACCATAACCATTAAGTATAATAGTTTTCAGTGGAGTTCTTTGAGTCCTTTGAATCTAAGAGTGGTTTGGGGGACCTCCTGAACTTGCAGTTGGTGTCAGAAATGAGAGTGATCTTGTGTGGACTTTTCCCTCTAATTTTGTAGTTGGACCCTACATCCTTGCAGTTGGGATCAGTAGTCTTGGCAGACTAGGCAATCTGGAGGACTTGTGTCCTATACTTCACAGTTTGGCTAACTCCAGGTATTTGACAATATCCAAATTTCCCAAATTTCTTAAACTCAGAGATAACTCCACATTTTTCAGTTAAAATTAATTTTTAAAAATTAAATAACTTGTAGTGTATCACCTGTTAGTAATGCCTCCTTGAATCACAGCATAGTTTTGTAATCTTTTAACAAACTAATTTGTAGATTTCCTTATAATTAATTCTCACTTTCAGGATGGAAGAATGGGGTTTACCATATCCTAAGTTCCAGTCTTTTCTTGTTCCCATAGTTTGAATAGAAAGTTTGAGTAGCACTAATCATATATAGAAAAATTCCTTCACAACCTATTTACTGAGGATCATTATAGATCATATTGTGATTTAGCTTTTAAAAAGTTATTTCTTCCTTTCAAATAGTAAAAATTTAAACTAAAATTATAAGACATTTTCCCTGATATCAAAACTCACCTTAGGAAAATTTAAAAGAGCTGACTTCTCAATAGAGAGCACTAAAAGAGTTATGGCAGGTCATCTCAAATATATAAACACTGCAATGTGAGGGGGTCTATTCTGTGTATGTGCAGAGGTAAAACTAGAATCAACATCAGGAAGGCAGATTTTGCCTCAGTGATATCTCCTCTCATACTGAAATTGTCACTGCAGAGACATGCTCAAAATTCAGACACTGAAGTTTGCTCTACTGAACACAATAAATATGGTCTCTTTCAGTTTTTCAAACTTATAATGTTAGGATGTTTCTAATCTCATTTTTCTGATGATGAATGAATCTGCTAGGAAATTAAAACAAATATATACACTCACACAGCTATTTATTTATTTATTTATCCATCTATCTTTTTTATTAAAACTTGATTTCTTTAGAGTAGTTTTATGTCTACCCATGTTGACACAAATGGCAAGATTTCATTCTTTCTAATGGATGAGTAATAGTTCACTGTATAGATATACAACTTTTTTTTATTCATTCATCTATTTATGGACACTTAAGTTGCTTCCATATTTTGACTATTGTAAATAATGTTGTGATGAATATATGGGTGCATGTATCTTTTTGAATTAGTGTTTTTGTCTTTTTTGGGAAAATAACCCAGGAGTGGAAATGCTGAACCACATGGTAGTTCTATTTTTAATTTTTTAAGGAACTTCCATACTGTTTTCATAGTGGCTTCACCAATTTACATTCCTCCCAACAGTGCACAAGGATTTCCTTTTCTCCATATCCTCACCAACACTTGCTATTTGTTGTCTCTTTGATAACAGACATTCTGACAGATGTGAGGTGACATCTCATTGAAGTTTTCATTTGCATTTCCCTGATTTTTAGTGATGTTGAGCATCTTTTCATGTGTCTGTTGGCTATCTGTATTTCTTCTTTGGAAAAGTATCTATTCAGGTCTTCTGCCCACTTTTAATCAAGTTGTTTGGTCTTTTTTGTTGTTGAGTTTTATGAGTTCTTTGTTATTTTGTATATTAATTCTTTATCAGATATATCATTTGCAAATATGTTCTCCCATTCAGTAGCCTGTCTTTTCATTTTGTTAATAGTTTTCTTCACTGTGCAAAAGCTTTTGAGTTTGATGTAGTCCATTTATTTATTTTTACTTTTTTTGTCCTTGCATGATGAGACATATCCATAAAAATATTGCTAAGACTAATGTCAAAGAAGATGCTTCCTATGTTTCCTTCTAGGAGTTTTATAGTCTCAGGTGTTACATTTAAGTCTGTCATCTATTTTGAGTTTACTTTTGTATATGGTAAGAGAAGGTCATCCAGTTTTACTTTTTGTATGTAGCATGTAGCTTTCTAGTTTTCCCAGCATCATTTATTGAAGAGGCTGTTTTTCCCATTGTATATTCTTGCCTTTTTGGTCATAGATTAATTGACTATGTAAATGTGGGTTTATTTCTGGGTTCTCTATTCTGTTTCATTGATCTATGTTTTTTTTTTGTGCCAGTACCATACTGTATTGATAACTGTAGCTTTGTAGTATAGCTTGAAATCAGGGAACTTGATACCTCTAACTTTATTCTTCTTTCTCAAGATCTTTTGTGTTTCCATACAAATTTTGGAATTATTTATTCTACTTCTGAGGAAAATATCATTGGAATTTTTGTAGGTTATGTATTGAATCTGTAGATTGCCTTGGGTGGTATGGTCATTTTAACAACATTAATTCTTTCAATCCATGAACACAATACATCTTTCCATGGGTTTATGTCAAAATCAATTTCTTTTATCAGTGTCTTATAATTTTCTGAGTAAAAGTCTTTTACCTCTTTAGCTAGATTTATTCTGAGGCATGTTGTTCTTTTTGAAGCAATTGTAAAAGTAAACTGTTTTCTTAAATTATCTTACTGATAGTTTGTTGTTAGTTTTTAGAAATGCCACAGATTTCTGTATATTAATTTTGTTCCTATAAATTTACTGAATTCATTTGTGCTTTTTAATAGTTTTCTAGTGGTGTCTTTAGGATTTTCTATATATAGTATCATGTCATGTCATCTGCAAAAGTCCATTTACACTTAAAGTAATTATTGATTTATATCTACTTATTGCCATTTTGTTAATTGTCAGAGGGTTGTTTTTATATATTTTTTTTGTTCCTTTCTTCTTTAGCTCTTTTTCCTTTGATTTGATGACTCTCTTTAGTGTTATGTGTGGATTCCTTTCTCTTTTTTGTGTGTGCTTGTATATGTTATAGATATCTGGTTTGTGGTTATCTTTATGTGTATATATAACAACATACACATATGTTAAGTTGATGATCTCTTTATGTTGGAATGTAATATAACCACCTTGCTCTTTTACTCCTCTCACTATTTTTAATGTTTTGACATTATATTTCACATATTTTTGTTTTGGCTATCCCTTAACCACTTTTTCTGGATATAGAGGATTTTACTACTTTTGCTTTTTATCCTCCCTACCATCTTTATTAATGGTTGATCTACTACCTTTATTGTATATGTGCCTTTACTAATAGGGTTTTTCTTTTTATATAGTTTTTATATTTCTCATTGTGGTCTTTTCTGCTTAGAAACATCCTTCTGACATATCTTGTAAAACTGGTTAAATGTTGTTGAACTCATTTAATTTTTGCCTGTCTGTGAAAACCTTGATCTCGCCTTCAAAATTGAATTATAGCCTTGCCTGGTAGAGTATTCTTGTTTGTCATTTATTTCCTTTCATCACTGTGAATATATTATGTTACTTTTATTTTGGCTGCAAAGTTTCTCCTGAAATGCCACTGATAGTCTTATGGTAGCTTCCTTGTACATAGCTAATGTTGCCGACCTTCTGTACAGTCAAAAGTCTGTGTATAACTTAGAGTTGGCTGTTTGCATCCACAGTTCTTCCATAGCCACAATTTTTCCATATCTATGTTTCTGCATCTGTGGATTCTACCAACTGTAGTTTTTGTAGCACTGTAGTATTTACTATTGAAAAAAATCCACATGTATGTTGGTTTGTGAAGTTCAAACCCATTTTGTTCAAGGTTCAACTCTAGTTGCTTTTCCCTTGCTGCTTTTACAATTCTTTCTTTATCTTTATTTTTTGCCATTTTTCATTACAGTGTGTCATGTCTCTTTGGGTTGATCTTTTTTGGACTCTCCATGATTCCTGGACCTGAATGTCTGTTTCCTTTTCCAGGTTAGAAATGCTTTCAGCTGTTATTTCAACAACTAAGTTCTCTGCCTCTTTCTGTCTCTTGTCCTTCTGGGACCCCTATAATGCAAATGTCAGCCTGCTTGGTGTTGCCCAGAGGTCACTTAAACTAGCCTCACTTTTTAAAACTGTTTGTCTTTTTCCTATTTAGCTTTAGTGATTTCTACTAATCCGTCTTCCAGTTTGCTGATTTGTTCTTTTGTATCATCTAATCTACTATTGATTGATTCAAGTCTATTCTTTATTTCAATCATTGTATTCTTCAGCTCCATTATTTTTCTTCTTTATATTTTCTAACTCTTTGTTAAACTTCTTTCTCTGGAGTTTGTTGAGCATCTTTACGAGCATTACCTTGAGCTCTTTATTGAGTACATTGTTTATCTCTATTTCACTTTGTTCTTTTAGATTTTTACCTTGTTCCTTCATTTGGAACATATTCCTCTGTTGCCTCATTTCGTCTAATTCTCTATTTTTATTTCTGTGTGTTAAGTAGTTGGGTTACATTTCTCAATCTTGAAGAATTGGCCCTATGTTGGAGACATCCTGTGGGGACCAGCAGCACACCCTTTTCTGGTCACCAAAGTTACATGCTCTATGGGTAGCTTCTATGTGGGCTGTGTAAGCTCTGTGTTGTGGTAGGTCTGACTAATGTGGGCACATCTGTAGGCAGGGCTGGCCCATGGCCCAGTTGTCTGCCAGGCCCTGCCTCTTGTAGAGACCATTGGCCTGTTGGTGGGGAGGCCAGGTTCTGGAGCAACTGGTTGCAGGACCTGTGTTTTCCTGTAGCTGGTTCCAGCTAGCTGGTGGATTGGCCTGGGTACTTGCCTGGCTGTGCACCCTAGAAAGTATAGTACTGATGCCTACCAGCTGGTGTCAGGTAAGCCCCCAGATCTAATATGCTTCTTGAGAGGACTCCAAAATTTCATTTGCCAACACCAGTGTCCTCATGGTAGAAGGACCTCTCCATAATGGCTTCTGCCAGCAGAGTCTCTGTTTCCTACAACCCTACAGCTCTCCTGTACACAAGCCTCACTGGCCTTCAAAACCAGACTTTCTGGGGGCTCATCCTTCTGCTGCAACACCCCTGGACTGAGGAGCCTGGTATGGTGCTTGGATCCCTTGCTTCTTGAGGAGAACCTCTGCAATTTCGATTAACCTCTTGTTTTTGGGGCACCTACCCAGGTGTTTGGGTCTTGACTATACCACGTCTCCAGCCCTCCTACCCACCTTGTATTTTCTTCTTTATCACTTTAGTTGTTGAAAATCTTTCCTGGTAATCTTCATGTTGTTCTCATTGATAGTTGCTCTGTAAACAGTTGTAATTTTGTTATGCCTTTGGGAAGAAGTAAGCTCTGGGTTTTCCTATTCTGCCATCTTGGGCAGCCCTCCACACAGCTCTATATTTAGATAGTACTTGTTAGAAGATGGTGTGACTTTCATGTGAGGGATGCAAATTTTTTGGATTCTATCAGCCTCCACATTGCCTGATGGGAAGGTTTCTAATCATCTTTTTGACAGGAGTTATCTCAGTCTGGCAGTAAATTATATGTCTAAGGCCTCACACAAAAGACCAAGAACTTAAATTGCTTGTTTTTTTGTAATAGCTCTATCTATCTTGTTTATTTTAAAAATACCAGAAGACAAAAGACGAAAATGGCAGTGATCCTCTGAAGAAAGAAGAAAAAAGAAAACAAAAAATTAAATTCTCAGTTTTGCTCAAAATGCCGTTGCCAATGGCATTTGCATTTGAAATAAGAGCACTGAAGTGCTTCTTTCATTATGCCATTTAATACAATATGGCCAAGTATGTTTTTTTTAAAAGTTGTTTTTATTACTAATTCAGTGTATGAAACATTACTTCCATAATACCCCAAAAGGATCTAGGAAAGCAACCCATAATCAAACCCATTAATATTTCTTTATTGAAACATAAATTATCTCAATAACCATGGTAAAGCATCTCTAAAAATCTTCATATCAGTTCAAATCAGACTCTATGCTGAATGAGTTTTCAATCTGTCTGAATTTTAGGATTGTGGATGAGAGATTAGAGACCTGTACAGTGAATGTTGTCCAGCAATGTAAACAAATAACATTTTGGTTATTTTTTCCTTTAGGAAAATTTTAGGAGTAACATTGTTTATGTTTCAAATTCTTATAAGGTACAAATAGTAAAAAGTTTTTGTGTGCTTAAAGTTTAACAAGTTATAACTGGCTTTTCTATTCCATTCTCTTATTTACAACTCTATTTCCAATGCTTACCATAGCACCTAGCTTTTGGAGGTGAAAAAATGCATCATTATTAAATGAATTCCTTTTACTCACTGATTTAGGAAGTCTATTGAATGCTCAGCTACTAACTTGACAATGTTATTCAAAAAGATACTGTTAAGGACACCCTTACTTTTTCATAGAATCATTAGATAATCAAGCATAGATTCATGTTAAAGGAATGTACTCAATTTTGAAGTGATTTTTATGACAGCAGAAAATCACCTTACAAATAATACTCAAGAGCGTCATTGTTGTTGACCTTTCAAATATCTGTAAATAGGATAGCTGCTGCTGTGAATTTTCTTGTAAGTTTCAGCAGAGCTGGAAACTTGTCAACTTCCCCCATTTCTCATACAACTCGACACTGAAACTGCAAGAGGCATTAAAATAACCTTTCCCCGTGGTATGGATTCGGAACTAAGGCCACAGAAATAAGAGATTTGCACAGAAGACCAAAGTCAGAAGCTACAGTCAAACCAGAATCCAAGACTCTTAGTCAATTCTACCTAGCATGCAGTTTTGTTTTATGTTGCTAGAGGCAAAAAAAAATTTAAAAAATATACTCTGGATGTTTCAGTCTATCTATAATTATAATAATTGCAATAAACTTACAAAAAAATGAAGGCAATTTTCAAGACCTAATAGAGCTTTTCCCTTTTAATGCCTTTCAGCAAATTGTTGCCTTCTTTTCTGCCATACCACTAACCATTGCCAGTAGTAAAATATTAATGTACTGTAAAATCTGTGGAGCTCTGCCTTTTATTTTTGTACCTAATCAACTCCGTGTATAATTTTGTAACCATGTGGCCCCACCCTGAATTACAGTGGCAAGCTATATGCATTAATAAGATGGAAACTACCAGGAATGAAATAAGCCATTGAAAGTGGTTAAGAAGGCCAAAGGAGGAAAACTGAAATCCTTTTGACAAGCAGTTTCTGAAGCTGCTGACATTCCTTTAAAAGACCTTTTTCATGTTAGCTCACAGAGAGGCTTTGCATAACACACCAAGTAAAACCTATAACTGCTGCTGCAGTAAAAGGCACTAACAGTTTTTCATGACACCTGGAAGGAAAATGGACAAACTTTCCTACTGCTGACATTTCAGTTTGAAATTATGTTTTTCAAGTGTTGGATAAAGGAAACAAAGACATAACTTCTTTTGGGATGTATTGCTGGTCAGTATCTACTTCTTTCATTTCCTTGAGAGCTGTGTATTGCAATGTCATAAATATTTTTAAAGATATTTTATAAGTAACAAAAATGAAGTAAACTTTTTAAACACTGGATCTGTGCTACATAAACTTAAGAATAGCCAGAACATAGTAAGAGGGAGAAATGTACTTTTTCTTTTGGTTACCTCATGTTTTACAATTTTGGTCAATAAACAACTTTGAAAATAATGCCATGGCCCATCTTAAAATAAAATAATATTAATTAGAAAAACAGTTAACAATATCAATAGTTATGGGATTTTTTTATCCTTCTGATTACTATCAATAATTTCAGATAATTATAATTCATTTTTACTAAATTAGTCTACAAATTAATAATAGCACAAAATAATCTTAATAAATTATTTTGGTAGTAATTCTCTTTGCCAGTAGAATCTGGTTGTCTAGCATGTATCTGTTACTTGCAAGGATTCTGTTGACTTATGTAGAAGAAACCACCATAGAATAGTTATTTAAAAGCTACAGCATGTTTGTGGAAAAGAAATAAATATAACTATCCTACATGAAAATGAAAAATATACTATGGTAATGCCCCAAAACCCCACAATATGCAGTTATGTTATACATGAAATAAAGAGTTCTTTCTGTTATTTACAGTAATATACTCCACCTTGGTCCAGGCCCCAGACAGACCTGCCTTATACTAAATAAATGTTTTGGGTTTTTTTTTAGTATCAGTTGTTTTTTTTTGTTTGTTTGTTTATACTGCAGGTTCTTATTAGTCATCAATTTTATACACATCAGTGTATACATGTCAATCCCAATCGCCCAATTCAGCACACCACCATCCCCACCCCATTGTGGTTTTCCCCCCTTGGTGTCCATATGTTTGTTCTCTACATCTGTGTTTCAACTTCTGCCCTGCAAACCGGTTCATCTGTACCATTTTTCCTGGTTCCACATACATGCGTTAATATACGATATATGTTTTTCTCTTTCTGACTTACTTCACTCTGTATGGCAGTCTTTCGATCCATCCACGTCTCAACAAATGAGTCAATTTCGTTCCTTTTTATGGCTGAGTAATATTCCACTGTATATATGTACCACAATTTCTTTATCCATTCATCTGTCGATGGGCATTTAGGTTGCTTCCATGACCTGGCTATTGTAAATAGTGCTGCAATGAATACTGGGGTGCATGTGTCTTTTGGAATTATGGTAATTATGGTTTTCTCAGGGTATATGCCCAGTAGTGGGATTGTGGAGTCATATAGTAATTCTATTTTTAGTTTTTTAAGGAACCTCCATACTGTTCTCCATAGTGGCTGTATCAATTTACATTCCCACCAACAGTGCAAGAGGATTCCCTTTTCTCCACACCCTCTCCAGCATTTCTTGTTTGTAGAATTTCTGATGATGCCCATTCTAACTGGTGTGAGGTGATACCTCATTGTACTTTTGATTTGCATTTCTCTAATAATTAGTGATGTTGAGCAGCTTCTCATGTGCTTCTTGACCATCTGTATGTCTTCTTTGGAGAAATGTCTATTTAGGTCTTCTGCCCATTTTTGGATTGGGTTGTTTGTTTCTTTAATATTGAGCTGCATGAGCTGTTTATACATTTTGAAGATTAATCCTTTGTCCATTGATTCGTTTGCAAATATTTTCTCCCATTCTGAGGGTTGTCTTTTTGTCTTGTTTATGGTTTCCTTTGCTGTGCAAAAGCTTTGAAGTTTCATTAGGTCCCATTTGTTTATTTTTGTTTTTATTTCCATTACTCTAGGAAGTGGATCAAAAAAGATCTTGCTGTGATTTATGTCAAAGAGTGTTCTTCTTATGTTTTCTTCTAAGAGTTTTATAGTGTCCGGTCCTATATTTAGGTCTTGAATCCATTTTGAGTTTATTTTTCTGTACGGTGTTAAGGAGTGTTCTAATTTCATTCTTTTACATGTAGCTGTCCAGTTTTCCCAGCACCACTTATTGAAGAGACTGTCTTTTCTCCATTGTATATCTTTGCCTTCTTTGTCATAGATTATTTGACCATAGGTGTGTGGGTTTATCTCTGGGCTTTCTATCTTGTTCCCTTGATCTATGTTTCTGTTTTTGTGCCAGTACCATATTGTCTTGATTACTGTAGCTTTGTAGTATAGTCTGAAGTCAGGGAGTCTGATTCCTCCAGCTCCGTTTTTTTCCTTCAAGACTGCTTTGGCTATTCGAGGTCTTTTGTGTCTCCATACAAATTTTAAGATGATTTGTTCTAGTTCTGTAAAAAATGTCATTGGTAATTTGATAGGGATTGCATTGAATCTGTAGACTGCTTTGGGTAGTACAGTCATTTTCACAATATTGATTTTTCCAGACCAAGAACATGGTATATCTCTCCATCTGTTGATAACATCTTTAATTTCTTTCATCAGTGTCTTATAGTTTTCTGCATACAGGTCTTTTTTCTCCCTAGGTAGGTTTATTCCTAGGTATTTTATTATTTTTGTTGCAATGGTAAGTAAGAGTGTTTCCATAATTTCTCTTGCAGATTTTTCATCATTAGTGTATAGGAATGCAAGAGATGTCTGTGCATTGATTTTGTATCCTGCAACTTTACCAAATTCATTGCTTAGCTGTAGTAGTTTTCTGGTAACCTCTTTAGGATTCTCTATGTATAGTATCATGTCATCTGCAAACAGTGACAGTTTTACTTCTTCTTTTCCAATTTATATTCCTTTTATTTCTTTTTCTTCTCTGATTGCCATGGCTAGAACTTCCAAAACTATGTTGAATAATAGTGGTGAGAGTGGACATCCTTGTCTCATTCCTGATCTTAGAGGAAATGCTTTCAGTTTTTCACCATTGAGATTGTTGTTTGCTGTGGGTTTGTCGTATATGGCTTTTATTATATTGAGGTAGGTTTCCTCTATGCCCACTTTATGGAGAGTTTTTATTATAAATCGGTGTTGAATTTTGTCGAAAGCTTACTCTGCATCTATTGAGATGATCATATGGCTTTTATTCTTCAATTTTTTAATATGGTGTATCACATTGATTGATTTGCGTATATTGAAGAATCCTTGCATCCCTGGGATAAAACCCACTTGATCATGATGTATGATCCTTTTAATGTGTTGTTGGATTCTGTTTGCTAGTATTTGGTTGAGGATTTTTGCATGTATATTCATCAGTGATATTGGTCTGTAATTTTCTTTTTTTGTAGTATCTTTGTCTGGTTTTGGTATCAGGGTGATGGTGGCCTCATAGAATGTGTTTGGGAGTGTTCCTTCCTCTGAAATGTTTTGGAAGAGTGAGAAGGATGGATGTTAGCTCTTCTCTAAATGTTTCATAGAATTCACCTGCAAAGCCATTTGGTCCTGGACTTTTGTTTGTTGGAAGATTTTTAATCACAGTTTCAATTTCATTACTTGTAATTGGTCTCGTCATATTTTCTGTTTCTTCCTGGTTCAGTCTTGGAATGTTATACCTTTCTAAGAGTTTGTCCATTTCTTCCAGGTTGTCCATTTTATTGGCATAGAGTTGCTTGTAGTAATCTCTCGTGATCGTTTGTATTTCTGCAGTGTCAGTGGTTACTTCTCCTTTTTCATTTCTGATTTTATTGATTTGCGTCCTCTCCCTCTTTTTCTTGATGAGTCTGGCTAATGGTTTATCATTTTTGTTTATCTTCACAAAGAACCAGCTTTTAGTTTTATTGATCTTTGCTATTGATTTCTTTGTTTCTATTTCATATATTTCTGATCTGATCTTTATGATTTCTTTCCTTCTGCTAACTTTGCGTTTTGTTTCTTCTTCTTTCTCTAGTTCCTTTAGGTGTAAGGTTAGATTACTTGAGATTTTTCTTGTTTCCTGACGTAGGCTTGTATGGCTATAAACGTCTCTCTTAGAACTGCTTTTGCTGCATCCCGTAGGTTTTGGGTCACCGTGTTTTCATTGTCATTTGTCTCTAGGTATTTTTTGATTTCCTCTTTGACTTCTTCAGTGATCTCTCAGTTATTTAGTAACGTGTTGTGTAGCCTCCATGTGTTTGTGTTTTTTAAGTTTTTTCCCCTGTAATTCATTTCTAATCTCATAGCGTTTTGGTCAGAAAAGATACTTAATATGATTTCAGTTTTCTTAAATTTACTGAGGCTTGATTTGTGACCCAAGATGTGATCTATTCTGGAGAATATTCCCTGAGCACTTGAGAAGAAAGTGTAATCTGCTGTTTTTGGATGGAATGTCTTATAAATATCAATTAAATCTATTTAGTCTATTGTGTCATTTAAAGCTTCTGTTTCCTTATTTATTTTCATTTTGGATGATCTGTCCATTGGTGTAAATGAGGTGTTAAAGTCCCCCACTATTATTGTGTTACTGTCAATTTTGTCTTTTATAGCTGTTAGCAGTTGCCTTATCTATTGAGATGCTCCTATGTTGGGTGCATATATATTTATAATTGTTATATCCTCTTCTTGTATTGATCCCTTGATCATTATGTAGTGTCCTTCCTTGTCTCTTGTAACATTCTTTATTTTAAAGTCTATTTTATCTGATATGAGTATAGCTACTCCAGCTTTCTTTTGATTTCCCTTTGCATGGAATATCTTTTTCCATCCACTCACTTTCAGTCTGTATGTGTCCCTAGGTCTGAAGTGGGTCTCTTGTAAACAGCATATATATGGGTCTTGTTTTTGTATCCATTCAGCAAGCCTGTGTTTTTTGGTTGGAGCATTTAATCCATTCACGTTTAAGGTAATTATCGATATGTATGTTCCTGTGACCATTTTCTCAATTGTTTTGAGTTTGTTTTTGTAGGTTTTTCTTCTCTTGTGTTTCCCACTTAGAGAAGTTCCTTCAGCATTTGTTGTAGAGCTGGTTTGGTGTTGCTGAATTCTCTTAGCTTTTGCTTGTCTGTTAAGCTTTTGATTTCTCCATCGAATCTGAATGAGATCCTTGCTGGGTAGAGTAATCTTGGTTGTAGGCTCTTCCCTTTCATCACTTTAAGTATATCATGCCACTCCCTTCTGGCTTTCCACTGAGAAATCAGCGGTTAACCTTATGGGAGCTCCCTTGTATGTTATTTGTCATTTTTCCCTTGCTGCTTTCAATAATTTTTCGTTGTCTTTAATTTTTGCTGATTTGATTACTATGTGTCTTGGCATGTTTCTCCTTGGGTTTATCCTGTATGGGACTCTCTGCACTTCCTGGACTTGAGTGCCTATTTCCTTTCCCATGCTAGGGAAGTTTTCGACTATAATCTCTTCAAGTATTTTATTGGGTCCTTTCTGTCTCTCTTCTCCTTCTGGGACCCCTATAATGTGAATGTTGTTGCATTTAATCTTGTCCCAGAGGTCTCTTAGGCTGTCTTCTTTTCATTCTTTTTTCTTTATTCTGCTTTGCAGCAGTGAATTCCACCATTCTGTCTTCCAGGTCACTTATCTATTCTTCTGCCTCAGTTATTCTGCTATTGATTCCTTCTAGTGTAGTTTTCATTTCAGTTTTTGTATTTTTCATCTCTGTTTGATTGTTCTTTTATTCCTCTAGGTCTTTGTTAAGCATTTCTTGCATTTTCTCGATCTTTGCCTCCTTTCTTTTTCCGAGGTCCTGGATCATCTTCACTATCATTATTCTGAATTCTTTTTCTGGAAGGTTGCCTATCTCCATTTCATTTAGTTGTTTTTCTGGGGTTTTATCTTGTTCCTTCATCTGGTACATAGCCCTCTGCCTTTTCATCTTGTCTATCTTTCTGTGAATGTGGTTTTTGTTTCACAGGCTTCAGGATTGTAGTTCTTCTTGCTTCTGCTGTCTGCCCTCTGGTGCATGAGGCTATCACTAAATAAATGTTATGGTACTTCGTATTAAAGTGAGAATTCAGTGTGGGTTTTGGGCAAACTCTGATATAGTATGTAGAAATTGTTTTCTTAAAGGTCTTAATTATTCATTTCAAACATAAAACATTTATGGCATTGTTGAAATTGCTACTGTAAACATGAAAATAAAAGGGAAAATGCCACTTAAGTTTGTGTTTTGTGTTCAGCTTTAACCCAGACACCCTTAAAAGTAGTTATAACACTTCATTATTTGTAATCTGCCTATCCAGGTAAAGTCTAAAATGATGTCTCGTCTGCTATTAAAAATGTCATTTGAGGATTATTTAAAAATCATCAATTATTTGTGTTGTTATTATCTTAACTTTTTTTTAACTTTTGTTTTAAATTTAATTTGTAAGAAATGCAAAGGACTACCAATATATGGATGCAGAAAAAATTAAGGTAGTGTAAGTCAGAATTGCTTGTATTTTGACATGTTAAAAATGGCCAGGAAGGAGGCCAGGTATCATTCAGTGGTGAAAATCACAGTGTTTCCATGTCCAGTCCTTGGGTTTATGAGACAGGCTGCCTCAGTGGCTCAAACTCTAAACAACTCAATTAACAAAGTAAAGACACCAAAGACTGCCTGATGCATGAGCTAAAATGACAACTTATCAATTTACAGTGGGAATTATTATTATCACAGTGAAAAGTGTAAATTATTTATTCTCAAAAGAAGTCTGCATTGTAAGTCATATTATAATCAGAAAGCTCCTTCTTAAGCAGTTGGACAATCTTAATGGTGTCCTGGAGCCATCATTTTTTGATAGCTTGATACTGCCAGTGTTACTGCCAGCACATGGTTGAAATTGTACACGGTTATGTATTAAGATTTCAGGAGACACACTCCCCTAGGTGGTATTGAAGTCCCCTTGACCAAAATCTGCCTTTTTTTTACCCCCTATTCTTGACTATGTGCAGACTAAATTGCCCATTTTCAAAACTTCCACTTATACAGTATTTCTTTAGAATATTTAGTATCTGAGACTTACATACCTTTGACATTATTCAATAGATTTGCATGAAACTATCCCCAAGAGATACTTACCATCTTTTGAGTGAGTTATTGCTACATATGGCAATCTGTTTATTATAGGCTAACTTCTTATTTAAATTTCATAGAAGTAAATTATGTGTACAAAATGTAACTTTGAAGTTACTACATTTCCAATATAAAGTTTGGAAAATATTAATGGCAAAGATCAAATTGGGAGAGAAATATAAACATATTTTTTACTTTAAAGAATGCTTTTATATTTCTAAAAAGCATACTTCCACCATGAATAACTTGAGTCTCCATTTCTTGTCCAAAGCATTTATTGATATATTCTTATGATAATTATTTATAAGGTGTCTGTCTTTGCCTGGAAGCCTTCTTGGACCTGGGGATATTGCAGTGAGCACCCCAAAATCCTTCTCCTACAATGAACTGTATTTGAGTGGAGGAGGAAACAGTGAAAAATCAAATAAATATACATAAGTGTAGAAGGCATCAATAAATGCAGTGATTAAGGTAAAACACAGTAATGTAATAGAAGTTAAGGGTTGAGACAGGTGGGAAGATGCCTATTATAGTTTGGGTGGTCAAGAAAAGTCTTTCTGAAGAAGTGACATTTTAGCTGAGGTTTAAATAGCAAAAGGAGTCAACAAGGCAAAAATACGAAGAAAGGACATTGCAGTTAGACCTACAGCTAAATAACATTATGTTTTTGCTCAGGTTCTAAACAACAACAGCAAAATTTCTGAAAGTTGTGGTCATGGTACCTCCACCTGTGCTACCACAATTAGCATTTCAACTGACATCACCAGTGGGATTGTGGGAATATTCCAAGTTTCTGATCAATAGTGACAGTGTTTCTGCTAAAGACTGGCTCTAGAAACATAGAGTTTAGGATTATCTTAGTCAACATTTTCCCATAGCCTTGGGCCACTACTGCATTTATGAATTTATTTTATTAAAAATACAGGAGTTTTAAAAGAAATCAGGATGGGGAAAAAAAAATCCTACCATCCATCAAGGACTAAGGTAGCACTGTTCAATAAAACCTGTGATGATGAAAGTGCTCTATGTATATGTGCTGTTCAGTATGGCAGCCACCTGTCACATGTGGCTGTTGAGCACCTGAAATGTGACTGGTGCAACCGAGGAGCTGATTTTTGAAGTTATATTTAATTAATTTAAATGTAAATGCATTGGTTAATCCATTGATTAAAAGGATATCTTAAACACAGTATATTTATAATGAATTAGTCATGTAGTCATGTTGCAGCTTTTACAACTTTCTCAATTGCTTTTCCTCTGACACAGACTGAAATATAGTTTTCTCCTTTCTGTGGTTTTAGAGGTAATTGTGAAACACTTGACACAGGGAAGAATTGAACCAGAACAATATACAAGAAGCTATTAAATTGAAGAGAATTAGTCTCTGTTCCCTTGATGTGTTTTATGTTCAGTCATAATTTTCAGTGTTTCTGACTAGTAAGAAATAGTAGTAACAGAAACTGAGTAAGGAAAAAAAATCCATAAGGATCTTCAGGGTAAAAAATAGGTATTATTTGTGGTGTATCCCACCATCCAAAGAAATAGTTTAACAGGAATGAATGATAACATAGAAATATCTATATTTGCAATAGAAATATTGCAAATTTATAGTTTATCTATATTTTTTAGTGGTCATTGATAATAGAAAAAAAATCTGATTTTAAAAATCATACAAATGGCTATTTTGTTTAATTATGATGATTTCTTGCTGTTAATCTTAAAAAAGAAAAAAAAAAACCCACCTGTAGAAATCAGCTATGAAAGTGCATAATATTCTCTAAGCCCCAGAAAGAAGTTACTGTAAGTAAAAAAAACAAAAAAAAAAAGCATTTTGGAAGATTAATAAGAAAGCGGAAGAAAAGACTTTCCAATTTCCAAGATTTTCCAGAAACAATATTGATTACTTTTGTAAGCCTAGCTTGGCAGATGAAATAAAATATATTTGTTTCAGTATAGTATTTGGTAACAATGTTAGTTTTTTTTTTTTTTTAATGATTATTCTATGTTTATTTTATTTATTTTATTTATGGCTGTGTTGGGTCTTCGTTTCTGCGCGAGGGCCCTCCCCAATTGCGGCAAGCGGGGGCCTCTCCTCATCATGGTGCGCGGGCCTCTCACCATCGCGGCCTCTCCTGTAGCGGAGCACAGGCTCCAGGCGCACAGGCTCAGCAATTGTGGCTCACGGGCCCAGCCGCTCCGCGGCATGCGGGATCCTCCCAGACCAGGGCCCGAACCCGCGTCCCCCGCACCGGCAGGCAGACTCCCAACCACTGCGCCACCAGGGAAGCCCACAATGTTAGTTTTGTATAAACTGGATCACATGAGACATATTTGAATCACTAAAACTATTTCAATATTATCCAAGACCATCTTTTTAAAATTTTTATTTATGTAATTATTTATTTATTTTTAGTCTTCAACTTCAGGTTTGGAAATGAATGGAACAATGCATATGTGTAAAGTTCTATTAAAAATATGATATAGACACACTTTTACTTATAACTAGTAATATACAAGTAATTTTTAAAATTTTCAAATAATTGCCCATTTTGCTAATGAGTTTGAACACCAGAGAATGGTTGAGCTAAACAATATTTTACCAACTCACTTTATGCATAAGATAACTCACTAACTCAGTTTTCCTTTTAGAAAATAATGGTCTAAATGTAGCCTGACTCAAAAAAATTTGAGCCATAAATACCTAACATTAAGAAATATTGTATTAACACAAAATGATTTTTATATTGTTTTTATTTAATCTTGAATGGAAAGAGTACTTATAAAATTAAGTGAAGTGATTTTCTTTAACATCATCCTTTTAAATATTAATTAATTTGCATACAATTAAAATAGTATTTGCTTCACACAATAATCAATAACCAACTTTTCAAGAATGGATGTATGGCATCAAGTGAGATTCATCTATATTTATAATGTGTATTAAACGAATTACAATTGCAAATTCTTTTTTAACCACACAGTACAAATCAAAAAAAGTTGAAATGTGCTGAAATATTGCAAAAACGATAAATGAGGATTTATTTCTGTCTTCAGAAGACAGAGAAAAAAATTAAATTGCTCAACTAAATAAACTGGTCTTCTTTCTTCACTTTCATGTCAATTTGAATCTTCATGAAGAAATACAGACAGGATAACATATTCTCAATTATACTTGAACTTTCAATGATATCCCCCAACATATAAGTTTTAAATAAGCATAGCATAAATGAACAGTTGAAATACATGTGACTGAGCAAGGAGGACTATTCCCACCTATTTAAATGTTTTTCATAAACTCACCTTTTCTTTTTTTAACACTTGGAGACTAATTTGGGTTACTGTTTATTATCTGCAGTATTGTTTTATTCACTTGGCATCCTCACTCTAGGATGTGTATGTTTCATTATTTAGCATTTACTATTGATACTTTACCTAAAACAAATGTCTTCTTCTTTCCAGTCATTGCAGTAATATGCTTGCCTCCTGAAATCCCCAATGCTTTCTTTTCTAAACCCAAGTAAGCATCTGCCCCATAGCTAGAGCCCAATGCTGCACAGCTTTTGTCAGACCCTTCTAATTCTACATTTATTTTTATTTTATTTCTTCCTCATTTTAGTCCTTCATCTCTATACCTGTTTTCTCATATATTTTATTTTATTGATCTGGCATTGGATATCTCATCAAGATACTGTTTTCATTTCATATAACATTTGTGTGCAGTTGCTTCTAGAATTGTCATTTTCCTCTTGTGACCACTCCACCCTCCCTAGAGCTCATCCCCACCACGAACCACTTAAACTTCTGGTTTTCAAATCTCATTTCCCCTTCTCCGAAAATATGTGTTCTCTTACCCACCATTACTCTCAACCTGGTGCAGCATAGATTATTTTGTACCTTCCTTTGGTATGATGCGTGTTACTTCCTTTTCTATAGTACCCCTATGAAAGGACCTATGAAAGTCTAGTCAACAACATCATCTTTCCTCACCTTCAAAGGCTTCTGAAATCCCTCTTAATTTATGAATCTTCCAGCCAAGTGGAAGAGACATACCATTTGTTTTATGCAAAAATATTACCATCTTAAGCTTCTATAATTTCACAAACCATCAAATCTTATCTATCAATTTTATTTAATCTTCTGTCATTAGATTCCTTCTTGCTTAGAATAATTTTCAAAAATTATTCAACCACATCAATAGTTGTCGAAGGCTCCATTATTTAGCTGAAATATTAGGAAACTTATTAACTTATATTTATTTTGGAGAAGTTTCTCCTTTTTTTTTTTATTCAACAGTAAGCAAATATTGCTTACTCATATTAGTTTCACTTGATAGATTGTGAACCAATAGCACAAGTGATTTACATTTGCTAATGATTGTGATAATCTGACTTCCCTCAGGACCGATTTAGAACTTCATTACTATTTTATTGCACATCAAGTTGTTTGTTGAGGACTTTCTTTGAGCTTAAGGAAGGGTAATTACCTTTTGAACTCCCTAGTTAAGTAAATAAACCACAGCAAAACAGTAGCAACAGAAGGCATGTTTTCAAGAGTATATTAGCATAAAGTAATTAAGTAATGGTAATGAGGATTGGTCTCTCCTGTTATGGCAACAACTGCACCTGAACTCTGAAACAAAGTCCCTTAGGAATCTTTCATGGTTTTTTGCTTTGTAATTTCTTGGGAATTCTCCACTCAATCTACCCTCATCTCTTAGGAGCAAAATTCTAATTCAACGTATACCTTTAACACCTAATTTGTTGACAAGTAACTTTGTATCCCTCTGAAAGAAAAAAAAGTTTCCCTCCAGCACATTCCCTTCTGGGCATCTAACCTGCTTTCTTCCCTTCCCCCTTAGGCTTCTGCACTTGCTCAGAGATTTTGCATAGAGTCTATTGATGACTCTTTATTTCTGTCCAGGATATATTTCTTATCACTGATTGTCTGCTCTGCTTTCCACATTCTTTCAGCTCAATGAGTTTCCTCCATTTAGTATGGTTAGGACTGGGGGAAAAGAATATGACAGGTTGAAGAGGAAGCCATAAAAATAATACTCTATAGCTCTAGCTCAATCCTTGATTCTTCTGATGTCACATTATGGAATATTTCTTTCTCATGAAATATCTCTCTTTCCCCTTCTTTACATCATGACCTTGTCATGGCACCTTGGCCAATACTATACTACAGGATGCAATGGGAAAAAAAAAGGAGGGTCACCTACAGGGCAGGAAGAGCTCTTGGGGAATAGAGGCATAGTTTTAAGTGAATGTCCCTGGAGGTGGTGAAATCTGAACTGAGTCATAAAAAAAAAGGAAGGAAGGAAGGGAGGGAGGGAGGAAGGGAGAAAGCAAATGATAATGATGCTCATTTAGAACATGTAGAAACAGGCTGGCAAATGGATAATTTCCATATAGTGATCTAAGTACTTTGGTAGATATGGGGTGCTGTATGGGCCGTAAAGAGGGACTGGGGAAGACTTTCTGTGGAGGCACTTAATTTAAATATTGACAAACCAGGCCCCCTACATCCAGGCCAAGGAAAAGATTTACTCATGTGTCTCTCTTTCACTGTCTGTTTTTCTCTGTCTTTGAACACTTATTTAACACACAGTGCTGGGTAATATATCAGAACTGAGAAGTGCAGTGTTTGAATAAGATAGATGAGGTGCATAGTATGATGACAGACAGGTGAGCAAATAAACAAGATAATTTCAGAGAACGATAGATACTATGAAGAAAATAAAACATGATGAGCTGATAGAAAATAATTGAGGAGACAATTTTAGATTTTGTGGTTAAAAAACTAAATTGAATACACTGCCCTCTCAATTACCTTGAGTAAAAACTTGCCTATACTTTATTCAGCAGGAACATAGTTTTTATTGTAAATGAGACATCTTTCTTCATGTCAAAAATAAAGAGATGGTAATTCCTGATAGGTGTGCTAATGACACAGCTGTTTCCCAGCTCATTATATTCACTAAATGGTAGTTCCCACTTTATAGAGGCGGCAATAATAGCACTTCACACACCCTTTGAAATTAGTTGTTTGCCTCTTTTCCCCTCTATAATGAATGTACATTCTTAAAGAGTTCATATTTTTGGAATCCAGAACTGCTAGTTCAGTGGGAGGAATGAAATTTTTTCTTTTTTTTCAACTCAATTACATATGTGAATTGAAATTTAGATCACCCTGCCAATATTCATGATCCTCATAGGAGTGGGGGGAAAGCAAAATGTCATAGTACTGTGTGGCGCAATCATATCTACCATTTGAGGCTCCTTTCCCTAAAGGCAGTGTATTGACGAAGCATTTTTCAGTAAACTGTTTTTTTCTGCATCACAATCATTGCAAAGTGGTTTCTGAACAAGAGTAGATGCAAAAAGAAACAGGAAAAAAAAAGATATAAGGTCCTAAAAAGAAAACAGTGTAGACACACATCCATCTTTCATTTGCTCCTCAGATCTTTCTATTACAGGGCTTAACTACACTTGGTATAGCAATACTTCATAACCATTCATTATTTGCATATATAAATGGAATAAAAACAAATATTTATGTTATTACATTATGCATGGATAATTATTAATTTTTCAGTTTTAAAATTGGTATTCTTTTTGTTAAGATTTTATAAATACTAATTAACAAGTGATCCATATCTGACATATCACTTAACCTTTTAGTGTGTAGATTTTTCAATATAAGTTGATTGAAAAAACAATTTTTTTTTTTTTACATTTGGAGACTATAAAAAACATCACATAAATTTAGCACACGTGGTAAACAAATTATTCTGAAAATACCAACTCTCTTTTCCTCTGGAACAAAAATATACATTTTATTTCTTAAAATAATTTACATTTCTAAATCCAGATGGTAACTATAATAGATTCTTTCTTGAAAATAGTCAAAGATATTAAGGGAGATTCCAGAATTGTGACTTTTGAAATTGATTTAGAAGAATCACTTGTGAATATGTTACTTCCTTCCTCCATTATAGTGAGTCTGTGTTTTAAGCATTTTTCAAAAACTACAGACAATATCCAGAACTATTTGACCTATTGAAATGTACTTCTGTATCATTTCTCCTGGAATGACATCTGGTTAATCTTTGATTGATGAGCCCTGAAAATTGTGCCTGAAAAATCATTGCAGACATTCATGACTGTCTTGATGAGAAAGTATCTTTTAATGGTTACTTTGAACAGGTTTTCTCCTAAGGTTTATATATCAAAAGGCAGTTTGTGTCAGCTCTTGTGATAAGATAATGAAAGCTTTCCAGAATGGTATTACCTTTACTAGATACATCTTTTAAGCATCCTTTCATAGTTTTTTTTTTTTCTCCAAGTTATAATTTTTACTTTTTCTTTTCTAATGTTGAAAAAGAAATATAGCTAATTATATGTAAATGGTCTTTCTCTCTTTAAATATCCCAGTACCTTTCACAATTCACAATTTATTTATTTATTTATTTGGCTGTGCTGGGTCTTAGTTGGCGCCATGCAGGATCTTCGTTGTCGCGTTCGGAATCTTCAAAAGTACAGAAAAGTTGGAAGAATGAACATGTGCACATCTAATATATAGATTTAAGAACGGTTAGGATTGGCCTCTATTTTCTTTACATATGTATGTGTGCATGTGCAAAACACATGCCCAAGTGTTTGGTGAAACATTTGAAAGAAAGTTGTGGATATTATGAAACTCCACTTCCAAATACAGGACCCGGTGACTATCCAGGCATTGCATATGGCTGTTATGTCTACTTAGATCTTTTAACTGATTATTCTCTTCAGCTTTTTTCTCCTTGTCTTTTTTTTTCTTCTTCTTTCTTGCTGAGACTAGGCCAGTTGTCTTATATACCATCTCACATTCTGAAATGTGTTTGACTGCTTAAGTGTCATTTAACTTATTCCTTTTTCCTATAAACTGGAAGAAGTTAAGCCTAAAGGCTCAATGAAATTCTACTTTAAACATGTTTGGCTTCTACATGGTTGTACTTCATAGATGATCCTGTGACCTTCAAATGTCTAGGTATTCTATGTTTTATCACGTTAGGTGGCGTATAATATCAAGTTACTATGACTGATGCAAAGCTTGATCACTTAGTTAAGGTGGCAACTGCCATATCTCTGCATCATAAAGGTGTACTTTCAATATTAAAATTAGCATAAACACACACATGCACACTCAAGTGCATGTAAAATTTTAAGCAGGTCAGTGGAGTGTATCAATCTTCAGTTTCTAGTCTTGATATTGTACTTTTGTTATGTAAGAGGTATCACTGGAAGAAACGGGAGAGAGTATAAGGAATCTCTGTTTTTTTCTTAAAACTATAATGTGACTCTATAGTTACTTCAATATAAAAAGATTTTTTAAAACTTGTAGGCAATTTATGTGTTGGATTTAGTAATATATATTACTAAAAATGAATAGATTTAGCCTAATAATTGTTATTTATTAATATCAATTGTATTCCAGTAGGCTCAGTAATTATGCACATGATTGAGAGATATAGGGTCTAGCATATGGTATGATTAAGCAATGTTTGAACACTAAATTTTATAAGAAATTCTGATCATTTGCTTTTACTCTGTGCATTGGAAGAATGTGTAAGACAATGAGTCAGTCCAAATGGAGAAAGTGTTAGTACCAAAGCATATTTTTTCTTTTAACTGCAAACATGGCCATCGGTAATCTTGTCTTCACATTCTCCTTTTATTCCTCTTGACCTTTCAAAAAAGCAGTGGCCTAGGACAGATGCTCTCTTAGGAGACATCTCTAAGGATGTTTCTCTCAGGCTTAGAAGTCCTTGCTGGCTCCATTTCCTGCCCAGATTTACGTAGCTACCCATGCACTGCTGGCTCCCTAACTCCAGTTACCTGTGACATCACTTGATGATTCTGGCTTCCAAGGGTGGGTCCAGGGTGGAACTGTGGGTCTCAGAGGTGTCATTCTGCCTAAGAAGCAGTAGAAGCAAATACACGCCTACCACAGAGTAGAAGGCCAACATTTCTTCCTCTAATTTTAAGCACTCATTCAGATTGCTTTCCCCTTTATTATGCATATAGCTGCCACGATTTGGGCTTTCTTCCACTACTATTACATATCTGATTTTTTTTTAAGAACCAGATTAATTTTGAACACCAGATTCCCTAGACAGTCTCCAAGCCATATATTAAGTCCTCAAAAAAAAAAATACATGATTGCTTATAAATAAATCTGTATTATAGTCATAAAAATTTTTCTAATTTTTTTCATAACTGGTGAGTTCCCTTGATTTGATTAGAATGTCATTTTAATAAATAGTTTGGCACCCATATTAAGCAGTTACCTTGATTTAAGCAATCTTGGGTATATTTGTTATTCAACACATGTGGTTTGATTAAAAAAAATAAAGAGGTATGTCCATTAAATATGTTTAGGGCTCCTACACTTTGCAAGACACAGTACTCAAAGCTGGTAATTCAGTATCCCTGCCAACCCACTGTTCTCGGGCACATAACACAGTGGAACAGTGGGAAGACTTCAAAACACAAAAACAATTATATAGTAACTGACTGTGTAAGTACTATAAAATTACAGACTACTGTGAAATAGTATAGTAGAGTCACCTAATTTAAATCAGGGAACAGCTAAGGCCTTTTTGTGGAAAGGATATTTTAGCTGAGAACTAATAGATGATTCACAATCAGTGAAAAGTATGAGGAAGGGAAAGAACATTCAAAGTGCAGCAAACTGCATAGAAGTCTTGAGGAAGAAAAGAGCTTGACTCTATCGAGAAACCAGAAGGAAGCCCATGTAACTGGAACACCATGAACACAGAAGAACCCCGTGAGGGGCTGCACAGGGGCTGGGGGCAGGGCTGAGTTTGAATTCTGCTTCAGATGCAGTAGGAGGCAAACCAGTGGCTTTCAGTTGGCATTGCAGTCATCTGAGTGAAATACAATGGCAGCCTGAGTAGCATGGTGACAGTGATGATGATGAGAAATAAAGAGATTTGAGATGCTATTTTAGAAGTGGGAAAGACTAGAGGAAGCCTGAGGTGGCACAGCAGGAGGGGGCTGCGAGAACAGTGAATGCCTTCTGGAAACATTCATGTTGAGACATGTGAGACATTCATAGATTTACATCAAGTTGTTGGTTAAATAAAAAAATCTTATATTTTAGAAGAGAAGTAAAAGTAAGTCAGTTCTCCTAATTGGTTTTTTATAAAGAGGCCTGAAGACAGCATCCTCTACTGCAAGTACGTCAGTGACATCATCATCTTCATATGCAGACAGCAGGAGGACACTTTTTCTGTACAGTTGTCAGCAAACAATGTGCAGATTAGATTATAAACCAGAATTTTAGAGGGAACAGAAGAAAAGCAAACTGCATTTCTCTTGTATGTTACTGCTTTGTGATATATACCATAGATTTGTTGTTTTTGTGAAAAAAATGGTCTGTCTGGGTCCCATACTACACGGAAAGAAAAATCTATATGTAAGCTACAGAGTGTTCGTACCTGAAGTGAAATATTGGTGTTTAAGTAGGAATTCCTATTTGGTAATTTTTAAGCACGATGCTTTTTCACAAGTTGACTTTGCAAATGTGCTAGCTGTGATTATTTTTAGTGTATCCTATCCCTTCCCACCCTTTTCTTTCTATAAGAGCTGTAGTCAAAAAGAGGTCAGAGGCAAGATACAAACAATATTTTTAGGGGGCTGTAGAGGTGATTCCTCATTCTTTCCTTTACATCATAGGCTAAAACAAAACATACGTTGTTTGGAAAAGTGAAAACATTTTTTTTTTCATCTGCCCATGGTTCAAAGTCCTTTATATATCATACCCTTGCAGAAAATGAAATGTGTACTAATCATCTTTCTATCCATAGCACTTTTGTGTTCTTGTGACTCCCATATAGCTTTTGGCTTCTAAAAACTAATCACTTACTTTAACTTTGCCCTTTCCTCCCTAACTTTTGTTTTCTTTCAAGAAATACTTACTGAGCTTCTCCTATGTGCAAGGCATTTTTCTGGAAATAGGAAGCCATAAGAAAACTAAAGACAGACCTGTTTGCCATCATTGAGCTTGTGTTCTAGTGGAGAGAGAATGAACAAAAAATAAGTAAAACATGTATTGTGTAAAACAGTGGTAAATGTAATCAATGATGAAAAAGCAGAGGAGGGGGGAGAGTAAAAGCAAGTATGGGTGGGTGGAGTGAGGGGCTTCAATTTTAGATAAGGTGGTCAGAGAAAGTTTCATTTGGAAGGATAATTTGCACTGAGACCTCAATATTATTTTAAATATCCTCTCTCTGCAAATTAGTCACAAGCACTTTTTCTGAAGTGGCCATCTATAGTGACTGTGGTATGTGTTTACATCAACTGTGACAGAATACTTGCTAAATTATTTGTACCATTGAATCCTGCTAAACAGAAGAGTTGTGAATAAATTGAATAGAATCACAACCTGAGCATCTACAATTTATATGATCTCTGCCAAGGCTACTATCAATGAGAAATAAACATGAATTCACCTATGCTTCCGCATTACCTTGAGAAGATTTGCAAATTAACTCTGCTTACCTTGAGGGAGTAATTTCATTTCTTCCTTCATTAGTGGCATTTTGGGATTGTACTTCTATCTTCTGACTGCAGCCTATTTGTCCCAAAGAGCCACTGGCCCTGTCTCAGTATGTGGGGAGATTCTAGCAATGTGAAGTGTTTCTCTGGGAAAAATTGGAATATATTTCTGGGCTTTTTCATCCAATTTCTTCCTATTCTTCATCTTAGAGAGCTTTTTGTTTAATTGTTCCATAAATAATCATGGTCAGTTATTTCTTTGTCAGAATCCAGTAGGTTTTTAGCCATTTTTATTTATTTTAGGATATATGTTACAATAATTTAAAAATATTTTATGTGGAGATTGGAATGACTTTAACACCCAGTTAAAAACCCCTGCTGCAGCTAGACCAAGATGCTGTTTCTGTTTTAAATTATCAGAATATCATCTGCTCACATACTACTGACATTAAACTTTGGATCTTAATGCCCATACATATTTCTTAGATCAATCTTTTCATGAAATAACTTTGTAATTTAAAATCAGCTTAATGGTACTATGGTACTATGGTACCTGGTACTATGGAAATTATCAACATAAGGTTAATAACATAAGGAGATGTTGTGGGAAGGAGATGCATGTCTAGAGCCAAAATATGACTAAAATTTGAAGAATAAATAAGAAACAAGACAAAATTGTAAACAGAACTATAAACAGGAAAACCAGGGTACCTAGTTTCAATATAATTTTAACAATAAGCACCAACAGTTTTAATGCTACCATGTGCCAGATCCTCAGAAAGTCCTTTACATTTAATACAGTAATCATACTATGAGTCAGTTATTGGTAATAACTCAGTGACTAGCACCTCAACCAAGGTGACACAGTTATTAAGGAACAGAACAAGAATAGAATGTGAACTCAGTCATTAATTAAGCTACTTCCTCCTTTATCTATAAATAGCAAAATAAGTAGAGAAGACAGCCCATTATAACTAGAGCAAAGTGCAATTATTCAAAGATTACTAAGAAAATTTTAATATTTTGGATTGATTTAGATAGAAAGAAATCTCCTTTTTATCATATCACCTGAAATCCAAGAATCCTTAGTAGATTGTGTGTGTGTGCATGAATGAATATATGAATAACTGACAAATTCTAGGAAATCTAGTCGGGCTAACCTATTCTTAGCCAAAAGCTTGGGAAAACTCTATAATAAATCACTTACTAATACCTAAGTTGGGGGAAGAGAGCAGAGAACAATTGAAATGGAAGTATTTTTGTGATATGCACTTATCTAAATAGTACAAATATATAACTTGCAAGTAAAACTCTGCTTGTAAATAGTGAAATAAAATGTAATAGTAAATTTTATTTTATTGGAAACTAATTTTTTAAATATACCTAGTTTTTCTAATATTAAAGCACTTTGGATAGTTTCTAAATTATTCCAAAATTTTCAATAGAAAACAATTTAATGTCATCAGGTATACATTTTGGGGAAAGAGTTTTTGCCTTTAGTGAGAATTTATGGTGAAAAATCTTGTGTGTAGTCTAATTATTAAGTCAACAATATTTATAAATACCTGCTATGTAGCAAGTCGTATATATTATTCACTAGAGATAAGAGTAAACACATTTAATATAAAACGGCCTGTGCTATGACTGAGTGAAGTACAGGTTATTATGAAAGCGAATAGGAGAGGCAATTGACCCAGATTGGAATCCACTCTGATGATCTTCCTTCAAGATTACTTTGTTCATTTAAGGTGACAATATAATTTATCATCCAAACCAGGACACATTTGAAGGTGAAAGAGGACTCTACTTATAATTACATGGGAAAGTAGTTGTAACATGGGTATACCAGGAGGCGTGGCCTCCCTATTTCATCCCAACACTTCAGGTGGAGATCTTGCATATGTCTATAAATGCAAAGGTGCATATGTAATCGTATGCTGCTCTTATATTTTGGAAAGCTCACTTAATCCACAAATCTGGCAGGGACTTGTCTGTGCTACCTCTGTTTTTCAATCTAGAAAGCCCTGGAGATAATGTAAACTGCCAAGATTAAGTAGTTTTACATTATCTTTTTAACCACAATGTATGGATTAGACATTGGGTAGTTTACTACAGAACGTTTGTGATCATTCTGGGCAAGGTAGCTGTTTCTTTGACTGTTTTGATATAGGCCGGTGATAACAGCACTAGCTTAGCTGTGAAAGCATTAAACCATCACACAGGGAAGTTCCCCGAGGCCTCACCTTTGTTGAAAGATGCTTGTGTTTGGTTTGTAGGACCAGTGGTTTTGGCGAGTGAGAAACAACAGGGTGATGGATGGATACCC
Organism: Balaenoptera physalus; assembly: GCF_965194825.1. Lineage (NCBI taxonomy): Eukaryota > Metazoa > Chordata > Mammalia > Artiodactyla > Balaenopteridae > Balaenoptera > Balaenoptera physalus. The sequence goes on along the minus strand of NC_138895.1, from coordinate 31,686,628 downwards.
CATGCAAATTACTTACTTCTGGCGGGGCTTGCCTCCTAGTATCGATGCAGTTTATGAAAACAGTGATGGGAACTTTGTCTTCTTTAAAGGTAAGGAATGTTTCCCATGTCTTGCTCTGCTGTATCTTGGTCATTTTGCCCAGGGCCTTGTTGCACATATAGAGATGAATAAGTAAAACCTGTTGAGTGAGGTTAGGTAGCTAATTCATTTTATAAAATGAACCACATATGTTAGCTACAAATATAAATGAAGTAAAATCGAAGATAATTTTTAATTCTCTAAGTTATATTTTCTCATATGGTATCCTCATTTGTAAGTCAAATTTTGGAGGCATTGTGATCGCTTAGACTTTTTAGATTTGGCCTAAAAGCACCAGAAAAATAAATACACAAATAAGTGAATGAATGAATTAAAAGTCATTTTTCTATTAACTAAGGGATTTGGGGATTTTTTTTAAGAGCATTTGGAGTTGCTTGCTGTTTTTATGCAATGAAATCCATTTCACTTCTTATTTTCGTATATAATCTCTTAAACTTTACTTGATTTAGTCAGTTTATGTTAAATAGTTTTCAATAAACTAAGAAATTGCTCATAAAGGCAGGGAAAACTTATGAGTAGAGAAAATTCACCCAATCATTTTACCCAATAAAATTTATTATTTGTTATTTATCTGAGTGACAAAATTCAATTGCACAAATACTAATGTCTAACACGCAAAAGTGAAATTTTCTGGTAAAGTGAATTTAAGTCAAGTGACTGGTACTCCATCTTCTAAACTTGCTAATATTCAAAACAATAAATCTTAAGTCTATTGGGGGGACAGGGAACACAGACTGACTGAGTTGTAGGACTGAGAGAATTGTGAAGAGAACGTAATCTGAGGAAAACTAGAGTGCAGAATGAATATGATTGAATGGATTGGCCAAGAGCCTAAAGGACTGAGAATAAGCTTAAATAAGGATTGAGACTGAGGGAAAAGAAAAGGGATCTTAACCAAAAAAAAAGGCAATTATTCTCAGGATCAAACTAGAAGAATTCATAGTAGTGATGAGAGTAATGAAAACACAGGGTTTGAGAGACACTTGTGATATTTTAAGTGAAGTCCAAACCACCCATGTAAAGTGAAAGTGTATACTCAGAATTTATCTTTACAAATTATAAATTGAGAAAGAGGGGTATAGTACATTAATTATAAGAACATGATGATCCTGCATTCATTCTGCCAATTTTGAGCACTTGCTAGCTGTAAGAACTGGACAGCTACTCAGTTCCCTTTGCCTCGGTTTCTCCACCTGGAAAACGGGATTAGTAGTTCTCTCCATCTCAGGATTAGTTTAAAGACTAAATTAATGACTACATGTGAAGTGCTTGGTACATGTGAGCCCTCAATAAATGCCAACTATTGCTGCTGCTGGTGTGATTACTATTAATATTCCTGCCCTCCTGCTATCTATAATAAGTGTATAAAGGAAGTAACCAAAAAAAAAGCAATTATTCTCAAGATCAAGCTAGAAGAATTCACAGTAGTGAGGAGAGTAATGAAAACACAGTTTTTGAGAGACTCTTGTGATATTTTAAGTGAAGTCCAAACCACCCATGTACTGTACCATTGTGGACAATGTACATGTACTGTACCATTGTGGACAAAGAAAGGATACATCTAAAGGTTCTGAATCTTAGGGGCATGATATTTGGAGAAAAATTATCTTCCCATACACTCTTCTTTGGTCCTGTGCTCGGTAGCAGCAGAAAAAAAGTGAAGAATAAACCCTAGGCAGCCTATGGCTTGAGGGCTGTCCCATGGGGCCCTGTCTCATCACAGGATCAATAGTGCTGTCTGACAAAACTGCCTGAGGAGAAACTGCCATAGTCATAAACCAGTGTTCCTACAGTTCTTTATTGCCTCAGGGCCTTCTCACTTTTTTCATGTTGTCTCTCCTCACTCACTCGCTCTGGAATGGCTAGCTCCTTTTCATCTTTCAACAGCTGGCATAAAAGGGACCTCCACAGAGTGCCCTCCCTGCCCACTCCATTTAAAGCAGTATCTTCCAACTTGCACAGCTCTTGTAAAAATTTGAAATTATCCACAGCATTCAAATATAAATTTCATGAGAGATGGAGCTTGTTTATATTTTCTTGCACACCACTGTATTTTCAGTTCCCAGAACAGTGTTGGGTGCATAGTATGTGCTTAACAAACATTTTAATAAAAACAATATGGTTAAATATTGATTTGACTCAATAAGGTATTTCTTATGTTGTGATGCTAACAACAGGAACAACTCTGTCTCTTGTCACATATATATTAAACTTTTAGAATGTTTAGCTTGCCAGTGGTGTCTTCTTGATATACTGTCTGTATCAGGAAATGTCTAATCTTAGAACTTTGTCACTCCAAGGACCCTGCTGTGATGTTTCCTTCCTCCAGTTTACTCTCCACATTACCTTCCAATAAACCTTCTCCAAACCCAGCTATGAACATCAGCTCCCTTATTCCAAACATCATTGCTTATCCAGAGGGAGCCACAAGCTCTGGTTGTTTCCAATAAGACCACTCCCTTCCCTGGTATCTATCTCATTATTGGCAGGAGAGTTAAGAGTCCTAGAACCCTGAGATTTGGGTGACACACCACTCCCTTTCCTACCCTTCTCACAATAGTCACAATCAAAATGAGTGTCTCAGCTTGCCACCATCTCTTTATGGCCTTTATCACCTCAAAGTCTAGATAATCAGATTAACTCTCATCCCAAGACCATCATCCCCATCTTGCTCTATGGACCTTGAGACCACCTCATCTCTAGCAGTCCAATTTCCCTCCCTGTTTAATTTTCTGCATATCATCCAGCAAACTATATGTTTCACTTATTAATTGCTCATCTGTATCCTTCTCAATAGAATATCAGTTCATAAGGTCAAGGTTTTCTCTAGTTTTTTTTTGTTTTTTCTTTTAAATACTGTTGTACTGACAAAGGAGTAATCTCCAAAATATACAAGCAGTTCATGCAGCTCAATATCAAAAAAACAAACAACCCAATCCAAAAATGGGCAGAAGACCTAAATAGACATTTCTCCAAAGAAGATATACAGATTACCAACAAACACATGAAAGGATGCTCAACATCATTAATCATTAGAGAAATGCAAATCAAAACTACAATGAGGTATCACCTCACACTGGTCAGAATGGCCATCATCAAAAAATCTACTAACAATAAATGCTGGAGAGGGTGTGGAGAAAAGGGAATCCTCTTGCCCTGTTGGTGGGAATGTAAATTGATACAGCCACTATGGAGAACAGTATGGAGATTCCTTAATAAACTAAAAATAGAACTACCATATGACCCAGAAATGCCACTACTGGGTACATACCCTGAGAAAACCATAATTCATAAAGAGTCATGTACCACAATATTCAATGCAGCACTATTTACAATAGCCAGGACATGGAAGCAACCTAAGTGTGCATCGACAGATGAATGGATAAAGAAGATGTGGCACATATATACAATGGAATATTAGTCAGCCATAAAAAGAATGAAATTGAGTTATTTGTAGAGAGGTGCATGGACTTAGAGACTGTCATACAGAGTGAAGTAAGTCAGAAAGAGAAAAACAAATATCATATGCTAACACATATATATGGAATCTAAAAAAAAAATGGTTCAGAAGGACCTAGGGGTAGGACAGGAATAAAGATACAGACGTAGAGAATGGACTTGAGGACACGGGGAGGGGGAAGGGTAAGCTGGGACGAAGTGAGAGAGTGGCATGGACATATATATAGTACCAAATGTAAAATAGATAGCTAGTGGGAAGCAGCCACATAGCACAGGGAGATCAGCTCAGTGCTTTGTGTCCTACTAGAGGGGTAGGATAGGGAGGGTGGGAGGGAGACACAAGAGGGAGGAGCTATGGGGATATATGTATATGCATAGCTGATTCACATTGTTATACAGCAGAAATTAACACACCATTGTAAAACAATTATATTCCAATAAAGATGTTAAAAAATAAACAAACAAACAAATAAATAAATAATGAGCAAAGGGGGCATACAATTATAGCATATAGAGAGCTTTAGAACAAATCTTATTCTGAGTACTTATTAAGTGTCACTAAACATCTTTCAGCTGACGGGCAGGGAAAGCAAGCCTCTTAAACCACAAAATAAACATTTTCTAAGTAAAAAATAAATAATGAATAAATACTGTTGTATCCCCAAGATCTTAAACCAGGAGTTGACAAACTTTTTCTGTAATGACCAAATAAGAAATATTTTAGCCTTTGAAGCCCATACCATCTCTATTACATATCCTTTTATTTTTTTTAACCTTCAAAAATGTAAAAACTCTTCTTAGATCATGGGCTGTACAAAAACAGGTCATTTGTCCTAGTTTGCTGAACTCTGTTTTAAACAATGACTGGAATGTAGTAAACACTAAACAAATAACTATTGAATGAATGAAGAATAAAATTCAAGTCCCAATATGTGTTTGTATTCACAGCTCTATACACGTTGGTCTCAGCCTATACCAGCCATCCTGGATAACTGTTACTAATGTATTTAAGCATTATTCTTCTCCAAGTTGTTATTTTCTTTGGCCCTTTTTCCCTTTTTTTTCTTTCTCTTTTATGTTTTTCTCTTCTAATCTGTACTATACAGCAGTACTTGTACTTAACTAGCTTAGTCTTTTATTCCTTCTGCTTACCTGATGCCTGTGGTGGTACACAAAGTTATTTAATCATATATTTCCTAAATGTACTTAGTGTTAGCCTTGCTTTCATCTTACATAAGAATTTGGAGGTGTGGATTTGAATATAACCATAAACTAATATTATAATTTTAGTTATAAAATATAAATACTGTCTTAGTAATATAAATAAAGCATATGTTATATTCAAGTGAACTTTAATAAATATCTTAAGAATAGGAAGCTGCTAGATACAATTAAAACTTCATATTTTGGTATAATTTGTATAATTTTTCAACTTTGGGCAAAATTGTATGTGTTTGTATGTCACATGCAGTGGGAGTTGTCAGTACACAATTATAAAAACATATATTGCTTGCCTTCTATAGATGTGATCAGCTGTATATTCTTAATAGAATTTTATTGCTTTTTGATATGTAAAAGTGTAGTATAAGGGTGGTCTCTGCTTCCAGCCAAGATGTAATAATAGGGATCAGATTTATCCTTACACTTAAAACCACCAGAAATTGGACAAAGTATATAAAGTGATGATTTTCACGATATTGAACATCAAGAATAAAGATAGTGAATCTTGAGAGTTAAAAACAAAGAGAAATAAGCCCAGAAACTGCCTCAGTTTCCTGTCTTGAAAGAATTTCCAGGCTGTGGCCAAACATACAGAAATCCAAGCAGAACTCAGAAGATTCTCTCAGTTGAGGAGATAGAGCTGAGAGTCAAGTGAGAATAAGGTGGCTACAGTTCACAAGACAAAGTAATGCAGAGGAAAGAGCTGCACAGAGTGAAGACCCAGAGATTAGCAAAGAAAACTCCTAAGGGATGGGAGAGAGAATTGGTCAGCATATGTGTGTAAGGATGCAACTGAAGTCTGGAGAAAGAATCTTGTGATAGATATAAAAGAAACAATGCCTGACCCTCACATAGGGCTAACAGTACTTGTTCCTACCAGTCACGGGTTGTCCATGGGCACTGGATAGAGTACTGAGAAGAGTCTTGCCTCAGTAGTGGGGAATAATTATCCCAGAAGGAGCACTGTTTCAGTCCTACCTAACAAATCTTAAAACACCTGAAGTAATCAAATTGTTTCTAAGTAACAGTCCTAGAACAAAGCTCAAGAATAATTATAGGGATATAAAACTGTTCACCCAACCAGGCAAAATTTGCAATGTCTGACTTTCCCCATAAGATCAGGAACAAGACAAGGGTGTCCACGCTTATCAATTCAATTCAACATTTTACTGGAGGTTTTATCTAGTGTAATAAACATAACGTAAAACTGTCAATATGTTCACAGACAACATGACTGTCTATGTAGAAAATTGGATGCCATCAACCAATTATCTATAATTGATCAGTGAGTTTAGCAAAATTTCAAGATATAAGACCATAATACAAAAATTAATTGTAGGGCTTCCGTGGTGGCGCAGTGGTCGAGAATCTGCCTGCCAATGCAGGGGACACGGGTTCAAGCCCTGGTTTGGGAAGATCCCACATGCTGCGGAGCAACTAGACCCGTGAGCCACAATTACTGAGCCTGCGTGTCTGGAGCCTGTGCTCCACAACAAGAGAGGCCGCGATAGCGAGAGACCCGCGCACCGCGATGAAGAGTGGCCCCCGCTTGCCGTTGCGCAACTAGAGAAAGCCCTCGCACAGAAACGAAAACCCGACACAGCCAAAAATAAATAAAATTAAAACAAACCAACCAACCAAACAAACAAAAACTATTAAAAAATGATTAATTGTACTTCTATATGTTTTCAAGATTGTGAAGGTTCTAAGACTTTACCGTATTTGTAAGCTAGCAAGTTAGCCTGCCACACTTTCATGATTGTTGGCAGAAGACATGAGATTCCTGACTCAGAGAAAAAGAAAGACTCAAAAGCAGTAGCCATTTGTATGAGTTCCCTGAGCCCCAGTTCTCAAAGGGTGACGTGAACTGGGCCTGTTAACACCTATACTTGTAATCAGTTACATGCAGGAGAGGAGCCACAAGCTTAGAGAACCTAAATTTTTTTTTTTTTAACATCTTTATTGGAGTATAATTGCTTTACAATGTTGTGTTAGTTTCTGATGAATAACAAAGTGAATCAGCTATACATATACGTATATCCCCATATCCCCTTCCTCTTGTGTCTCCCTCCCACCCTCCCTATCCCACCCCTCTAGGTAGTCACAAAGCACTGAGCTGATCTCCCTGTGCTATGCAGCTGCTTTCCACTAGCTATCTATTTTGCATTTGGTAGAGTATATATGTCAATGCCACTCTCTCACTTCGTCAATAAGGAGTAAGCTGCTTAACTTTTCCCCAGAGGGGGCCTTTTATTTATTTAATTGAAGAGTAAACAAACCATCCCTTTATTGTGGAGGGAGATGTTTTCTCTATAACCCAAGATTGTTGATATACAAACATCTTTGGAAATAAAGTCCAAAAGAAAGGCATTATCAGTGCCTCTGCTCACAAGACATGCTGAGAAGCAAGTGACCTAGGGAGAATTGTCTCCCGTCACATACTAGCAAAGAATAATCAATAACTGAACTTTTTAAAAAAATTTAAAATGACATCAGAAATATCAAATATTTAGGGATCAATCCAAATAAAATGTGTATGACCTAGACACTGAAAACTATAAAAATTTGCTAAATGAAAGTAAAGAAGACAAATGGACAAATATGCCTTATTCATGGTTTCAAGAACTTGATATTATTACAATGTCAATTCCTGCCAAACTTATCTATAGATTCAGAACAATCACAATAAAAATCTCAGCAGGTTTTTTTGTAGTAACTGTTAAGCTGATTCTAAAATTCATATGCAAATTCAAAAGACCTAGTATAGACAAAACCTGTTTGAAAACACTACTTGATTTCAAGTCTTATTTCTTTTTTTTGGCCTTGCTATGCAGCTTGTGGGATCTTAGTTCTCCCACCAGGGATCAAACCTGGACCCCCTGCAGTGGGAGCTTGGATTCCTAACCACTGGACCACCAGGGAATTACCTCAAGTCTTCTTTTAAAGCTATATTAATCAAGACAGTGTGTCTTTGGTGTAAAGATAGAAAAACTAGATCAGTGAAACAAAATAAAGAGTCTAGAAATAGACTAAAAATATATATGAACAAGTAATTTCTGACAATAATACAGAGAAAATTTAGTGGAGAAAAGATAATTTTTCAACAAATGGTGCTGAAAACAGGATGTTCATATGCAAAAAAGTAAATTCTAATCCACACCTTGCACCATATATAAAAATGAATTCTAAGTGGTCCAAACCTAAATGTAAGACATATAACTGTAAAACAACTAGAAAAAATTAGGATAAAAATATATGTGACTATGGCTTAAGCCAAAATTTCTTATATTTAATGCCAAAATCACAATTCATAAAAGAAAATGGTAAATTGGACATCAAAAATTTTTTAATTTACTCTTCAAAGACACTAAGAGAATAAAAAACATGCCATCAGCTAAGAGAAAATATTTGCAAACACATATATGAAAAAGGATTTGTATCCAGAATATGTAAAGAATTCTCAAAACTCAATAAAAAGAAAGCAAGCAGCTCAAAAATAAGCAAAGGGTTTGAACAGAAACTTCAACAAGGATAATGTACAGATGCCATGTAAGCACATGAAAAGATACTAAGCAATATTAGTCATTAGGGAAATGTAAATTAAAACCACTATAAGATACATATTTGTTAGAGTGGCTAAATTTAAAAAGACAGACCATGCCAAAGCAACCATGCCAAGCTGACAATTCCTTCAAAAGTTAAACATGCAGACACCATTGCACTCAGACATTTTCCCAAGAGAAATGAAAACATTTGTGCAAAGACATCTACACAAATATTCAAAGCAGACATATTTGTGATAAACAAAAACTGAAAACTAGTCATATATCCTCAATAGGTGAATGGATAAACAAACTATGGATTATCCATATAATGGAATACTACTCAGCAATAAAAAAGGATGAACTACTGATTTGTACTATAAATGAATGAAGCTCAAATAATTATGCTGAGTTAAAAAAATCAGACAAAAAACGAGTACATGCTGTACTGTTATATTAATACAAAATTCTAGAAAGTGAAAACTATAATCTATAGTGATAGGAAGAACCTCAGTGGTTTCCTGAGGACAAGTGAGATAGATTGGGCAATATGGAATACAGAGGAGCATAAGAAAACATTTCAGGATGATGAACATGTTCATTATCTTGATTATATAGATCTGCTGGATATGCTGACAGATATATACATATGTTGAAACAAATTACATATTTTAAACATGTGTTGTTTATTGCTTGTCACATCAGTTTATGTTGGAATAGTTTAAGTATTTCATAAATTTAAATATATTGGTGACCATGGGTAGTAAAATTTTATTCCTTCATTGTTCCACAGCATATTAATTATGAGCATCCAAATTAATACTGTTCTGGTTCAGTCACTTACTTAAGCCCAGTGATAATCAAGCAGGGTGTCCCCATATAGCAGAGATGCCTCAGCCCCAGAAACCTCTCCTCTTGGTTAAAGTTCTTGTGTTATTGAGAACAAATGTGAGAAATTAACTAAATATTAATATAGACTTAATCCATTTACTGCAGATATCATATTTAAAATTATATAATCTCAATTTAATTTAGATGTTACAACTTACAATGATTATATTTTCAAATAAGTGTTCATATTGGAAATGACTATATAACATATTTTGACGCCCACATTTTGAATAATTCCATATTTGTTATTTTATATTACTTATCTATGTTCTGTTTCTTGCTCTCTGTTATAATTTTCCTAGTCTTATTTTTGTTTATATTTTACCATCTTATCACATTTTTGCATAATGAAACAAGGTATAAGTAAGTAGTTAAATATCTTAAGGAATTTTCTTTTCAACCTCACATCTATAATTTTTGTTTTTGTTTTTTCTTAAGAAGCCAGTTCTTAATATCTCCTTTCACTGGTCAAGATGCTACTCAGTATAGCTGTGTATATTTGAGTGTAAGGCTGGTTGTATAAACTGCGGGCCTTTCTACTCCATGCTAACCAGTCTCATGGTTTGGTATATGTGACACATGGTATACCTAGAGTTGTTTAGAATAATGATGTCTAAACAGACTCCCTCATTCCTCTACTTGATATTTAGCAGTGAACTGAGTCAGTCTCCTATTTATGTTCAAAAGTTGGTTTATTTAGTGAGAAAGCCCCAGAAATAGAAAATGTATTGCACTTCAGGGAAGTAATATGCTTTTCTCCAGCAACTTAATGTACCAAACATTTTGTGCTAGTCAGCTGTCTGAATATCACTCAGGTAAATTATTACACAGGTAAATCCTGTATAATAGAGTAATGTTTTGTAAGCATAATCAAGCCAGGTGTTTATATCCTTGATTATGAGTCATGTTCAGGATGAATGGTTATGAGTTAATAATATCAAATATCTATGTTAGAAATTGAGCTGGTGTAATGTCCTTCAAGAGTTGGACGTAAATTTAAAAAACACCTTCAGTGTTGTCCAAATCAGTAGTAGTCAAAATTAAGTAGTTGAAAAGTTGTCTCAAAAGTTGTCTCATGTTGTTGCTATCACGCAATAACTTTTAAGCAGGACTTATCCTATTTGACATTTTCATTTCAAGAAGCAAAAATCTCTTATAGAATAGGAACCAAAATATCTGAGGCAGAAAAGAGGAGGGTAATAAAATTTGGGAATAAGAAAGGCATACAAAAGATGTAAATCAAAAGAGAAGAGTTGTCTAAAATATGTGGTACCAGAAGATGACAAAAAAAGAGAACTTTTGCTTAAGAAATGGTTTATGTGACTTGCATTACTACTTTATTTCAAATGCTCATAAACTGCAATTTATTTTTGCTGCTTACAAATCATCACTTTTGAAAGATTTAGGAAGTGCTAATGAAGTTCATTTAAGATAGAAATACATTGCTTCTTACAGAGTAAAATGGATAATCTAAAAGATCTTTTACTATAAATAGATGAATATAAGGATTACTTATTTCTGTATAGGAAATAATGGAAAATTGATGCCTAAAAAGTTACATTAAATTAAGAAACTTACATTCAGTGGCCTTGGTGTACACAATAATAGATTTATAACATGTAAACTGTGCTATTTTTTTGAATTAAAAATATTCAGAAAAAATTAATATTAATGTTTATATTTTATATTGACAAGAAGTGACCATCTAAACCAAGGGGCCAAACATTTAATATTTGAAAATCTCCCTTGGTATTTTACCTCTATGTATTTATAATTATTCAGAAAATCTATTGTATGCTTTTCTTATGGCTCTTTTTATTTATACTTCAAACTGCAATATTTTTTCATCAGTAGTACTTGTGTGTCGAAATGTTCCTCATTTTCAAAAACTTTTGTCACATCCTTTTATTTCTTATGCTTGAGTTTGAGTTCCCTGGGAAGCAAACACTATGATAAAGTTACAGGGAGGGAAGTAAACCTGTGAAAGATAAAGAGGGAGGAAGCAGGACCAGCACAGAGTCTTGGCAAACCCAACGAGGAACTCCAGAGCAAAGATTGCTCACTAGAGAAGTCCCAGGTAGGGCAGAAATAGCCAGAATCTAGTACCTGCTGTGCTCAGTCAGGAAGCTGGAAGCTGCCTGGAAGCTGCCCAAACAGAGCATGGCCCGACAAAAGGCACTCAGCTGACTGCTTGGCCTAACTATCAGATCCAAAGGCATTCAGCTGAATGGCCAGTTCTTTTTGCAAGGAAGATCTAAGCCACTCACCTCAGTGTCTGCCACATTTGGATAAGTATTCAAAATTTTCTGCTTACTTGATAATAAATGCTGGCAACGAAAAGTCACATGACCTCCAAAATTGGGTATGTATTCAAATTTCTTGAGTAACCTACCTATAAACAATATAGAAATTAAAAGGTAATCCATAATTTCTCTTTCAGATATTTCATCATTAGTGTATAGGAATACAGGAGATTTCTGTTCTTTAATTTTGTATCCTGCTACTTTACCAAATTAATTGATTAGCTCTAGTAGTTTCCTGGTAGCATCTTTAGGATTCTCTATGTATGGTATTATGTCATCTGCAAACAGTGACAGTTTTACTTCTTTTCCAATTTGGATTCCTTTTATCTCTTTTTCTTCTCTGATTGCTGTGGCTAAAACTTCCAAAACTATGTTGAATAATAGTAGTGAGAGTGGGCAACCTTGTCTTGTTCCTGATCTTAGTGGAAATTTTTTAAGTTTTTCACCATTGACACCGATGTTGGCTGTGGGTTTGTCATATATGGCTTTTAAGGAAACACTCCCATTTACCATTGCAACAAAAAGAATAAAATATCTAGGAATAAACCTACTTAAGGAGACAAAAGACTTGTATGCAGAACACTATAAGACATTGATGAAAGAAATTAAAGATGATACAAACAGTTGGAGAAATATACTATGTTCTCGGATTGGAAGAATCAATATTGTCAAAATGACTATACTACCCAAAGCAATCTACAGATTCAATGCAATCCCTATCAAACTACCAATTACATTTTTCACAGAACTAGAACAAAAAAATTCACAATTTGTATGGAAACACAAAAGACCCCGAATAGCCAAAGCAATCTTGAGAAAAAAAAAAAAAAAACAGAGGTGGAGGAATCAGGTTCCCTGACTTCAGACTCTACTACAAAGCTACAGTAATCAAGACAGTATGGTACTGTCACAAAAACAGAAATATAGTTCAATGGAACAGGATAGAAAGCCCAGAAATAAACCCATGCACATATGATCATCTTATCTTTGATAAAGGAGGCAAGCATATACAGTGGAGATAAGATAGCCTCTTCAATAAGTGGTGCTGGGAAAACTGGACAGGTACATGTAAAAGTATGAAATTAGAACACTCCCTGACACCATACACACAAATAAACTCAAAATGGATTAAAGACCTAAATGTAAGGCCAGACACTATAAAACTCTTAGAGGAAAACATAGGCAGAACACTCTATGACATAAATCACAGCAAGATCCTTTTTGACCCACCTCCTAGGGAAATGGAAATAAAAACAAAAATAAACAAATGGGACCTAATGAAACTTAAAAGCTTTTGCACAGCAAAGGAAACCATGAAAAGACAACTCTCAGAATGGGAGAAAATATTTGCAAATGAAGCAACTGACAAAGATTAATCTCCAAAATATACAAGCAGTACATGTAGCTCAATATCAGAAAAACAAACAACCCAATCCAAAAAAGGGCAGAAGACCTAAATAGACATTTCTCCAAAGAAGATATAGAGATGGCCAAGAGGCACATGAAAAGATGCTCAACATCATTAATCATAATCATTAGAGAAATGCAAATCAACACTACAATGTGGTATCACCTCACACCAGTCAGAATGGCCATCATCAAAAAATCTACAACCAGGGACTTCCCTGGTGGTCCAGTGGTTAGCACTCCATGCTTCCAAAGCAGGGAGCGTGGGTTCAATCCCTGGTTGGGGAACTAGGATCCCACATGCTGCACAGGGCAGCAAAAAAAAAAGAAAATCTACAACCAATAAATGATGGAGAGGGTGTGGAGAAAAGGGAACCCTCCTACACTGTTGGTGGGAATGTAAATTGATACAGCCACTATGGAGAACAGTATGGAGATTCCTTAAAAAACTAAAAATAGAGCTACCATATGACCCAGCAATCCCACTACTGGGCATATACTCTGAGAATACCATAATTCAAAAAGAGTCATGTACCACAATGTTCATTGCAGCTCTATTTACAATTTCTGCTGGAAGCAACCTAAGTGTCCATCAACAGATGGATGGATAAAGAAGATGTGGCACATATATACAATGAAATATTACTCAGCCATAAAAAGAAATGAAATTGAGTTATTTATAGTGATATGGATGGACCTAGAGACTGTCATACAGAGTGAAGTAAGTCAGAAAGAGAAAAACAAATACCATATGCTAACACATATATATGGAATCTAATAATAAACAATGGTTCAGAAGAACCTAGGAGCAGGACAGGAATAAAGACACAGATGTAGAGAATGGTCTTAAGGACACAGGGAGGGGGAAGGGTAAGCTGGGATGAAGTGAGAGAGTGACATGGACATATATACACTAAAAATGCATAATAGATATCTAGTGGGAAGCAGTCCCATAGCGCAGGGTGATCAGCTCGGTGCTTTGTGACCACCTAGAGGGGTGGGATAGGGAGGGTGGGAGAGAGACGGTAGAGGGAAGGCATATGGGGATATAAGTATATGCATAGCTGATTCACTTTGTTATATAGCAGAAACTAACACAACAATGTAAAGCAATTATACTACAGTAAAGATATTAAAAAAATTTTTTTTAATTTAAAAAATATTTTAAAAAATAAAAATAAAGCAGAATGAAAAAAAGAAAAAGGTAATCCAAATAATGGGCACTGAGGTCAGTCAGTGTCCTTAATCATTGATTATTGACATTATTTATTTGAGTAGGTAGAAGGCAAATTTGTTCAGCTGAATATTGTGTTATATAAGAAGTACCATTTATTGGGTACTATGAGCCAAATACAGTTTGGGTATATTATACATCTGATCTATCATTGTTTCCAGAACTTTTTATGAGAGGTGTTAGTATTTTATGTATAAATTAGGAAAGGAAGCCTCAGATTTAGTGACTTGCCCAATATCTCACAGCTAATAATTGGTAGAGCAATCATCCCCTAGTTCTGATTTCAAAGCTGTTGAATGTTCCACTAAACCACAGACACTAATAAAGAATATATTATTTATGATAATTTTTAAAAATTTATAGTGTTCTCAAAGAATGTATCAATGTTGAACAGTAATCAGCCAAACAAAATTTATTGGATAATCCACGTACAGGCTCATTTTATATGAAGAAAAGCCAGCCAATATGAAATTATGTTCTAATCGTTTATGTAAAAGGTCACATAGTAAATACTTTTGGCTTTGCGGATCATAAGGTCTCTATCATAATTACTAAATGCTGTTGTTGCAGGATGAAAGCAGATTAAACAATATGTGAATGAATTGGTGTGTCTGTGTTCAGATAAAATTTTATTTACAAAAACAGGCATCAGCTGGTGGCCCTAGTTAACTGACCACTGTTGTAATAGAAGATACAAAATATAAATGTATAAGTAGAGTTTTGTAGACTCTGAGGAGACAAAAATACAGTTGATTGTTTTAAAAACTTAGTAATTTAAAAAGGGTATCTAATTCATGGGGATACAATGAGCAAGACATGAGCATAATACAGTGGATTAATTAATAAACACTTCCAAAAATAAATGTGGAGTGATTAGTTGATAAAGGGGAAAGGAAGCAGGAAATTATCAGCAATTCTGAAAGCCAGACAGAGTGTATACATGTTCTGTTTTGAAAGTCAATTTGGAATTGTTAAGTTAAGCACTGAATTAAGGGACCTGGACTGTAGTACAAATCTATTAGCAATTGGTTGTGTGATTTCAAGCACATCACTTTTTTGACTTGTAAAATAAATGTGTTAGGCTGAATTCTCAACGGTTTTTCTGATCCAGTACATGTGAACAACACAGTGCACTCCTCTCAGTAACAGTGGCTCAGTTCAAGGGTGTTAAGAGAGTAGGTAATAGTCTCAGCCTCCAGAGTAGGCACTGTCCTCTTGATAAAAATTCTTAAAAGTAATTAGACACTATACTTTTCCTTGTAGGAATAAGCATGTAATTTAAAAATTCTTTTTGGTATTGTTTGCTTAGTGTCTCTTTCTTGTGCTGGTCCCTCAGCTCCACAAAAGCAAGACCCTAGTGTGTTTCCTTCGTTGTTGTATCTATAGCTCCTGGTTCAGTGACTGGCTATAATAGGCTCTTAACAAATATACATTGGATGGATGGATGGATGGATGGATGCATTGCTTGGTGAATCTCATTGAAAAATTATTGGAATAGTTGATCTATAAAGTCCCTTCAAACCCCAAACATTCATTGAGGTTATTTGTTTTATTTATAAAGCTTCTCTGTCTTGAACTCAGACTTGTTGATATTTTTCTCTGCATTCTGCCAAGTACAATGTCAGTAAGGACCAGTTTTTTCCACTTATTCCAGAAATCAACCTCATATGAAATCCAGTAAATGCCTTCTTTCTGCCAAAGAGGCAATAGTTTCCTAGAGAACCAGACCGTCTGATGGTAAGGTAGCTTAAAAATCCACTTCTCCTATTAAAAAAATAGTTGAATATGAATCTCACATATTTACTCAAAATCTAAAAAATAGGAACAAAGTCACTTCAACTTTGTCATGTGAAAATCTTACCTCATCAAGATACAAAAAGAATTGTATAATTGTATTTCCTTAATAAGCACTTGGATAATTAACTGTATAGCTCACAATCATTGTTGCATTATTTTCTTGAATTCTATGCCACAAATACTCAGCAGGCAAGATGTTCATTTTAAATTGTTTTGTATGTAACTGCTGGAATCTCATCATGCAACCTTACAGAAAATGTTTACTGATGAGTTTTCTTTTTTGTTTTGTGTTTTAAAGAGAAATGAATACATTTTAAAAATCCCCTAGTGTTTGTTCCTAAAAGAAAAAAAAAAATTTAAAGCTAATTGAGACCTTTTTAGACAAAGGCCTTGATCACTAAAAGTGAAGGGCAGATAGTTTCTCTTTTACTGATGGAAAACTTTTGACCAACAGTATTGGGGAGTATTTCCAAAACACATTACAATTCCCTCTCCTCAGAATAATGCTTTTATATAATAACAAGACTTTCCTGGAAGAACTGTAAGTCTTTGCCTTTCTTCACACATTATCCTCTCCTGAGACACACTGGACAACACATAAACTGTGTTTCTGTGAATATTTTCTCATGTTGTATGCACCAGGACATCCTGGGTACCCTTGAGCCTAGCAACATCACTAGAAAGCCTAGAAAGAGTGTGAAGAAATTTGCATGGAAAAGATAGAGTTTAGGAACTGCAAACGGAAGTGCTCTAAAGCATACTAGAGTGCTTCTTCTTGAAAGAAAAGGCAAACAACTGAGTTGAGCTGGTAAAAGTTTTACTCTGCATAGCCAGCGTGAGAGGCATTGAAACTATATACTGTTTCCTAATTAAAGCTGAGATGAAAGGAATGGATGTAATAAGTCACTGAGGTACAGGCTAACAGAACAGGACTTTCTTTTTCTTTCTTCTATTGTTGTAAGGTTTTCTATTTTAAATGCCACAGAGATATGACTGAAATATAGAGCAAGCTGGAAAACAGCTCTGTGGATTTTCCATCTCACTAACTCTGGCAAGGAAGTGACCTGGGCCTTTTGGGTGTAGTTTTTTCTTTATAAAGTATTCAGATTAAACAATGGCTCAGGAGAGGTATATATTTTTATGATAATATTTCCCAACATACAATTAAATATAATCACACAGTACTAGGTCATGCTTTTAAATTTTCTTAGACTTGCTGATAGTTATAAAATTAATTTTCCCTCTATCAGCAAGACACAAGACTGAAGTCCATGAAATTATTTATCTAATCTTTATTGTCCCTTTATGTGAAATTTTTGGATTTTGTATTCAATTATTTGTGTAACATTAAACATGGTTCTTTGAATCAATAACCATTTATTAAGCACCTGTTACTTTCCAGGCATTATATACAAGGTGCTACAGGAAAATGGAATCGGATATATTTGTTCTCAAGTTGTACACAGTCTACAATGGGTGGCGAGCCTGTGATTCATTAAAGTGCAGAGTACAAAGTAAAACGATAAAAGTGAAGACTGAGCACTCTGGCAAAGTAAGAGGTCCACCTTACTCAGCTAGGAACTGCTTTCCAGAGCCATGATGTCAATCTAAGACTTGAAAGAGCCATACCAGTTTTCCAGAAAGGGAACTAAACAGAATGTAATGTAATGTGTAATAAGAGACCCATATTAAGAAGAATCTTGAAATGACTTACAGTTGGGTTTGAGTTTTATTGCAAATGCAATGGGAAACCACTTTAAAATGTGAACAAAAGAGATAAAATCAGGCATACATTCTAGGGAGATATCTTTAATGACCTTGTAGAAGATAGATAAAAGAGAAGCAGACTGGAGGCAGGGAAACAAGGAAGGAGGCTTCTGGACTAATACAAGCTATAAAATAAAAGTGTTGCTCTTAAGTCACAAACCTGGAAGGCACATGATACGGTGGCTAAAAGCCAGGACTTTGGCCAACAGACTTGGGCTTATACACCTAATATCTGTGTTATGTTTGGATGGTCAAAAAGTTATATTGAACAGTCTCATTCAGTAAAAAGAAAAATAAACCCAACCAGGTTAATTGAGCTTAGGAATGGGTGTGACAGGATGTCACATAGCTCAGAAACTGGCTACACATGCCATCTCTCTAATAGGCCTCCTTGTTTCTCTTTTATTTGTTCTTTGTATTTACCCCATTATTTTTTCTCTTTCAATCTACCTCTCTGATTACTCAATTTCTTCTTCCTCATAATGTATGCTTGCCAAGGGAATCATGGCTTTGCAGGCCTCCTAATGCATAATGACTATTCAGTTCCCCCTGCTGGGTGGGAAAGTCTCTCAATATTCCCTGGGTCATATTGACAAGAAAGAGACATGAATGGCTCTGCTCATCTCTTCTGATCTGCCTAACCCATATCTCCATAACTCTGCAGAATTTTAACTGGCTCTAGGTTTGGAGTGGTAATATATAGGGAGGCTATGGAGAAAAATGAGACCTACCTTAGAGCTTGTGGACAAGACAGTTGACTTTAAAAGGGATAATGGAAAAGCATACCTAGTACCTGGGTCAAGAAGAATGATCTGCAGGGGGCAGGTTCAAGGAAGAGTTACAAAATCAAACCGGCTGAACGTAATGATCCAATAGATATGAAAAACTATGAACAGGGAGGTTTCAGATGTGAGCCACTGAGTAACTAGCATGCCAAACAGGGAAAAACAAGAAGAAAGGTCTTTTGATGAGTTCAAATTTGAGCATGTGGGTCAACTTTGTAGAAAATCCCTGTAGGTAACTATATATCGTTTTTGGCTTTCAAGACATATTTGGACTATAGACAGCCATTTATGACCATTCCCTTTTTTGGATTCTTGGGTTTTTTTTTTTTACTTTAGTCTTCCTTCCTTGTCTCCTCCAACTCCTTCCTATTTGCCTATTCTTCCCTCATCCCTTATGTGAACTTTTTGGGGGTCACATGTTTCTAGAAACCCAGTCCTGGTTTCTCTTCATGCTCTCTATATTTCCCTGTATTATCTCATGAAATCATAAATTAGTAAATGCCATATTTATGCTTGTGACTTAAAATCTATTATCTTCAAACACACATCCAATTGTCTATTTGACTTCTTCATTTAGATATCTAAAAGACCTCTCAAACTTTTGAATTGAACCCCAAAAACCCATCCACCCCAGTCATCTTTGTCTATTTATGTAACACTATTATTCTCTCATTTACAAAAGTCAGAACTTCAGGATTTTCCATGATACAATCTTTTCCTCATTCCTCACAGCCAACCCATCAGCAATGCCTATAAATATCATCTCCAAAATATGTCATGATTCCTTTCCAACTCTACTGCTGCCATCTTATTCCAGACTACTTATAAATAAATAAATAAATAAATAAATAAATAAATAATAGAAAACCTTTTAAAATGAATTATTCAGTGGCTTCCTATTTCACTTAGAATAAAGTTTAAATTTTGACAAGGCCATGGAAATAGAGGTCCTCATCTCTAACCTTACTATATACTCCTACGATGTTGTGTTCTAGCTATCTAACAAGATTTTTCCCATTGGGACATTTGTTCTTGGTATTTTCTCCCCCTCAAACCATCTTCAATGGGTTGGCTCTTTTGAGTTATGTGAGTCACAATTCATCTGTCACCCAAATAAAGGGATCTTTCCTATTTCCAATACAAAGAAGCCCCCCATCCACCACAATATTGTTATATCAATGTTTTTTTTTCTGTTTTATAGCACTTTTCATTTTGAAAATATCTTCATTCTTTTGCTTATTTAAGGTCAGTTTTCCCCATACCCATTCACTGTGATCTAATCTCCATGAGTAGAGATGTTGCCCTTCTTGTTCACTCCCATATCTCTAGTGTCTAATGCAGTGCCTGGTATGTGTACTAAGTTGCTGATTAATAATTCAATTAATTAATTCTAGCAAAAGATCCTTTTTTTCTTTTTTTTAGGATGTATGGGTAGCCTCTTACATGGCGAGTTTATTTTTCTTTTTATTGGGGTATAGTTGCTTTACAATGTTGTGTTACTTTCTGCTGTACAGCAAAGTGAACCAGCTATATGTTTACATATATCCCCTCCTTTTTGGATTTCCTTCCATTTAGGTCACCACAGAACACTGAGCAGAGTACCCTATGCTATAGAGCAGGTTCTCATTAGTTATCTATTTTATAAATATTAGTGTATATATGTCAATCCCAATCTCCCAATTCATCCCACCCCCCATTTCCCCCCTTGGTGTCCACAAGTTGGTTCTCTACGTCTGTGTTTCTATTTCTGCCTTGCAAACAGGTTCATCTGTACCATTTTTCCAGATTCCACATATATGCATTACTATACTATATTTGTTTTTCTCTTTCTGACTTACTTCACTCTGTATGACAGTCTCTTAAGATCCATCAACAACTCTACAAAAGACCCAATTTCATTACTTTTTATGGCTGAGTAATATTCCATTGTATATATATTCCACATCTTCTTTATCCATTCCTCTGTTGATGGACATTTAGGTTGCTTCCAAGACCTGGCTATTGTAAACAGTGCTGCAATGAACATTGGGGTGCATGTGTCTTTTTAAATTATGGTTTTCTCAAGGTATATGCCCAGTAGTGGGATTGCTGGGTCATACTGTAATTCCATTTTTACTTTTTTAAAGAACCTCCATACTGTTCTCCATAGTGGCTGTATCAATTTACATTCCCACTAACAGTTAGGAGGGTACCCTTTTCTCCACACCCTCTCCAGCACTTAATGTTTGTAGATTTTTTTATGATGGCCATTCTGAACAGTGTGAGGTGATACCTCATTGTAGTTTTTATTTGCATGTCTCTGATAATTAGTGATGTTGAACATCTTTTCATGTGCTTGTTGGCCATCTGTATGTCTTCTATGGAGAAATGTCTATTTAGGTCTTCTGCCCATTTTTGGATTGGGTTTTTTTTTTTTTTTGATATTGAGCTTCACAAGCTGTTTATATATTTTGGAGATTAATCCCTTGCCTGTTGCTTCATTTGCAAATATTTTCTCCCATTCGGAAGGTTGTCTTTTCATCTTGTTTATGGTTTCTTTGCCATGCAAAAGTTTTAAGCTGCATTAGGTCCATTTGATTAGTTTTCTTTTTACTTTCATTACTCTAGGAGGTGGGTCAAAAAAGATCTTGCTGTGATTTATGTCAAAGAGGGCTCTTCCTATGTTTTCCTCTAAGAGTATTACACTGTCTGGTCTTACATTCAGGTCTTTAATCCATTTTAAGTTTATTTTTGTGTATGGTATTAGGGAGTGTTCTAATTTCATTATTTTACAATATTTTCTAATTTTCATTATTTTTCAAACTGTCCAGTTTTCCCAGCACCACTTATTGAAGAGGCTATCTTATCTCCATTGTCTATTCTTGCCTCCTTTGTCGAAGATAAGGTGACCATACGTGCGTGGGTTTAACTCTGGGCTTTCTATCCTGTTCCATTGATCTATATTTCTGTTTTAGTGCCAGTACCATACTGTCTTGATTACTGTAGCTTTGTAGTATAGTCTGAAGCCAGGGAGCCTGATTCCTCTAGCTCTGTTTTTCTTCCTCAAGATTGCTTTGGCTATTCGGGATCTTTTGTGTCTCCATACAGATTTTAAGATTTTTTTGTTCTAGTTCTCTGAGAAATGCCATTGGTAATTTGATAGGGATTGCACTGAATCTGTAGATTGCTTTCGGCAATATAGTCATTTTGACAATATTGATTCTTCCAAACCAAGGACATGGTATATCTTTCCATCTGTTTGTGTCATCTTTGATTTCTTTCATCAGTGTGTTATAGCTTTAGGAGTGCAGGTCTTTTACCTCCTTGGGTAGGTTTATTCTTAAGTATTTTATTTTTGTTGCAATGGTAAATGGGATTGTTTCCTTTTTCTGACTTTAATTGTTAGTATATAGGAATGCAAGAGATTTCTGTGCATTAATATTGTATCCTGAAACTTTACCAAATTCATTCATGAGCTCTAGTAGTTTTTTGGTGGCATCGTTAGGATTTTTTATGCAGAGTATCATGTCATCTGTGAACAGTGACACTTTTACTTCTTCTTTTCCAATTTGGATTCCTTTTATATCTTTTCCTGCTCTGATTATCATGGCTAGCACTTGGAAAACTATGTTGAATAATAATGGCGAGAGTGGACATCATTGTCTTTTCCCTAAGCTTAGTGGAAATGGTTTCAGTTTTTCAGCATTGAGAATGATGGTTGTGGTTTTGTCATATATGGCCTTTATTATGTTAAGGTAGGTTGCCTCTAGGACCACGTTCTGGAGAGTTTTTATCATAAATGAGTGTTGAATTTTGTCAAAAGCTTTTTCTGCATCTATTGAGATCATATGATTTTTATTCTTCAATATGTTAATATGGTGAATCACACTGATTTTTTTTTAACATCTTTATTGGAGTATAATTGCTTTACAATGTGGTGTTAGTTTCTGCTTTAGAACAAAGTGAATCAGCTATACATATACATATATCCCCATACCTCCACCCTCTTGGGTCTCCCTCCCACCCTCCCTATCTCACCCCTCTAGGTAGTCACAAAGCACCAAGCTGATCTCTCTGTGCTATGGAACTGCTTCCCACTAGCTATCTATTTTACATTTGGTAGTATATATAACTCCATGTCACTCTCTCACTTTGTCCCAGCCTACACTTCGCCCTCCCCGTGTCCTCAAGTCCATTCTCTACGTCTGTGTATTTATTCCTGTCTTGCCCCTAGGTTCTTCAGAGTGTTTTTTTTTTTTTTTTTAGATTCCATATATGTGTCTTAGCATACAGTGTTTGTTTTTCTCTTTCTGACTTACTTCACTCTGGATGACAGACTATAGGTCCATCCACCTCATTACGAATAACTCAATTTCATTTCTATTTATGGCTGAGTAATATTCCATTGTATATATGTACCACATCTTCTTTATCCATTCATCTGTCGATGGACACTTAGGTTGCTTCCGTGTCCTGGCTATTGTAAATAGAGCTGCAACGAACATTGCGGTACATGACTCTTTTGAATTATGGTATTTTCAGGGTATATGCCCAGTAGTGGGATTGCTGGGTCATATGGTAGTTCTATTTTTAGATTTTAAGGAACCTCCATAATGTTCTCCATAGTGGCTGTATCAATTTACACTCCCACCAACAGTGCAAGAGGGTTCCCTTTTCTCCACACACTTTCCAGCATTTATTGTTTGTAGATTTTTTGATGATGGCCATTCTGACTGTTGTGACGTGATACCTCATTGTAGTTTTGATTTGGATTTCTCTAATGATTAGCAATGTTGAGCATACTTTCATGTGTTTCTTGGCAATCTGTATATCTTCTTTGGAGAAATGTCTGTTTAGGTCTTCTGCTCATTTTTGGATTGGGTTGTTTGTTTTTTGATATTGGGCAGCATGAGCTGCTTATAAATTTTGGAGATTAATCTTTTGTCAGTTGCTTCATTTGCAAATATTTTCTCCCATTCTGATGGTTGTCTTTTCGTCTTGTTTATAGTTTCCTTTTCTGTGAAAAAGGTTTTAAGTTTCATTAGGTCCCATTTTTTAATTTTTGTCTTGATTTCCATTTCCCTAGGAGGTGGTTCAAAAAGGATCTTGCTGTTATTTATGTCATAGAGTGTTCTGCCTATGTTTTCCTCTAAGAGTTTGATAGTGTCTGGCCTTACATTTAGGGCTTTAGTCCATTTTGAGTTTTTTTGTATATGGTGTTAGGGAGTTTTCTAATTTCATTCTTTACGTGTAGCTGTCCAGTTTCCCCAGCACCACTTATTGAAGAGGCTGTTTTTCTCCATTGTATGTTCTTGCCTCCTTTATCAAAAATAAGGTGATCATATGTGCATGGTTTTATCTCTGGGCTTTCTATCCTGTTCCATTGATCTCTATTGATCTGTGAAGTCTGGGAGCCTGATTCCTCCAGTTCCATTTTTCTTTCTCAAGATTGCTTTGGTTATTCGGGGTCTTTTTTATTTCTATACAAATTGTGAAGTTTTTGTTCTAGTTCTGTGAAAAATGTCATTGGTAGTTTGATAGGGACTGCATTGATTCTGTAGATTGCTTTGGGTAGTATACTCTTTTTCACAGTGTTGATTCTTCAAATCCAAGAACATGGTATATCTCTCCAACTGTTTGTATCATCTTTAATTTCTTTCATCAGTGTCTTATAATTTTCTGCATACAGGTCTTTTGTCTCCTTAGCTAGGTTTATTCCTTGGTATTTTAGTCTTCTTTTTGCAATGGTAAAAGGGACTGTTTCCTTAATTTCTCTTTTAGAGTTTTCATCATTACTGTATAGGAATGCAAGAAATTCATTCCTTAATTTTGTATCCTGCTACTTTACCAAATTCATTGATTAGCTCTAGTAGTTTTCTGGTAGCATCTTTAGGATTCTCTATGTACAGTGTCATGTCATCTGCAAATAGTGACAGTTTTACTTCTTCTTTTCCAATTTAGATTCATTGTGTTTCTTTTTCTTCTCTGATTGTTATGGCTAAAACATCCACATCTATGTTGCATAATAGTGGTGAAAGTGGACAACCTTGTCTTGTTCCTGATCTTAGTGGAAATGGCTTCAGTTTTTCACCATGGAGAACGATGTTGGCTGTGGGTTTGTCATATATGGCCTTTATTATGTTGAGGTAAGTTCCCACTATGCCTACTCTCTGGAGAGTTTTTATCATAAATGGGTGTTGAATTTTGTCAAAAGCTTTTTCTGCATCTATTGAGATGATCATATGGTTTTTCTCCTTCAGTTTGTTAATATGGTTTATCACATTGATTGATTTGCATGTATTGAAGAATCCTTGCATTGCTGGGATAAACCCCACTTGATCTCAGTGTATGATCCTTTTAATGTGCTGTTGGATTCTGTTTGTTACTATTTTGTTGAGGATTTTTGCATCTATGTTCATCAGTGATATTGGCCTGTAGTTTTCTTTTTTTGTAACATCTTTTTCTGGTTTTGGTATAAGGGTGATGGTGGCCTCGTAGAATGAGTTTGAGAGTGTTCCTCCCTCAGCTATATTTTGGAAGAGTTTGAGAAGGATAGGTGTTAGCTCTTCTCTAAATGTTTGATAGAATTCACCTGTGAAGCTATTGGGTCCTGGGCTTTTGTTTATTGGAAGATTTTTAATCACGGTCTCAATTTCAGTGCCTGTGATTGGTCTGTTTACATTTTCTATTTCTTCCTGGTTCAGTCTCAGAAGGTTGTGCTTTGCTAAGAATTTGTCCATTTCTTCCAGCTTGTATCTTTTATTGGCATATAATTGCTTAGTGTCAGTTGTTACTTCTCCTTTTTCTGTTCTAATTCTGTTGATTTGTTTCTTCTCCCTTTTTTCTTGATGAGTCTGGCTAGTGGTTTATCAATTTTGTTTATCTTCTCAAAGAACCAGCTTTTAGTTTTATTGATTTTTGCTATTGCTTTCATCATTTCTTTTTCATTTATTTCTGATCTGATCTTTATGATTTCTTTCCTTCTGATAATCTTGGGGTTTTTTTGTTTGTTTGTTTTTTTCTTTCTCTAATTGCTTTAGGTGTAAGATTAAATTGTTTATTTGAGATGCTTCTTGTTTCTTGAGGTAGGATTGTATTGCTATAATCTTCCCTCTTAGAACTGCTTTTGCTGCATACCATAGGTTCTGGGTCATTGGGTTTTCATTGTCATTTTTCTCTAGGTATTTTTTGATTTCCTGCTTGATTTCTTCAGTGATGTCTTGGTTATTTAGTAGTGTATTCTTTAGCCTCCATGTGTCTGTATTTTTTACACGTTTTTTTCCTGTAATTGTTATCTAGTCTCATAGCATTGTGGTCTGAAAAGATACTTGATATGATTTCAATTTTCTTAAATTTACCAAGGCTTGATTTGTGATCCAAGATATGGTCTATCCTGGAGAATATTCCATGAGCACTTGAGAAGAAAGTGTATTCTGTTGTTTTTGGATGGAATGTCCTATAAATATCAATTAAGTCCTTCTTGATTAATGTATAATTTAAAGCTTGTGTTTCCTTATTTATTTTCATTTTGGATGATCTGTCCATTGGTGAAAGTGGGGTGTTAAAGTCCCCTACTATGATTGTGTTACTGTTGACTTCCCCTTTAGGGCTGTTACCATTTGCCTTATGTATTTAAGTGCTCTTATGTTGAGTGCATAAATATTTACAATTGTTATATCTTTTTCTTGGATTGATCCCGTGATCATTATGTAGTCTACTTCTTTGTCTCTTGTAAGAGTCTTTATTTTAAAGTCCATTTTGTCTTAGATGAGAATTGCTACTCCAGCTTTCTTTTGATTTCCATTTGCATGGAATATGTTTTTCCATCCCCTCACTTTCAGTTTGTATGTGTCCCTAGTTCTGAAGTGGGTCTCTTGTAGACAACATATATACAGGTCTTCTTTTTGTATCCATTGAGTCAGTCTATGTCTTTCGGTTGGAGCATTTAATCCATTTACATTTAAGGTAATTAACAATATGTATGTTCCTATTACCATTTTTAAAAATTGTTTTGGGTTTGTTATTGTAGGTGTTTTCCTTCTCTTCTGTTTCCTGCCTAGAGAAGTTCCTTTAGCATTTGTTGTAAAGCTGGTTTGGTGATGCTGAATTCTCTTAGCTTTTGCTTGTCTGTAAAGGTTTTAATTTCTCCATTGAATCTGAATGAGATCCTTGCTGGGTAGAGTAATCTTGGTTGTAAGTTTTTCCCTTTTATCACTTTAAATATGTTTTGTCACTCTCTTCTTGCTTTCAATGTTTCTGCTGAAAGATCAGCTGTTAACCTTATGGGTTATGTTATGGGTTATGTATGTTATTTGTTGTTTTTCCCTTGCTGTTTTAATATTTTTTCTTTGTATTTAATTTTTGTTAGTTTGATTAATATATGTCTTTGTGTGTTCCTCCTTGGATTTATCCTGTATGGGACTCTCTGTGCTTCTTGGTCTTGATTGACTATTTCCTTTCCCATATTAGAGAAGTTTTCAACTATAATCTCTTGAAATATTTTCTCACTCTCTTTCTTTTTCTCTTCTTATTCTGGGACCCCTATAATTCGAATGTTGGTGTGTTTAATGTTGTCCCAGCAGTCTCTAAGACTGTCCCTAATTATTTTCATTCTTTTTTTCTTTATTCTGCTCTGCAGTAGTTATTTACATTCTTTTATCTTTCAGATCAGTTATCCATTATTCTTCTTCAGTTATTCTGCTATTGATTCCTTCTAGAGAATTTTTAATTTCATTTATTCTGTTGTTCATCATTGTTTGTTTGCTCTTTATTTCTTCTAGGTCCTTGTTAAACGTTTCTTGCATTTTCTGCATTCTATTTCCAACATTTTGGATTATCTTTACTATCATTACTCTGAATTCCTTTTCAGGTAGACTGCCTATTTCATCTTCATTTGTTAGGCCTGGTGGGTTTTTACCTTGCTCCTTCATCTGTTGTGTGTTCCTATGTCTTCTCATTTTGCTTAACTTAGTGTATTTGGGGTCTCCTTTTTGCAGGCTGCTGGTTCATATATCCAGTTGTTTTTGGTGTCTGCCCCCAGTGGGCAATGTTGGTTCAGTGTGTTGTGTAGGCTTCCTAGTGGATGAGACTAGTGTCTGTGTTCTGGTGGATGAGGCTGTATCTTGTCTTTCTGGTGGGGAGGGCCACATCCCGTGGTGTGTTTTAGGGTGTCTGTGACCTTATTATGATTTCAGGCAGCATCTCTGCTAATGGGTGGGGTTGTGTTCCTGTCTTGTTAGTTGTTTGGCATAGGTTGTCCAACACCGTATTTTTCTGGTTGTTGAGTGGAGCTGGGTCTTAGCATTGATATGGAGATCTTTGGGAGAGCTTCCACCATTTGATATTATGTGGAGCCAGAAGGTTCTTTGTGGACCATTTCCTGAACTCGGCTCTCCCACATCAGAGACACAGGCCTGACACCCGGCTGGAGAACCAGGATCCTGTCAGCCACATGGTTCAGAAGGAAAGGGAGAAAAAAAGAAAGAATAAAATAAAATAAAATAAAATAAAGTTATTGAAATAAAAACTATAAAATAATTATTAAAAATATTAAAAAAACAAAATCAATTAAAAAAGCAAAAAAAAGAAAGAAAGAAGGAAAGAAAGAAGAGAGCAACCAAACCAAAAAAACAAATCCAACAATTAAAAGAAGCGCTAACAGTTATACTAAAAGAAAAAAAAGCAAACAAACAAACAAGCAAAAAAACCCAGACAGACAGAACCCTAGGACAAATGGTAAAACAAAGCTATACAGACAAATTCATACAAAGAAGCATACACATACACACTCACAATAAGAGAAAAGGGAAAAAATATATATATCTATATATCAAAAGAAAAAAGGAGGAAGAGAACAACCAAATCAATAAACAAATCCACCAATGATAATAAACTCTAAATACTAAACTAAGATAAACATAAAACCAGAAACAAATTGGATGCAGAAAGCAAACCCCAAGTGTACAGTTGCTCCCAAAGTCCACCACCTCAATTTTGGGATGATTTGTTGTCTATTCAGGTATTCCACAGATGTATGGTACATCAATTTGATTGTGGAGATTTAATCTGCTGCTCCTTAGGCTACTGGGAGAGATTTCCCTTTCTCTTCTTTGTTTTGCACAGCTCCTGGGTTTCAGCTTTGTATTTGGCCCCGCCTCTGCCTGTAGGTCACCTGAGGGCATCTGTTCTTTGCTCAGACAGGATGGGGTTAAAGTAGCAGCTGATTAGGGGGCTCTGATTCACTCAGGCTGGTGGGTAGGGAGGGATATGGAATGTGGGACAAGCCTGTGGTGGTAGAGGCCGGTGTGACATTGCAGCAGCCTGAGGCATGCCATGTGTTCTCCTGGGGAAATTGACCCTGGATCTGGGGACCCTGGCACTGGTGGGCTGCACAGGTTCCCAGGAAGGGAGGTGTGGATAGTGACCTGTGCTTGCACACAGGTTTCTTGGTGGCTGCAGCAGCAACCTTAGCATTTCATGCCCGTCTGTGGTGTCCATGCTGATAGCTGTGGCTCGTGCCCATCTCTGGGGCTCATTTAGGTGGTGCTCTGAATCCCCTCTCCTCGCACACCCCGAAACAATGGTCTCTTGCCTCTAGGCAGTTCCAAACATTTTCCCAAACTCCTTTCTGGTTAGCTGTGGCACACTCACCCCCTTCAGGCTGTGTTCATGCAGCCAACCCCAGTCTTCTCCCTGGGATCTGACCTCTGAAGCCCGAGCCTCAGTTCCCAGCCCCCACCCACCCCGGCAGGTGAGCAGACAAGCCTCTCTGGGTGGTGAGTGCTGGTCGGCTCTGATCCTCTGTGTGGGAATCTCTCTGCTTTGCCCTCTGCCCCCCTGCTGCTATTATCTCCACCGTGGCTCCAAAATTTCCCGCCCACCACCCCCTGTCTCTGCCAGTGAAGTGGCTTCCTTGTGTGTGTAAACCTTTCCTCCTTCACAGCTCCCTCCCAGAGGTGCAGGTCCTATCCTTATTCTTTTGTCTCTGTTTTTCCTTTTTGCTTTGGCCCTACCCAGGTATGTGGGGAGTTTCTTGCCTTTTGGGAAGTCTGAGTTCTTCTGCCATCATTCATTATGTGTTCAGTTCGAGTTGTTGTGGGTGTATTTCTGATGTATTTGTGGGGAGGAAGGTGATCTCCACGTCTTACTCCGCCATCTTGAAGGTCTCTCTCTATCACATTGATTGATTTGTGTATATTTAACAATCCTTGCATCCCTGGAGTAAATTCCACTTGATCATGATATATGATCCTTTTAATGTGTTGTTGGGTTCTGTTTGCTAGTATTTTGTTGAGGATTTTTGAGTCTATATTCATCAGTGATATTGGTCTTCAATTTTCTTTTTTTGTAATATCTTTGTCTGGTTTAGGTATCAGGGTGATGGTGGCCTCATTGAATGAGCTTGTGAGTGTTCCTTCCTCTGTAATTTTTGGAAGAGTTTGAGAAGGATGGGTCTTAGCTCTTCTCTAAATGTTTGATAGAATTCGCCTGTAAAGCCATCTCATCCTAGACTTTTGTTTGTTGGAAGATTTTTAATCACAGTTTCAATTTCATTACATGTGATTGGTCTGTTCATATTTTCTATCTCATCCTGGTTCAGTCTTGGAAAGTTATACCTTTCTAAGAATTTGTCCATTTCCTCCAGGTTGTCCATTTTATTGGCATATAGTTGCTTGTAGTAGTCTCTTTTGTCTTTCTGAGGTGTCTGTTATAACTTCTCCTTTTTCATTTCTAATTTTATTTATTTTTGTCCACTCTCTCCTTTTCTTGATGAGTCTGGCTAAAGGTTTTTCAATTTTGATTATCTTCTCAAAAAATCAGCTTTTAGTTTTATTGATCTTTGCTATTGCTTTCATTGTTTCTATTTCATTTATTTCTGCTCTGATCTTTATGATTTCTTTTCTTCTACTAACTTTGTGGTTTTTTGGTTCTTCTTTCTCTAGTTATTTAGGTGTACGGTTAGATGGTTTACTTGAGATTTTTCTTGTTTCTTGTGGTTGGATTTTATTGCTATAACCTTCCCTCTTAGAACTGTTTTGCTGCACCCCATAGGTTTTGGGTTAGTGTGTTCTCATTGTCATTTGTCTCTAGGCATTTTTTGATTTCCTCTTTGATTTCTTCAATGATGTCTTGGTTATTTAGTAGTGTATTGTTTAGCCTCTATGTGTTTGTGTTTTTTTACACTTTTTTTTTTCATAGTGTTGTGTTCAGAAAAGATGCTTGATCCAATTTCAATTTTCTTAAATTTACTGAGGCTTGATTTGTGACCCAAGATGTGATCTATCCTGGAGAATGTTTCATGTGCACTTGAGAAGAAAGTGTATTCTGGTTTCTTTTTTTTTTTTAATTACTTATTTATTTATTTTATTTTTGGCTGCCTTGGGTCTTCATTGCCATGCATGGGCTTTCTCTAGTTGTGGCGGGTGAGTGGGGGCTACTTTTTGCTGTGGTGTGTGGGCTTCTCATTGCTGTGGCTTCTCTTGTTGCAGAGCATGGGCTCTAAGCGTGCGGACTTCAGTAGTGTGGCACACGTGCTCAGTAGTTGTGGCTCACAGG
This sequence comes from Balaenoptera physalus, assembly GCF_965194825.1. Lineage (NCBI taxonomy): Eukaryota > Metazoa > Chordata > Mammalia > Artiodactyla > Balaenopteridae > Balaenoptera > Balaenoptera physalus. The sequence continues at coordinate 31,655,589 of NC_138895.1, read as the reverse complement.
CTTAGTAGTTGTGGTTCACGGGCTCTAGAGCGCAGGCTCACTAGTTGTGGTTCACGGGCTTAGTTGCTCTGCATTATGTGGGATCTTCCCAGTCCAGGGATCAAACCCATGTCCCCTGCATTGGCAGGCAGATTCTTAACCACTGCGCCACCAGGGAAGTCCCTATTCTGTTGTTTTTGAATGGAATATCCTATAAATATCAGTCAAGTTCAACATTTAAAGCTTATGTTTCCTTATTTATTTTCATTTTCGATGATCTGTCCATTGGTGAAAGTGGCATGTTAAAGTCCCCTACTATGATTGTGTTACTGTCGACTTCCCCTTTTTACCATTTGCCTTATGTATTGAGGTGCTTCTATGTTCAGTGTATATATAATTGTTATATCTTCTTCTTGGATTGATCCTTTATCATTATATAGTGTCCTTCCTTTTCTATTGTAACAGTCTTTATTTTAAAGTCTATTTTATCTGATATGAGTATTGCTACTCCAGCTATCTTTTGATTTTCATTTACATGGAATATCTTTTTCCATCCCCTCACTTTCAGTCTCTATGTGTCCATAGGTCTGAAGTGGGTCTCTTATAGACAGCATATATATGGGTCTTGTTTTTGTATCCATTCAGCCAGACTGTGTCTTTTGGTCGGAGCATTTAATCTATTCACATTTAAGGTAATTATCGATATGTATGTTCCTACTACCATTTTCTTAATTGTTTTGGGTTTGTTTTTGTAGATCCTTTTTGTCTCTTGTGTCTCCTGTTTAGAGAATTTCTTTAGCGTTTTTTGTATTGCTGGTTTGGTGGTGCTGAATTCTCTTAACTTTTGTTTTTCTGTAAAGCTTTTGATTTCTCCATCAAATCTGAATGAGATCCTTGTTGTGTAGTGTAATTTGGTTGTAGGTTTTCCCCTTTCATCACTTTAAATATATCCTGCCACTCCCTTCTGGCCTTCAGGGTTTCTGCTGAAAAATCAGCTGATAACCTTATGGGGTTTCCCTTGTATATTTTTTGTTGCTTCTCCCTTGCTGCTTTTAATATTTTTTCTTTGTATTTACTTTTTGTTAGTGTGATTAATATGTGTGTTGGCATTTTTCTTCTTGGCTTTGCCCTGTATGGGACTCTCTGCACTTCCTGGGCTTGATTGACTATTTCCTTTCCCATGTTAGTGAAGTTTTTGACTATAATGTCTTCAAATATTTTGTCAGAACCCTTTCTCTTTGTCTTCTTCTCCTGGGACCCCTATAATGTGAATGTCAGTGCACTTAATATTGTCCCAGAGGTTTCTGAGACTGTCCTTAATACTTTTCATTCTTTTTTTTTTTCATTCTGCTCCATGGCAGTTATTTCAATCATTCTATCTTATAGCTCATTTATCCGTTCTTCTGCCTCAGTTATTCTGCTATCTATTCTTTCTAGAGTATTTTTGATTTCAGTTATTGTGTTGTTTATCACTGTTTGTTTGTTCTTTAGTTCTTCTAGGTCCTTGTTAAATGTTTCTGTATTTTCTCGATTCTATTTCTGAGATTTGGATCATCTTTATGACCATTACTCTGAATTCTTTTTCAGGTAGACTGCCTATTTCCTCTTCATTTATTTGGTTTTGTGTGTTTTTACCTTGCTCCCTTGTCTGCAACATATTTCTCTGTCTTCTCATATTGTTTAACTTACTGTGTTTGGGGTCTTCTTTCTGCAGGCTGCATGGCTGCAAGGTTGCCTTTCTTCAGTCTTTTGGTGTTTGCCTCCAGTGTTTGAGGTTGGTCCAGTGGTTTGTGTAGGCTTCCTGGTGTGTGTGTGTGTGTGTGTAGGGGGGGACTGGTGCCTGCATTCTGTTGGGTGGAGATGGATCTTGTCCCTCTGATGGGCAGGACCATATCAGATGTTGTATTTTGGGGTGTCTGTGAGTTTAGTATGACTTTAGGCAGCCTGTCTGCTAATGTGTGGAGTGTATTCCTGTCTTGCTAGTTGTTTGGTGTGAGGTGTCCAGCAGTGGAACTTGCTGGCTGTTGGGTGGAGCCAGATTTTCTTGTTGAGATGGAGACTTCTGAGAGAGCTCTCACCAATTAATAGTCCCTGGTCCCAGGAGTTCTCTGGTGATCCAGTGTCCTGGACTTGGCTCTCCCATCTCAGAGGCTTATGCCAACCCCTGGTCAGAGAACCAAGACCCTGCAGTCTGCATAGCATGGAAGAAAAGAAAGTAAAGAAAACAAACTGACAAAGAAAAACCCCAAGACAAATGGTTATAGCAAAATCAAACAGACAAAAACACACAAAGAAATACACATACACACAGAAACAGAAAAAAAAAAAACAACAGAGAAAACAAAAAAGAAGAGAGCAACCAAACAAATAAATGAACCCAAAGATGAAAACAAACAAAAAAATTAAACTAAGAAAAACAAAAAAAAAATCAAAAGCAGAAAGCAAACTAAAAAAAGTCAAAGAAAGTATAAAACAAACACACAAAAATGATGAAAAAAAGAAAGAAGAAAACAAATGGAAAAAACTGAAAACAAGAAAAAAGTAAAGTAAAAATTTAAAAATATAGTTAAAAATATAAGAACAATACAAAACAAAGAAAAAAACAAAAACCAGGAAAAATACAATATTACAAAAAAAGTAAAAATAGAAAAAATAAAATAAAAATATATTAAAAATAACAGCATAAAAAAGAAAAGAAAAAATAAATAAAAATTAAAAGAATAATTAGAAAAGAACAACAGAATAAACAAACAATAAAAATAGTAATAATAATTATTATTTTCCTGTAACCTCAGCTGTCATTGTCCTTGACCCCACAGTGAGCCACAGCCAATCCCTGCCTACCCAGGAAGTACTCCAATACCTCTAAGTAGGTTTCTGGACCTGACATGGGCACTGTGAGCCCAGCTCAGACTTTGACCTGCCCAACTCCTGCATGTAATTCCCCCCAAAGTCCACAGTTGTTAACGCTAGGCCAACCTCAATTGTGGGGACACTCGTCTATTCAGATATTCCACAGATGTAGGGTTTACCAAGCCAATTGCCAGGATTTAATCTACTACTCTTGCAGCTGCATGGAGAGATTTCCATTCTTCTTTGGTCACACCACCCCTGCGGTTCAGCTTTGCTTTTGGCCCCATCTCTTACCTGCCCAGGCGAGAAGGTGCAAAAGCAGTGGCTAACTTGGGCACACTTACTCACTCAGGCTGGGAAGAGGGCTGGATATGGCAGCCAAAATTGAGATGTGAGGGAAGTGCCTGTGGTGGCAGAGGCCAGCAGGAAGTTGCAATAGCCTGGGGCGTGCTCTTCATTCTCCTGGGGAAGTTGGCCCTGGATCATGGGTCCCTCAGCAGTGGCGGGCTGCACAAGCAACTGGCGGGCTGCACAAGCCACAAGTTGTGGGCAGTGAGCTGCGCTTGCTCACAGGACCCTTGGCAGCAGTGGTGGCAGCAGTAGCAGTCAGCTCCTGCCTCTAGGGTCCAAGATAGAAGCTGCAGCTCACGCCCACCCCTGAAGCTCATGTAGACTGTGTCCTCTGCCTGTGAGCGGAAGAAGCTCCTATGGCGGGCCAGCCCCTCTCCTCACACACCACCAACAATGATTCCTTGTCTCTCTAGCAGGCCCAGTTTTCTTCCCAGACTCCATCATTTGTGGCACACTAGCCCCTCAGGCTATCTTCATGCAGCCAATCCCAGTCCTCTCCCTGGGGTCTGACCTCTGAATCCCAAGCCTCAGAACCCAGCCCCCACCTGCTCTGGTGGGTGAGCAGACAAATGTCTCAGGCTAGGGAGTGCTGGGACCCTCTGTACAGGACTCTCTCTGCTTTGCCCTCTGCACACCTGTTGCTGTGCTCTCCTCTGAGGCTCTGAAGCTCCCCCCAGTCCCTGCCAGTGAGTGGACTTCCTAGTGTGAGGAAACTTCTCCTCCTTCACAGCTCCCTCCCAGAGACACAAGTACTGTCCTGATTCCTTTGTCTTTTTTTTTTTTTCTCTTTTCTTTTGCCCTACCCAGTTACATGGAGATTTTCTTGCCCTTTTGGAAGTCTGAGGTCTTCTGCCAGCGTTCATTAGATGTTCTGTGGGAGTCATTCCTTGTGTAGATGTATTTATAATGTATCTGTGGGGAGAAGGTGAGCTCCACGTCTTACTCCTCTGCCATCTTGAGTGTTCTTCCCTGGCAAAAGATCTTTGATAGAGCTTCTCATTTCCACTCTTCTCTCTAAGATCCATTTTCAACAAAAGACCAAAGATCATCTTCTGAAAATAGGAAACAGACCTTATCCCTTTGTTAATTTAATCTCTTTGATGGCTTACCAGTGTACTCAAACTAAGATCCAAGCCCATCATATAGGTTTTCAGTGTTACTATCCTCTTGCTTATTACATTCCATGGATCTTCTTTCAATTTTGATCATATAAAACTCTCCTTTTCTTGGAACACTCTTCCCAGCATTCTTTGCATAGGTATCACCTTCTTCTCTTTCTTTAAATTTGGCTTAAGTGTTACTTCTTCAGAGACGCTTTCCTGATCTCCTTATTTGAAGTAAGTTCCCCTTATGTTTTCTTTTTCTCAACCCCTGATATGTTTCCTTTATAGCATTCAATAGTTTTTCAATTACTATAATTACATTTTTGTGGTTTTGGTTTTCATCTGCTGAATTCACTTGAGTTTGGGATGATCAGAGTAGTGATCAGGTCTGTCTTGTTCTCTTTAGTATCCTTGGTACGTAACATGATACTTGGGACACTGAAGGTACACAACAAATGTTGTTTTAATTTAAAATGATAACAAATGGTAGTAGAAACTCTTGGGATAAATAAGATTACCCTGGTTACAAACTAGAGACTCCTACCTAAATCTAGCCTGAAGATGTGTTTTTTTGGTTCATTTGTGTTGTGGTGTTTTAGGCTAGTAAGTGGTTTTAAATTTTTTAAAATTTCTTTAGGTATAACATGAATGCTACAGTTTATCATAGTCCTCAGCTACAGTTAGTATTGAAATATTTTAACAATGAGGATGGCCTTACATCTAGTAGAAAGGACACAGGATACTTTGTCAGATATTAAGATACTGTTTTACTTTGCCAGATATTAACCTCAAGAGGAGTTAGTTACTCAAGAAGTTGCTTGAGTACAGAAAGATCCAGGATATGTCTCAATATTTGAATACCTCTGCCACTCCACTCCTGTCATCTCTAGACTGGCCCTTATAAGTATTTGAGTTTGTGACACCACTCTGTCCCTGTACAATTTAAAATAAGAAGAGAAGAGGGAAGAGAACAGAGTCTTGGGAAATGTCAACATTCAAGGACTGAGTAAAATAAATGAATCTCAGAGAGGAGCAGCTAGAGAAGAAAGAGCAACAACAACAACAAAATGGTTTTCTAGCAGCTCAGGGAGAAAAGTTCTTTAAGTGGGCAACTGTGTCAATAGATAAGGGTGGAAAATTGTAGGCATTGGTGACTCCAGGACAAAAGGTTTCCGTAGACAATGTGTATTAAGTCAACTTTCAGTGGAGTGAGAAATGGTTGCAGAATACTTGAGAGTCATACCAAAGAGGGGAGTGGTGTACATAGTCTGTCAGGGGTGTAGGGCATGAGGAAGTGTGTTGTCTGTAGATAATTTCAAAACAGCAATAAAGCTGACTGAAGTTCATCTTTTTTTTAGTATTGCCATACTCTGGCAATTCTGAACAAGTTTAGGGTTAAAATTTTGCTACCTTCAGTCACCACTCTTAAAGAGAAGGATAGTGTAACACCTAGAAGAGGGCATCAGGTCAAAAGAGGATGACTTAATTAAACTAGCTGGACTTGTGAATGTTTATATATTAAAAGAAAAGGATCAGCCCAGAAGAAGTGTTTTAACAGAGTAGAGGTTGTAATCAGTACAGCAATATGAGGGCATATAAAATGCACAAAACACAGGAATGATTTAGCCTTGAATGAAAATAAGGCCTCTAATTCCTAGAGGAAGAATCCTTGACCCTTGATTCAAAACTGTTTCAATATGGCAAGTTGTAGATCTTTTTTATTTCTTAAATTAACACACAAATTCTGATTACATTATTAAGTAAGTTTTCATTATGTCCACTTTTGAAAATAACATTTATGTTTCAACGTCAGTATTCCAGGTGTGACTGCTACTAAGTTATTTCATGGATTTCATGTAAAAGAATTTTAAATGCATTGTGTTAGTAGATATATTCTAATTTCTGACATTAAATTAGTGTATTCTGCATTTGCACTTATTTCATACAGGTAACAAATATTGGGTGTTCAAGGACACGACTCTTCAACCTGGTTACCCTCATGACTTGATTACTCTTGGAAGCGGAATTCCCCCTCATGGTATTGATTCAGCCATTTGGTGGGAGGACGTTGGGAAAACCTATTTCTTCAAGGGGGACAGGTCAGTACACACTTCACATGAGGAAAACAGTTAACTAATGTTTAGAGAAGTCAATATATCTAGTCTATAATAGGCATGTACATTTGAGGAAAGAATCTGTGCAGGTATAAGCACAAGAATTAATAGAATTGCAACCATTTTTAAACATATTTTAAAATAATATTCAAGATAAATCTTCCTCTAATATACCCAAGTAATGTGACTTTCTTATGAATGTATATATACAGTATATATTCTTTCTCTTCTCTATAATCTTAACATGCTTATAAAACTATATAGGTAGTGTATTATATCTTTACAATGCATTTTCTTGTAATTTTACTTACTTTACTTAAAAAGTACTTTTTAAGAGAGGCTTTTTTTTCCCTTTTATATTTAAAGTTAAATTTTACACTTTGCACACAGTTAATTTTGAACATTTTCAAATACCTTCAGTTTAGTCATGAGTTCTATTTCTTAGGACACTATTTATTTAGGTACCAGCAGATAGGTGCGATGAACTAACCTAACTATCATTGGACTAAACACTTTTAGCTTGAAGTATAATATCTCTTTCTATTTTCTGTCATTTCTTTTCCTTTTATGACATTACTAACAGGGTCTGTAAAACAAAGTGAACTATTAGTGTATGACGTACAGTAGCCACTAGGCATACTAACTTCACCCCCTGCCCACTTTTTTACAGATATTACATGTAAAATATAAGCTGAAGGCTATATTTTTATTATTTTAAATTAATATTAGGTTAAAAAGAAATAAAGATGAAAAATCAAATTTTAGTTAACTATTACTAGTTGGGTCAAAATGTGACACTCATAAGTAACCTTCATTGTTAGGTAAAACTTAAATATGTTATTTTACAAGTAAATTTAAAGCACGCACATACACAAACACACATAAAAAAACAGGTTTTAATGAGCAACAAGCTAGTATTGAGTTTGCCTTATAATCTTAACATAATGTAACCCTATAAAATGTCTCCAACTTCATGAGAAAAATAAGGATATAAACCTTGTTTATTTTACACTTTGTAATTTTTGATAGCAAGTGACTTAAAACATTGAGCTTTATCTGTGAACAAAAAGATCCTATCATTTGTGTCCATGGATAAATATGTATACTTTTATACTGTTACATGCTTTTTATACATTAAATTTGTATATATTTCTATGGCAAAATATTCATAGCTTTTAATTCACTCTCATGAAACTAAGGTTTTGCTGAATGTTTCTTACTAAATCACAAAACAAAAAAGATTCATCAAACAAAAACTCTATTAATGTAGAAGATATTACTTATCATCACAAAAAGTATATGACTCTCAGTAAGATATGTGTAGTTAGAGTATGAAAAGAGAAGAATGAAGAAATTGCCACAGCTGGTGACCCCTAATGAAAATAAATCTGTGGACTTATATTCTTTAAAATAACAACCCTCAGGTTGTTAGAGTTTAATTCCTCAGCTGGTTTTAATTGCTTGAATGTACTCTTTCAGGACTAGGTTCAATATAGTCCTGTATTGTCTCCACCCCACCCCCACCCCCAAAAAGGGGTAGAAACAAAAGGCTGAGAAGACACCCTGGAGAAATTAACTTTTACAGGACAAAATATGAAAGCTTAACTTTCATATAACAGCTTTAATGAGGGTTTCATAGATGACAATAAAAACTGCCATTTTATTATCTGTTAGCCATACTTTTAAAAATGTTTCCATTCTAAAAACTTAGCATTTCTTGAAAGAATTAAGTTTAGAAATTAAATGTGGGCTACCTCAAATCAATGAAATCAATGAAGGTTACATACCAAATTTATAATGGAATAAAGATATAGTAAATGAGAAAAGGAGTTTTAGTTAATTTATTTCTGACTTGACAAGCTTCACGCAAAGTATAACAAAATATATAGAAATACTTTGATTTTAAGTTCTGCCTAAATAACTGCTTTGATAGGTTTTAAAAATATTTAAAGCAGGATCCCAATTAATTTCCATGTGTGTGATCTTATATATGAGTTCATGAGTCATAGATGTTTTATAAACAGATGACTTCATATTTGTATAATTGCTTAATTCCAAAGTCACACAATTTATTAATACATTCATTCTAGATTAAAAGTAGATGGAAAAGACATTAAACTATCTAACTCAAACATAAAAACAACAACTTGGTTATCACTTTTATATGAGAATTCAGTGAGTTTTTCTTCCTTATAGGCATTATATATTTACAATACTTATGAATTTTAAATATATATATTTTTTTCCATGTATATTTTGAGAGAAAACATTTATCTTTATTTATTTCTTCCTCTTATTTCATTGACATTTTTCTGTTTTAAAAAATGTAAAACAGATTTCTATTTCTCTAAGGTTAAGATCAGAAAAGGATTTTAGAGATAACCTAGTCCAAGTGTAAAAAACTCAATTGCTTTAAGGGATCAGGCAAATAATGTATACAGTGCTGGGTACAGGAGTAATATATATGGCAATAGGGAGTGATAGGTACTGTGATGAGCTGGAAAGTACAAATACTCTAGAAAAGCATTCAAAATCAGAATCATTTATATAATCTGCTAGACAAATAAAGCACACCTTTAAATTATATTTGGTTCAAGTGCTGCCATATGTCAGTCCTGCATCATATTCACTTCCTACCAAAGTCTAGACTGCCTCAGTTACATTCCATAGGTATTCATCCTTCTGTACCTGACTACCTGTGGTGACAGCATAAATATGAGACAGCCCATTCCATTCTCAATAGCTCTAATTCCTGCTTGCATAAGATTTCTGTACTCATCTTGGCATATCCCTTACTCATTTAGTTAAAACATTCTTTGAGCACATACTATGTGACATCTACTAGGTAATGAAGATATAGTGGTAAAAAAGACCACAAGTATTCTGCTCCCATGGTCCTTAGATTCTATTAGGGGAGATAGTTGTAAACAGAGAAGAAATAAATGACCCTGATAACATTGAGAAACACTACAAGAAATATAATAGGTGATGATGTGATAGAGGTTCGTGGGTGGTAAGGAGTGGTTGGGAAATTAGTGTGGAGGTCAAGAAAGGCCTAAATTGTGAAGGGGACACTGATGCAGAGACTTTAGTGGGGAGAAATTTCAACCACATGAAGCTATTCAGAACAGTGTGTTGTAAGTACACGAAATAGCAGTACAAAAGCAAAAATGTTAGAATGTTCAAATAAGAAAAAAACATTGTGGCTACAACATAGTGGGTAAGTGGTCGAGGAGGTCACACAGGTAAGCAGAGGCCAAATTACAAGGCCCTGTAGAACATGGCAAAGACTGGATTTTTTAATTTTAAGTACAATGGAAAACATTGGAGGGTTTTCAACAGGAAAGTGCGTGTTCTGATGTGTATTCAAAAACATCATTATGGCCTCCATGTGAAGAATGGACTTCAAAAGTGGAAGCAAGGAGATTAATTGGTAGGCTGTTGAAGTAGTACAGGGGGACACAATGGTAGCAGTGGAGATGGAGCAAAGAGTTCAGTTTACATTTTGTATGTAATCATAACAAGTTTTTCTTATGCCTTGGATTTTAGGGGTGAGAAAAGCAAATCAAAGACAACATCTAGGTTTATTGCCTAAATAATTGAGTAGATGGTGCCATTTCTGAAGATGTAACAAAGAAGGGAAGGAATATTGGGGGAAAGGGACTAAGAGTTTGAAATGTTCATTTTCGGTTTGAGATAACTGCTTACACACCAATTAGAGAAATCAAGCAGGTAGTAACAGTTCACAAGGAAAGGTGGGTTGGAGGCACAGATCTGAGAGTAATTTCATATAAATTGTATTGAAAGTAAGGGCTGACATGAAATCTCATATGTATAGAGATAGCTAAAGAAGTATAGAAGAAATGATGTTTCTTTAAACAGATCTGTAAATTCAGATTAAAATGTCCGGTTTCACTGTTTCACATATAGCATGGAACTCAGTCCCTCAGACTCCTACTTGCCCTTTTCTTAATATACTATAATTTCATACTTGGATACATCTTGATCTTCATAGCATTTAGCTCTAAAATGTTATGTTCCTAAATCATCTCAGCACCTTCTCACAAATATACCCAAGACTCTCTTGTCATACTTCATTCTAGGCTGAACCGTTGAGGATTTTAAGACATTTTCAAAGAAAGAAGACAGAATTTAGATCTGTTTTGATTTGTTTTATTATTATTACTACTAATAGCCAAACAGAAAAATACATGTATTTCCTATAGCTTAAGGTGTGTGTTTATGAAGTAATTCCTTTTTGTGTTTTTAAAATTATCCAACAGAGTACAAATTGATATTTTCAATTTTGTTGCATTTTTAATAAGGCTTCTGAAGAAAGAGATTTTGTATGATTATTTGGGTGTGAAAAAAAGTGGCCCTGGGTTTTGTGATAACAGAGGCAAGTAGTCTGACTCTAGAGTAAGAAAATGAGACAAAGTGGATGAAGAAATGACCGGGTCATATGAAATCAACCTTGGAGCCACTTTCTGTTCAGTTTGAGTTCAGTATCAAGAAACATTAAAGTATGTCATTTCAGAATTTTCTATACCATTTATTTGTTCATACAGAAGGAATTTAAGAAATTGTTGTATACTATTACACGGACAACTGTTTTGTCTTATGGTTATGACTCATGATCAAATCTAAAAAGTGATGAATAAATCCCATTTCCATTCATAATTTATTTTAAAGGATTCATTTACAATGCTTTTCTCAAAGAATCAGAAATTTAAAGTCATAATTCTACTGCTGAGATTATTGATATATCAGAAGAAAAAACTATAAGCTTTATTTATAATAGCTTCTATCATTTGCTGACCTTACTGCACAAAATTCCAAAATTTTTCCATTATAATATCTAAATCTTAAACCCCTCCAAGTGGTTTATTTACATAATGTTCCAGGTGAATATGCTAATATACTTCTCAATGAACCCATAAGCCTATTTTTCAGGGAGAAAAATATCAGTGGGATGAGCCCTTTTGTTCATGTTGAAATATGTTCAAATATGTTAGAAATTAAAATGCAAACCTATATTTATGAATAAGCCATAGCATTTTTATAAGACAGCTGGATATAATGTGTATATATAATAATATAACGGACTGAAAAATATTATGATTGAATATAGTCAGATGATTCTAATCACACCGAAGTTTACTGGATATATATCAAAGCTGACACAGCAGGTAACCTGAGGGTCCAATTTTATGTTGAGTTTTTCAAAGATTGTGAAATGATCCCAAGTTATAGTTTTGCATTATCTACTAACAGAAAGAGGGAAAAATTGCTTTCATCCTGAAAAATTCATACCAGGATTATGTTCCTACTAGAGGGTACAATAAAATTCACATTCCATAAATATTTTCTTGAAATGTGATCTCAATAAATCTTATGTGTCTTGCACATAAGTGCTCAAAAAAGTGTTGGTAGGCAAATGGATCTATAAGCAAATAGAGCAAAGGATGAAGGAAAATTATACTGACACAATGAACATTAAGAATTTGAGTGAGGGCCCCAAGAGGGTAAGATGACAGGGGGATTAATGTAAGAATGCTATGTCAAGGGAAACACTAGCAGTAGTGTGGTAGAAAATTGTACTACACTATGAATCAAAGAGCATTAGTTTGAGTTTCAACTCCGTAACATTCAAGAAGAGCAAATATGACTAAGACATTACCTTTGAATAATATGATGCACAATGCTTTGTCATTGACTGAATTGCGTGACCATATATCCTATATCTATGTTAGGAGCTCAGCATAAGTATGTTTTAATATGCAATATAAAAGATATTTGAGGGATTTTAGTGAAATAAGATTAAAATAATGTATGTATATAAATTTACTTTATAGCTACAAAGCACTACATGAAGAATAGGTATTGTTACATGAACATTGTTATAACTACATCTTGGAGAACAAACCTGGTTTCTGAATATGTAGTAATCTTCCTTAAATCATATGTAGAGTGTGATCCCATTGTCCCTAGGATTTTAAATTATTCCTGGGTTAGCAGAATTTTAAAACTTGCTTTAAGTTATGGTTTACACCATCTAAAAATGCCATTTATTGTAAGATACATCATAATTTAATCTATCATTGAGGGGAAAACTCTGCCCAGTATACTTTGACATAATATTGAGATGTGAAATACCTATCACAGAGATGTGAAATGTGAAAAAAATATGTATCTTAGAATCCGTGAAATAAGGTATTTGATGATTTTTCTGTGAGAAGTTTTCTTTATGATCAACTTCAGGAACCCATTAATATATATGACTATTGTAAATCCCATTGAAATATTTACTTGAGAGAAGAGATCTGGAGACTCTGAGTGCAATCTCAACCCCATTAATCATGCTATATTCATCACAGCATGTTCTGTGATAGAGGACTATTCAAAAATAACTTAAAAGCACATGTTTCCATGAAAGAAAATATACTTTAGTTTTGGTAGAACTTTGCACTCCCTACTTGTCTTCTTCAGAAAGATAGGCCTGGCTACCATTATTTCAGCTCAGTGCTTCTCCCTGAAGCTTTTCCTGATCTCTCTATCAAATCTGCCCTTATCTTCTATGTGATAAGAATCTATGACAAACACCTCTACAGTGTGTTTTCCTGTCTGGATAAAATCTGCCTTGTGGCTTATTATTGGGATACATCCTGAAACAATCTTTTTTTCTTTTCCATGTGAACACTGGAGATGGAGGAAGTGCTAATATTCCACATGTTACTTATCTGAGGTATCTGGGAATCTATAGCAAAACATTCTTTACATGATCCCACAGCTCTGTATATAAAGGATTCTCCATAGACCTGAAACAAGAGAATATACAGAAAAGACTGGATTTTTTTTTTTTCTGATTTAAGCCAAATGCCAAATCCCAAGATAATGCATTGTGTGTTACTTCACAAATCTTTTGGTGAAATGCTACTTTTAGCATATGTTAAGAGATGTTTAGTGGTGGTGGGGGGGAGAAAATGTTGTCAAACATATTTGGTATGTGTAGAAAAAAGAATAGTGACTTTTGAAATGGAACAGAACTGATTATAAGTCATTGTCCTCCAAGAGTTCTCCTCTCTCAAATGGAGACAATGACAATTCTCTCAAAGGTTTATTGTGAATAAACATTTGATATAATGCATAGAGCATTATGCCTGCCCTAAAATAGGCAATATCCTGTGAACTCCCAATGGTTTCACTCCAGTTTTGTCAATCCTTTTGAACATTCAGACATAAAATTTTTGACTCTTAGAACATATAGGCAATAATGAGTGATGCAAAGTAGGGAGGTTCACAATTTGTTCCTTAGATGTCTAGTGGGTCTGTGAAAGTGGCCCAATGGCCACCCTGTGAAGGGATGAGAGTTCTGAGAGTTCTGACTCTTAGCAAGCTTTGCTTTTATCTGTTTATCCATCTATACACCAAGGACTCTAGTCAAGACTTGCCCTAAAGTCTACAGTCATATACCCAACTGCCTCATCAACAACTACTTTGATGTTTAACAGGCATCTGATTTTAACACGCTTAAAACCAAACGCACAATTCCTCAAACCTCCTTAATTTACCTTTCCACGCTTCCTTATCTCACTGAATGGCAACATTATTCTTCCGGTTGTTCAGGCCCCAAATTCCTGAGTTATGCTCAACTTTGTTCTCTCACATACTGCATTCAATCCATTAGTAATCTCTTTGGGCTTTTTCTTCAAAATAATATCCCAATCCCTTGAATTATCATCAGCTCTCCAGTACACATTCTAGCCCAAGGATTACTGAAATGACATCCTAACCGGTATCTCTTCTTCTACTTTACCTCCTTCAACCTGTTTAACTCATAGCAGCAGTGTGTTTCTTTCAAAAATAAGCCATATCTTGAAGGTCCTCTGCTCAAAATCTTCATTGGCTTCACATCTCTCTTAGAGGAAAACAAAAGGTTTTGCCATAGTTTAAGGGTCTATCTAATCACAGGTGCTGGTTCCCACTCTGACCTTGTCTCCCTTTTGCTAACTCAATTCTAGTCACTCTAGCCTCACTGTGGATGCTCAAGCACTCCAGGCTCATGCCTGCCACAGAAACTTTTGATAACTAGTGACTCTACCTGGAATGTTATGCTCCCCAAAACTACAGAATGTTGCTTCTCACTTCTTTCTGCTCTCTGCTCAAACAACGGCTTATCAAAGACCTTGCTATCCAGTAATTTAAAATGGCTGACACATATTCCTAGATAACTTTTTCTGCTTTGTTTTCTTAATAGATCTTACCACCTCCTATGACAGTATGCACTTATTGACAATGTTTTTTTTTTTTTTTGCCTGTAATCTCTACATATCCTAAAATGTAAGATTGAGAAGAGCTGAGGCATGTCTGTTTTGTCCAAGGTCGTATCTCTGGCACCTACAATAATGCTAGAAACACAGTAGGTACTCAATAAATATTTGTTAAATAAATGAATGGGTAAATGGATCAAGATTATGCTTATTTCAAATGACGTATTCTGGTGCCTAAGTAAGATTTTTAAAAATCATGAAAACCTCTGATTTCTACATAGGTTGGTGATACCCTTCTGAATTGTAACTATGCTTAGCTAGAGTTTTAAAATTAATTTTTAGCAGACTGAATAAATATAAAATAGCATATCCATTTTTAGCATATTCAAAAAAGGAACAGAATAAATTGTGTACACTGTCTTTGCATGATTTAAATCAGTTCTGTAAATCACTAACAAGTACATAGGTAGCATGCAGCAAGGATTTAATGAATGCTAGCTAACTGTTATTGTTTGTATACGTAATTGTCTTTCCTATGCATGTGTTATTGTTGTTTATTTATCCTTTTCAGGTATTGGAGATATAGTGAAGAAATGAAAACCATGGATCCTGGCTATCCCAAACCAATCACAGTCTGGAAAGGTATCCCCGAATCTCCTCAGGGAGCCTTTGTGCACAAAGAAAATGGTATGCAACATGTGCATTATATATTTCATGAGCTTACTAAGTATTTGAATAATCTATCCTGCTTGTTCATTATGTTAAATGATTAGAAAGTAAAATACTAGGGCTATCTCATATTATATTTATATAAAATTTCCTTCATAGATTTATATTTAATATTATGCTCAAGATGTTTTTTAACCTCAACCTATTTTAGTTTATAAGAAACAAAAAGTAATTTTAAAAAAATGAAGAGTGTTAATTCCTTTGAAGTAACCTCACCTATTTTCTACTAAAATTCATGTAAAGATAATAATAACAGACATATGTGGAACAGGAGCTGGTCACAAAGAAGATATGTTATAAATGTGGGCTGAGGATTGTACAACATGTTGAGGATTATAATTTTTCATGTGTGCCTTTGGCCTATAGTGTCAGCAAACAAGAAAGATCCCAGCTCAATACAGTAAGGTTAGAGTAGATGCATGATTGCTTAATAACAGAAACAGATCACAGAGCTGCCTTGCTCTCCATCTCAGGATTCGGGATTCAGTCAGATCCTAAGGGAAGTTAGCCAAGCAATGGGTAATTGATGCTCCTGTATCTGTTGGGTAAAGTTTGAACTTTTCTCTCCACATTCAGGGATTAGTAAGTAGAAATAAACCATAATAATAATAATTCAAAATAAAATTTATACACAATATTCCAGAAAAAAGGAAAGTGACATCAAACTGAAATACAGAGAAAAAGAAAATGCCCTCTCAGATGATTTATAATAGGAACCAGAAGAAAATAATACATTATGTGGGTCCTATATAGCATGAAAAGTCTATAACATATGTGCAACAAGAACAAAATAAACATCATTTGCAAGAGCAAAATTAAGTGCATCTGGGGGAGGAATATCAAAAAAAATTAATGAAGAAACAGGGAAAAATGAAAAATCGACACCACCCACTGAAAACAATGGCTGATCATCAGCAAACTGCCAGAGTTTAAGAAAGCTTTACACTGAGTACAAGCTTGAAGGAACTGACACCCAGGATGATACCAATCAGAAAAATCAAACACAAACTGTGTTTTGACCATTGTTATATGTAATTTATACTACATTCTGTGTAATGATATCCCACAAGTAAAACACTGTATGCTAAGTCAAAAAGAACCTTGAAGCCCTGATTATAGCACTTACTGGAATTATAGTTTTTTTGTGTATTCTATTGGTTCAGAGAATTAAAGGACCAAGTTAAGATATAGCCGGTATGTGACAAAAGCAGAAATCCACAGGAGAGGAGAGATTGAGATGAAACATATCTGTCTGAGATAAAAAGGAAATCAATAAGAAAATAAAGTTACAATGCAGTCAAATTGGAGACAGTAAAACCATATCAATATATGGCAAAAAACTCCACAAACTATGCAGATGTAGAAGACAAAAAAGTGAAATATAATCACAGGGAAAGCAGAAAACTGAGATGATCCCCTAAAATTAGAGCTGTAACCAAGAATCTAAGGGGGAGAGGAGATTTCTTGGGGTTAGATTAAAGGGGGTTGTTTCAGCCCAGATAAAACCAGCTCTATCTTACATTTACAGAAGTTCTACCACTGCTCTAGACTGCCCACAATAAAAGTTATCACACACTATACAAAAATATATGCAAAGAAAATTAAGCCAAGATCTTATCAGTGATTAAGTATAGCAAGTTTGATAAAATTTTTTCAATTTCTTTCCTTTATTAATATTCTAAAATGAATATAACTTTTATAATAAAAATAACTTTTAAAATAAGTAATAATTATTTCAAAAGATTGAAAAAGTATGCATAACCTTAATTCCTTAGTATATTAACTGTTTTTATTTTCCCTGTTTCTATTTGCAAGTCCATTAAAATTTGAGATTTGATTCAGGTTCTCTGGAAATAAATCATAATTATATAAAGGTAACAAAAAATCTTCTGGCTGCATCTTGTCCCATGATTTTTCATATTCTTGTCCATCTGAAAATAATATTTGTTTAGTATTAATGGTTTCCTTACATTCAGAATTTAATATTTTCTTTTCACATGGCAAAGAATAACTTTGTAAAGTACTGGCAAAAAAACAAAGCATGTTGGAAAAACCAGTGCTTACAAACGACAAAAAACTGCAGATGAAACTTCAACACATCTATGTCTTCTGTACCTTACCTGGTCCAGCTCCTTCTTTAATATCCTTCAACATTGAGATGACTTTTGATCTTTCAGGAATCCTTGAATATCCTTTTTAGTACACCATCCCTTGCACTCAAAATCTCATATTACAACAATCAATAAATTTATATGCCTGTTTGTTATCCCCTCTAGTGTAAACTCTTCAAATGCAGTTACATAGTAACCATTCAATAAACATTAGTTGTTGAAATTAATTTTATCCCTTCCATTACTCTAGACCTTCACTCCCTTCAGTGAAGGAGATCTCCTATTTGTTTGAAACCCTTGTTCTGTAGGGTAGCGACATTAATCAATCTGGAACGTCTTAGCCTAGATAGTCTACCAATAGCAAATTCTCCACTTTTAATTCTCTATTCAAATCTCATGCTTGTGTTTTTTTACCTTGAACTCAAATTTTACACAACTTCTTCCCTTATGTTTTTTTAGAAGAGCAAGCTCAATTTATTGAGTAAACGCACTTATATTTATATAAATATAAATAAATGTATATACTTAAAGTAATTCCCTATAAGGATAAGTCCATGCACATGATACTTGACAGTCATAAAATCAGAGGTGATAGAGCAATGAAATGTTTTTTCTAATTCTTCACCCTTCCACCAAGGTAGGAATTTCTTCCTAGGAATCTTCTCCTTATGGAAGTTTTCAAAAAAAAAAAAAAAAATCCCAGAAGCTTAAAATTGAGCTATAGATTTTTGAAGATGTTTTCATATTAAGGTGGAATATGCCTTCCTATAATACCTGTTGATATTAATTCTGCCACCTTGGCCAATGAAATGTGAATATGTGGTGCGATTTACTGACTTCCCACCATCTATCAGCTGTGCTACATAAATTTATCTAATTTAATTGTCCAACACAAATACCTCTTTACCTCATTTATAATTATTTATGAATGAGGAAAACAACATCAGCTAGTTTAATTAACTTACTCATGGTCATGAAAGTGGTGATATTATATGTCTACGGTTTGAAACTAGACCATTCTAGCCTCACTGAATTGCTCTAATGCACTCTCTCCAAAGAGGAAAAATTAAAACATCTTTTCCTACATTATATCATTAAGGTAATTGACAATCTGTCATGTCAGGCCAGATTTTTCATTTTGTCACATTAGATATACCTTAGGCTTTCTCAGAATGTAGTTTCCTAATCCATCATCATCTCAGTTTTCACCTGTAACCATCTTAATTTAACAATTTTCTTATTTTCCTCTTTATTTTTAGCCCCTGAAAATAGCTACAATAATCCAAATGATATTTGACTTATGCTACATATATATATATATATATATATATATATATATATATATATATATATATATATATATATATATATGAATTATTTCTTCTTGCTTTTGACAGTGTTTTAAGCAATGGCATGAGTTTTTAACTTATATTAAAAGTGTAGTAAATAATCACTGCATTTACCCGCCTTCAAATCTCTAAGTTACTTGCTGTCAAGCCCTGCCTCCTAGGTATTCTATATTCTCTCCTTAGAAAATGCAATTTTAAGGTTAATACAAGATTCTGCTTTAACACTGCTGCATTTTGTTTTACTGATTACAGCTCCATTTTTAGCCTGTTAAAATAGTTTGACTCTTGATTCTGTTGGTGTATTAATTCTCTACCCCGACCCTCACTCTCTGTTAAAATCTATATGTGGGATTCAAACAAATACTTTCACAAGACCCAGGTTATTCATTCACATTTGTTAAACATTAATAAACTTTTTACTAATAAATATACAATAGTGGAAAACAGAGAGAACACACAGGCACTGCCATGCAGGATCTTCTATGAAGTTATAACAAGACAGCTATGGTAGACAATTTCTCCTTACATTTTAGGACTAAGCAATAGAACAGTCACCAGTGAAAACCAATCAAATACAAGGAAAACAAAAAAAGTCATCATATAATTCATTACAGCCTAACTGACTTCTACCTCAGAATTTCTCAAAAATGATACTTCAGGTAAGAGTTCATCTGAAGTTTCTACTCTTAGTAAGCATAACATCTACAAGATTATAACATCAAAGCTACTCACAAAAGAAAAAAAAATGAGTAGATAAACGATAAACGTTTCTTCAACACACTGATATTTCATAAATGTTTAAAAAAAATTATTGAATGAGATGAATTCTTCAGGATCAATGTTTGACAGATTTCTATTACCAAGATTTCAGGCTACTTCTTTTCAATTACTTTTATTCTCTTGACTCCTGACTAGATTTCTTACCTCTAACAAGTGTATTCAGCCAACTACAATTCTACTGTATATGGAGTGTGTTAATATAAAACTTGGCCTGCAGACATGATAAATATGAAAATGGAAACTTCTGAATTTTTATATGATACCCAGTAGTTTCATAGTAATTAGCTTTGACTAAAAATTAAAGATGAGGACACTTCCAGCTGCTGGTTTCCAGTTTACAAATATAAGAAGTACATTCACCTGTCTGCAAGGTCTGTTTCATTCTAGATCAATGCCATTATTCAACTATAATCCTCTAATGAACTTTATTTGGCAGGCCCTCGACATTTCTTTATCCAAGCTTGTTGAGGAATTACACTGGAGTTCATTAGTGTGGTCAAATACCATCTCCCTGCAGAAAAATTTGAATCTACATACACCTGTTTTCACTTGGCAAGTTGTTCTGACTGCAAAACTGCCCTTCAAAACTAAAAGCAATAGCCAATTTTCATGGCATTGAACAGAATTATTTCTAGAATGAAGTGACCTGAAGTGATGGTCTATCCTAGCTGAAAGTTTTTGAGAGATGTAAGAGTTTTTTGTTGTTATTGATTTAGGAGTGCGGTCTATCACCACCTGTGATGTTGAACCAAGGAGTATTTGTGAAAAGACAAAAATCTCTAAAGGACCTGGCCTTAGAAAAATCATTAAGATTCAGGCTCTAAAGCTAGACCAAGATTTAAATCCTTTTTTCAACAGGACTAGGGCATATCATTTTATCTCTGAGCTTCAGTATCTTTGCCTGAAAAGTATAGGTAACTAATTCTACCTGACAGAGTGTTTATGAGGATTAAAAGATGTCATTTACTAAGTTTTTAACACAGTGATTCTTCCATAATAAGTGCTCAATAATAAAGGGGAAAAACCCTCATTAATGATTATTAACTCAAAAGTAGGCATACTATTCAAAATTAGATATCTCCCAAAATATAGTTTTTAAGTGATTATAACATTAAAACATTTCTTATTTTCTTGAATTTTATCTCAAAGTCACAAAGAAACTTGACATGAAAGAGATATGGACAGAAAGAAAAACCTGGGCTTGTTCCCAGGAAAAAAAACCAAAAGTTAAGAGAATAGTTCTAAGAAAAACACATATTTGTAGTTTAATTGTCACAAGTTTACAAATCTATTATCTGCATCCATAATGTTTTGGAACATAAATCATATGTGTTGCTAAGTTACTTGAGCCTTCTACATACTACCTCCTCCCCCATGAAATATATGTTAGTTGGAAGTATTAAAGATAGAATTATAGATATTTTTGTACTCTATTCATCCTTTACTCTAAAAGGATTAATAATAGCTTTAGAAGTTCTGTAAAATGTAGCTAGGTGATAAAACTTTAACATAAGCTAAGTAAATAAGAAAGTTAAATAATGAGGACAAAAGAAGAGACAAAATGGGCATGGCCTAGAGCTGAAAAAGGTTACTGCAGAAAATACAATAAATACCTATTTAATTATTAAAATTCCTAGCATACAAAGGAAATCACCTCTAGTTTCGTGATTTATGATTTCTTGTGATTTCTTTTCCAAATGACAAAAACAAACTTGTTCCTTAGGAGGAGTACAACTATTCCTGATGCTAAGATGATTAGAAATTTCCTTTCAGGTGTTTCATGGAGACACCTCCTTATGATGTATTGCACAATGTCCTCAATAGCTGCATGAGGGCAAACAGGGCTTCTGTTTATAAGGCTGTTTCAGCATCTTTCAATACAGGTTGATACTCTCACACTAATGTGTAATTCTGTACCAGCAATCCTATAAGCGAGCAACAGGATGAAGTTCTCTTTGCAGTGTAGACTAGGAGTAGATGTATAAAGCATGGTCTTTCAACAACTCTGTGCAAATATTATTTCTCTTTCAGCTGAGCTTTCCCTAGGCATTTGAGGGCACAGTTTCTGGAGCACAAGAACCAGATCCATTTCAATAGACAGCTGATCTGGGAATAGTGTTTTCTTCCTACAAAAATTGAGTGTCTTTAACATACATCTTTTAAGTAGCCTATTTAATTAAATGTCTATACATATACACTTTTACAAATAAGTGGTTCCTGTGTGTGTGTGTTTTCCCCCCACCAGGCTTTACGTATTTCTACAAAGGAAAGGAGTATTGGAAATTCAACAACCAGATACTCAAGGTAGAACCTGGATATCCCAGATCCATCCTCAAGGATTTTATGGGCTGTGATGGACCAACAGACAGAGATAAAGAAGGACACAGCCCACCAGATGATGTAGACATTGTCATCAAACTGGACAACACAGCCAGCACTGTGAAAGCCATAGCTATTGTCATTCCCTGCATCTTGGCCTTATGCCTCCTTGTATTGGTTTACACTGTGTTCCAGTTCAAGAGGAAAGGAACACCCCGCCACATACTGTACTGTAAACGCTCTATGCAAGAGTGGGTGTGATGTAGGGTTTTTTCCTTTCTTTCTTTTCTAGGAGTTTGTGATAACTTGAGATTCAAGACAAGAGCTGTTATGCTGTTTCCTAGCTAGGAGCAGGCTTGTGGCAGCCTGATTTGGGGCTGACCTTTCAAACCCAGAGGGTTGCTGGTCCTGCACATGAATGGAAACGCACTCATGGGGAAGCTTCCATGATGCACAGTACTTGCCGTTCTTCAGTCCTTTGTCTTTTTTTGTCATTCAGTTCTAGGCCTTTCCTCTGCACGCTCAATGCCCAGTAAATTTTCAGGATTACCTAAAGAGAAAAAAGAAGAAAAGATTCTTCTTAAAGGTTTCTAATATGTTTTTTCTGATGTCTGAGCCCATTTCTGGGGGAAAAAAGCAAAAGAGAAAACCCACAAATTTTTGCTTTACAGCAAGGAAAAAGAAAAGCTTAAACAAAAAACCCACAATTGAACGTTCAGGAAAGTGTGAAGACCCAAAACAGCTTTGTCTCCAAAGAAGATAGCTCTCTGACTGCTATAGACAGTCTCCTACGCTTCGTTTTTGTCAGGTGGGAGACCTGGAATACACATGCAGGACTTTAGACTGTTGGGACAGCCATTTTCCAACAAACAAGGGGCCAAAATATCTGCAATATTGTAACAGCCTTAATACTACATCCATTTTTCGTTTTATACAGCTGTTCTCAGCTATGTTTTCAATGTTTCATCACATTTATATTCACAGGTATATTCAAATGGGACCTTTTAATTGTTTTGAAGTGTTTCTAAACCTCTTCCCGCCACCTTATCCCTACATCATTGTGATAATCTCCCCAAGTTGTATTAGGCCACTGCCCCAGGCCTTCCATGGGTCTGTCAGGAGTATTCATTATAAGTGGAGCAAAAAGCAGTATGTCTTTAAAGTGGTTTAAAGTGACAGTTATTTTATAAGGATATGTGACACTAGTAATACATTGGTGTAACCCTTTGAGAACTATCAAATCAGCTTTCAGAGTCTTAGGATCTGGTAAATTATTGAACTGGGCAATGGTAAAAACAGGCACATGTTCAAGAATTTCAGGTTTTTAAAACAGATATCCTATAACCCCATGTAATTTTTAAGTGATTCACACTACTACATAAATGCATTTATAACAAACAGAAATGATGTTACTTGCCAAAAATTTTCTGGCAAATAAAAAAGTATTTTATTAAATATCTTGTAAGAGTGAAATTTTATTTGAACAACTGATTATAACAGCCTGTCTTTGTTGTTGTTGTTGTTAGACACAACACACAACACAATTTCTGTTTTAAAATCCATTGCATGAAAACTCAATTTGCCGTGGAAGATGCCGTAAGCATTGCCATCTAAAGAATGAATTAAAATGATGACTCTGAGATTGCATGAATATCCTCCACTGTATTAGCTATCTATCGAATGTCAACCATAGTTCTCAAAGGGTTAGTGTGGCTTCTGGCATTTAGCCATCCATTTGATAGCTGACAGAGCCAAGAGACCACCAAAGCATTTCATTGTTGAGTGTAATTTGTCCTAACAGCAGTATTGTCATTTTCACGTGACCTGCAGAGCAGGTTTGTATCAATATTTTTTTCCTAGAGAAAAGTCAGCAACTGACAGACCTCTTAATTGATTTTCAGGCGCTGCTTCTTGCAGTGAAAGGCTTTACAGCCACTGGGCTGTGAACTTATTAGAGATGGTCAGAACGAATGCACCCCATGAGTCAGACATTGGCTTTGTGTGAAAGCCAGCTTTTGAGGGGATTAGATTTTGAAACAATGAACAGCTTGCCTTGAAGTTGATTATTGATCTGTTGACTGTCATTAACAAAAACTTAAACATTATCTTCTGTGAAAATTTTCCTTGAAGAGTCCTGTTCTATGTCTTTGCCCTTTGACCTTTAACTTGCAAACTGGCACAGAGGAAATCTTGTGTTGCTTCTCCATTGGAGTGTTAATTGTTCTCTAAATACCTAGTAATCATGAGCTGTTTCCTTAGAGTGGAGAGAGAAGGAGTGTTGATGGTGGATCTGCAGATGGACACTTTGCTCTTTACACGCACACTTTAAAAATGACCTATAGGTAGAAGTGACTTTTAGTTTTCCTGTAATATAATTTCAAGTCTAAATTCATCATTTTAGTACAAATATAGAACTATGGGGGGAAAAAAACTCAAAATACTTGAAAGGCCAGTGTGGCTTTTATATAAAGCAGGAATTTTATACTAGTGAAAATTTCTTACTCATTTGCTAATAATACACATTTCCAGATGATTTTAATGAGTGTAGGTATACATTCTTATTTGGAAATGGATGGTTTGGCTGCCTTGAATTTGTATTTATACTCAACATAGCATGAAAATTAGAATGCCTCTCAGTTAAACTACATGTTTATGTTTTGGTTGGGGAAAATATTTTGTAATCATGGATGGCATGTTGCAAAGCCTTGCAGATTGTTATTTCTTACAACCTGAACATAAAGTATGGCTAAGAAAAAAGGATAGTTAAAAAAAGTAATGGCTAATGGCTTTACAGCAAAACATTATGCAATGCAGACTGTATTTTGACAAGATGATGGAGATTATGTGTGTGAAGGCCAAGAAAGCAAGGGGAGAGGACAAGAATTAGCCCTGTAGCTTTATTTCAGTGCTTCCATTCTAGACAATGCTGGTATTATAAAGAGTGGCTTCTACTGCGCATGGAGCAAGAACTATATACATAAGCTAATTTATACAATGTTTGCCTGGGGGAGGGCTTAATCATTTTAGAGTCTGATGCCAAGAAAAAAAAAAAAGACTGGAAATTGTATTTTGCTGAAGATTGAAATGAGTAACTATGTCATTTGGGGACATATGTAAATCATTGGGGAATTCCATCAACCTGCATTGAAAATTGATTTTTTTTTTCCTCTAAAATGAGAAAGAAACTAAAGAAGCAATCTTTTGCCTCTTTACTCATTTGTCACAATATCCTGATTCATCAGAAGACAGATATACAAGGGCTAGAAAATAACCATAGCATTAAGAAGGGAAACACTCTATCATTAAGCTTGAATTCTGGAAATGTCATAGATAAGTGTTGGGTCATATTTTCCTCAATATGAGATGAGATTTATGTGATAAGAAAAGGCATATATGGCTTCTCTCTTTATTAGAACATTTAAATTTTCAGGTTGTGAGACTACAAGAGATAAGAAAATATTAAGTACAACATAATCACAAACATTGGGATTCTATTTGCTTATTTTATGCCAGGCACTTTATGGTTGCTGACTTCTCTTCCACTTGGGGTTTGGGGAAAAATGTCAATCCTAATGGAATAGTGAAAGGGAGAGCGACTAATTGGTCTAGCACATAAGAATAGTGATTCAAAAACAATGTGAATAATAAATAAAACAATATAATGTACAAGTTCAGTATCAATAGAGATATACAACATATCAAATATTTTTCAACATTCTATCACTGATAGCATGGAAAGTTCAGACCTAGGGTTTCCTAAATTGAAATGAAAACACATTCACAATGACAAAAAATAATTCGCCTTCAGTTTCATTATTTCTCATTACTTTAATATAAACATAAACGTAAACAAGGTAATGTTTCTTACATAAATTAACTATATTATAATTTTAGCCAAATATTATTTTTCTATATATTATTAACTGGACTGAATGAAGTATTAAACAGCCAATCAGTCTGTGTTCTCTATGAAGCAGTTAAGCCACAACAGATCTGTGGAAGAAGTTGTGAATTTAACTACTGACCTGTTTCAGAACAAAGTGTCTTCTGACATGGCATCAGAACAGGTGAATACAGATGCTCTTTACAATCACAAAGGTAACGTGCATAAATTAGAGAACATTATTTGATACTAGCAAAGACAACTTCTGTTATAAATCAGAGGGCAAGACTTTTCTGAATTAGATGTAATAAATTACTAAGTAATAATTTACAAAAAAATAATTACTGAGTAATAAAGGATAGAGACTGATTTACTGAAACAAGCAAATGTTACTTTTACTATTCAGATTGCTTGTAATCTTTTTCTATTGACATATAATTTGTTTGTTTCACATACTAGATACTTGTTTTTATTCACTTTCTGTGGGTGATTTAAAAAACACAATGTGGTGGATGAGAACATTGCCCAACTTCACTGGTATTTCCAATACATGGATGATGTGTATATACGGGATCCTAGGGAAACTAATATAATACTTTCCACTTCTACATATTATGCTGTTATCTAGTATGCTACAAATACACACCCACACTTTGTGGATCTTATAGTAGAATAAGCAGTGTGGCCATATTGACTAAATTCAGTGTGCTACCTGAAAAGGAATGGATGTTATAATCAAATAGACTGAGTTAACACAAAAGTCATTAAAATAATCTTTTTCTTTTTAAGTTTTGGAATTATTTCCAAAAACTAATAAAGGCAGTGGTTTACTGATAGTATTGAGTCTGTGAGACTGTAACATATACTGAAACAACCTCATGGCTGGTGGTGAAATCTTTTTTAGCAAACACAGCAGAGAGTTCATTGAACTTTTGATTCTCTCAAGAACACGTTCCAAAATATCAGATGTCAAACAGAACATGCCGTCTCAACCAAAAATGTTAAATTCAGATAAGCCATTATAAATAGTCATGAGTACAATCTTATGATATTGAAACCAAACCAACAATCTTATGATATTGAAACCTTTTGAAACCAAACGAACAATCTTATGATATTGAAACCTTTTGAAACCAAAAGGTTTCATGTCAATAATACTAGAAAATCTAACCATTTCATTGCATCTCATGCACCTTCCTGACTGATTTATTGTGATCACAGTTTATAACTGCCAGAGCATATGTATCTATGTTATAGAGTCCATGTTGCCTAGTAGGGAACCATAGCTACATCAGAGAAGTTATATTTAAAAAATTAGAACTTCCTAAATATCAGAAAAACTTCATAATAAAGAATGCAGTAACCAGGCATAGCACCACATGATAAATATGAATGCTAAATG
Organism: Balaenoptera physalus; assembly: GCF_965194825.1. Lineage (NCBI taxonomy): Eukaryota > Metazoa > Chordata > Mammalia > Artiodactyla > Balaenopteridae > Balaenoptera > Balaenoptera physalus. Next base: position 31,628,346 of record NC_138895.1, on the reverse strand, counting down.
TTAAATTTATCATATATTATGAAAATTAAAGAAGAGGAAATATGAGTCTTTTGTAAAATAAAAAAACATCATATAGCACTCCTTAATACAACTGGAAAATTTACTTTAGCAAGTATAAAACTAGTAGAACAATGCAACTTCAGGCTCTTCACACTAGTGATGAGTATGTGATATATCAATGTATATAATTAGACAGTGGTCATTAGCTGTTACCCTGCATAAACACATCTGATACTCATGCATTGCCTTCTAGGCTAAAAATGTCAAAGTTAGATATTCAGTAACCTCAGTTGGAAAGATCAACATAATGTTAGAATCTCCTGAGAAAAGCCATGTCCCTAGGATAGAAATTTACCTCAATAATCATGTAACACAAAACACTTGGCAGAGTAGCAAAGAAGTTGCCTTAGTGTTTCAGTCTCATCTAATTGTAACCGTTGTCTTTCATGTACTACTCAAATCATTTTTCATTTGTTTACTTTGGTGTAATTTTGAAATGATTCTGATATTTTCCAGGTCAAATTAATAACATCCAATTACAAATATCTCTTCCAACATTTTATACATATATCTACATTGAAATTTAAACCAATAGTATATAAAGCCTAAGAATGAACATTGATTTGACAAATTCACAGAAATTGAGTGAAAAACAGATGTGATATTGCAAAATTTCTGTCAATTTCCTGGTAGAATACTGAAGTATCAGCCTTCAATTTTTAAACACAACTGTGAGCTTATAACTGGACATGTCATGCATTATTTTTTAGAACAATGCTAATTCTTTATACTAAGTAAGGGTATAAGATCGTGAGTGCTGTAATGCAGCACCTCAGGCACTCATAACTAAAGCTCTTAAGGAAAATGAAGGCATAACCAGTAACTCATGGTTAGTGCATAATAATTATAAAAAAGTTATGTATGGGAGATAATTCTGAAGATTTATGAAGATTCCATGCTTTTTCAATTTAAAGAGCAGCATGTCTTAAAATGTGTCTTATACTAACATTGGACTGGGAATAATGTTCAAGTTTGCAATCAACAAATCCTTATGTTCAAGAGCATACTGGACAGTGTAGGATAAACACATCATAAACTAGAATGTTTTGCTGATTCACATAACTTTGTCATGTGCTCTGCTATAGTGCTGGATTTATATGCCGTTAAGAAAGAAGAAGAAAATCAATTAAATATAAATTTGAAAATTGCATTATGTTAGGCCACTTAGCTTCAAAGCAAGATGTTATTAACTCTTATATCATATAGAAAAACCAGAAGGAGAAAATGGTGAACATGAATGAAATGATTAACTTTTTGACTTACAAAGACATTTCTTGAGTATCTTATCCACTTGTTTTTATCCATGAACAAATATCACTCACAATATAAACATTTCTATAATACTTGGTCTGTAGCTAGATTGGATCCCAGGAGAAATACTTTTGGACACAGGCGTTTTTATACATGCCTCCTATATGATGAAGCTTCAGTGAGATGTGACTGCATGTTAGGATGCTTTTTCCTAGGATAGGATATGGTGCTGCTTGTACTTGCCATCTTTATTTGAATGTATGTTTCTACGTTGGCCTGCCTTGTCAAGATATAGATGAATAAAGCCTGGTGTGAGCTGTCCATTTGAGAAGTTACTAGAACACGTTTCATTTGCTCTTATGTAATGCCAATTTGAACTTGTTCCGACTCTATATACTGACAACCCAGTTGCAAAGGTAAAATATACTCTTCTTGAATGAATGATTCAATCCTTAAATCAATGTTGTAGTTTTGCTACCACTGAAATATCACAGAGGCCACATTTTTACTATCTTCTCACAGCTCTTTAGTATATACTATTGCCTGTGTAAAATTAGGTTTTTAGTTCTTTTTGTCACTTCTTTTGTATCTGAAGTGGAATTCATTATTCCTTTATATATTCATGAATGCAAAATTTCACAATTCAGTTACTTTTTTACTTCCAAACAAACGTGATTTCCAAACAAGTATGCTCTGCGTACCTTATTTTTCTCTTCCTTCAGTTCTGAAATTATTTGTTTGTGTTCTGTTTGTCACCTCAAAATACAGATGGTTGGGAGGGATATATTATTTTGTGTTGGTCTGTGCCTATATTTGCATTTCTTTCGATTTCTACCTTGCTCCCCACCTTTTTTTTTTTTTTTACAGATTTGTTTTTCCCTTCCCTTTGTGAAAACCAGAATTGAACAGAATTGAATATCGTATGTGGTGTCCTGAAAATATGTTTGTCCCTCAGTTTTTTTCCTTCACAATCTTCATGCAAAGATTTAGTTCCAATAAATTTCACACACCCTCCAATCTCTTGCATTGGATTCTAACTTTTCTAGAGCTATTCCCCTGAGAAAAGTGAAATGCTGAGTATGAAGGCTGTTGTCTATTGATAAACCAGCTAAGGAAGTTTGCTTTTGGTTAATGTATCTTAAATAATTATACTGGAAAGTAAATACCATAATACAGTGTTTCATTTAAGGTACATCAGGAGTACATGAATGCCTAAAACCTCAATTCTTTGGTCTATTTCCCTTTATGTGTAAATTACATATATATTAAAAAGAGTGAGAGAATAAGAGATTAAGGGGTGTTATAGTGGCAGCTTTTTGCTGTCTTGGGTTTGACTGCATCAGCATTTCTATTGTGGACCTCTATTTTCAGGGGTTTTAGAGACTCACCCATAAAAATTTGCTTCAGGCTTAAAGGTCTTGAAATATTTTTTTTAGATATATAATTTTAAACCAATATATCTTGTTTTTATATTATAGGAGGGAAATAAATGGAGTTTACTAGTTCAATTTTGTGCTAATATAACTTTTAATGAGCTTAATTTTTTAATAAAACAAAATCTAACCAGTCCATAGTCTACTGATGGTTTTTTAAAAGAATCAATAATTGACATAGAGAAAATTGCCTGCTTTGTCAGTGTAACAACCTATCTTCAAGATATTTTAAAACTTGTAACCTATATTAACATTATCTTGATTCTAATAGTGGATCAGTATGATAATGAATGCAATTTATGCCATCCATATGAGCTATCTGGTAATATAGATTTGGAAATATATAGTATATTTAGTAAATATATGTGTATATATATATTTACTAGGTAGATTAAGGGAGGTAAGTGCCCATAAATTTAGTTTGTCAAGTAAATACCATATATATTTTAAAAAATTGCGCAGACATTTATCTTTCAGAGTCAGAATTAGATGCAAGCAATTGCAAAGAAAAGTTGTCTCTTGGGTAAACAATACACATTTTATAGCTTCTTATGAAAATCATTTTTTTCTATATTGTAGTTATGGGAAATTAAAAGGATTTAATGCATAAAATTAATGCAGACTTTATTTAAATAGCATTAAACTATGAAGCAGAGAGAAACACTAGGAAATGAAATATTTAGGCCGTTATCTTTTGGTTTATGACAATACTTTACCTTTATTTTCATTCCCATTGATATTTTCAGTTATGCAGAGAGTATTAAATTCTAACTTTAAGTGTCTGGATTGTTCACATTACACTCAACACTATTTCATTAAGTTTTTGATAATATGTAGTCTTCTGTGTGCAAGGAAAGAAAAAAATAACACATTTATTTGCTGAATGAGTTCTAAGGTTTGCAAATTGTTAGTGATTTTTTTGCCCACACAGGATTCTATACATTTATACCATCTTAAATCTGGCATGTATATATATATATATATATATATATATATATATATATATATATATAGTTTGTTTTTTTCAGATAGCTTCTATTGACAAACACAAAGCTTGTTTGTGTACAAATATAAGGCTAAATAAATGGTGCTAAAGTGTATTATGACTGTCATATAATCAGGCAAAATTTTGTGGTGCTTAAATTAATTTTTTCATTGATTTATTGATCAATGCATTGAACAGTGTTTATTATTCACAAGTTGTCCTTTATTGGTAAATCAAGGCCTCATAGCACATTGTTAACTAAAATGGTTGACTAGTCTATGTAACAGCTCACCAAGCTACTATCTCTTTAACTCCTTATAATGTTTCGTCAATAAAGGTCAAGGGATCATAATATTAATCTCATCGCTGTAGACCATTAACATGACAGAACTTTTCCACAAAGTACTTATGTTTACAATGCTATAACCCTTTGACTGCTACGGCAACCTTTAACTACACAAATGTCACAAGCTAGAATCATCAGCATGGTTCTTGCCATGGCAATCAAAGAGTTAAGGGCTGTGCAGTGATTTGTTTTATATTTATTAATTTATATTTATTTCATTTTCATTCAAGAAGGGGATTTTGGGTGGGGCAGTTTTTTTCTGCTGTAAGTGTCTTAACCTAGGGAAGGGTTAAATGGCTTTTTATACTATTGCATCTTCTGTACTTACCATCAATTCATTGTGTTGTAATTAAAAAAAAAAACTGTCAATAAATAAGAGAACAGAAAAATGGTTCATAGACATTGTGGTTTACTCAATGATGATATACATACATTTGTGGTGATATATAGCAGTAGGCTTTGCTATCTATGTCTTTCTAATTGATATAAAACATAAAGTAAAAACTCTAAAGTAATTTAGGCCAAAATCTCCTGTGTGTGTTTGCCTGAAATAGTAAGTATATTAAAATGTCCACGTCAACTGGAGAATTGTTTAATTGCTACCTAGATGCCTATGACTGTGACCAAGGACAGAAGCAGGAAGTATTACTATATCAAATGTATTTCAGGCAAGTACCCATGAACATAGGATATGTTAAGATTTCATTACCACTTGACAAAAATAAAAATTACATTTTGGATAAGTGAGTATAATTTATTGATTAAAGTCCTAAATTTAATCAAAGAAGTTAATATTGATATCAAAAGTCTTTGGCAGAATCCTATTTAAGGATTTTTTTTCCTCCTTCTTTTTCTTTAAATGATAGGACTATAGTAAAGGGTGGTCATGAATAAAGAACTGACTCACAGAGAGAAAACAAGAGTAAGGATAAACATGTTCATACTTAATATTTTAATAAATTATTTTCTTAGAATATCAAATAGGTACATGTAACCAAGTGCTTGAACAAGTGTTTCCTAGAAAGCAAATCTAATATGTATCAATAGTTCTAAAAGGTCATCTGAATTTTAAGAAGAATTAGGAAAGCATATTGGGAATAAAAGAAAATGTGTTCTCTCACGCAAAATTTAAGATGCATCTGTGCACGAATAAGTTAATATTATAAACTTTAATACACTCAGAAAAGAGGAGCTCTGAAGCAGAGTAACTAAGATAATCACAGAAATTTAATTGTCTGAAGTAATAAACAGACTAGAAGGACAGAGGACTGTTTGTATTAAGTTCTTTGAAATCTGCATCTAGGCTGAATCCCTGGAAATTTGGAGATCTTTCTCAAAGAGTTTAAAGAAATACTAAGATAAGCGTTGTACTTTTGGAACATGTCAGCATACAAAAACCTACAAGATTTAGTCAGCTAACAATATAGTTTATTTTTATTTGTAGAAGCTTTTAAATAAAAGATTGTCTTCATTTGTATAAGGTTACTAAAGATGTGTGACCATAAATATCAGGCTGAATCCAAGAATGAATCTCCCTTGTTTTTATTATCAAAGAGAAAAAAAGCTATAACCATTAATCTCACCCAGTAGAATTTTTTTTATATCTGAATCATTAATTTATATAATATTAAAATACACTCTTATATCACTTATCTTACAATCAAAGACCAAATTAAAATAATATATTGTGGAGAAAAATAAAAATCCTAATAGGAGTACTGAGAACCTAATAACACACCTAACACACTATAGACACACAAATATAATTTGTTGCGGTGAGCAGTGTTTGCATACTTTAAACCTTTTATAAAAAGTATTGAATGGGCATAACTTCAACCCAGTTTGATACGCCATCATTTCTTCAATTTAGTTACCACATGGTGTATCACTAGCTCTCCCTTCCTACTTCTTCCTCCTTCTCCTCCCCTCTGCCCCCCCACCCCGTTGTCTGTCTCTCTCCCTTAATTGCTCTATTCCTTCAAAGAAAAATTTATAAAGTCACTCCTTTCATATCTTCCTAACTCACAGTTTTTTACTTCTTATTATTTATTTGCACTTCTCACCATGCACTTGATGTAAAATTTCTTCAATGTAAATGATATATTTATTACTTAATCCACTCTTCCTAATTCTCTATGTTACTTGGCTTCTTAGCAGTATTTCATACTGATAGTTACTCTGCTATTCATACTTTTCCTAGACAGCTCCTTGAGGGTAAGACCTATTTATTTCTCACCTGTCTTCCATACACAGAGCCTGATACAGTACCAAGTTCATAGTCGGCCCTCAGTTAAATGTTGGCTTCTAGACATTAGAGTTTAGAGATTTTTCCCCCACCATACCTAACTTTTTAAACTGGTTCTTTTGAGCTTATATAATTCCCCCTATATGTCCTTTTTTTTTGTGCAATGTAAAACTTAATAGAACTGACAAAGTAGGTAGAAAGATAGAAATATCCTTCATCATCTATATATGCATCCACCATCCATTCATTTGTTCATTCAACGATATTGAGATCTGACTACATCCCAGGCATTGTAGGTGTCAGGGCTGAATCAGTGACTAAAAAGTCATTCAGGACAATGAGCAACAAATAGTATGTCAGATCATAGGTTTGATGAAGGAAATCAGGGTACAGGGATAAGATGGGGATGTTTGGAACAGTAGGGTATTTCTAATCAGGTGCCATCTGAGTGGGGGCAAGAAAAATTGAGGGAGTGGGCCATGTGCACATCTGAAGGAAGAGCCAGTGCAAAGGCCCGGAGGAGGAACAAGCATGGTGTGTTTCAAGGAACAGCAAGGGGGCCATTGCAGCTACAGTGGAAAGAGCAAGGAGGAGAGGGGTGGATGTGTCCACGGAGGCAGCATTTGGGTCGTGTCTTATGGAGACTTAGGGGTACTGAAAGGAGCGAAGCTTTACGATGAAATGGGAAGACGCTGGAGGGTTGTAAGCAAAGGAGTGTAATGCGGCAAGGGTGGAAGCAGGGAAGCCAGTTAGGAAGGAAGCCACTGCAGTCAATAATAGGCAAAGAAGATGGTGACTTGGGCCAGGATGGAAGCAATGATGATGGCAAAACGTGGTTGCCTTAGGGATGGACTCTGCAGGTCCAGCCAACAGGCCGTGGTGGAACAGCTGAGAGGTGAGAGGGAAAGAGGGAGCCAGGAAGAATGGAGTTGCTGTTCCCTGCAAATGGAACTGGTCTGGGGGGATTAGGATCCCATTTTGGATATCTTTCTGTACTGTTAATAATGTTCTCATTCATGATGTGGGTGATGACTAGATGGGTATAGACATATGCAAAAATTATTGATCTACACACTTAACATGTATGCATTTTACTCTATGTAAGTTTTATCTCAAGGAAAAAATGCTGTTAAAGACTAAAAACAAAACCCCCAAAATGAAGTAATTAACTATACTAATAGTTACTAATGGGTCCACAAAAAAAGAGGACTGAGAAATGAGCATTGGATCCAGCCCCTATATGTTCTTAACCTCTTTTATTCTACACTTTCTCATGGATCCTTATCCATAAGCATGGCTTTGGCTTTGTGGATGGGATATCTCATGAAATCCAGATTCACAATTTCCAGCCACTTGCTGGACAAATTAATCTGGATTTTTCTTTAGCTTCCCAGATTCAATCTACTAAATATAAAACCCATCACCATCATTTTTCTCCCATCAAAGTAAACATACTTCATCCCAAATTATCTAATTTATTAATGGCACTAAATTTTCTTGATTACATATCCAAGAAAACACCAGGTGTTCTTGGACTTCTCCTTCTCCCTTTGCTTCATATGTCCCCGTTAGACATTTGCCAAGTCTATGAGTTCTACTTCTGCAGAATTACTGGCATCTGATTTTTCCTTGACATTCTTGTCCTATTTAGGGTTCATTAGTTCTTCCTTTCTCAATCTCCTTTCCTAACACAACCTCTCTCAGACTATCTATGACAGGACGATCTTCTCAAATTAGAGTTTGAATTGTATCATTTCTCTATAAAGACAAAGATTTTACATGAAGACCTGCCAAAATCTGTTTTTAACTTGATTTTCAAGCTTTTCACCAGTATATATTTTTATAGCTGAAACCATCCAAATACTTGCCATCCCTTACCCATAATTTGGCTCATGTTGTTCTCTCCACTTTGAATTCCACCTTTCCCTTCTTTATCTTTCCTGACTTCACTGAAGAGATAAAACTCCACAACTTTGAAACCTCATACTATTTTTGCATCTTGTTTTGTTTCGAATGATCCTATTGATATTGTTAATATTGTTCCCCTTTCTTTTCAGAGGTCTCTCAATTCAATAAGTTGAATGGTCATACTCTTATACAACTTTTTAGACAAGGCCTATAATTTTATGTGAATTTGTTTTTATTATTTCTTTTCATTATCTAAGCTCCTGAGGATTGCAGCGTCTAATGCTGCAACATCTAATGCAGTGCCTTGAATGAACTCCAGAAATGTTTGTTGCACTAAATTAAATTGTATTTTTTAATGCAATTGGCATTAGAGAAGCTTTATTACACTTTGTTATATATTCTCAAACACACTTTCTGAGTCTTATGAATAAAGAAAGATATTTAAAAACATTTGTTTACAAGATACAATATTTTAAGCAGTTGACCTTGATTCTTTCCAAGATCTTTCTTTTTTCAAAGCTCTTTAAATATTTCTCATTAAATAATAAAGAAAACCTCGAGTTTAGGCTAATCTTTTTAAATATTCATCCTTTACTTCTAATAATCAGCTTTTGAACCAGAGGGAATTCTTCAGCAACAGTAGCTGAGTGAAGTGGGAAGACCTGTGTTTTGGAGGCACCAGTGTATAGCAGTTATCTGATTTAAAATATTCAAAAAATCAAATTCAACTTTCTCAAATGTGTGCATAACACAAAAGAAATAGTGATTTGTTTTTTTACTATGAATTGGTAGGGCAGATTACCTTACAAGTGAGAAATCATGAAAAAAAAATTTCAAACAAGAGTCGTTTTACCTATTCAGAGGGAAATGCAGTCCAAATTCTTGCTAGTATTGGGGTCTAGTATTGGGGGCTAGTATTGGGTCACTATTACAGGATGTCAAGATAGTGTTCAATCTGCGAGGTAAATAAGAGATTGGTGACACAGATTCAAAAGAGAAAGAGCCCAGTCAAGGACAGAAAAGAGGACATATAAATAGTTCAAGGGCAGGGAAAGACACAGTTTTAAAATATTATTTGTTGCTTAGAACAATTATCAGTGGACCTTTACATTTTCAATAGCTTTCACATTGAACTCTTTAAAGATTTTACCTGGCTTGTGATGTCTGTCTCAAAGCTACCTTGGCACTTTCAGGTCAAATGATGGCATATACTTTCACTCCCTCCAAACCCCTACTAAAACTGTAGAAAATGATTTTCTTTTCCTTTCAAAGACTTAAAGGGAGTACAAGAGCGAAGACAATAGCAACATTTGGGAAGCTGGAAGCAAGTGGGCATCTGGTAACTGACCTAACACACCTAAGGCAATCAAATTATAAATTATAAACTTATAAACTGACAGAAGCAATCAGAGAGCAAGCCCAAATGTATCACTAGTATGCTGAAGTCTCAGGGAGTGGAAGCAACAAGCACCTGGAAACAGGGTGAATGGAGTTGACTAAATTAAGAAGGTCTGAAAATCATTCATAGGAACCAGTTAAATGCTCTAAGTCCTGTCCAGGCCTCCCCACTTTCTCTCCCCAGCCCCAAACTCAAGGTTTATTCTGTGGAGAGGGTAAAAATGGTCTCTGAATTGGGGATTGCCAGTGTTCTGTACCAATAACAGGGGGTTAAGTGAGCTTCTACATTTTAAAAACTAATGCAGAGACCTCCCAGACTTGTTATGTTTCACCACTGGAATGTCAGCAGCCAGTATGGGGGACGTTTTTGTTCTTGTTTTTGTTGTTATTTCCTTTAGGCAAGAAAATGGAACACTCTTCTTTGATGAATCTGACCAATCCAAGAAGACAATAAAATCTGTAATCAGGGTTTTCCCAACAAAAGGAGAGCAAGATTATTTTTAATAAAGCTCATACTGACAAGCCCCAGCCATGTAGTCAGTGTTTCCCATCACCTTTTTTTCCTCTCTGTTAAACAGGATCAGAAAACCAGGGATTTCTAGGTATCTAAAGAAAGGTTGAAACAGAAAGCTAGAGACCAAAACAAACAAATAAAATTAATAATAAGGAAGGAAACAGATTTTCAGGGAGAAAAAAACCTTAATAAAACATCTTTTTTATCAGAAGAAAAAATTGTTTTAATCTTTTGTTTGAGATCTAAAAACTCAATAGATTGGAAGACAAAGTTAAGTCTTTTTGAGAATACAACAAAATGAGAAAGATAGGAAAAAATTACTGGGGCAAAATATTAGAAAATTAGAGAACAGAGCCACAGGTCCAGAAACCACAATATTCATAAAATTGTAATTCCAGGAAAAAAAACAAGAGAGAGAGAGGAAAAAAACAAAGGAGAGAAATGATTATCGTAAAATTCAGTAAAATTACCCCAGAATTTAGAGACATGAGTTTTCAGACTGAATGTGCCTAGAGATGTCCTGTATAATGGATAAAAATAGACATACAAAAAGGTGTATCACTGTGAAAATTCAGAGCACAGGGGACAAAGAAAACACTCTACAAGCTTTCAGAGACAAGGTGGAAAATTACAAAGCACAAAGAATTAGAATGGCCTCAGATTTTTCTAAAGTAACACAGAAAACTTGAAGATCATAGAGTAATGTCTTCAAAATTCAACATAAACATTTTCAATATAGAATTCTATATATAAGCAAATATTAATTAAATGTTGAGTAAAATAGAGATAGGCAAAGTCTCAAAAAATTTTCTTCCCATGTTCCATTTCTCAGCTAGAGGATATGCTCCACTAAATATGAGAAATTCAAGAAAGAGACACTGAATTCAGAAAAACAGGAGTTCCAAATAAAGGAAGAAAGATGTAAAGGGATTATCCAAAACAATGGTGATGGGCATTTTCAAGATTACAAAGGTGCACCAGGAATAAAAGACAAGCAGTTCAGAATGGAGCAGCAAGACCAAGAGACTAGCAGGTTAAAGACTTTCATCCTCATGAATTTTGTTGCTGTGCCAGGCTTTTTAACCTATGAAGCTAAAGTGGGATGTGCTCCATCAAAACAAGAAAATAAATGAAGAATACCTACATGTAAGATCTGAGGAACAGAGATTCTATTTCTTGAGAAAGTCAAAGAAATTTCCTACAATAACAGCAAAGATAAATCTTAGGATAACAGGCCTAAAGAGCAGCTGATCCAAACTGAAAGAGAATGGATGAATCTAGTAGGTATATACATTGGGTAGGAGTATAACTACACACACACACACACACACACACACACACACACACATATATATATATATATCTGTAGTTATATTCACATGAAAGCACAAAGTGAAACCAATAGATTGCTTGATGTGATTGACCTTGTGGAAAATTGTACCTAGAGGTTTTTCGAAAGTGTAGGGAGAATTAACAATAGATAAAATAAAGATGAAACAAGTGTAAAAACAAGGCAATTCATCTAAGAAACATTTTTTAATTATTAAAAAGGTCCCATTCAGTGTTCAGTTCTGAATAGTTATAGGCATAATAATGTAAAAATTGATTTTTTTCTTTAACCAAAAATTGTAATGAAATATATTAAGAGGATAGGGGAAGGGAAGCAGAGATGACATAGGAAGACAGCTTAATCTTTAACATAGTAGGAAATCAAGAGATAATGTCTAAAATTGATTGATTTAAAGATAAAAGTACATGTATATTACTTAGAAATACTGAAGTATTCAATTCCAGGAATAAAAACAGTATATTACTTAGAAATACTGAAGTATTCAATTCCAGGAATAAAAACAATCACCCAAAAATACCAAAAGAGGTTCTGGGGAGGACTATGAGAATGGGGGATAGGGCTTGAAATGGTTATATTTTGTTATAGTATTATTTTAACATTTTATGATATTTTATATGGTGTAACTATATTAATTTGATATAGAAAGTTTATATTAAAGCACAAAAAGAAAATCTATGGTCAACTTGTTCACAATTTTCTTCGACATAGGGATGCTCTGACCATAACTCCACATGCTTTGCCTCTGCCACTGGACATTAATCATATTCATTAGGGATCACTGTTTTTCTTTTCATCCACCTCCCAACATATCCCTCCTTTGTCTTTGATCCCCCTTACATTCTCCACACTTCTTTTTCATCCTTTGTAGTCCCTCACTTAGCAGAGAGAAAGGGGAGTCATGAAAACCTTGGCAACTGATTTTCAAGGACACTTGACCCTTGCCTTAGGGAGATACTTGGTCACATGTTTTTGGATGATGACAACTTAGGAAAGATATGTCATTCAGTTTTTTTAAGTTTGAGAAATGTTCTTCAAAGGAAAGGTCACTGGGGAAAGCAATAGTCAGTAATATTAAATTGGAACAGGATGTCATCCAACTCTAGGTCATCTGCCCTACCAGAAAGTGAGAATCCTCAAGAAATAGGTATGATTTAAGATCTGACAGAGAAATCTTTGTGTATTACAGAAATACTTGTAATATTAACGCTATATGCCAATTTAGTGGTATTACAGTGAAATTATAAATTATTATTTCTGAAAAAAATGATTATCGGTTCATTTGTCTGTTCTTTTGATATTAATTGAATCTCTGTTACATTTTAAATATTAGCTAGAGCAAGGAACAGGATGTGCAAGCTGAAGTAGTGGAGTCAAATTTGCTTAAATTATTATACCTCATTGTAATTAATATATTACATTATATAAGATGCATAACACAATGTAACATAATATTAAAAAATGATATATAATGTGAGAAATAGTATATTATAATATTACAGGTACAACCAGATCATGAGAGAATCCAGATGCTAACTCTATTTGGGATTTTCAGGGAAGATTTTATAAAGAAGGTAATGCATTTTTTTTTAAAGTAGAAGGTTAACTGGTAAACAGCAGGAAAGTAGCATTTTAGGCCAAAGGTACAGCTTATAAAAAGACATATAAGTGTGACAGAGGACAGCATAATTTAAGAAAATGAGTTATTCTTCAACCAAAGCCCAATGTACAGGAAGGAGAGCTGTGAATGACAAGTTCAAAGATATTGGTAAGGGCTAGATCATGAAGGAATTTGATTCCTCTAAATTTTTTTGCCCAGCCCACCTGCTCATTCTGAAACTACTCTTTACCATTTTAAGGCTTTTTTTTTTTTTTTTGATAAAGTCCGGTGGAGTTCTTTTTGTTTAATTCTATTTTTTTAAACTGAAACAATAAAGTCAGCCATTTCTTCCACTCCCCCCAGCCCCTCGTCTCTTGCAATCACCATTCTGTTCTCTATAAGCTTGTTTCCTGTCTTTCATTTCTTGTTTTTGTTTTTGTTTTTGTTTTAGATCCCACGTAATATAAGAGAGATCACAGGATAATTATCTTTCTCTGCCTAATTTCACCTAACATAATGCTCTCAAGGTCCATCCATTTTGTCCCAAATGGCAAGAGTTTATTCTTTTTCATGGCTGATTAACATTTCTTTATCCATTTTTCAACAATAGACACCTAGGTTGTATCTATATCTTGTAAATACTGCTGCAGTGAACATGAAAATGCATATATCATTTAAAATTAGTGTCTTCATTTTCTTCAGATGAACACTCCGAAGTGGAATTGCTGGGTCATACAGTAGTTCTATTTTTAATTTGTTGAGGAAGCTTCATACTGTTTTCCATGGTATTTGCACCAATTTACATTCCAACCAACAATGCACGAGAGGGCTCTCTTTTCTCCAAATCCTTGCCAGCACTTGTGATTTCTTGTCTCCTTGATAAAGTTATTCTAACAGGTGTGAGATGATATTGCACTGTGATTTTGATTTGCATTTCCCTGATATTAATGATGTTAAGCATTGTTTCATATGTCTGTTGGCCATTCTTATGTCTTCTTTGGAAAAACATCTATTCAGATCTGCCATTTTTTTAATTGGACTTTTTTCTTTTTTTGCTATTGAGTCATTTGAATTCTTTGTATATTTTGGATATTAGCCTGATATCAAATATATCATTTGAAATCACTTTCTCTCATTCAATAGATTGTCTTTTCATCTTTCTAATGGTTTCCTTTCCTGTGCAGAACCCTTTTAGTTTGATATAGTCCCACTTTCTTACTTTTGCTTTCATTGTTTTTTCTTTTGGTATCGAACTCCAAAATTCATCACCGAGACCTTTCTTCTAGAAATTTTATGGTTTCAGATCTTACATTCAAGTTTTTAATTCATTGAGGTAATTTTTGTGTACAGGGTAAGATAGTGGTCACATTTCATTCTTTAGCGAGCAGCTGTCTAATTTTCCCAACACCATTTATTGAAAAGACTGCCTTTCCCCCATTGTATACTCTTTGTCATATTAATTGACCATACACACGTGGATTTATTTCGTGGATCCATTCTGTTCCATTGACCTACGTGTCTGTTTTTATGTCATATCATAAGTGTTTTGATTATTATAGCTTTGTAATATAGTTTGAAATCCAGAAACATTAGGCCTCCAGCTTTGTTCTTTTTTCTCAAGATTGTTTTAGCTATTTGGGGGCCTTTGCAGTTCCACACTAATTGTGGGATTGTTTGTTCTATTTCTGTAAAAATCTCTAATAGGGATTGCATTGAATTCATATATTGCTTTAGGTAGTATGGTCATTTTAACAATATTAATCCTTCCAATCCATGAGCACAGAATATTTATTTACTTGTACCATCTTCAATTTCTTTCAACAATGTTTTATGGCTTTTAGTGTGCAAATCTTTAACCATCTTGTTTAAATTTATTCCTAGGTATTTTATTATTTTTGATGCATTTGTAAATAGAATTTTCTTAAACACTTTCTGATAGTTCATTATTAGTGTAAAGAAACACAATAGATTTTTGCATATTAATTTTGTATCATGCAACTTGACTGAATTTGTATATAAGTTTTAAGTCTTTTGATGGAGTCTTTAGGATTTTCTATATACAGTATCATGCCATCTGCAAATAGTGACAGTTTTACTACTTCCTTTCTGATTTGGAAGCCTTTTCTTCCTTCCTTCCTCCTTCCCTTCCTTCCTCCTTCCCTTCCTTCCTTCCTTCCTTCCTTCCTTCCTTCCTTCCTTCCTTCCTTCCTTCCTTCCTTCTTTCCTTCCTTCCTCCTTCCTTTTCCTTTCTCTCTCTCTTTCTTCCTTTCTTTCTTTATACTGTTTTTTTCCCCTAATTGCTCTGGCTATGCCTTCCCATACTTTGTTGAATAAAAGTTGTGAGAGTGCACCATCCTTATCTTTTTCCTGATCTAAGAGGAAAAGCTTTCAACTTTTCACCATTGAGAATGACATTCGCTGTGGGCTTGTCATATATAGCCTTTATTATGTTGAGGTATATTCCCTCTATACCTGCTTTGTTAAGAGTTTTTATCATAGATCACTGTTGAATTTTGTCAGATGCATTTTTCTATATCTATTGAAGTCATCTTATGATTTGTATCCTTCACTTTTGTTAACATGGTGTATCACATTGACTGAATTGTGGATGTTGAACTACCTTTGCATCCCTGGAATAAATCCCACTTGATCATTGTGTATGATCTTTTTTTAATATATTACTGAGTTCAGCTTGCTAATATTTTGTTGAGGATTTGTGCATTTATGTTCATCTGGGATATTAGCCTGTAGTTTTCTTTTTTTGTGGCATCCTTGTTTGGTTTTGTTATCAGGGTAATGCTGACCTCATAAAATGTGTTTGGAAGGACTTCCTTCCTCTTCTGTTCTTTTTTTTTGAAGGGTGTGAGAATTGGTATTAATTCTTCTTTGAATATTTACTAGAATCCTCCCATGAAACTGTTTGGTCCTGGACTTTTCTTTGTTGGGAGGTTTTTTTATTACTGATTCAATCTTCTTGCTTGCAGTCGGTCTGTTCAGATTTTCTACTTCATTATGATTCAGTCTTTGTAGACTGTGTTTTTAGGAGTTTATCCATTTCTTTTAGATTCTCCAAGTTGTTGATGTATAACTGTTCATACCAGTTTCTTTTGGTCATTTGTATTTATGTGGTATCAGTTGTAATATCTTCTCTTTCATTCCTGACTTTATTTGTGTCCTCTTTTTTTCATGGTGAACCTAATTAAAGGTTTGCCAATTTTGTTTATCTTTTCAAAGAACCAGCTCTTAGTTTCATTGATCTTTTCTATTGTCTTTTTAGTCTCCATTTCATTCACTTCTACTCTAATGTTTGTTATTTCCTTCATTTTTAAACTTTGGGCTCCGTTAGTTTTTCTTTTTCCTTGAGTAATAAAGTCATGTTGTTTATTTGAGACTTTTCTTGTTTCTTGAGGTAGGCATTTATCACTATGAACTTCTCACTTACAACTATTTTTGCTGCATCCTATAAATTTTGGTATGCTATACTTCCAGTTGTCTCAAGGTATTTTTTGATCTCTCTTTTAATTTTTTAAAATCCATTGATGATTCTGTAGCATGTTGTAAATCTCCAGATATTTGTGAATTTTTCAGTTTTGTTAGTGTAATTAATTTCTAATTTCATACCTTTGAGGTCAGAAAAAAATGCCTGATATGATTTCAATTCTCATAGATTTATTAAGACTTGTTTTGTGGCCTAACATATGATCTATCTTGGAAAATGTTGCCTGTGAACTTGAGAAGAATGTGTATTCTGTTGCTTTTGAATAGAATGTTTTGTAAATATCTGTTAAATTCATCTGTTCTAACATGTTGTTTAAGGCCAATGTTTCCTTACTGATTTTTTCTGGTCTGGATGATCTATACACTGATGTAAGTGGTGTATTAAAGTCCATTACTATTATTGTATGCTGTCTATTTCTCTGGAGTTGTTTGTTTGATCATGCAATTAAGACTCCCTACTGAAGTGCTTTTGGGCAGTACAAGCTTAGGAGGGTAGGAGGACTAAGAATAGTAATGATCTGTCCTGGTTAGGCAATGAACAGTGAAAATTTGTCTATTTTAAAGGTGGTTTATATTTAATAGCTAATGGCACAAAGGAGCCAAAAAAGGACAATTAAATTATCAACTTCACTCCTTGGAATAAGGTACAATCGAAGGAAGGCTTTAAAGGGCCCAGTTGCTACTGCTACATATCTTTAGGAAAGACATGGGAACATCAAAAACTATGGGCTGCAGGCATTATTTTTAATAACACATGAAAGCTTAAAGAAAAAAATTAAATGAATATTTTATTGACTTAGGCATTTACTGAAAATTTAGGACTTTCTAAGAATTTCTTAACTTTTGCAGCATCAGGTTTGAGCAAGCTTGAAACAAAACCTTCATTTGATCCAGTGTGTTGCCAAATTACAATGTCCATTAATGCACAGTCTCATTAGGTCTCTTACATTAAATATAGGGTTTGAGTTGGGAAAGAATAGAACTACAGTCATTAAAATGAGAGGAATTATAGGATTCAAAGTACTCTAAAATTTCCAATTAATTGTGAGCTGAAGTATCGCTTTTCCCCCAAACTAATGAGACTGTTTCTGCTTTGTTTGAAGACCCCGTGGTAACTTCTTCAATGGAGTTATCTTGCAAGAGAGAAGTTAATAAAATTCTTGCCTCATTCTTAACTCATTTAATTGTCTCCAGATATAAGAGCTAGAGTCATATTCCAACATGCCCTGAGGAGGAATTAATTAAAATGTCAAATATTGGAGAAAACAGCTTACATACCAAAATTTAGCTACTTTATGTCATCCATGTTCTGGGAAATATGTAGGAGGAAGGATTCTGAAGGTACTAGGCCAGAAAGGGAATAATATATTTCTTAATTGGCCAAATTTACCAGTAGGCTTTAATTACTAGAGATTCTGCAGCAAATGAGCTAGGTAAAACAGCAGGGAATATTGCAAAACTGTAATCAACATTGGTTCACATAAATTGAAGATGAGATGCCAAACATTCCTTGATATAATAACGAAGAAGGATACAGAAACTTAGTGAGAGGGAATGTTGGAGTGAATATATCACACGTAACTCATTCAACTATACCCAACCAGATTCCCAGATGAGGTCCCAGAAGGCAGTCCATGTGATGCAGAGAGAAGCATCATTTATTTTGAAAGAATACGTTAGTAGTTTTTCTCTGCTAACAGGGACGCTAGTGAGAGAAACTACATATGAAAAGGACTTACTATTTCAATGAGAATTCTATTAATATTTCAATGTTAGACTCCAAGAATGCACGAGCCTAAGTAACAATAATTGACCACTAGAGGCAAAGAGTGTGTGGTTACCATTACAATTAGTGGATCTTTGGGAGTAACTACTTAATTATTAAAGCCCCTGAGACCAAAATAGAAGAGAATCCCACAAGGTTCTATCTAAATTGCAGAACTGATAAAAATAATAAATCTAGTGAACAGAGGTTTGAATCAAGCCAGCTCATAAGAGAATTAGAGCTTTGTCAGTTGACCTGAATCAGATCTCAGACCTGAATCAGTTCATAGACTCAGAATCCACTGAAATAAAAAAGAAGCATCTAGTTACATCTGAGGAAGACCTTTCAATATTATCACAGTTGTGGCAGTGAATTTTTCCTCTAATCTTCCCTGAAAGTATTTGTGGCCATTGCCAGGGTAATTATGTTTTAAGGTAAGGTAATTAGCCACACTTTTTAGAGATTTTTAACAAAATTTTTATTTGAATATAGTGAATTTAAAATGTTGCATTAGTTTCTGCTGTACAGCAAAGTGAATCAGTTATACATATACATATATCCACTCTTTTTTAGATTCTCTTCCCATATATGTCATTAAAGAGTACTGAAAAGAGTTCCCTGTGTTTTACAGTAGGTCCTTTTATTAGTTATCTACTTTATATATAGTATATGTAAATCCCAATCTCCCAAATTATCCCTTCCCCTCCTTCCCTCTCTGCAAACGTCAGTTTGTTTTCTACATCTGTGACTCTATTTCTGTTCAGTAAATAAGTTCATTTGTGACATTTTTTAGATTCCACATATAAGTGATATCATATGGTATTTGTCTTTCTCTGTCTGACATATTTCACTCAGTATAACAATCTCTACATCCATCCATGTTGCTGCAAAGGACATTATTCATTCTTTTTTATGGCTAATATTCCATAGTATATATGTACCACATCTTCTTTATCCATCCTCTGTCAGTGGACATTTAGGGTGCTTCCATGTCCTGGTTAATGTAAATAGAGCTGCAATGAATATTGTGGTGCAAGTATCTTTTCAAATTATCGTTTTCTCCACATATATGCCCAGGACTGGGATTACTGGGTCATATGGTAGTTCTATTTTTAGATTTTTACGGAACCTCCATACTGTTCTCCATAATGGCTGTACCAATTTATATTCCCACCAACAATGTAGGAAGGTTCTCTTTTCTTCACACCCTCTCCAGCATTTATTGTTTGTAGATTTTTTGATGATGACCAATCTGACCAGTGTGAGGTGATACCTCATTATAGTTTTGATTTGCATTTCTCTAATAATTAGTGATGTTGAGCATGTTTTCATGTGCTTTCTGGCCATTTATATGTCTTCTTTGGAGAACTGTCTATTTATATCTTCTGCCCATTTTAGTTTGGATTGTTTATTTTTTTTCATATTGAGCTGAATGAGCTGTTTCTATATTTTGGAGATTAATCCCTTGTCAGCCACTTCACTTGCAAATATTTTCTCCCATTCTGTGAGTTGTCTTTTAGTCTTGCTTATGGTTTCCTTTGCTGTGCAAAAGCTTTTAAGTTTAATTAGATCACATTTGTTTATTTTCTTTTTTATTTTCATTACTCTAGAAGGTGGATCAGAAAAGGTCTTGCTGTGATTTATGTCAGAGAGTGTTCTGCCTATGTTTTCCTCTAAGAGTTTTATAGTGTCTGGCTTTACATTTAGATCTTTAATTCATTTTGAGTTTATTTTTGTGTCTGATGTTAGGTAGTGTTCTAATTTCATTCTTTTACATGTAGCTGTCCAGTTTTTGCAGCACCACTTATTGAAGAGACTGTCTTTTCTCCTTTGTATATTCTTGCCTCCTTTGTCATAGATTAGGTGGCCATAGGTGCATGGGTTCCTCTCTGGACTTTCTATCTTGTTCCATTGATCTATATTTCTGTTTTGGTGCCAGTACCATACTGTCTTGATTACTGTAGCTTTGCAGTATAGTCTGAAGTGAGGGAGTCTGATTCCTCCAGCTCCATTTTTCTTTCTCAAGATTGCTTTGGCTACTTAGGGTCTTTTGTTTTTCCATACGAAGTGTGAATTTTTTGTTGTTGTTGTTCAAATTCTGTGAAAAATGACATTGGTAATTTGATAGAGATTGCATTGAATGCGTAGATTGCTTTGGGTAGTATAGTCATTTTGACAATATTGATTCTTCCAAACCAAGAAAATGGTATATCTCTCCCTCTGTTTGTGTCATACTTGATTTCTTTCAACAATATCTTATAGTTTTCTGCATACAGGTCTTTTGTCTCACTAGGTAGGTTTATTCCCAGGTATTTTATTATTTTTGTTGCAATGGTAAATGGGAGTGTTTCCTTAATTTCTCTTTCAGATTTTTCATCATTAGTGTATATGAATGCAAGAGGTTTCTGTGTCTTAATTTTGTAATCTGCAAGTTTACCAAATTCATGGATGAGCCCGGTAGTGTTCTGGTAGCATTTCTGGTACTTCTTATTTGCCAGTTTGTATTCCTTTTATTTACTTTTCTCCTCTGATTGCCATGGCTAGGACTTCCAAAACTGTGTTGAATAAAAGTGGCAAGAGTGGACATCCTTGTTACTGATCTTAGAGGAAATGCTTTCAGTTTTTCACCTTGAGAATGATGTTTGCTGTGGGTTTGTCATATATGGCCTTTATTAAGTTCTGGTAGGTTCCCTCTATGCCCACGTTCTGGAGAGTTTTTATCATAAATGGGTGTTGAATTTTGTCAAAAACTTTTTCTCTATCTATTGAGATGATCATATGCTTTTTATTCCTCAGTTTGTTCATGTGGTGTATCACACTGATTGATTTGCAAATATTGAAAACTTCTTGAATCCCTGGAATAAATCTTGCTTGATCATGGTGTATGATCTTTTTAACGTGTTGTTGGATTTGGTTTGCTAGTATTTTGATGAGTATTTTTGTGTCTATGTTCATCAGTGATATTGGCCTGTAATTTTCTTTTATTGGGCTATCTTTGTCTGATTTTGGCAGCAGGGTGATGGTGGCCTCATAGAATGAGCTTGGGAGTGTTCCTTTCTCTGCAATTTTTTGGAAGAGTTTGAGAAGGTAAGTGTTAGCTCTTCTCTAAATGTTTGATAGGATTCACCTGTGAAGCCATCTGGTCCTGGACTTTTGTTTATTGGAATATTTTTAATCACAGTTTCAGTTTCAGTACTTGTGATTAGTCTGTTTATATTTTCTATTTCTTCCTGGTTCAGTCTTGGGAGGTTGTGCCTTTCTAAGGATTTGTCCATTTCCTCGAAGCTGTCCATTTCATTGGTATATAGTTGCTTGTAGTAGTCTCATGATCCTTTGTATTTCTGTGGTTTCAGGTGTAACTTCTCCTTTTTCATTTCTAATTTTATTGATTTGAGTCCTCTCCCTCTTTTTCTTGTTGAGTCTGGCTAAATGTTTATTAATTTAGTTTATCTTCCCAAAGAACCAACTTTTAGTTTCATTGATCTTTGCTATTGTTTTCTTCATCTGTATTTCATTAATTTCTGCTCTTATTTTTATGATTTCTTTCCTTCTACTAACTTTGGATTTTATTTGTTCTTCTTTCTCTAGTTGCTTGAAGTGTAAGGTTAGGTGGTTTATTTGAGATTTTTCTTGTTTCTTGAGGTAGGCTTGTATAGCTATAAACTTCCCTCTTAGAACTGCTTTTGCTACATCCCATAGGTTTTGGATCATCATGTTTTCATTTTCATAAGTCTCTAGGTATTTTTTGCTTTCCTCTTTGATTTCTTCAGTGACCCATTGGTTCTTTAGTAACATATTGTTGAGTCTCCATGTGTGTCTGTAATCTGTGATTTTTACAGATTTTTTCCTCTAATTGATTTCTCCTCTCATAGTGTTGAGGTCAAAAAAGATGTTTGATATGGTTTCAATTTATCAACTCTGGTTTTGTGTTACTTTCAGCCTACATAAAGGTACTTAAACTGTCTGTCTATATAACAGAAACACCTGTAGAATTTCATAAAATGCTGAATCTTATGTCTCATAACTGATATATTGAACAAATTATTCATGTACAATTATATCACAGTTGGTAGGAACTCAGAAAGTCTAATATATCTGAGTTTTCATTAAGTCTAAATTTAATGATAAGGCAACAGCCACATTTTACAATGAGAATCATGTAAGAAAGGATGTAACATTATTTTGAACATTGTAGAGGTGTAGTAAGAGTTGTATTAGAATAAAAATTGTTAAAATGTCTAAAAAAAATAAAGAAAAGATGTTTGATATGATTTAAATTTTCTTAAATTTACCGAGGATTGATCTGTGAGCCAAGATGTGATCTATCCTGGAAAATGTTCCATGTGCACTTGAGAAGAAAGTGTTTTCTGCTGCTTTCAGATGGTATGTCCTGTTATCATTTAAGTCTATCTGGTCTAATATGTCATTTAAGGCTTGTGTTTCCTTATTACTTTTCTGTCTGGATGATCTATCCATTGGTGTAAGTGGAGTGTTAAAGTCCCCCACAATTATTGTGTTACTCTCAATTTCCCCTTTTATGGCTGTTAGCACTTGCCTTATTTATTGTGGTGCTCCTATGTTGGGTGCATAAATATTTACAGTTGTTATATCTTCTTGGATTTATCCCTTGATCATTATGTAGTGTCCTTCCTTGTCTCTTGTAACAGTCTTTATTTTAAAGTCTATTTTGTCTGATATGAGTATTGCTAGTCTAGCTTTCTTTTGATTTCCATTTGCATGGAATATCTTTTTTCATCCCCTCATTTTCAGTCTGTATGTGTCCCTAGGTCTGAAGTGGGTCTCTTGTAGAAAGCATATATGCGTCTTGTTTTTGTATCCAGTCATCAAGTCTTTGACTTTTGTACATTGAAGGTTATTATCGATATGTATGTTTCTATTACCATTTTCTTAATTGTTTTGGGTTTGTCTTTATAGGTCTTTTTTGTTCCCTTTCTCTTTTGTCCTCTTGTCTTGTGGTTTGATGACCGTTTTTAATGTTGTGTTTTTGTTGCTTTTTCTTTTTTGTGTATGTATCTATTGCAGGTTTTTTGTTTGCATTTCCTATGACATTTGATATAGCATTCTATATATATAAAAGTTGTTTTAAGTTGTTGATCTCTTAATTTCAAAGGCAGTTCCCATTTCCTGCATTTGTAACCTCTTCTTCTCATGGTTGCTGGTTTTGATATCACATTTGTGTGGGGATGATTTCCTAGTTTTACTGTATGTTTGCCTTTACCAGTGAGCTTTCCCATTTGTGATTTTCTTTTTTTGTAGTTCCGGCCTCTTTTTTTTCCCCCTACCTAGAGAATTTCCTTTATCATTTGTTGTAAAGCTGGTTTGGTGGTGTTGAATTCTCTTAGCTTTTGCTTGTCTGTAAAGATTTTGATTTCTCCATCAAATCTGAATGAGAGCTTTGTTGGATAGAGTATTCTTGATCATATGTTTTTTCCTTTCATTGCTTTAAATATATCATGACACTCCCTTCCCTCTGGCCTGCAGAGTTTCTGCTGAAAAATCAGCTGATCAACTTAGGGATTTCCTTGTATGTTATTTGTTTCTTTTCCCATGTTGCTTTAAATATTTTCTCTTTATCTTTAATTTTTGTCAATTTGATTACTATATGTCTTGGCATGTTCCTCCTTGGGTTAATCCTATATGGGACTCTCTGCATTTCCTGGATTTGGGTGACTGTTTCCTTTCCCAAGTTAGGGAAGTTTTCAGCTATTATCTCTTCAAATATTTTCTCAGGGCTTTTCTCTCTTCCTTCTCCTCCTGAGACCTCTATTATGCAAATGTTGGATCATTTAATGTTGTCCCAGTGGTCTTTGAGACTGTCTTCATTTCTTTTCATTCTTTTTTCTTTATTCTATTATGTAACAGTGATTTCCACTACTCTGGCTTCCAACTCACTTATTCATTCTTCTGCTTCAGTTATTTTTCTACTGTCCTTCTAGTGTATTTTTCCTTTCAGTTACTGTGGTGCTCATTGTTATTTGTTTGTTCTTACATCTTTTAGTTCCTTGTGGAGGAGATTTTCTTGTATCTTCTTGGTCTATGCCTCCATTCTTTTTCTGAGATTTTGGGTCATCTTTGTTATCATTACTCTGAATTGTTTTTCAGGGAGATTGCATATCTCCTCTTCATTTTGTTGTTCTTGGACGTTTTTATCTTGCTCCTTTATCTGCAACATATTTCTCTGTCATCCCGTTTTGTCTAACTTACTGTGTTAGTGGTCTCCTTTCCACAGGCTGATAGAATCGTAGTTCCTCTTGCTCTGGTGTCTGCCCCTCGTGGGTGAGTTTGGTCCAGGGGCTTGTGCAGGCTTCCTGGCAGAGGGGGCTGGTGCCTGCCCTCTGTTGGGTGGAACTGTGTCTTGTCCCTCTGGTGGGGAGGCCCATGTCAAGTGGTGTGTTTTGGAGTGTCTGTGAGCTTAGTATGACTTTAGGTATCCTGTTTGCAAATGGATGGGGTTTTGTTCCTGTCTTGTTGGTTGTTTGGCCAGAGACGTTCCAGCACTGGAGCTTGCAGGCTGTTTGGTGAGACTGGGTCTTGGTGCTGAAATGGGGACCTCTGGGAGAGCTCACTTTGATCAATATTCCCTGAGGCTTCTGCTATCTGTGTCCTTGCCCCCACAGTGAGCTACAGCCAACCCCTGCCTACCCAGGAGACACTCCAAGACCCCTAGTTGGGTCTAGCCCAGGTTCTTATGGATGTACTGCTTTGTGCTATGTCCCAGTGCATGTGCGGTCTTGTGTGCACATTCCAAGAATGGAGTCTGTGTTTCCTTCAGCCCTCTGGAACTCCTGCCCAAAGTCCTGCTGACTTTCAAGGCTAAATGCTCTGGGGGTTTCTCCTTCTGACCCCAGACCTTCAGACTGTCTTGGAGGGTTATTTTTATGTGGAAATATCTCTATGTAGCCTGCGTGGGCTACAGAGAGAATATATATATTCTTTTTTTTTTCTTTTTTTGGTATAAGGGCTGTTTTTAGTATAGATGTCTGCCACCTCTGTCCTCAGTGTATGCTAGCTGTTATCCCCTTTATGGGAGGTGTGAGTGATGTTGTGGTGACCAGACCCTGCCCTGGATATTAAGCAGGGCCTCCCCTTTGCTCTGTGGTTGTCACTGCCTTGTCAGAGGCAAGGTCTGCTCCCTAGTTGTTGGAATAGAGGCTCCCAGATCTGTTTCTTAGCTGAGTTTCTGATCTGTGGTGTGAGGTAGGCAGGATTGGAGCACTCCCACTAGGAGAGAAGCCAATGAATATTCCTCCTTTGGAGCTGTTCACCTGTGAGCATGCTCTGTTGTGTCACATTTCACCCATTGTGTGAGCTCACAGGTTACTCTGTTGTTGGCACTGCTCTTGGTCTCACCTTAACCATGGGTTTGACAGCAATTGGCCTTAGTGTCTCTCAGGCGTTGTTTTCACCAGGCCACCAGCATAGATCTGCTGAAGTCAGTCAGGTTCTACAATTGCAGTAATCATGGATCTGGACACACTGCAGACACTATGGGGCAGCTCAGACTCTCGTCTGGCCCATCACCTGTGTGTATGTGTCCATAAAGTCCACAGCTGCTAAAGCTTAGACCTGTCTTGACTACGGCAGCACTTGTTGCCCATTCAGATATTCTGCAGGCACTGAATTTACAAAGCCAGTTGTGGGGCTGTGATTCCAGCTGTGAGGAGAGATTTCAGCTCTTCTTCCTTTCATGGACTCTGGGGTTCAGCTGTGGTTTTAGCTCCACCCACAAGTGTCTGCCCCCAAGACTGCCCCAGAGCACATGAGCCCATCCCAGTGGGGACAGGTCTCACTCGGGAGCTGGTGGCTGCCAGTGTGAGACAGCCAGCCCTGGCAGGAGCCTTTCCTAGTGCCTGGGTAGGCAGGGGCTGGTGTGTGGGGAGAGAGGCTGCAATGGCGGCCCCGCCCTTTACACGTCACTCAACAATGGTGCTTCAATTCTCTGGTGGTCTGGGCTTCCTCCAGGAGCATTCCTGCTTGCATAGCTCCTCTCTTCTGTTCCCCTCAGGCTGTCTCCTCACAGCCAACAGCAGTCTTCTCTCCAGGTCTGCTCTCCAAACCCCATGTTCCACCACCCAGCCCCAGTCCACACCAGCAGACACATGTCTCAGGCTGGGACACACAGAGCTGTGGCTCGGACCTTCTGTGTAGTTCTCACTTTGTCCTGTCTGCCGCAAACTGGTTGCTGTGCTCTCCTCCGAGCCCCTGAAGCTCCCCTTCTGTTCCAGATGATCTCCTCACTGGTGAGGGGCTTCCCTGGATGTGGGAACTGTTCTTCTCCTTCAGTTACCCCCAGGGGTGCAAGTCTCAAACCACATCCTCTCCTCTTCCTTTTTCCTTCTTCTTTCTTTTGTCCTACCTGGTTACGTGGTGATTTTTCTTGTCCTTTTAGGTGTCCAAGGTTCTCTGCTAGTGTTCAGCGAGTTCCCTGTGAGAACTGTGTATTCTTGATTCCTTTGAGGGGAAAGGTGAACTCTACATTCTCCTACTCCTCCACCATCTTGACTCCCCCATCTCATTTCTAGAGATATTTTAACACAGATTTTGCACTAACTCTAATTCCTAAGAACCTAAATAGCTACTCTGGTCTTCTAGGCAGGTATTTTATGGAGAGAGTTTTTGATTCAAGGCAGTCCCAACAAAATCCTAACAAGTGTTAGGGTTATCTCCCTAATGAGTTGGGAATATTACATTTAGCATCTTGTAGAGTCTTTATCTTCAGTATTCATCTAAGTGAAGAGTGATAGCAATAAGTAGCACCCAAAGAAATCTCCCAGGTCTCCTTCTTCACACAAAAATTAAAACTACTTCCCTGGAATAATGCACACAAAAAGTTAGGGTCATCATAAAAGGTTTTAAAAATTCAAAGATTGTTATTGCTACTACATCACCATTTAACTCCCCACTTTAGCCAGTTAAGAATATGAATGGGTTTTGGAGAATGATGATGGATCATCATAGTGATAATCAGATGGTGATTTAAATTGTCATGAGTATCTCAGATGTGATCTCCTTACTGGAATAAATTGTTCATTCTCTGTCACTTGGCTTGATCTGACAAATGATTTTTTTTTTTAATTTATTCCAATTAGTACAGAATATCTTATTGAGTTTTCTCACTTGCCAATGATAGCAGTACACCTTTGCCATATTGTACCATGTTATGTCAAATCTGTGTTATAATTTAGTTTGAAATGAAATAAATCATTCTTACCCTTACATAGAATTCTTGTCTGCCATCTACACTGATGACAGCATGCTGATGATAGAATCTGAATAGGATGAGCTAGGAGAAGCAGATGCATTCAGGTCAACATATGGAAAATAAATGTAAGAAGGAGGTTTGGTCAATCCAAAGAAATTTCTACGTGTCTAATTATTTAGGGCAAGCTAGAATAGTCCCTGAATTAATAATATAAAGTAATAATTAAAAATTATTAGTAAGTTGTTTTCCTTATAGACACTACTATCAAGAAAGAGTTGCATGTACCATTTTGGATATGCTCTTCAACTCATTTATTCAATAATCTAAGACTGCTTGATTTGAGTGGACTCAGAGAAAGAGGTATGTGTCCATAGTTTAAAGGATTTGCTTTCTGGCTATCATTACTCAGTGTATTTACTTATGCTCAAAGTGCGTTTAGCATATTCAACATACAACAACCCATAATAGGAGAAATCTTCAAAGCTCTGGAATGAGAATCATGCACTTTACGTCAAGTAACTATTTTTATTTTGAAAAATAATTCTTGACTTGCTACTATGCCCTATTAGATATTGAATCACCAACCACGAGATTCTGGCATTTTCTGTGAACTGAATGAAAGTTAAGCATGCCAGTAGGACTCCAATATCAAGTGGAAGTGGTATATACTGGATGAGGCCGAAGCAGGTCCTGATTGCACAAGTTGCATGAAAAGATAATACACATTCCCAATTACCTGCACCTCCTGCAAGTTCACGCCTTCCTCAAGGCACAGCAATAGCCTGAGGAGGAAACATTTCCAGTCTGTTTTACTGGTTATTTGAAATGCTGACACCAACCGAAGAGGACTGTTGCAGTGCAAGAGTTCAATTCAGGTGGCTCTGAAGGAAAGCAGGGAAAAGAAATTCTTGAAGTGATAAATCTTCACTTTGCACAGGAGGAGAGATAGTCAGAAATAACTGTCTATACTGCTGCAGAGATAGTGGGTAATAGTTTTACTGGATGATCTGGCAGTTGAAGGGGACAAGACTGGAATCACAGTAACCAATTTGCCAGTGGATTTTCTTCATTGTTTCAGTTTTTAGAAACAGAGTAGTCTCTTTTCACAACAATGCTTTCTCATAACCAAAATCATGATCTATTTAACTGATAGCATTGCTCATGGTTTGAGTTTCCAGGCTATAAAATATCATAACACTTTAGATGTAAGAACATATTTTTTTTTTCCCAAAAGGTATGAGATGTAACATAGTCAGCTGATATCCAAGCATTTAAACTAGATGCAAAGCCCCTAAAATATTTGAACTAATAGTATCACTTTCACCAAGAGGGCTAGTATAATGTGGTGAATAGAACTGGATAGGAGTCCAATGAATCACTAACTAAATTTTGAGAACCAAGGAAATCATATCCTTAACGTTTTTGTTTTCTATCTATTAAAATCATTGTTTTACTAATCCTTTTCTATTCCAGGATTCTAAAGGTGATTGAAATGACAGGATTATTAAGATGACAAGGTTTCATTAAAAAAACAAACATTTATATGATAATGTGGATAAGGTGTTAATATAATAGTTCATTTTGGAGCTATGAGTTCTATCTCTTGGATCATATATTTTAGATGTTGATTTTATATCATACTTCCTTTAATATAATACTGCAGTGTTTCTCAAAGATGGCTAATTATCAAGAACTTTTAAGTGGCCATTAAGTGGCCATACTGATTGCTGAGTTCCATCTCAGCCTTGCTGAGTTAAATTTAACAAACACTTCAAATATTTTTGATGTTTGGCTATGGTTTGGGAACACAGCCGTTTGACATTTCTGGCTAATTCTTTCCTGAGAATATTCTTTGCTTAGCCAACAGAAATCTTTCCTTTCCTGGGAATGTGACCGAGTCCTATCATTTTCTATAATTCCTAGCTCAAGTTTGGGGATGTAGTATTGTGTATGTATAGATATAATTGTCATTATATAATTAATTTAATGAACAAGGATTGAAGAGGCAATCCAGAGTATATTTCCTTCTAAATAAAGACCTTTAATATATTTGACAGATGGAAATGTTCCAACTTGAATTTGTTTGTGGCTGTGAATTATCCAATATACTGACAGTGATGTTCGATTTGAAACTCATTCATTCCTTCACTAGTCACGAGGCGAAACACCTTCTAAAGAGCATATTTAATTGTTCAGATGTTTGTGTGAAATTACTGCCGTTAATCACAGTATTGATTATGCTTCTCCTGTTTTCCTGCAGTCTTCTGTTGTTAAACAGTCCCCTGAAGTGACACACAGAGGCATCCCTGTTATCCATGGCTTTCTAGTTCGTAATCTAATTGATAGATAAAAAATGTATTGCCTACCATTTAAATCTGCTGCTTGTGTTGAAAATGTAGTTATTTTTGTCACTTCCTGTTTAACACAAAGCAGGTTCTCTTCTGCAGTTTCAACAACTGGACCACTTTCTCTTTAGTCAGCATCTCCCTACATATTAGGACTGACCTTAATCAAAACCAACTAGTAGGCAAAGCTTTTTTGGCTCTCCCCCAGCTCACTTGTCAGCACACCTCCTTAACCCACCCCTATTTTCTGCCTTTCAAACTGTAAGCTTCTAGATTATGTTCAGTTTTAAAGATCTCAGCTATCAAGTAGCTTAGCTTAAAATGTATAAACCTGTATGTCTCCTAGAGGTATCTGCATTTTGATAGCAACCTTGAAAATCAATAGACCTCCTGCCTCAAAACTGGGACACCTCATGGAGTTAAAAATGTTTAAAAATCACTTTTTAAAAACTCTCAGAGATTTCTATCTTTTAGGGGAAGTAAATTACTTTTATTTTGGTGTAGGAGAGGCTATCAGTTGGTGTTAAATGATGTCTTCCTGGGCCTCAGTTCTCTAACCTGTAAAATAAAATTATTGAACTAGATTATTCAAAGTCACTTCCAGTTCCAAAATTGCAGCGTCTTAAGAATGTAAATTGGGCTTCCCTGGTGGCGCAGTGGTTGAGAATCTGCCTGCCAATGCAGGGGACACGGGTTCGAGCCCTGGTCTGGGAAGATCCCACATGCCGCGGAGCAACTTGGCCCATGAGCCACAACTACTGAGCTTGCGCGTCTGGAGCCTGTGCTCCGCAACAAGAGAGGCCGCGATAGTGAGAGGTCTGTGCACCGTGATGAAGAGTGGCCCCCGCTCGCCGCAACTAGAGAAAACCCTCGCACAAAAACGAAGACCCAACACAGCCAAAAATAAATAAAGAAAGAAAGAAAGAAAGAATGCAAGGGGTCTGGGCAAGATGGCGGAAGAGTAAGACGTGGAGATCACCTTCCTTCCCACAGATACATTAGAAATACATCTACATGTGGAACTGCTCCTACAGAACACCCACTGAATGCTAGCAGAAGACGTCAGACCTCCCAAAAGGCAAGAAACTCCCCACGTACTTGGGTAGGGCAAAAGAAAAAAGAAATAACAGAGACAAAAGAATAGGGACAGGACCTGCACCAGTGGGAGGGAGCTGTGAAGGAGAAAAGGTTTCCACACACTAGGAAGCCCGTTCGCGGGCAGAGACTGTGGATGGCAGAGGGGGGAAGCTTTGGAGCCACGGAGGAGAGAGCAGCCACAGTGGTGCAGAGGGCAAAGTGGAGAGATTCCCGCACAGAGGCTCAGCGCCAAGCAGCACTCACCAGCCTGAGAGGTTTGTCTGCTCACCTACCGGGGCGGGCGGGGTCTGGGAGCTGAGGCTTGGGCTTCGGTTGGATCACAGGGAGAGGACTGGGGTTGGTGGCGTGAACACAGCCTGAAGGGGTTAGTGCACCACAGCTAGCTGGGAGAGAGTCCAGGAAAAAGTCTGCAGCTGCCGAAGAGGCAAGAGACTTTTTCTTGCCTCTTTGTTTCGCGGTGCGCAAGGAGAGGGGATTCAGAGCACCGCCTAAATGAGCTCCAGAGACGGGCGCGAGCAGCGGCTATCAGAGCAGACCCCAGAGACGGGCATGAGACGCTAAGGCTGCTGCTGCCACCACCAAGAAGCCTGTGTGCGAGCACAGGTCACTATACACACCGCCCCTCCCGGGAGCCTGTGCAGCCCGCCACTGCCAGGGTCCCGTGATCCAGGGACAACTTCCCCGGGAGAACGCACGGCGCGCCTCAGGCTGCTGCAACATCACGCCGGCCTCTGCCGCCACAGGCTCGCCCCGAATACGTACCCTTCCCTCCCCCCCGCCTGAGTGAGCCAGAACCCCCGAAGCAGATGCTCCTTTAACCCCATTTTGTCTGGGCGAGGAACAGATGCCCTCAGGCGACCTACATGCAGAGGCCGGTCCAAATCTAAAGCTGAGCCCTAAGAGCTGTGCGAACAAAGAAAAGAAAGGGAAATTTCTCCCAGCAGCCTCAGAAGCAGCGGATTAAATCTCCACAAACAACTTGATGTACCTGCATCTGTGGAATACATGAATAGACAACGAATCATCTCAAATTCAAGAGGTGGACTTTGGGAGCAGGATATATTAATTTTTCCCCTTTTCATTTTTTTGTGAGTGTATATGTGTATGCTTCTGGGTGAGATTTTGTCTGTATAGCTTTCCTTGCACCATTTGTCCTAGGGTTCGGTCCATCGGGTTTCTTTTTTTTTTTTTTGTACTTAAAAAAATTTTTTTCTTAATAACTATTTTCTTAATAATGTTTTCCTTATTTTCTATTTTTAAAAATTAAAAAAATATTTTCATAATAAGTTTTTTCATATTTTTTATTTTAAAAAATTAAAAAAAATTTTTCTTAATAAATTTGTTACTTAATAATTTTTTTCTTATTTTTTATTATAAAAAATTAATAAATTTATTGTAAAAAATTAAAAAAAAATTTTTCTTAATAATTTTTTTCTTATTATTTATTATAATAGCTCTATTTTATTTTATCCTCTTTCTTTCTTTCTATTTTTTCTCCCTTTTATTCTGAGCCGCTTGGATGAAAGGCTCTTGGTGCTCCAGCCAGGCATCAGGGCCGTGCCTCTGAGGCGGGAGAGCCAACTTCAGGACACTGGTCCACAAGAGACCTCCCAGCTCCACGTAATACCAAACGGCGAAAATCTCTCAGAGATCTCCATCTCAACATCAAGACCCAGCTTCACTCAACGACCAGCAAGCTACAGTGCTGGACACCCTATGCCAAACAACTAGCAAGACAGGAACACAGCCCCAACCATTAGCAGAGAGGCTGCCTAAAATCATAATAAGGCCACAGACACCCCAAAACACACCACCAGACGTGGACGTGCCCACCAGAAAGACAAGATCCAGCATCATCCACCAGAACACAGGCACTATTCCCCTCCACCAGGAAGCCTACACAACCCACTGAACCAACCTTAGCCACTGGGGACAGATACCTAAAACAACGGGAACTACGAACCTGTAGCCTGTGAAAAGGAGACCCCAAACACAGTAAGATAAGCAAAATGAGACGACAGAAAAACAAAAAGCAGATGAAGGAGCAGGGTCAAAACACATCAGACTTAACAAATGAAGAGGAAATAGGCAGTCTACCTCAAAAAAAATTCAGAATAATGATAGTAAGGATGATCCAAAATCTTGGAAATAGAATAGACAAAATGCAAAAACATTTAACAAGGACGTAGAAGAACTAAAGAGGAACCAAGCAATGATGAAAAACACAATAAATGAAATTAAAAATACTCTAGACGAGATAAATAGCAGAATAACTGAGGCAGAAGAACGGATAAGTGACCTGGAAGATAAAATAGTGGAAATAACTACTGCAGAGCAGAATAAAGAATGAAAAGAACTGAAGACAGTCTCAGAGACCTCTGGGACAACATTAAACGCACCAACATTCGAATTATAGGGGTCCCAGAAGAAGAAGAGAAAAAGAAGGGGACTGAGAAAATATTTGAAGAGATTATAGTTGAAAACTTCCCTAATATGGGAAAGGAAATAGTTAATCAAGTCCTGGAAGCACAGAGAGTCCCATACAGGATAAATCCAAGGAGAAACAGTCCAAGACACATATTAATCAAACTGTCAAAAATTAAATATAAAGAAAACATATTAAAAGCAGCAAGGGAAAAACAACAAATAACACACAAGGGAATCCCCATAAGGTTAACATCTGATCTTTCAGCAGAAACCCTGCAAGCCAGAAGGGAGTGGCAGGATATACTTAAAGTGATGAAGGAGAAAAACCTACAACCAAGATTACTCTACCCAGCAAGGATCTCATTCAGATTTGATGGAGAAATTGAAACCTTTACAGACAAGCAAAAGCTGAGAGAGTTCAGCACCACCAAACCAGCTTTACAACAAATGTTAAAGGAACTTCTCTAGGCAAGAAACACAAGAGAAGGAAAACACCTACAATAACAAACCCGAAACATTTAGGAAAATGGGAATAGGAACATACATATCGATAATTACCTTGAATTTAAATGGATTAAATGCTCCCACCAAAAGACACAGACTGGCTGAATGGATACAAAAACAAGACCCATATATATGCTGTCTACAAGAGACCCACTTCAGACCTAGGGACACATACACACTGAAAGTGAGGGGATGGAAAAAGATATTCCATGCAAATGGAAATCAAAAGAAAGCTGGAGTAGCAATTCTCATATCAGACAAAATAGACATTAAAATAAAGACTATTACAAGAGACAAAGAAGGACACTATATACTGATCAAGGGATCGATCCAGGAAGAAGGTATAACAATTGTAAATATTTATGCACCCAACATAGGAGCACCTCAATACATAAGGCAAATACTAACAGCCGTAAAAGGGGAAATTGACAGTAACACAATCATAGTAGGGGACTTTAACACCCCACTTTCACCAATGGACAGATCATCCAAAATGAAAATAAATAAGGAAACACAAGCGTTAAATGATACATTAAACAAGATGGACTTAATTGATATTTATAGGACATTCCACCCAAAAACAACAGAATACACATTTTTCTCAAGTGCTCATGGAACATTCTCCAGGATAGATCATATCTTGGGTCACAAATCAAGCCTTGGTAAATTTAAGAAATTTGAAATCGTATCAAGTATCTTTTCCGACCACAACGCTATGAGACTAGATATCAATTACAGGAAAAGATCTGTAAAAAATACAAACACATGGAGGCTACACAATACACTACTTAATAACGAAGTGATCACTGAAGAAATCAAAGGGGAAATCAATAAATACCTAGAAACAAATGACAATGGAGACACGATGACCAAAAAACCTATGGGACGCAGCAAAAGCAGTGCTAAGAGGGAAGTTTATAGCAATACAAGCCTACCTCAAGAAACAGGAAACATCTCGAAAAAACAACGTATCCTTGCACCTAAAGCAATTAGAGAAAGAAGAACAAAAAAACCCCAAAGCTAGCAGAAGGAAAGAAATCATAAAGATCAGGTCAGAAATAAATGAAAAAGAAATGAAGGAAAAAATAGGAAAAATCAATGAAACTAAAAACTGGTTCTTTGAGAAGATAAACAAAATTGATAAACCTTTAGCCAGACTCATCAACAGAAAAAGGGAGAAGACTCAAATTAATAGAATTAGAAATGAAAAAGGAGAAGTAACCACTGACACTGCAGAAATACAAAAGATCATGAGAGATTACTACAAGCAACTCTATGCCAATAAAACGGACAACCTGGAAGAAATGGACAGATTCTTAGAAATGCACAACCTGCCCAGACTGAACCAGGAAGAAATAGAAAATATGAACAGACCAATCACAAGCATTGAAACTGAAACTGTGATTAAAAACCTTCCAACAAACAAAAGCCCAGGACCAGATGGCTTCACAGGTGAATTCTATCAAACATTTAGAGAAGAGCTAACACCTATCCTTCTCAAACTCTTCCAAAATATTGCAGAGGGAGGAACACTCCCAAACTCATTCTACAAGGCCACCATCACCCTGATACCAAAACCAAACAAAGATGTCACAAAGAAAGAAAACTACAGGCCAATATCACTAACGAACATAGATGCAAAAATCCTCAACAAAATACTAGCAAACAGAATCCAACAGCACATTAAAAGGATCATACCCCATGATCAAGTGTGGTTTATTCGAGGAATGCAAGGATTCTTCAATATACGCAAATCAATCAATGTGATACATCATATTAACAAACTTAAGGCCAAAAACCATATGATCATCTCAATAGATGCAGAGAAAGCTTTGGACAAAATTCAACACCCATTTATGATAAAAGCCCTGCAGAAAGTAGGCATAGAGGGAACTTTCCTCAACATAATAAAGGCCATATATGACAAACACACAGCCAACATCGTTCTCAACGGTGAAAAACTGAAACCATTTCCACTAAGACTAGGAACAAGACAAGGTTGCCCATTCTCACCACTATTATTCAACATAGTTTTGGAAGTGTTAGCCACAACAATCAGAGAAGAAAAAGAAATAAAAGGAATCCAAATCACAAAAGAAGAAGTAAAGCTGTCCCTGTTTGCGGATGACATGATACTATACATAGAGAATCCTAAAGATGCTACCAGAAAATTACTAGAGCTAATCAATGAATTTGGTAAAGTAGCAGGATACAAAATTAATGCAAAGAAATCTCTTGCATTCTTACCCACTAATGATGAAAAATCTGAAAGTGAAATTAAGAAAACACTCCTGTTTACCATTGCAACAAAAAGAATAAAATATCTAGGAATAAACCTACCTAAGGAGACAAAGACATGTATGCAGAAAATTAAAAGACACTGATAAAAGAAATCAAAGATGATACAAACAGATGGAGAGATATACCATGTTCTTGGATTGGAAGAATCAACATTGTGAAAATGACTCTACTACCCAGAGCAATCTACAGATTCAATGCAATCCCTATCAAACTACCAGTGGCATTTTTCACAGAACTAGAACAAAACATTTCACAATTTGTATGGAAACACAAAAGACCCCGAATAGCCAAAGCAATCTTGAGAAAGAAAAATGGAGCTGGGGGAATCAGGCTCCTTGACTTCAGACTATATTACAAAGCTACAGTAATCAAGACAGTTTGGTACTGGCACAGAAACAGAAACATAGATCAATGGAACAGGATAGAAAGCCCAGAGATAAACCCACACACATATGGTCACCTTATCTTTGATAAAGGAGGCAAGCATATACAGTGAAGAAAAGACAGCCTCTTCAATAAGTGGTGCTGGGAAAACTGGACAGATACATGTAAAAGTATGAAATTAGAACACTCCCTGACACCATACACAAAAATAAACTCAAAATGGATTAAAGACCTAAGTGTAAGGCCAGACACTATAAAACTCTTAGAGGAAAACATAGGCAGGACACTCTATGACATAAATCACAGCAAGATCCGTTTTGACCCAGCTCCTAGAGAAATGGAAATAAAAATAAACAAATGGGACCTAATGAAACTTAAAAGCTTTTGCACAGCAAAGGAAACCATAAACAAGACCAAAAGACAACCCTCAGAGTGGGAGAAAATATTTGCAAATCAAGCAACTGACAAAGGGTTAATCTCCAAAATTTACAAGCAGCTCATGCAGCTCAATAACAAAAAACCAAACAACCCAATCCAAAAATGGGCAGAAGACCCAAATAGACATTTTTCCAAAGAAGGTATACAGATTGCCAACAGACACATGAAAGAATGCTCAACATCATTAATCATTGAGAAATGCAAGTCAAAACTACAATGAGATATCATCTCACACCGGTCAGAATGGCCAGCATCAAAAAATCTACTAACAATAAATGCTGGAGAGGGAGTGGAGAAAAGGGAACACTCTTGCACTGTTGGTGGGAATGTAAATTGATACAGCCACTATGGAGAACAGTATGGAGGTTCCTTAAAAAACTACAAATAGAACTACCATACGACCCAGCAATCCCACTACTGGGCATATACCCTGAGAAAACCTTAATTCAAAAAGATTCATGTACCAAAATGTTCACTGCAGCTCTATATACAATAACCAGGACATGGAAGCAACCTAAGTGTCCATCATCGGATGAATGGATAAAGAAGATGTGGCACATATATACAATGGAATATTACTCAGCCATAAAAAGAGATGAAATGGAGGTATTTGTAGTGAGGTGGATGGAGTTAGAGTCTGTCATACAGAGTGAAGTAAGTCAGAAAGAAAAAACCAATACAGTATGCTAACATATATATATGGAATCTAAGGGAAAATAAAGGTCATGAAGAACCTAGTGGCAAGATGGGAATAAAAACCAGACCTACTAGAGAATGGACTTGAGGATATGGGGAGGGGGAGGGGTAAGATGTGACAGGGTGAGAGAGTGGCATGGACATATATACACTACCAAATGTAAACTAGATAGCTAGTGGGAAGCAGCCGCATAGCACAGGGAGATCAGCTCAGTGCTTTGTGACCACCTAGAGGGGTGGGATAGGGAGGGTGGGAGGGAGGGAGACGCAAGAGGGAAGAGATATGGGAACATATGTATATGTATAACTGATTCACTTTGTTATAGAGCAGAAACTAACACACCATTGTAAAGCAATTATACTCCAATAAAGATGTTTAAAAATAAAAAATAAAAAAAGAATGCAAATGACCCAAGGGTCAGGTGTTTCAATTAAAAAAAAATAAGAATTTAAATTGATTCTTCATGGCTCGTATGGGACATGGTCATGCAGAACTGGGTCTTATACATCTCTAGTTCATATGTGGGCACTGTTTAGTATAACCTGGGTATCAAAATCTTGATGGCATTTGAATTTCTTTGGGTCTAGCATCCATATCCAACAATATGTAAAGGACTTCATAATGAAAAAAAAAAAAAAATTAAATGAGAGTGAACTTTCTGCCAGAAAGCATATAGAGTTAATGAAAAGTTACTTTAGTGATATACAAATCAAACATATACTCAAAAGCAAAACTAAAAGATATATATATAAGAGATTATATATGATTTTTAGTTTGTCCTTGTATTAACTAAAATATCTCTTCTCTGTAGTGAGTTAATAAAACTCAGAATGAGATTGGCTAATCATGCCCTATACCCAACATTTATGGGAACTAGGCCAAAAGTACAAAATGAGGCCCACATACCAAATATCTAAATATTGATATTAATCATTATAAGCCAAGCCAAGATAAAATGCATTCTACTCTTCTACCTTGACAAATAGACCTTCCTAATAACTTGAAAGTTAGGCTTTAATTTAGAAATCTCAGACTTCTGCCCCAGATTGGGGTGGAGTAGAACCAACATGTGAATGCAGGCCCGGCCCAGGACTGCCCCATTTCTCTTTCCATCCCTGGCTTGATCCTGCATCTCAAGTAGCCACACCTCCAAACTCCTTCCACCAGACCAACAACTGATGGTTGCTCCCTGCAATCCTGATGACATGGTCTACTCTCAAAAAGACAGACCCACACAAGCTCTGGAAGCAGCTTCAGAGTTATTTGGGCAGAGAATTCCAGGTGCTCAGGTGCCAGAGCATGTGTGTGCATCATCTCCAGATGGGCACATCTGCTCAGTCTTGTGGACTCCTCACCTTGTGAAGAAGACTACAGCCAGAAGAGCTCAAAAGCAGAGACCTAGGAGAGGGACCCAATTGCCCAGGTCTAGGAGTCAGACTGCTAGGGCTAAAGGACTGTTCAGTTCCATCCCTACTTGAATGCTCTTACACTTTCATTATTATGTTTCTATGTTGTTTGCTGATCCTTTTTTTTTTTTGGTTCTTTCCTTGGCCACAATGGATGTAACTGAATAGTCTTTTCCATGTCTTAGAATGTTTAACACCTCTCTCTTTCTCTTTGCAAATGTTTATAGTTTAATCATAAATAACCTATATGTTTATAGCTATTCCTTTTTCTATTTTCTATGGTACAGTATCATGGAATACTTGAGATACAGATTCATAACCTCTGCAAAATGCATGTTGCAAGTCAGCTATCAAAATATTGTTTCTCTCTGTTGCTCATTGTGGTGGTGGGAAGGATTTATATAAGAGTGCTTCAGGACTGGAAGAAAACAATGTCTATGTTGTCTGCCAACCAAAATTCTTCTCCATGCCAAAATCATTGTTTGGTAAATTTTGTATCTCACAATCAGATGTTTTTCCCCCTTCTTTCTTTCTGGAATTTTTCAATTTAACCATTCCAAGACCACTTAGGTGAGTTATATTTATAAATTAAACACTACTGTTAATTTCATGTTAATGAAATTTTTTAAGACTCTGAACATATCATCTGCCTGAGGCAAAAATATTTCTTTTTAAGGAAAAATAATTAATACAGTCTATAGAAGAGCAGAATATTTCCAGCATCTAATTAAGGAAAAAGTATACCGATCTCTAACTCTTACTCACAGTCAGAAACTGTTCTTACTTTTAAAATGAGATCTCTTTAAAATAATTTAAAAATACCAATTAAAGGAGAAAAAAGGAAACAAATTAGTATTTAAAAGGGGTGGTTTATTTTGCAGACTTTTAATTACAGAAACAAAAACTAGTAAAGCAGAAACTATTTTGGATTTTATTTTCGCAGTGTCATTTTTATATAGTAAGTATAATTAATGTTAATAATAAAAGCTATTGATATTTCATTCCCATGGACTTTGCTAAAAACAAGGAGTGTCCATACTTTTGATATCTGATATTAGAAGTATCAGAATAATTGTTTTCTATATATTGCTCTAGCTTCTGACACGGAAAAAACCTGTTGGTTTCTTCCTTTAGCAACTTCATCAATTTCTACTTGAATTTTCTCATAGTCTTTATCTCCCCAGAATCCCCCTAGAAGGCTTTGTCAGTGTTGGAATCAAATACTCAAATACACACTTGTAACAGGCTCCTAAGCAAGTAAGGTTAATAGCCACAGAAGTCTTCTGAAATCTGAATGTAAATGCTGAATTGTGTTTATCATTTGAATGATTAAGGCAATATCAAATGGAGGATTTCAAGAGTCTTAGAAAATCTCTGGAAGTTCTAAAAATAATTTTCATGTATTGGAGAAAAGCTATGATGAATGTTGTTCTATGCTCACTCCTGATTTTCAGCCTTTC
Organism: Balaenoptera physalus; assembly: GCF_965194825.1. Taxonomy (NCBI): domain Eukaryota; kingdom Metazoa; phylum Chordata; class Mammalia; order Artiodactyla; family Balaenopteridae; genus Balaenoptera; species Balaenoptera physalus. The sequence goes on along the minus strand of NC_138895.1, from coordinate 31,587,712 downwards.
CAGGATTTAAAGAAACAGAAAGCCACAAATGCTGCCTCATTCAACTAGTTCAGTGAAAGTTTATTGAAACAGGTGTGAAAAAAATTCTGGTGTGTTGTAAATGAAATAAAAGCAGGAGAAACAATATGACGTATATTTATCTGAGGTGTACAGTTCACTTTTTAGAGGAGAATATATTTTTTTCTACAGAAATTGAGGGAAGTTATCAAATTAATATGTGAAAGGGATACTCTGGAAATCACTTCAGAGTTGCTGGAAGTAGACTGGAGAGCAAATTCATTTCTGAACCTGTTAACTGTGCCTCTCATCAAGGCCAAGAAACAAAATTTTAAAAAAGTATCACAAGCCATTTTGTTAGACCTAGAAAGCAACATGAACTGCAATCTTTTGTCAGATATGACAAAAAGTAACTTTCGTCTAAATCATTTTTTTTTACCTTCAGAAAGAGTGAATAGTGATGGGGCATTCAATTAGCATAACTGACTGAGGAGTAATGAGTAGAGGGTGTATCTGTAGAGTAGATGGGGCTTGGACAATAAGTTCTAACCTCAGTGGTTTTTGAATGTGGACTTTTAGAATCAGAGAAATCTGAGATCAAATTCAAGTTCTTTTACTTAATAGCTGGGCAACTTTGGAAAGAGCAGAATGTACTATAGGTGGTTAGATTAAGTCATCAGTATGAATTCACGGTTTTTAATATATACTTAGAGATTGGCAGATATGAAAATATGTTTAGATATGGCTATGTGTATGTATATACAGATACATATACATGTTATCCTAGCTCTGTTAACTAAGAGGTCCTATAAGCAATGACCTACTAGTAGCAATGAGAGAAAGTAAATCACTCAAATCTTGGTTTCTAAATACCTTTATCCATTAAAATTAACCATGGTTTCTTAGGGAGAAGGCTGGTTCCAGGGATGAAAAAGAGAAAGTATAAGAAGTACCTGGAATATCTTGTTATGCCAGAAAGTAAGGAAGTGTTCAAGAGGGATGAGGTAATTCAAAAGAACACAGGAATCACCTTGAAGGGACTTCAAGTCATCAAAGTAGTCAAATATGGAACAATTTGAATATAAAAAAAGATAGCTATAGATTATAACTCACTGACTAAAAAACCCATGTGTTCCTACACATATATAAATGAATATAAATGGAAGAGAAAGGAACACTCTTCGTTATAGCAGGATGTTAGTCAATAAATATAGAAAGAAAGATGAAATTAGAAAATCATCAATGGAGCAAAAGTTGGTGGGTTAAAGTTTAATGAGGTATAGAATATTTATATAGTCTCAAATTATCACCCCGCAAATTACTTATTAATTACAATGGAAAAAGTAACTTTTGTGTGAAGAAACTTGGTAGATACAACAATAACCAAGTACTAAAGTTACCAACATCAGAAACATAATCAGAAACATAATGCATGCTTTCTAATAGGATGCACTAAGGAAGAAGAAGATCATGGTATTCCTCCCCAAAATATATAACCTGAAACTAATTATGAGGAAATACCAAAAAATCCCAAACTGCGGAATTCTCTACAAAATAATTGGCCTGTACTCTTCAATAATGTCGAGGTGCATAAAAACAAAATCTAAGGAATTCTTTCCAATGAAAGGAGATTAAATAGACACAACAACTAATTGCAGTGCTTGATCTTGGACTAAGAAAATAACAGCTATAAAGTATTTTATTGGGCATTCGACAAATTTGTGTATGAGCTATGGATTAGAGAAATATTTTGCATCAATATTAAATTTCCTGATTTTGACAATTTGTCCAAGAGAATATAATTTTACTCAGGAAATATATAATGAAGCACTTAGAAGTAAAGAGGCATGATGCTTACACCTAACTCTCAAAAGGGTGAGAGAGAGAGAGAAGCAAAACAGAGAAAGAATTGATGGTAAAGCAAATGGGGCAAAATGTAAAAAATTGTGAATCTTGACAAAGGGTATATAAGAGTTCCTTATATTATTCTTGAAAATATCTACTGAAATTATATTAAAATATAAAGGGAAGGAAGGAAGGAAGGAAGGAAGGAAGGAAGGAAGGAAGGAAGGAAGGAGGGGAGGGGGAGGGAGGTTGGCCATGACTGTGAGGTAGAATGGGCTTTCTCTGGCTTGATGGTTTGCACTGTTTAGAATGAAGGGGTAAGCAATGGATGGGCCAGACTTTTGCATGACCAATCATCCAAATTTATTCCTGTTGGGTCAGTTACCAGATTTGGTGGTACTCTGCTACTGTTTTATTCCTCACTTATGACACTCAAAATACAATAAAATACAGGTTACTTTTTGGTTCACCAAGGAAATGCTAAACTGATCTGGTTGGTGTGTACTTACTATTTGCTACTTTATTGAATTGGAATGTGTCTTTTTGTTGCAATATAATGTCTCCATATGTTTCAACAGTAAGGTAAAGGCATATTTCAGAGCTAAAATGGTTATAAAAAGTCTCTACCTACAACTAACCTAGAAACTGTCAATTTTGTGACCTGCTCTATGACATATTAGTTGAAAAAATAGCTATTAATTTAAGAAAGAACATTTCTTTTTACTGTTAAGAAAAATAAGTCATGATTCTTAAAACATTATAAGATGAAATGGATATAATAGAATAAAACCCCCAATGGCCTTTGAAAGTCTAAATTGGAAAATGCATTCTCAGTGCAATTTTAATTAAAGCAATTGAATTTAAGCAGCTGAGAGATAAACAAGGAAATGGAAGCCCTAAACCTTAATTTATCACTTCGATAGAACAGATTATGGAAATTGTATTTTAAATATAGGTCTCCATTGGTTTGAGCTAAAAAAAAAAACTCTATCAGATACTGTGCTGCAAGGCATACTCCTGGTCTTTCATTTAATTGTCTTCTTGCCTAGTTGATTAAATAAAGATTAGTGTTTATTATCATCACAGCATTTTATAAGATTTAACAAATGAAGCTAAACAGCCTTTCTATGAGATGGGCAAGCCCATTGCTTTATCCTCATTTACAGAGAGATAAATAAAAGAGAAAACTCAAGGTCTCATGTATCACAATAACAGGGAAAAGTAGAAAGTCATACAGCTTAACTTCTACCTAGGTCCTTGAACCACTTCTAGTATGTTCCATCTATTGATCACAAGAAACTTCAGATCTTTTGACAATTGTTAGGATTATATGATACCTGTGAAGAGATAAATTCTCGCTAGCTTTCTCAGCTCACAGTAGAGGGAAGGGAGGGGTTATTTTGTAGTAATCACTCATACTAGTTTCCTATTGACACTGTAACAGATTACCACAAACAGTGGCTTAAAAAAAACACAGATTTATTCTCTTACAGTTCTGGAAGTCAGAAGTCTGAAAATCAAGGTGTCAGCAGGGCTAGTTCCTTCTGGAGGCTCTAAGGCAGAATCCATTTCTCTGCTTTTGCATGTTTCTGGAGGCCACCTGCATTTTTTGGCTCATGCCCCTTCCTCCATCTTCAAAGTCAGCATCTTAACATAGTCAGATCTCTTTCACAGACTCTAAACCTACTGCCTCCCTCTTATAAGAACTCTTGTGATTATCTGGTCCACTGAGATAATTCAGGATATTCTCCTTCATCTAAAGATCCTTAACTTGATCACATTTGTAAATATCTTTTTGCTATATAAGACAACATATTCACAGATCCAGGCTTCAGGATGTAGGTATATTTGGGTGGCCATTTTTCAGCCTACTGTACCTCTCAAAACTTATGTATGGAGGAAGGTAGGTGATATCCACTCTTTCTTCCCTTTACAGTCTTCAAATTAGAAGTCCTGAGGTCACAAGTGGCTACCAAGACAAAAAAGTAAACCCCAAGGACATATCTAAATTGAAATGGAAAATTAAGGAAGCAATATGATGTGGTCAATCAGAGCGGGGGCTTTGTAATAGAAAGATTTGGATTCTAATCTGATATGGTACTAGTAGAGTAAGCAAGTCAATTCTCTAGTTAATGAATAAGCAGGCAAATTAAAACAAAATAACAAAAAGGCTCCAGCTTACATCAATTCTCCAAATCTCCTGCCCTTAATTCTTCAAAAATTTATTTCATACTACCTTCTAATATACCTTTTCCTCTGGTCTAAGAAACTTCCTGTTGACATACGACCTGAAATATACTGAGAAGTCACCAGTTTGGATTATGTACCCACAGAAAGAAAACATACCCTTATCTCTCTTTATCCCTACATTCCAACTGAGGCGTCTATCAATACTATTAGTACTGACTTGGTCATTTACCAATAGAGAGACCTTAAGCAAGCCACATAATTCTCTGAGCCTCAATTTTCCTCTTTCTAAAATGGGCACAATAATCCTTACTTCAATAGAGTTTTGTGGGGTTTAAGTGAGATCATGCATGAAAACCATCTTGTACATAATAAATGGTAGGTAATAAACAAAAATAAATCCCCAAACCTTGGGATATGTTCCTCTCAAGAAACTCATTCCTCAAATTTCATTTTAAGCAAACACTTTTAGGCTATTCAGCCTAACAATGTGAGAAATATATGACAACAACACTGACAGGTATACAGATACAAAAACCTTCTCTCTTAATAAATAAATATACACTGACATCCCACCAGGCACTATGCTAGGCACAGCTCTCCAGGTGTGCAATTTCAGAGAAGACGAATCATTACACATAAGCTGAAACGCACAATGATAAAGAGATGAACACATTGGTTTCAGGAACAAAGGACAGACAGGTGTTTACTTTCCTTTTCTCCCTGACATCTGTGGAATAAGGTGGTGAAAAGAAATTGGGCATCAGCACAAATGATACCAATTCCTGGGTAAGTAAGCACACTTGACAAAGAATCTGCATTCTTTGTTTTTAAGGCACTGGGCAGATAGGAAAGTATTGCTTTTCAGGTAAAACCAAAAAAACTACAGATAAAATACCAGTCCAACAATGTCAGCACAAAATCTTTTTATTCAGCCAAATTAGACCTATGTCCTGGCTGATTGCCCATGAAAGCAGTAGTATTTTGTTAAACTAATTACATTGTTTCCTTGCAAAGAATAGTCTGAACTTTATCTGATTTCCTCTCTAAATGATAATACCTGTTGTAACCAAATTGCTTCATTCAGTAATGGAAAGGACTGGGAGCCTGTCTCTCATAGTCAAGCCTTTTGTTCTTCATTTCCTCTGCTGTCAAGTATCAACTGTCTCCACTTACTTCCTCCTCACTCAGATTATTCCAGCAACCTAAAGTCTAAGTAACTCCCAAACCACCACAAAGATAAAAAATCACAGAAGCAAATATTCAGAGGGAAAAAAGAGTAAAGTGGGTGTATGTTGGCTCTTTTTTAATTTTTAATTTTTTTCAACATCTTTTGGCGTATAATTGTTTTACAATGGTGTGTTAGTTTCTGCTTTATAACAAAGTGAATCAGTTATACATATACATATGTTCCCATATCTCTTCCCTCTTGCATCTCCCTCCCACCTACCCTCCCTATCCCACCTCTCTAGGTGATCACAAAGCACCGAGCTGATCTCCCTGTGTTATGCGGTTGCTTCCCACTAGCTATCTGTTCTACGTTTGGTAGTGTATATATGTCCATGCCACTCTCTCACTTTGTCACAGATTAACCTTCCCCCTCCCCATATCCTCAAGTCCATTCTCTAGTAGGTCTGTGTCTTTATTCCCGTCTTACCACTAGGTTCTTCATGACTTTTTTTTTTTTTTCCCTTAGATTCCATATATATGTGTTAGCATACTGTATTTGTTTTTCTCTTTCTGACTTACTTCACTCTGTATGACAGACTCTAACTCCATCCACCTCACTACAAATAACTCCATTTCGTTTCTTTTTATGGCTGTGAAATATTCCATTGTATATATGTGCCATATCTTCTTTATCCGTTCATCCGATGATGGACACTTAGGTTGCTTCCATGTCCTGGCTATTGTAAATAGAGCTGCAATGAACGTTGTGGTACATGACTCTTTTTGAATTATGGTTTTCTCAGGGTATATGCCCAGTAGTGGGATTGCTGGGTCGTATGGTACTTCTATTTTTAGTCTTTTAAGGAACCTCCATACTGTTCTCCATAGTGGCTGTATCAATTTACATTCCCACCAACAGTGCAAGAGGGTTCCCTTTTCTCCACACCCTCTCCAGCATTTATTGTTTGTAGATTTTTTGATGATGGCCATTCTGACTGGTGTGAGATGATATCTCACTGTAGTTTTGATTTGCATTTCTCTAATGATTAATGCTGCTGAGCATTCTTTCATGTGTTTCTTGGCAATCTGTATATCTTCTTTGGAGAAATGTCTATTTAGGTCTTCTGCCCATTTTTGGACTGGGTTGTTTGTTTCTTTGTTATTGAGCTGCATGAGCTGCTTGTAAATTTTAGAGATTAATCCTTTGTCAGTTGCTTGATTCGCAAATATTTTCTCCCATTCTGAGGGTTGTCTTTTTGTTTTCTTTATGGTTTCCTTTGCTGTGCAAAAGCTTTTAAGTTTCATTAGGTCCCATTTGTTTATTTTTGTTTTTATTTCCATTTCTCTAGGAGGTGGGTCAAAAAGGATCTTGCTGTTATTTAAGTCATAGAGTGTCCTGCTTATGTTTTCCTCTAAGAGTTTGATAGTGTCTGGGCTTACATTTAGGTCTTTAATTCATTTTGAGTTTATTTTTGTGTATGGTGTTAGGGAGTGTTCTAATTTCATACTTTTTCATGTACCTGTCTAGTTTTCCCAGCACCACTTATTGAAGAGGCTGTCTTTTCTCCACTGTATATGCTTGCCTCTTTTATCAAAGATAAGGTAACCATATGTGTGTGGGTTTATCTCTGGGCTTTCTATCCTGTTCCATTGATCTATATTTCTGTTTTTGTGCCAGTGCCATACTCTCTTGATTACTGTACCTTTGTAGTATATGCTGAAGTCAGGAAGCCTGATTCCTCCAGCTCCATTTTTCGTTCTCAAGATTGCTTTGACTATTCGGGGTCTTTAGTGTTTTCATACAAATTGTGAAAGGTTTTGTTCTAGTTCTGTGAAAAATGCCAGTGGTAGTTTGATAGGGATTGCATTGGATGTGTAGATTGCCTAGGGTAGTAGAGTCATTTTCACAATGTTGATTCTTCCAATCCAAGAACATGGTATAGCTCTCCATCTATTTGTATCATCTTTAATTTCTTTCATCAGTGTCTTATAATTTTCTGCATACAGGTCTTTTGTCTCCTTAGGTAGGTTTATTCCTAGATATTTTATTCTTTTTGTTGCAATGGTAAATGGGAGTGTTTCCTTAGTTTCACTTTCAGATTTTTCATCATTAGTGGGTAGGAATGCAAGAGATTTCTGTGCATTAATTTTGTATCCTGCTACTTTACCAAATTCATTGATTAGCTCTAGGAGTTTTCTGGTAGCATCTTTAGGATTCTCTATGTATAGTATCATGTCATCTGCAAACAGTGACAGCTTTACTTCTTCTTTTCCAATTTAGATTCCTTTTATTTCTTTTTCTTCTCTGATTGTTGTGGCTAACACTTCCAAAACTATGTTGAATAATAGTGGTGAGAATGGGTAACCTTGTCTTGTTCCTGATCTTAGTGGAAATGGTTTCAGTTTTTCACCATTGAGGATAATGTTGACTGTGGGTTTGTAATATATGGCCTTTATTATGTTGAGGAAAGTTCCCTCTATGCCTACTTTCTGCAGGGCTTTTATCATAAATGGGTGTTGAATTTTGTCAAAAACTTTCTCTGCATCTATTGAGATGATCATATGAAGGAAAACACCTACAATAACAAACCCAAAACATTTAAGAAAATGGGAACAGGAGCATATATATCGATAATTACCTTAAATGTAAATGGATTAAATGCTCCCACCAAAAGACACAGACTGGCTGAATGGATACAAAAACAAGACACACATATGTGCTGTTTACAAGAGACCTACTTCAGACCTAGGGACACATACAGACAGAAAGTGAGGGGATGGAAAAAGATATTCCATGCAAATGGAAATCAGAAGAAAGCTGGAGTAGCAGTTCTCATATCAGACAAAATAGACTTTAAAATAAAGACTAATACAGTAGACAAATAAGGACACTACATAATGATCAAGGGATCGAACCAAGAAGAAGATATAACAATTGTAAATGTTTATGCACCCAACATAGGAGCACCACAATACATAAGGCAGATACTAACAGCCATAAAAGGGGAAATCAACAGTAACACAATCATAGTAGGGGACTTTAACACCCCAGTTTCACCAGTGGAAAGATCATCCAAAATGAAAATAAATAAGGAAACACAAGCTTTAATTGATACATTAAACAAGATGGACTTAATTGATATTTATAGGACATTCCACCCAAAAACAACAGAATACACATTTTTCTCAAGTGCTCATGGAACATTCTCCAGGATAGATCATATCTTGGGTCACAAATCAAGCCTTGGTAAATTTAAGAAAATTGAAATCGTATCAAGTATCTTTTCCGACCACTACGCTATGAGGCTAGATATCAAATACAGGAAAAGATCTGTAAAAATTACAAACACATGGAGGCTAAACAATACACTATTTAATAACTAAGTGATCACTGAAGACATCAAAGCGGAAATCAAAAAATACCTAGAAACACATGACATTGGAGACACGACGACCCAAAACCTATGGGATGCAGCAAAAGCAATTCTAAGAGGGAAGTTTATAGCAATAAAAGCCTACCTTAAGAAACAGGAAACATCTCGAATAAACAACCTAACCTTGCACCTAAAGCAATTAGAGAAAGAAGAACAAAAAAACCCCAAAGTTAGCAGACTGAAAGAAATCATAAAGATCAGGTCAGAAATAAATGAAAAAGAAATGAAGGAAACGATAGCAAAGATCAATAAAACTAAAAGCTGGTTCTTTGAGAAGATAAACAAAATTGATAAACCATTAGCCAGACTCATCAAGAAAAAAAGGGAAAAGACTCAAATCTATAGAATTAGAAATGAAAAAGGAGAAGTAACAACTGACACTGCAGAAATACAAACGATCATGAGAGATTACTACAAGCAACTCTATGCCAATAAAATGGACAACCTGGAAGAAATGGACAAATTCTTAGAAATGCACAACCTGCTGAAACTGAGCCAGGAAGAAATAGAAAATATGAACAGACCAATCACAAGCACTGAAATTGAAGTTGTGATTAAAAATCTTCCAACAAACAAAAGCCCAGGACCAGATGGCTTCACAGGTGAATTCTATCAAGCTTTTAGAGAAGAGCTAACACCTATCCTTCTCAAACTCTTCCAAAATATAGCAGAGGGAGGAACACTCCCCAACTCATTCTACAATGCCTCCATCACCCTGATACCAAAACCAGACAAAGATGTCACAAAGAAAGAAAACTAAAGGCTAATATCACTGATGAACAAAGATGCAAAAATCCTCAACAAAATACTAGCAAACAGAATCCAACAGCACATTAAAAGGATCATACACCATGACCAAGTGGGGTTTATTCCAGGAATGCAAGGATTCTTCAATATATGCCAATCAATCAACGTGATACACCATATTAACAAATCGGAGGAGAAGAACCATAGGCTCTTTCTTCTTAATGGGTTTGAAGCATGTTCCATGTGTGGTTTTCACATTCTGTTAGGGCAGACTAGAATGTGATTTATAGACTCAAGTTACTTTTACTAAAATTCCACTGCAGCAGAACAACTCAGGTGTCCTCCAGAGTTGTTTATAATAGGATTTTATCTTTATTAGAAAGAAAACAGCACTAGTTCCAGCTGCTCTTGCTTTGGACAAAAATTTTATTTTTCATCAGTAGAATGTACAGTTTAGCTTGACAGCTGACCTCATATAATAAAATGCTATTTCATGCTATTTAGTTTAAAATTTCTCTCGTAATGCTAGGAACAGATAAGAGATCCAGGTGCTGAATGGCATATTTTTAGTTTTGATGGAATGGACTTTATCAACAAAGTTGAAAAAGTGAAATAAAAAATAAAACAGAACTGCTAAAAAAAACCTTACTTGAATGAAATCTAAAGGATTTAGCCTGGTGTTTTCATGAGCTTTGTCAAAAGTGTAAATGAAAATAATAAAAATTGGTTATGTCAGCAGAACTATATACTCTACAAAATAAAATAGCTATTGAAAGAAAAATCACAACAGAATGAAAATGTAAAACTTGTGCTCTTTCTTTGTCTCCTTCACTATAAATGTCTCTCAAAATGTAAACAAAAGAAAACAGCCAGCATTCTTGACTTTAGGAGACATAAATTAAGAGATTTTGAACAGGTTCTTTGAATTCTAAACAAGGAGGCAACCAACCATGGAATCATCAAATTGTCACTAATGGTAAAACAAACATCTAATTCTAGGACACTTAATTCTAGCTCATTTGTGAACTATACCATGATTTAAATGCTATATGCAAGCAGAGACATTAAAGTCCTTTACTTTTTATTACAACAGCAGATTGAACCATCCCCTACACAAGTCATACAATCAAGTGTACTGTCATTAAAGAAGAGAAATGGTGTATAGTTAGAGCCCTGGAATTGGAAAGTGTAGAATTGGGGATTCTTGTTAGCTCAGCAAGACAAGGGCATTGTCTATCCACAAGTCAGGATATAGGCAGCCAACTCTCAAAGCTAGGTATATGTTCAGCTAGTTATAGGCTCCAAATAAATGTACTAGGTAGTACTTTTAAGCCTTAAAACTTGCATTATTTTTCTTGGCATGTTTAATTTCAAACTTTATCTATTTTCTCATCTCTTTATACAGCATGCTGAAAGTTGCCAAATTATCTGTTCCTAATATAGACATCCTGGAATAGGGAGGTGACTAGACAGTGCATCACAGTTGGAAGCTATCATCTGACTTATAAAAGCAGACTTTCACTATTTCTCCACAGTAGTAATTGACCATTTAATATGGTCTACATAGTGATGTGTGTGTAAGGTGTGTGTGTGTGTGTGTGTGTGTGTTGTAATGGCCATCACTTAGTCTACTACTGTGGCCATAAGCACTGAAGTGTTTAGATAATTATCCAGTAAGATTCTAAATCATTATTAGGAAATTAAATATTCAGATAATTGATGTATTAATATTTTATATTTATAATAATAAATAGGCCTATAGTATCTACTTTGTGCAAAGCTCTGTAAAAGACAATGGAAAACATGAAACTAACTGAAACATCTGATCATCAAAGATATTCATAACCCAGGAGAGGTTGGGGGGGTGCAGGAGATAAGCTCATATAAATAATAATAAATAAACTATAGTGAATAAATAGCATAGCTAACATTTTAGGTCAGTTTATTTTTTTCTTCACACTTTTATGAGATAGTGTAGTATTAGAAAAACTACCCAGTTTTTCACCTCCTATGTCTTTCTTTCCTGTGTGTCTCCTTTACTATCACACTACTACCACAGTCACACAGGACACTGATGGTTACCAAATGTGTGGAGACTTTTCTCCAGAGCAAGTGATTCTCTGCAACACCAGCTGGGTGTCCTACAATTCAACTCAATTCTGACACTAACCCACAAGACTGCCCTCCCCTCCCCCTCAATGTCAGATGCCAGTCTCACGGCCTGGTTTTCATCTATGCTTCTGACCAGAGGTTCCAATAACCCCCCTCTTTGGGTTCAATTAATTTGCTAGACCAGCTCACAGAACTCAGGGAAACACTAACATTTACCAACACAGGAGTTTCTATTCCCTGTGAAGTTGGGGTGTGTGGAGTTGTGCTGGTGTGGAGCTGTTCACCAACCTAGAAGCTCTGAATCCTGTACTGCTGGGATTTTATGGAGGCTTCTTCTTGTAGTTGTGATCAATTATTAACTCCATTTCCAGCTCCTCTCAGTCTCTGGAGGAAGCAGGGTGGAGCTGAAAGTGCCAAGCTTCCAATCATTACTTGATTTTTCCGGTGACAACTTATCCAGGAACCATCCAGGAGCCCGCCCAGAGTTGCCTCAAAAGAAGGAAAGGTGCTCCTAGTGCTCTGATCACTTAGGAATTTATTAGGACCTCTGTACCAGAACGGGGGCAGAGACCAATATATATATGCATATATATATATATATATATATATATATATATATATATATATATATATACACACATATACATATATATATCTCTTTTCTTTTCACAGATAGATACTCATATTATCCTTGCTTTATGTATAAGGAAATTGAGACCCAGATTTAAGGGATTTACCCAACATCACATAACTGAAAGTGATTCATTCATTAAGTTATTCATTCATTCATTTATCTAATCAACAAATATTTACTATGTACTTATTGTGTGTCAAACAGTGTTTTGGGTTTTACATTCAAAATCCTTGCTCTGAGGAAACTTACATTTTATTGGGAACGGGATGGGAAAGAATCAAAATACAAATTCACAATGACATATAATATTCCAGGAGAAAATATATGTAAAAAAGTTTGAAACAAGACATAGTTATAGGCATAATGATTGATGGTGGATATGTACTATTTTTATGGGATGTCAGGGATGACTTATCTGAAGAGGTGGCATTTAAACTTTTCTCAGTTAGTTCAAAAATTCAGTAGTTTTATAACACTTTTACTTATGAAAATAATATGTGCTCATTGAGGAATATTTAGAAGTGTAAAAAAAAAAGAAAATTAAAAGTAATCCATCAAATAAAATCCCAAATGGAAAGTATCCATTATTCTACCACCCATATGTAATTACTATACTATTATATTTTAGTGTTTGTCCTATGAGATAATTAGAACATTGAAATCATATTGCTTATACAATTCTATATAGTGCTTTTTCTCTTTCTTTGGATGATGAATATTTTTCAGTATCACTAAATATTCTCGTAACATATGATTTTAATATTTGTATGGTATTCAACAACAGGAATGGACCACAGTTTATTTAGACTTTCTGTTGTATTATCCTTTCTGTTGGATGTGTATATTACTTCAAAGTTTTCACTACTATAAATAATACTTAGATAATGACTTTTGTGCATAACTTGTGAAATTCTCATATTATTTACTTAGGAAATATTCTTAGGTGCCAAATTTCTGGGGAAACAAATGTGCAAAGCCAAATTTGATCTCTGGAAATCTCATATCAAATCATTCTTCCAACAACCTTTCATGAGTGCCAATTTAAGGCATTCTTTCTAATTAAGATTGTTACTTAATATATATATCAGCTAATTTTATGAATGAAAATTTTGTTATAATTTATATTTTGGATATTGATCTTCCATTGAAAAACACTCTAAATTCAGATCCCCAAATACAGATGATTGTTGAGAATCCTAGCTTGTCTGTTATCTGAAAAGCAGGTTGGTTGTAGGTGCTGCTTTCCAATCCTGATCTGTAGAAAGCGTGATGGCAGAATTAATTTTTGGCCTAAATCTATCCATTCATTCATTTATTATGCAGTCATAAAATATTTATTTAGTGCCTACCATGTGACAAGCAGTACCTAAGCTCTAAAGACTTAGCATTGAACAAAGCAAACTCCTTGCTCTCATGGAGATTTATTCTTATGGGGGAAAAACAAACACACACAATAAAAGCTAAATCTCAAAATGTGTGTCACATTTTGATAACTGCTATGGAAATTGTAAGTGCCACCAACATGTAAACTCCATGAGAACAGCCTTTTTGACTATTTTTGTTGACTGCTATGCTCCTAATACCTAGAATAGTGCCTGGAACATGACAGGTGCACAGTGAGTGTTTGGTGAATGGCATAATAAACAAATAAAATAAATGAAACAGGTTAATGGGATAGAGAATGTTTGTTGGGAGTGTGTGTGCTAATTAATGTAGAGTGGTTAGGGAGAGGCTCAAGGCCAACATGATTTGAACAGACACCTTGGCTCCTACAAGAACTAGAAAGAGGGCCAGAGTGGGTGCTGTGGAGATAGTGAGGAAGAGAGGAGCAGAAGATGCATTGTGGAGGAGGAAAGGAGAGATGAGACCCTGTAAATAAAGTCCCTAGCATTTGGTCTCAGTGTGATGCAAATCCATTGAAGAGTTTTAAAGGAGTGACAAAGTCTGACTTGTGTATTAAGAGGATTGCTCCTTCTTCCTGATTCTAGAGGCACAGAATGGAAACAAGAGTACAACATAAGGGAGACTGTTGCAATAATCCACACTGTGGTCATGATGGCTTGGAAGAATGTTAGCTGTGGAGACAGAGATAGATGGGCCCCTGGGCTGGACAGCTGGTGTTTGTCAAGTGGATTAAAACTGAAACTTTGTTCTCACCCAGCCGCTCCAAGGACAAAGCTAGAGGCAGAAGCTGAGCTCTGCTGAAGTAAAGAGATAAGATGACCACTCCTGAGGTCAAGGAAAACTTCCTTGTCTGCACATGCACAGGAAGTTTCCTTAAGGGTCAAAAAGAAGGGAGCGTCACCCCATAATAAGTGTGGACGTGCACCCACAGGCCTCTGGGGTGGGATCCATCTTAGCAAAAGGTTGCACACACATGTTGGGGAGGGTCCTGGGACCAGTTGGGTGTGAAAAACGAAACAAGATAATTGACCAAAGGTAAACAAAGACCCTGAAGGACTATCCTATATAAGCAATTTAAATCACGTTTTTACTGTGCTCCTCCTCATTAGGGAGGACGACCGTACCCTTTCTTTCTGGGTGTGTATTTCTGCCTTGCTTCTGTCTTTAATAAACAAACTGCTTCTCTGTGTGCTGTGTCTCTAATAATAAACTTTGTACCTGTTTTTACAGTTTTTGCCTCCTTGAAACATTCTTGCTTTCAAACGGGGGAAAGAGCCAGGGCCACTTTACTTCTAACCTCTGGCCCCTGGTGATCTAGTGGCTAGGATTCCTGGTTTTTAATCCAGGCTGCCCGGGTTCAATTCCTGGGCAAGGAACTAAGATCTCTCTTCAGGACTGTTCACTGCTATCTCTCCGAGATCAGTCTGAGGATAGAGCCAACAGTATTTGCTGGTATTTAGGATGTGGTATGAGAGAAAAACTTGAGTCAAGGGTGACACCAAGGATCTGGCCCAAGAAAATAGAAGGATATAGATGTCTTTTACTGGGGAAATGTTGTGAAAAAAATGTTTTTTTTAAACAGAAAATTAGGAAACTGTTTTTGAATATATTTAAATTGGTTTCAACAAATTTGTGAAGAAAAAAGCAATCTTTAATGTATTGAAAATGTTTTAAACAAACCACCTGAAATTCTCCATTTTAGGAATTAAGGTGTATAGTGAGAAAACAAAATGAGTTTATTTTAAATTATGTATAGTCACATATATCTTTGTAAAAAGCTGTTTCACTGAAATCCAGAGTAAGAAGCAGCACTGCCTTTGGAGCCCTTGAATTTAGTAACATATAAAGGGGAGGGGTCAGTCTTTACTTTGCAGTAGAAAATGGAGCAGCTTTGGTGTCTTGACTACCCTAGGGTTAAAAATATGGCAAAGATGCCTGATACATATGTCTGTACCTTTAAGATACCCAGTTGTGTGTTGACAGCACCTAGCAGGAGTGTTCTTTGTGAGCCCAGTTAAGACAATGTTTGAGTTATTACTGTTAATCTGAATTTATCTCTTATTCGCCTACTGGTAAGTGCTTGAAAATACCAGTTATACAGCTTTTCAGTGTTGGAAATTTATACATAAATAATTGTAATTCTTATTATAAATTAGTACAGTCATTGAAATTTTATGAATATCTTCAGACTTTGCAATAATTTCACTTTGCATTCTACTGATAAATTTAATCCTTAACAAATAAATTTCTAACCATTCTTTGAAATATTCAAAACAACCTTCAATGTTTCTTGTAATAATATAGATGTGTGAATGATTACCCAGAGGGAAAGTTCTTATGTCTCAGCAAGCTAAGGCATCTATGTTATGATGTTATAGATTTTTCTCTAGGTTTCTTGAACCATCAACAACTCTTTTAATTACAAGGAGCAGAACTAAAATATACAGTGATGGGTGTTGGAAAACACTGCAGGGTAATATTTTGTGACACCATGGAAGAAATACGTACTGCAGTAGTGAAGATGTAGCTTCCTCCAATGCAGAGGGTACTGGTCAAGTTCAATTAACAAAAAGTATTAATAAAGAGATTGCTTACAAGTATACATACACATTTTTTTCAGGATCTACTTGACTGAATCACTGACACATTCTCAAAAAGAAATTTCATTTTGAGAAAATTCACCCAAAATTAATTCTAAAGCTCATGGAGTTATCCTATTTTGTGGCTCACACGAAAAGCTTTTGCCTCTGATTTTTCTCTTTTAATATGGATTCCCTCGGGAACCTAAAGTCAGGAAGCCTCCTGCATGCATCATAAATTTTCTACTGACATATTTAACTCAGCTTCCTCTGTTGGAGCCTAGTGTATTAACAAACAACTCTGACTTCCTAGAACACACACATTTATTGAGTTACAAAGTGACCGTTTTTTAGGCCTATTGGAACACAAATCAAAGCTCTCCTTTACCATAGGCCCATTGAAGGCCACTTTGATTCTTCCATCAATATTGGGAACTGCCAGAAAACTTTCATTTTTTTCCTGTGCCTCTTGGCAGTAGGAGAAAGGTTCTAATGAGTCCATTCTCAGCAAACATGACTTTCTTGGATTGCAGAACGCTAAATTACAAATCAGTTGCACTTTTCATCTCTGGATGTGAATGTGTCCGATGTTCTTCCTCTCTGAAACTGCCAGTTAGGAAGCAGGTTCTCCTATCCTGTATTTCAAAGCCTTATTCACGAACTGACATTAGTGTTACAATTTCAGTAATGGACCCTAAAAAAGCATTGCAGCTAAATGGTTCTAATTTCAATTACAAATGACATCGTATAGAATGAATGCTCAGATGCTTCAGACTCCAACTAAATACACTATGTCCTAATTGCTTTGCAATCTTTCACTTCAAATCAAGTGAAAACGGCGACGGTAACCCTGTTGCTTCAGTCTCTCCAAGAAGGTAAACACCAGGCTTTAATGGGCTGTGCTAATAATAACTCCGCCGAGAAGTTAAACAAAACTTCAATTCTTTTCAAGGCTGGCAAAGAAAAGAAAATTCTAAAAGGAAAGACTGTGAGTATCTGAGATTAGTACTAAACTTAAAAACAGTTTTGGAAACTTTGATAGACTACTGAAAAAGATAGTCAAAGAACTCTCGTGAAATTTTTGTTTCGATATATGAAAGCAACAAGATGAAATTCAAGGCAGACTGGAAGATTTCCCCTTCATTTCTTTCCAGTCTTAGATACTTATCAGAGAATGGTCCTAACTAGCTCAGAAAATTTATTTCAAAACCTGTTTTATTTGTTCTTTTTTTAATTTTTAAAAAAATTATTTATTTATTTATTAACATTTTTATTGGAGTATAATTGCTTTACAATGGTGTGTTAGTTTCTGCTTTATAACAAAGTGAATCAGTTATACATATACATATATCCCTATATCTCTTCCCTCTTGCGTCTCCCTCCCTCCCACCCTCCCTATCCCACCCTTCTAGCTGGTCACAAAGCACGGAGCTGATCTCCCTGTGCTATGCCACTGCTTCCCACTAGCTATCTATTTTACATTTGGTAGTGTATATATGTCCATATGTACACTACCACTCTCTCACTTTATCCCAGCTTACCCTTCCCCCTCCCCATGTCCTCAAGTCCATTCTCTAGTACAAAACCTGTTCTATTTGAATGGTTCCTATATTTTAATCTCATAGAGAGTAATTTTAAAAATACTTTCCCCAACTCTATCTAGTCACCCATTTCTAAATATGAATCAAAAATAGGTCTGTGAGAAACAATTGGCAGTAGAAAGCAGAACACAGTATGAGACTAGTTGTGTAACAATAATTCTTTGCTTTCTGAGAATTCTAAGGGAGAATTGAGGCATGAGGCCAGGGCCAGATTAAGACAAAATTCCAGAGTTGGGAAAACATTGGGTAAACACTCAGTGATTCCTATTTCTCTAAAATTTTTAATTTGACATGTAAATGAAATATATTCATTTCATAATACATTTAGGCACTCAATAAATGTTTGCTGAATGCATTTATGAAATGAAAATTTTAAATGCAGAATTCATTACTTTATAATTATATATTCATAAGTCACTGTATGTTTACAAAGTACTTCCCAATCCTACTCTTCATTTTAGAGCAGAAGAAATAGATTTCGATTAGCATTAGCCATAATGAGTCTCAGCTGAATAGCACTTACAACTTTCCCACATATTATTTCACTGAGAGATGTTAAATGCCTTGTACTAAACCACTCCAAACCATGCCCTAAGCAGTACTCATGCCTTCGTGCCCACAGTACCCATTGAGCCATACTGCCTCTTCATCAGTCCCTGCATCATTATCTAGAGAAAAGCTTGCCGAAGAGCAAGTCCAAGTGCAGCTATTTATGGGATACCACTGAGGAGTATGATTATGGAGTCTTTAATCCTTTACTATAACAAGATTTGTATGCTCTAATTTCCCAGCTTTTATCAGAGAATTCCAACTAAAAATTCCACATTACAATTTGAGAACACAAAATAAGATGGACAAATCAGATCTGGTAAGTTACTGTTCCCATTTTGTTCAAGAAACTGTAATTCCCTTAAACTCCAATTTGCCCACTTTACAGAAGCTGACTGTTTCCTTGCTTTCTAAATAATTCAAATTATCTCATTTCTTAAAAAAATATGAAATTGTTTTTAAACTAGATTTGTGTGTCCTAAGAAATGAGGTAAAGTAGAAGAGTGAAACAATACACTGTTAACAGATAAAATTCATTATCATTATACGCCATTTAGCTTGAAATAAACATGAAGCTCAAATGACACACTCTGTTTAACAACAAGAATAAATCACCGGGTTAGATATTGAGAAATAGGAATTTTAATCACTGAGAGTTTGGGTTTACTATTTCCAGGTACTTTCACATATTCATTTATTTAATTATCACAAAAATGCTATTGTTGCACAATATTACAGTTGAGAAAATTGAGGCTCAGAACATTAAAAAAAAAAACAGTATAGGATAGGGATAGGGTAGCACATAATAGCAGTCTTCAGTGTCAACCCAATATGATTTTAGTACCAGAGCTTCTACCAACTTAGGCAATTTATTAAAAATTGCCAAGCCTCATTTCCTCTTCTATAACTTGGGCATGATGATAATACCTACTTCATATAGTTGTGAGAATTAAATGGGTATGCATATAAGGTGTTTGGCACATGGTCAGCATTCAATAAATATTAGTTATATAGGTATATACTATTAGTAACTTTCATAATTTATATGACCAAGATACTGACCCAGAAGTGGCAGAGCTGATTTTGTTTTTTAAATTGGGGTATAGTTGCTTTACAAGGTTGTGTTAGTTCCTGCTGTACAACAAAGTGAATCAGCTATATGTATACATATATCCCCTCCCTCTTGGACACCCCCCCATCCCACCCATCTAGGTCATCACAGAGCACCGAGCTGAGTCCCCTGTGCTATACAGCTGGTTCCCACTAGCTATCTGTTTTACACGTGGTAGTGTATACATGTCACTCCCAATCTCCCAATTCATCCCACCCCTCTTCCCTCCTCCCCATGTCTACAAGTCCGTTCTCTACTTCTGAGTCTCTATTCCTGCCCTGCAAATAGGTTCATCTGAACCATTTTTCTAGATTGAAGTAAGTGAGAAAGAGAAAAGCAGAGCTGATTTGATGTTAGTTCTGTCTGAGCACAGAATCTTTGCTCCTAGCTATTATAGTCTCTTGCCTTCCATCATCTGTAAAATAAGAGTTTTCAAAATGGACCACGTTATCTTCTAGTCCTGAGATATTGTGATTCTGGGCTATGAAGATATTTATTATTTCCTCATTTTAGTTAGTCCATCTAAATATGTATTTCTACTATTAAAACCTAGAGATCACTAATTATAACAATGAATTCAGACCTTTCATGAAAATTGTCATTACTTGCTTAGAATCAGTTATCTAACCTTAAAAATTTGTCCTAAAATGAGGACTTATTTGTCTAGCTCAGGATACTTTATTTATAATAATACAAGTTTGAAATTTAAAAAAAAAATCCTTGTGTGAATTGCACAAATAGAATGAGGCATCATCTCAAATAACTGCACAGAATGTTCAAAATTTGGTACTGCCAACAATGGACCTTATTTTTTTAATTATAACTTTGAAGCCCAAGGCACATGCAGTTAGTAGATTAGCACTTTCTTTGTTTTATTTGTGAAAAGAATTAGGTGACTCCAAACAGGGAATTTATTAAGTTTGAAAGGCATAAAATAATTCAAGTATGTCAGTTAAGCTGGATTAAGTGAAACTATCTTGATTTCGAGGAATAATTTTGCATCATCCCTTTCAAGTGTGTAGTTGTGTGGAGGTACACAATATCAAAAAGAAGACTAAGTAAAGGTTGTGACTCTATGTTGCTGTAGCCCTAAATATGTGCTTCACATAGAAAAGTTGGCTCAATCCATAGCATGTTATTTGACAAAGGCTGAGCTTTATTTCTGGAAAGAGGAGATTTGAAAACATTGTTTATGGTTGGGAAAAACGATATTTTTCCATTGGACTCAGTTATCATTTATATATACTCACGACATAATCTATTTTTTCATTGACAATTATTTCATATTCAATTCACCATGAGATGTTCATGGTCAAGGATAGATCTTAAGAGTGTTTAGCAACATTCTACTGTAGGATAATTGTCTATCATGTATAAACATGTGTATTTAAATTTTTGTAATATACTGAATGTTTCAATATGAGACCTTAATAGATGCATTTAATCATTAACTGAAAAAAGAAAGCCCATACCATCACATTTGGAAAATCTCCCATATAAGAGAAGACATAATTATCTGCTAATATAAGTTGGTCTTGACCTTGGAGTGTCTCACAAAACTGGCTGTCATTTCACTTATGGATGGATAAGACCATCAGGAAATGGGGTAATTTCTTCAAGTCTGTTCTCTTTCACAAATTTTTAGGCTTTGTATAAGTTGTGATTTCCCTTTTAGGTTGCCGTTTTTTGGTCTTTTTTATCCTTTAGAAAATAGAGGAAAATTAAATATTTCTTTTGAAGATTGATTTACAAAGATGGAAAGGAATACATAAAGTTGTTTTGAATTTCATTTATAGCATTATGTCTCTCTGTGAGGAAAAAACAGTATACAGTGAAAATATAAGTGAAAAAGGAGCTTTTCATTAAAGAAATGGAAAAGGCAATGGATATGAGAGTCATCAAGTTCATCTTTCTTTCACAAAATAAGACAGAAATTAACATATTTCAAAATATAGTGTGGGGCTTGTATTCCTTACTGCCCCTTGCCACTTACCTCACAGCCACCCCTTCATGTCAACTAATCTGGAATGAATGAGGACTAGAAATCCTTCAACCATAACCTGGCCTGGTAGTAACACTTACCTACGTCCCTGCCATCAAGACTTCTGGGGATCACCTACTCCCATTCTGGGTCATGCTAAGTAAATGCTTTGCTTGGGAAATCAGACTTTCCATCTACTATTGGATGTCTGGCCATCAGGCCAAGGTATATAAATGAAGGTCAGTGTGGTGCAGCAGCAAGCACATGTGGGCCATCACCCAGAGGGTGATGCTATTTCTGGACAGACAATGGAAACAATAAAAAGGGGTTGATATTGTGCTTCTACATAGTTTCCTATGGTTCCTGGCTACACTCTTTTCATTTGCAATGTAAGCTATATATTAGACTCTGAAAGATAATTTTCCAAGGTATTGTGACTAGGTTCCTAGTTCATGACTTATGATTTTTCCAAAATCAATGAGTGCATTGGAATTTACCTTCAGTAAGTCTTATAGGTATGTTGTGGATCTTTAAGATTTTCTAAAGCCATCTTATTTAGAAGAAAAGAAGAATTTCAGTGTGTCCTGATGGAGTACTTTTAGAATGCAAGGGCCCAGTTTGTAATGCATTTTATTCAGTTGGCTTACTTTGAGATTGCAATGAGATCATTGATCCTAATTTGGCCATTCCAGTTGAAAACATTGTATTCTTGTGAAGATAAACAGAATAATTAGTGACTCAAAGAGAACCAAAGATAACATGTACTTTGAAGAAAGAAGAAAAGATGTATCTAATTATTTATCTTCAGAATGGGACTATAGACTTATATTATGGGGGTAAAACTCTGCACGTGGTGTATCTACAGCTCAATGCTAACTGGCTGATACCAAGATAAAAGTGACAGGAGAGTGAAGGAGGAATGGTTTACCTGATTAAAAAATGAAGGGTGATCGTGACTTGACAAGTTCTGAAGACAAGTAGCTTCAAGAACACAAGGAATACATAATTAGGAGCAGGATATCACTACAAATTAAATGTGTTGCATTCTTCATTTTTGTATCAGCTGGATCTGACATTCTAGTATATAAAACAATCTTGTAGAAAATTGTGGTTGTATATGACACTTAGGGAAACATAACATTGTGCTTCTAGAGCAATAATGCTCCAATGTCCTCTGGTTGCCTTTACTAACCCTTTGGGCCACTGTATGGACACCATATAATATTCAGATATTCTATAATGGTGGTCTTGTCCTATTTTTAAAGCGTTCTACTGTCAAGGCTCCAAAACTCTATGTGTTAAGTATTTTAGGGATGTGATATTGGATTAACTGTCATAGCTTGATGCCAATACAATTTTAGGGATCAAAGTATAAAAGAAATAATAATACCTAATCAACAGCAAGAGATTTTAAAGCAATGCAAGAAATATAGTGTATAGAGACAGCTGAAATTCTATGAATTGAGGAAGAAAAAGTGGATTTGAACAGTGAAGAGATAGATTCATACATATAGAGATAGAGATATAAACAGAAATCTAGTTTATACTCATACAAACATATACATCTGTGTTTATATACATTTAAAAACATATATGCATATACAGTCAGTTATTATTATTATTAATTATGTTCTATAAAGTTACCAAAAAGATTAAGTTAGTGAATACTGAATCATTACACATAAGGGATATGAAAGGTTAGGTTCCTGTGAGCCACCAGTCACATTTTTCTCAACTGAGCAATATATAACTTTGTTTTATGTGTGTTTCTGGTTAACGACTCCTTATTGAATATTTATTGTCGATTCATTAACACTGAACTCATGGCCAGCAGCACTATAATTCATGCCTGAACAAAAAAACTACTAACACACTTATTTTCTCCAAAAGGCACATCACAGACTTTTGCACTTAGGAACACTAGACAGCACTTTATCACTACACTTGGGGACCATCTTAAATAGCAAAATCATCACAAAAAAAAAACACACACACACAAAGTGCTAAAAGTGTGTCTGCAAAAACATTTGTTTACGGTATAAGAACTGTAACAAGGAAGCAGAGTGTCACCTTCTTTGACCTCAACTGGGAATGTGTGCTTTTGGGCAACTCAAATATTTCACTGCTGTGCACATGTCCATGAAAGACTGAAAAAGCACCAGAAATATTAATTTTAGGGTTATGCAACAAATAAATTTTAGTGCATAGGCAAATTCACAAATGCTGAACATGTGACTAATGAAGATCAACTATATATAGTATATACATATACATTGGTTATCTCTTTTTAAAATTATTACACAGGAGCTATCTCCTTATTTTCTTTGCATACGTATTAGTAATATTTCTGTATATCACAATCTTGGTGGAGTCTTAAGGATACATAAAAAAGCACAAGTGAATATGTAATCTGTGCTATGCACATACATTTACATTTTCACTCATTTCATATTCTTATATTATTGCCTAGTTGATACTGTTTGGTCATAAAGATCTCAACTCCCAAACTATTACAGGATATTTCATCAACTGATTCACATATGATTTGTTACATCCAAATTTTTATGTTTAAGTGGGCATGCAATAAAGGCATAGCTAGAGGGTCTTTGCGGTCAAGTTATGATAACCATTATAGGCATATTTGTTCCACTTTTGAGAAAACAATGATACTATGCTATGATCCATGAAAACAAACAACAAGAATGCAAGTTTTCTATTTTTAGGGGACATGCAAACAATAAGAGGAAAAAGTCCAAATTAATGAATAATGATAGTTTTTAATTAAATATTCTCAGCATCAGTTCTAAATTGAGCTTGCACTGTTTTACTTATGCTCTCTCATCCGATAAATTTTAATTAGCAATATTTGTAAAATCCAGTTATGGGTGGTCAGCTAGGGAGGACTCGATGGCCAACCATGGTTTTATATGCATTGTAATGGCATAAACTGAGATAGTTACAAGCAGCCATAATTCCTATTAATTAGTGTACTTTAGATGAGAAACCATAGATTGAAGCTTTCTTGGGTTCTTGAATGCACACACTATCTACCTGATGAGAGGTGGTGTGACAATCAGAGGTATTTCTGGGTCACTGTCATCAAACTCTACTGAATGGATGATTTTTTTTTTATGGAGCTGACTTTTAAGCAGAAACATGGAAGATGCAGAAGAAGTAGCTCTTGTGTTGCAGAGAGATAACTTCTTAAGTATGCTGAGACAGAGTGAATGGATGAAAAAACACTGGGAATTAGAGAAGGAGGCCACCACTAGAGGTTCCCAGGACTGTCCCTGAATTGTTAGGCTGTGAAGTTTTGGATCTAAGGTTCAGTGGTTAATTTTAAGCAGGCTGTGGAAATACATAATCTCTCCAGGGAGTTTCTCTCAAAGAGTAGGCTCTTTGATTTCAGAACATCCCTGAAAAAAATATAGATTGAAGACTTCTCCCCTGATATCAGATTCATAGGCCGTATTGATAACCCAGAGTTGGAGAAAACACCCAAAATAGTTTCTGGAAGCTGTTACAAGGACTTGATTAGGTCCCCAGGACCTATATTTCTGAAATTTGAAAGAATGGGTTTTCTTGAGGTTTCAGCAAACCTTCTATGGGTCCAGGGATTACCTTTTAAAACCTTTCTGGTTATTGAGATGTGTTAGAGGATCATTGACTACCAGGGTAGATTGTAGAGGAAAAAAAAGAAGAAAGCCTGCACAGATGACACAAATGCATGAGCTACTGTGGAGAAATATGTGCATGTTGGCCACATTTGAATGCAGAAATGAGGGACAGTTGTAAAGTTCCAAGTTTTCAGATCTAATACTGATAGAGGATGCTGAGGAAGAATTTGGGCTTTTAGATTTCCCTGGAAAATTCAATATCCTTTTATAATGAATTCAGTTGTACCTTTACTTTGTGGATATTTTAGTGAGTTTCTTGGGATTTTGTGTATCGATCACAAGTAGAATATGTTAATAACTGATTTTATATATCTATAGGAGCAAGGGATAAGCCTTACTTAAGATAGTTTTTTGAAAATATTTGATTTAGATGTTCTCTATTATATCAAAATTTTTTACATAATGCAGTTTTTTTTACAAACAGAGAATATGTTTATTTGAATACATATATTTGTTTCTTAGTCTGAAATGCAGATCATGTTGGTAAGTGAGCAAGTGATCTCTCTCATCATTTAACTCCCTTTGCAATGCTTTTGGTTTGTGCATCTTCCAAGATGGTAGATAGAATATGGTATAGAAGAGACATTGCCTCCAATTCTCTCATGTTTTTTGAATATCTTATTTACTCAGGATTACATGGAATAAATGTACATTGTAAGCACATGCAAAATCATATTACATTTTGCATATGGCATTTTCAGTATGGAAGGCTCAATGCTAGTAACTTTTTTTCCAAACAATACTTTAAAAATTTTTTGACAATGCTTAAAAGGAAAGTTTTAAGAAAAAATTTTAATTTAAACATTTTAAGAAAAAGTTTAAATTTAGAAAGAAAAAATTTACCCTTCCACTCCATACCACTATAATACATTCACTGTTTTATGGTTTCAATGTAATTTTAAAGACCTTCCTTGTCCAAATTCATTTATATTTTTAAATAGTACCTCAAGTTTCCATAGTCTTCTCAACTTTCATATTTTAATAGCTCAGAAATATTTTATTAAGTCGATGGAGATTTACTTACCTGATCAATCCTCTTTTGCTAGATAGTTTGTTTTCCTCCTCCCCTGCCCTTCCCCTGGTCTTAGAAAAAAAGAAAAACTTGTAGTTTATACCTTTTTTCTTCTTTTGAATACTTATCTTAGGATAGGTGTATTGGAATTAATAACGCGGCCACCAGTAGGCCAGCAATTTTGTTTTGATTGTTTCCTTCCATGTCTGCCTTCCATTACACACTTAGTGTTCAAATGTATTTGTTCATATGTAGATTTTCTAGACTATATTAAATCAAAATATGCCATATGTTTAAATAGACATATTAACAACAGGTCCCAGCAGCTGTCATTTCTGAACACAAGCTGAGAGTAAACTCCATTGATTTAATTAGGATATTTAGAAGAGTGAGCACATCAGATAAATTAGAGCAACATCCCCCACCTTCCATGCCATAGTCAAGAGTATGCTTTGGAAATAGACAAACAAGTCTTCAAATCCAGATGTGTCTACCTATGTGTTTTGTTTTGTTATGTATTTTTAAATTTATGTTTATTTTATTTATTTATTTTTGGCTGCGTTGGGTCTTTGTTGCTGGGGGCGGGCTTTCTCTAGTTGTGGCGAGCGGGGGCCACTCTTCGTTGCGGTGCGCGGGCTTCTCATTGCAGTGTCTTCTCTGGTTGCGGAGCACGGGCCCTAGGCATGCGGGCTCTAGAGCGCAGGCTCAGCAGCTGTGGCCCGCGGGCCCAGTTGCTCCACGGCATGTGGGATCTTCCCGGACCAGGGCTCAAACCCACGTCCCCTGCATTGGCAGGAGGATTCCTAACCACTGCGCCACCAGGGAAGCCCGACCTATGTGTTTTTTGTCCTCTTCCTCATTTGGAAAAGAAAGGATAATAATACATATCTCCTCTGGGTGATGATAGAATGAAATGAAATGAGGGAAAAACTACTAAGGTCATTGCCTGCCACAGAGCAAGGGCTTAATAACCCTAAGACCTTTGTGCTCTATCTAGAGAGGAGGAAAAGTCATCTGGGGTCTATCAAATTCAGTATTAGTTGATTTCTGGTACCATAAAATGCTTAGTAGTACCTTATTTTGTGGATAACAAGTGTATTCAAGTGAGAAGAATGGCATTTCTGTGATTGTCTCAAGTCCTGTTGCCAATTCGTGATTTACTTTTGTAGCAGAGCTGAGACAATGTGTACAGTTATGAACAAGTGGGTGCAGGTGTATGTTCAGTTCTTTATAGGTGACCCTTATCCAGGCTTTTGTGAACATGTATATATCTAAACCTCTTTAAAACTATGTTCATTTTCTGGACAAAAGGACAAAATCATTTTAGTGGTCAAATTAAAGAAAAGGAGAACTCCAAATATCTGCAGTCCTATGTTTGACAAAAGAAGCCAGAAATATTTTTCAGTTTGAATAGTATTCTGCATTTAGACTGGAGAATGCTAACTGGTAGATTATTTGAATGTAGAAAAGCACAGACTGACTGTTAGGTAAGGCCACAATTTATAAAGAACTTGTATGATTTGCCTATGAAGAGAGCACGTTTATTTCTCTGGTAACTGTAGGCAGAGAGGCAGGTCTGTGAAGAAAGAGAAAAGCAGTAAAGTCAAAGGGTATAAGACATCAAACAAATGCAAGCATTTGTACTTAGTCATATATAGTTTTTCCTATCCTCAAAGTAATTTCTTAGGAACTAGTCTCTCCTCAGTGGAACGCTGGCATCCTCTCACCAGTCCATTTCCTGATGGTTTGAAGGAAAGACTAAGCTTTACAATGTTAAGGACAGTTGAAGAGACCATTTATTTTTGTCTTGCATGAAAATCATCATTTGAAAATGATTTAAGTTTTTATTAAATCAATAGTGGGCTGTTTGTACATACTAAAAATGCCCGGCTGCAGTTTGCTGATAGTCACAAAGACAACTGTTTTAAATATCCCATGCTGCTTTACCATTGCTCTGAAGTTGTGCTTGTCTCATTTGTCCCCGTTGCTTTTGCATTTCTTTCCATGTCATTGTATTGAGAATTTTTAAAAGGAGAGAAAAATCCCACAAACTTCAAGGCACATTTTGTCAAAAATTGTAAAGAGGAAACCACCAAACAAGCAGCGATAGCCCAACATTCAGTCACAACCAGGAGTCTCCACTATGAAACCCACAGACTTGACCAGAGACTTAGCTGTCAATTCTGTCAACTGTTTAGCTGCCTAGTTTTTTCATTTGTATGAGGTGAGACCGGCAGTTAGATGCATTGTTACACGTTTTGTAAAGGAAAAGTATCCTTAGCTTACACACACCTGACTTTTCATTTGGACAACTGGGGGCACCCGCAAAATTTCTCTGTCAAAATAGAGCACAATTGGAAAAATGCAAAGAAACAAAAGTTAGATGGATGGAACTCAAAATTTAATTTTTTTTCTGTTACCCCAGATATTTCTTTTATTTTTAATTTTTAATTGAACTTCCTGGAATTTCTATTTACCCTAACTTGACAAGAATAAGAAAAGGATGTTTATTTCTACCTCAATCTAAATAGAAATCTTGGAATTCATAACACTTTTTAAGTCAGTTTCTTTCTATAGATATGTCTAAGAGAGTATCTGGATCTTATGGGATATGCAGTCACTTATTTGAGGATATCTTTTAGCCTCCCTCTTTTGAAGTCTTTCGACTATCAATGTGACTAAACTAGGAAGAGCGTATCTAGGAGCCTAGAAAAAATAACTGTGAAAACAATTCATACATCAGTTCTAACTAAAACATAGTTGTGCTCTATAAGGAAAACTATGTTTCAGTGAAAGCAAAAAAACATTCAAATCCTTAAATTAAATCATATCCCCCCATGATAGAGAGTGTTCCACTAGGTCCCACCTGTACCTGATCTCTCACCCCCAATCAGTGCCACTGTCACTGGCACCATTAAGAACAAGAGAGTCATAGTACAATCATTGAAGCCAGAATGTGATCAGTACTTCACCCGCCCCTACCAACACACTCAAACTTAGAGGCACTGTTTGTTTTCTAATCTCATCCTGCTTGAAGCCTTAAAATAAGTTAACAATCCCGCTCCTACATAGTTTTCAATTCCTTTGTTGCATATAGAGCACTTAAATGTACTAAAGAACTCTTTAGTTTGCAAAATTACTAATTTATCATGTCACGTTAATGAACTGTCCCAAAGCAGCTTTCCAAAGAGGAAAATATGCTTCCACAGAGTAGCTGATGCACTGAACAGAATCTATTTAATATTCACTCACTGAAGACTTTGAAAACATTAATCAACCACATGATGATCTAGGATTTTACATTTTAAACCTCAGAGCATCTGGGAAGTAGCCACTATTTAATCATTTCTCAAGGCAGCCTGCTCTAGTGAAAAATGCAAGGACCAGAGAAAGAGAGCAGGTTTTAAGTTGTACCCAAAGCCAATTGATTGGTAATGGCTTCTTGAAGTGCTGGGTAGAAAGAGATTCTGGGACAACATGGAAGCAAAGAGAAAAAGAGTATTGAAATTGATTAGCTATGTCTGTCATGCACTCAGGAAATGGCCATAGCAGTTTATGTGGCACAGATAAGCAGTCCCTGCATGGACTGTGGAGATAAAACGCCCTGGCTTCCATCCATGGTGCTCTCATTTTAGAGTTCTAGATCTTGTGCTACTTACTTAAGTTTTCAGTTTTAGTTTTGTCAACTTAAAAAAAAAAATAATCGACAAATTATAAAAGCAAAATTGAGTTATTTGGGAATGGCAGAGGAATTGCAATTCAGGACAAGCCAGTTATGGAGAACTATAGGCAAATCCTACAAAGGAAAGGTCTTTTTATTAGGTCTCAGGAGGAAATTGGGGAGGGTTGTTGAGAACAAAAGTTTTTGGAGAGCAAGAGTTCAAGGATGCGGTGGTTTCTCATTGGCTATAAGGGTTAGAACATTGTCACTGCTGTAGTGAGACATCTCCCCTTTTTTTTTTTTTTTTTCTTTCTTAATAGCAGGAGATAAAATTCTCCGGGGAAAAGTGTTCTCCCTTGTCAGAATAATTCTTATCTTCTTTCTTCCTGCTGGTGAAGTAGGCTGCAGGAGATACCTGCTGAGAGCTCCCCCTTCAGGGATTCCAGACTCTATTTTCACAGTTTCCTTGCTAATAAGAAAGGGAAGGCTAATCAGTTTTACTCTGAAAAGTGGAGGAGAAAAAGTGTGTAAAGCCTCAACTTATTTTTAAATAAGTGTATATTGATTATTTGAGGGTTGTTTTGAGAAGGTTCTTGAAACACAATCAAAGTATAGCTTTTTGTCTACCACTCTTATATGGAACAAAGTTCTTTTCAATAATTAGGTACACACACAAAATTAAATTATTGTCACTTTAAAATATTTTAAGCACACAAAATCTGCCTAAAACTCTGCAGATTAACATATATTTCATTATAATGTCCCTATTATTTCAATTAGACCAAGAACTTAATTTAGTTGCCATTAGATTTATGAAGTGTGGAAAGCTTTTAAGATCACTTGATTAAATGTAAATTCATCCTCTTTACTAATATTTGTTACTTACATGTAATACCCTAAATACAGTAGTGAATGTGTGCATAAGATGTTATAAAATAAAATAACAATGAACATTTTCAGGCATATATATTTTTCCACATCATGATAGAGTAGTTATTTATGATCGTTCAAATTTTAGGTAATATTTTCATTATTATAAGATACAGTTTCAGCAGTGTTCAGGATTAAAAATCAATTCTCTCTTCAGATTTTAAAATGACCAAATTAATTCTTTAGCTGATATAACTCAATGGATATTATTCATTTTCCCCTGTTAAAAGATAAACTGAGGCACATTAAAATTTATGAGAGTCTGAGCAAAGATCAACTGCAGTCAGGCAGCACCAAATGTAAAGTGGTTAGGCAGGCTGCACTGACAGGAGCAAGGGGAGATATTTTTATAAAGAAGATGAGAAGCAAAACAAGAACATTATTTGATTGGCTCTAGTTTAAGTGGTTGCCTTATTTGGGAAAGACTGGTTGGCTGTTTGTGATTGGTTGTTCTTAAATTTGATTGTCTTGGATTCTGGTGTATTGACTGTGGCTTAGGTTTTAGTTTGCTTACATAGGCTACCAAGGCATTAGAACTACCACAATCCAGTGGCCTCCTTGTTTAATTACTTTAACACTCCTAATTTTGTTTCTAAAAATTTGAGCCTGATATTTGTATTCAGCAAGAGGATATCTTTGTTCAATTTGCTGCCTCTGTATTCTGAGGACATCTTGCTAAAGAAGATCTCTTAAATATCTTATAAATTTGATTTGTTTATTCATTGTAGTGGCAGCACCTGGTAGATTTGAGAAGAGAGAATGGTAATTAACATTGGCAGAAGAAAAGAAATTCAAACTGAAAATGACCACAATCCTTTATTTGTAGTAGACAAATAAACCTTTAAGAGAAAAGATTGTAGCTCCTAGGTTTTGGTGTAGGAAACTAAGGGGTATCAACTAGTAACGTAATTTGTTACAGGCACTGTCTATGCATAGCTGGAACAACCATTTGGAAAGTGAAAAATCGTTGTCAATCAGTTAACCAGTTGTTTTATCTACATTATAGAGTAAAGAAAAAGTGGGTTGAGTTTTTGTTTTTTTTTTTTTGCATTGCTCAATTGATTCAAATTTTAAATATTATATTCATTAGCTATTTTGTTCCATGGAGCACAGAATCAGGAAACCTCTAGAGCAATTGCAAAGGGGCAACCTCATTAAAGTTCATGAACTATGTTGTTGTTGATAGTTAATTGATTTAACAATAATCAGGTTTTCTTAAGTCTCGGGAGAAATATTTTTACAACTAAACAAGAAAGACTTCCTTTGAAAGATATATCTTTACCTTGAGTTTATCAATTTTTAAAGCAAACAATTCTTACTTCTTTTCACATGGCATAGAATTTAAAATACTGAAGGCAAATTAGAAGATGTAAACTGAATTCATAGATAAAATAGAATTTCTTTTCAACTGAGCCCATGAAAAAGGAAGGGGAAAATTCTACACTTGATAAATAATCTCTTCAGTTATTTACTACCTTCTATTCAACTCCAGTGACTTTGCATTTGTTGCTGCCCTCACTTAACTGCTTTATCACTCTTTTGTAGAACCCCTTAAAATTTGCCTTGGAAATACCAGCATTTTTGGAGACATCAAGAAGAAGGCACGTATAAGGCTTAAAACTTCTGAGTAGTTTTGTGTTTTATATTATATAATCATGCAAATTTTGCATTCTGCTCTGTAGAAACACATATTTGTCCAAAAGAAATGATTTGCTGGGGGACTGGGGGCGGGAATCCAGCAGAATGTCCTACCCAGTGGTAGAGCAGTAGAAATTATGCTCACTCTCTCTGGACAGAGGGTGTTAGGTTCAAGTCCTGATCCTCCTCTTGCTGGTGATCTTGGCCAAGCTCCTTAGCTTTTCCATGCCTCAGTTTCATTATCTCAAAAATGAGAAGATTAATACCTTGTATACATTCAATGTGCACATTAAAAGCAAAAACATGGGTAAACTCCTTAGAGCAGTGACAGAACACAATAAATACTAGATAATATTTAGCTATTATTTGTACTGGTTCTTCCATGTAAGAAAATTTGAACTGTAGAGAGTTAACTGCCTATTGTGTTTAGCATCCCCTTGTGTTCCCTTTTCTGTCTTCATGTTATGATACTGTGAGGAACAACAACATCCTTATAAATATTAGAGAACAACCACCTTTCAAACAACAGCCCTTTGGTATATATTTATTGATTATTTACCAAATATTTTGTTAGACACCAGGGATACCTAGAATGCTGAAGAGAGTGTAGGATGCAATCTCTTCTAGCTCCTACTGAGATTTTGATAAATATAAATGCTGTGTATTTTATGCTAATTCAGATTTTGCTAGTTTGAAATAGTACAATATAAAATATTAATTAAACCTCATTTTATGAACCAAGTTTTCAAAAAAATAATGTAAATGCTTTTTTGCATTTATTTCTATGAGATAATTAGTCCTGGATTAGGTGAGTTTTGAATAATACAAAGTCTTCAAGAATATATGCTTTACATACATATCTTATTGCTTTACTGTTTTTTCTTCTGCTAGTAAGGTTACTTGTTTTAATAATAGGCTGAAAGGGTTTCTAATCAGAGGTTACCCTCTTTTGTCAAAAGGCTTTAAAATTTTTTTTTTATTTTAATTGAAGTATAGCACATACATAGAAAAGTAAACAAGTCACAAGACAGTGTATAAAAATCAAAAAATTTTACAAATTTACACACTATTTTAATCAGCATACATATCCAAAATCAGCATATTACCAGAAAGTTAAGAAGCCTACCCTATGCTCCCTGCCAGCCACTACCCACTACAAGGGCAAACTCTATCTAACTTCTAACACTGTTGATTGATTAGTTTTATTGTTTTTGAACTACAAATAGAGTCATTCAGCGTGTGTTCTTTTGTGTCTAGCTAATTTCATGCAGTATTTTGTTTGAATTATTTTCCACACAAATATATACGGGACTTCCCACTGGGGTTACAACTAAGTATTGCATGTTAACCATATGCTAGTGGCTGTATAAATGTATTTTATGTATAATCTCATTTAATCATTACATTAAGCCAAAACATAGGTAGTTCTATTACCTGAACTTTATTGATGTGAACACTAAGTCTTAGAGTGGTAAATTATGTTCCCAGGATATACAATTGTAAGTGCCGGAACTGAGAGTCTAAACTCAATATAGACATACCACTCATTAGAAATGTTGTTATTTCACCAAGACCTTGGTTGATGTATAAGAAACATGCTTGATTTTGGGGAAGAGTCAATTTTTAGATCCTAGCTTGCCGATAAACATTGTTGGTAATATACAAAATGGTATTAACTGGGACATTTAATAGTATGGCATGATATTTTATAAAGCAGTACAAGGAGCTACTCTTTTCTTGTTAAATAGTCTAAGTGTTAGTTACTGTGTGATGAGTAATAGCAGAATTTTTCAGATTTCAAAATCAGAAGTTACACAAATATGTCATAGATTTGGAAAAACTCTTTCACTGAAGCTCTCTCCTCTGCTTCCAAAATAGTTGATATAATTCATATTCTGAGAAAATTTTAGGAAAATCTCAACATATAATGGTAGCTTTTTTTGTGTGTCTTAGACATATAACAAACCTTCCACGTCCATTAAGTTAAAAGATCAAATAGATATTTGGTAGCAATAATTAAAAATAAATCAATATTAAAAAGCAATATAAAAGAGGACCTTCTTTCAAAGGATGGTTCATGTAACTTAAGCTTCTAACAAGCATCTACTAATGACCATTGGCAAAACAAGGCATAATCTGAAATTTTCTCAACTTTATTTTTCTATTTTCAGAAATTTTATTTCTAAAGGTCATGCATTCTCTAAGTATATATACTTTTTAGCTAGAGGAAACAAAACTAACTGTTCTTTTGTAAGGGAATTTAAAAAAACAAAGGAACTTGTGAAAGAGACACATACTTTCCATCCAAATTAGATTCTCCTCTTCTTCCATAATGATAGAATTCCAAGGTGAGCATGTAACCTCCTAGCCAAAAACTACATTTCCCAGAATCCCTTGTAGTCCTGGCTTTGCTACTAAATTTTGGCCAATGATGTCTATACAAGGAAATAATATGCCTTCTCAGTCATGATCTTAAAAGAATGCATCTTTCTTTTTTCTCCTTTCCTCATGTTTTCTGAAATGTGGATACAGTGTTGAGTCAGCTTATACCATGTGGGCAAGGAAGATCCTCTAGGAAAGATGGAACAACAATCTGGAAAGATCCTGGATCTCTGGGTGATCTTGTAAAGTAGATCTGCTTTATTAGCCCGGGACAGACCATATCCAGATTGCTATTAAGAAAGACATAAAATTCTGTCTTATGTAAGTACTTTTGAGTCTCAAACAGCTTTGTTAAACAGTTGAAATATATTCTAACTACCACAAAATTTGGCACCTGAAAGTGATGTTCTGCCACATCTTGAAATATGTAATATTTATTGGCTAAATTGTCAGGAGGTGGGAAGCAAGACACAAGTATTCCCGGCTGAAAAGTTGGAATGTTGTTAAAAAGAATTTGGTAAAATTGTTGCTTATGATATCTTGAACATCGGACCACGTGCTGACCAGTATTATAACTCTAGAAAAATAGTTTTTAAAAAAAGTCCTTAATGCCAATATACATTTGTGTGTAGTGATGTTTTAACAAATCCTGTAAAGGAAAAATGAACTCAGGCTATTGTTAACCATCTTACAAGGAGAAATTTAAATATATACAGTGATGATAAGGGGAATTCTCTTTGCCTGCATTCACCAATCCAAGTTGGCTGAGTGGCTGGTAACTAGGAGCATTGAAAGTTAAAACAAAATACAAAAACTGCTTTTGTACCTTAAACTAAAACATTTATATAAGGTGGATCTGAAGATAGAAAGAGATATACCCCCAAGTACTTCTCAAACACTTCCAATTTAAGATTTTTAGGCCACAGAAAGGTAGCTATCCTGGTGGCATGAATCATATTAAGGGGCTTCTCTTTATCACCTAAACCTATTCTTTAGATTGCTTTAAGGTAGTATCTACTAGGTTAAGAAAGAGGGATGAGAAGAGAGACTAATGAATAAAAACAATAAAGTCTTTGGGCTTAAAAAATACAAATAAATGGGATCTTTGGTAGTTGTTACATGTACATGGAATTTGTTGGAGGTAAATATACTGGAAATCTATTAAATTTCCAGAGGGCTGTATTGATAAAGAAATGTCAAACCTACATGACAAAGGGCATGTGACCTAAGCAATACCTGTGCCCTCAGAAGTGCAACCGCAGGAATAAGGCTGTAAAAGCTGTGCAGCTGTCAAGAAGGGCCAATTCTCTATCGTTCACTTCAGATGTGGTCACTGAAGATAATGGACAGAAAGAACCTTCCAGGGGAAAATTCTGGGATGAATGAAGGACAGTGTATAAGACTATTCCTCCAAGAGAACAGAACCAGGAGTTGTGGGATGGAATAAGAAAGAAACTTACTTCACTGCCAAGGCAGGGACATATTTGCAGTTTCTATCCAGTGGGATTTGATAATTATAGTGAACATGGGGCTGCTGTACATTTCCCATTTTCTCTTTTTCTGAATATAATTTGTAGTGACATTTTCTTTTTCTGACTCCACAGTTTTATGCAAGTCATTTGTGTGTGGGGGGAGGGGAGATTTGAATAACTTGTTATTTTGATTTAGAAGTCACCAGACCCCCCAAAATACACATAGAGATAGTTAGGTGATGAAAGGGCAGACAGTAGAAAGACTACTAGTTTCCAATACCCAATTACTCTTCCATAATATCACTTTTTATAAAAATCAAATTATTTTATCAGTCAAAGCCTACATTCCCCAGGTTCCCTTGAAATTATGCCTGTCTATTTCACTAAATTTAGCAATGGTGTGTGAAGAAAGGATATGTGTCACTTTTAGGTTATACCCTTAAAAGGAAAGTGCATGCCTTCCTTCTCCCATTCCTTCATCCAGCTTCCTGAAACATGAAGTTGGTGATGAGTTAACTTGATTCATGTGGACAAAGAAACTACTTTGGGATGTGAAATAAAATTCATATTTTATGTCAAGACAAGAAAATTTTAAGCATAAAACTTTTTCTCTTGCCTTTGGTCTCCTCTCACCCCTTACTGTGCATTGTGTAGCTATATTATGCATCGACCAAACCTCCCCCATCGGCATCCCCCTGCTCAAACATAAAGAGCAGCATTCTCTTATCATCAACAAGACAACTCCTTAAAGGTAACATTCCTTCCTGATCTTATAAGAGGTCACATGACCCACCCGGATGACACTGGATCTGGATTATGTAAACTGTCAATAATACACTGTTTGATGTACAGCCCTCTGTCTCAAAAAACTTATATAACTGTACCTTGATTTCTAACAGGCAGAACAGTCCTCAGAGCTTTCTGAGATGCTCTTCCTGGGTTATATCCTCAAATTTGGCTCAGGTAAAATTTTCCAATTCTTTCTTAGATCGACTGATTAATTTTTTGTCGACAGGGGATACTGAAGCTACAAGCTAGAACTGTCTGAGTTACTGGCTGCCATACAAGACTTGGACCATCATTTTGTCCCCTAAGGGAAATAAGCTGCTATCTTGTTGAAATGATTTAATTTGGCAGTGCAACACAAAATACTGGTGTGCCACAAATGGATTTCATGCATGCCAAGTTATTGATCTCAACCCTTGGGGTGACTGGGTAGAACCTGAAGCTGCTAGAACCTTTAGACTTGTCACCATCTTCCCAAAAAGTATTTTTTGTTTAACCCTTTTCTAAGTATGTCATGACATTAGAAACACTGGGAAATTCTGTCCTAAACAATACAGAGTCTTATTGTTTTAGGTCATGGGTAGCCTGCTTCACTGAAACCTCGAGAATGCCCTATAGTATAACCTTAAGAAATACAACACAGAAGTAACTAGGCTATGCAACTAATGGCAAGTAGAATTGCCTTTTACAGTAATTGGACATGGCCTCTCATCTCTAAGCCCTCAGCCTGAGAAGGTGTAAAGGCAGCTTGCAGCTCCAGCTTCCATTCACCTGGTATCCTCCTTGATTCCTTTGGGTTACTAAAAGGATCCAGCAGGAGTGAGCCTAAGTAGGAAAGAGAAAGCACCAGGGATCTGCATGCACTGGCTCCATTACATGTGCTTCATTGCTGGTGTTGTCATCCCAACTTCCTAGCCCAACTTATAAATCCCCATGTGAAATTAATCCCAGTAAATTCCTGGTTGTCATTTTTGTCTGTCCTTACACATGGAGACCAGCCTGGTGGTCTGGCCTAGAATCCCAATTATTATTTAGAACAATTCCATCATAGTGGCTTAATGTAAAAAATAAGCCCAGAGGGCATAGTAGATCATATTATTAACATTAACAAGAGGTAGATAAGCAATCTATTGCAAAACGATTTAATATAACTCCTTGGGCTAAGAGCATGAGAAAATTTCTAGTTGCCTTTTGAATTTATACAAGATCAGAGATTCTTGGAGTCAGTCATAAACAAAGCTGATTTAATGACCCCTTGTTTGGAACACTAAACCATTCACAGATGTTAAGAAATATACTAAAAATGGGTTGGCAAACAGGATGATGAAGCCCCAGAGCCTCCACCCATCCACTCATCTTCTCAAGGGAATGATAACTCAAAATGTTACTTTCTGACCACCCTGGACTTGCTAAGTCTCAGAGGTCTCTATGCATCTATGACTAATGGTTTCTTTTCTGTCTGAAGTTTAAATGTGAAACAACTTGAAAAGGACCACACCTTCCCTCCAGGCCCTTAGTAACCATGAGAAAGAAAAAAAAAATCAGTGTTCCTTCCATCTGGGCAACTGAGAAGCAGAATATAGAAATAAGTTATCTTGTGACATTAAGTAATGTTATAGGACACGGAGCAAGAAAGCTCCTTTTCTGGAACTGTCCATCTGACCCTAACCAACATATATCTTCCTTTCTAAATGAAATCTTGACTGTGGCTCTTTCTGTAGGCATATTATGCAGGAAAAACCAAACATAGGCTGGCCATTGACCTAGATGTGTGTATGGCCTAGGTTGGAAAGGATAAAATGGGTGTCAGATCTCCTCTTTGAAAAATTTGAAGGGAGAAATATGAAGTAAATGAACTACTTAACTATAGGAATTTAAAAAGCAATATCTTGGCAGAGAGAGACAATTTTTTTGTCTAATAAACTCTTGTCATGCAAATTTCAGCACAAACTTGACTTCCTCAGGGAGGCCTTCCTTTATCTTTAGACTGTCTTAAATATCCTTGCCTGTAGCATAATGAACTTGCCCTTGCTACATTCATCATAAGGACTTGTTTAAGGTCTTTTTCTTCCCTGTACTGTAGATTTGTGTTAGTGCTCAAGTGAGAAACCTGGGTGTCATTCATGAAGCCTCCCTCTCCTTCACTCCCGAGTCTAAACTATCAGCAAGCCCTGTAAATCCTACTTCCAAAATATATTTCAAGTCTGACTACTTTTGTTCCATATCTATTGCCAGCTGCTTACCTAATTCCCCATCTTTTCTCAACTGGACAACAAAAGCCTCCAACAGTCTAAGTAGATTCTGATTCCTACTTTTACCTCATTTTTACCCATTTCCACAAAGTTAACTGAATGATCTTTATAAATGTAAATTGTTCCAAATCACTTGCTTGCCTAAAATGATTCAGAGGTTTTCCACTATGCCTAGAATAAAATCTAAAGTCTTTGACACAGACTATAAAGATGCCTGATCTCTTCCCTGCCCCCACTGAAACCTCACCTCATGCCACCACCCCCTCACTCACTGGGGTTTACTTTCACTGTCTAATTTTCATTTCTTCAAATTGACTAAGCTCTATTCTATGTCAAGGCCATTTTCAGAGCATCCTTCCACTCAGCCACCCTCAGTTTTCAACAGGCATTTCTTTAGATGGTTGTTCCCTTACTACCCAGTCTAAATTAGCTTTCCCTGATATACCCTTATA
This sequence comes from Balaenoptera physalus, assembly GCF_965194825.1. Taxonomy (NCBI): domain Eukaryota; kingdom Metazoa; phylum Chordata; class Mammalia; order Artiodactyla; family Balaenopteridae; genus Balaenoptera; species Balaenoptera physalus. Next base: position 31,548,099 of record NC_138895.1, on the reverse strand, counting down.
GCAACTTTTATAGTGCTTTTCAAATTTTGGCAGCATGTGTTTATTTTTATGATTTTTTTGTCTCTCCTCCCGAACTGACAGGTCCATGTGGACAGGGGCCCTATCTGCTTGGTTTAGCACATAGTATAATGCTTTGCACATAATATGTACCCAATACATTTATATTGGATTAATTAGAATATAAACAAATAAACTGGTTTCTTGAGTGGAGGCAGACATGGAGAAAGGAGGTAGACAGAAAGATAGAAAGATAGATAGATATGAAACAGGAAGGAAGGAGGCAGGGCACAACCTTTGAAAGAATGACATAACCCAAGGACATGACATAAACTGATTAGAACCAAATGGGTCCAAGATGGTGGACAAGTCGACTTTTTCCACTAGACCTTGAGCCTCAGTATACGCTCACATCAGCAAGCTAAATGACACAGCCATAGGCACTGTGACAGTTCCAAGACCATAAGGATCAAAAAGTGGGTGGTGGCCCAATTCCTGGAAATCCCTGCCCCTTTCTAAAATAGCTGGAATATTCCTCCCACTCATTAGCCTATGAAATTACCCACTCTTATAAAAACTGACAACCCCATACCCTGGTGCTTTTCTCACCTTCTGAGATGGCCCACACTCTGTCTGTGGAGTGTGTTTCTCTCTAAATAAATCCACATCTTACCTATCACTTTGTCTCTCACTGAATACTTTCTGTGATGAGACATCAAGAACCTGAGCTTCATTAAGTCCTGAAACCAGGTGTGTGATCTCAGTTGGAAGCCTGTGGGTTTTGGCCGGGTTCGAGTCCCAGCCACATGGGTTCAAGTCCCAATCTGGGTTTAGGCTGGGCTCGAGTCCTGGCACGGGGGTTCAAGTCCCAGTCTGAGGTGCACGGTTTCAGATAGACAGTGAGCAATCCTTAGAGGAATAAAAGAGTTGGTTCTTAGAGTTGTCATGATTTGCAAAAGTTCCAGTTTTGTTCAACTTGTATTTTTTTCAGAGAGAAGAAAACAAAGGCAAACAAACAAAAAAGTCTCTTTGAGTAATGAGATATCATATGCTCCTTGAAATTAAATAAACAAACCAACAACCCTAACTACCTAAATTTGTTTGTATATTATCATGGTAAAGTGAATGTGTAAGTTGAAAATACAATAATTTGTCATTCCAAAGGAGAAAGGGACACCATTGTCTTAAATTAGATTATTTTTGGATTATTTGTATTCATTTGTTGGTGGTTAGCTTGTTAATCATCTGTCTCTCCCAGTTGTATGTAAGCTTTCAGGTGGCAAGACCTCTGTCTATGTTGTTCATAGATATACAGCCAGCACCAGTAAAAAATAATGGTTTTAAAGTATATATGAATTTAAACTTTACTGTTGGAGAGTAGCTGAGGATGATGTGTGTGCAGAAAAATGCAAATAGCATTTAAGAACTTGCATATAAATTAGAACATATTTTCTCTTGGGGTTAGTTCTTGACTCCTGATAAACTTCTGTCCAATGACAAATGTGTTAAAATGGTGTTTGGAAACCTATATTATAAGTGAAACTTGTGGATTTCAACCCTGGGGAAGAGACAGAATTGAACACCTACTGTCTTAAATAGCAATTCTGCTAGAAATATTGCAGTGGAAACCTGGTGTTTTGGAAAGGATAATGTAATCAAGGCTTTTTACCAAAAAAAAAAAAAAAAAAAAAAAAAGGATTACAGGATTGAGAAGGCAATTTCCTGGGTAGTACAACAACTAGCATTCATTTTTGTTTTTGACTTACACATTGAGAAATATCTCTGAGGAGTCTGAGAATTCAAATGATCTAAATTTTTGGCTACCTTATTCCTGCACAGAGGATACTCTCATATCTATGCAACAAACTTAAGAAGGATGCCATATATTCTTAATCTTCTCAGAAAAATAGTTTCTTGAGTACTGCTTTTATATACCTCTTCATTCATTCATTCTTTCAACACATATCTATCACCAATGTTTGATTGGGAAATTTTGCACAAATGAGTATCTACCAATTGAAACAATTATATTGAAAGTGACTAAATGGGTCCAAAGAATGGACTAGATCTTTATTCTCAACCGTAAGTGCAGATTAGCATCTTATGGGAGAGTTTTAAAATGATTTATATGTAAGTCCCACCAAAGGAGAGCTCATTCCAACTAAATTTGAGTTTCTGGGAAAGTGTCAGAGTATGGCTTTATTTTAAAGCTCCCGCTGAATAGCTAGGGCTGCTGATGAATTACTGTTATTTGTTAATGAAGCAGTCATTCTTCCTTCATGGTCTTCTGAACTGAGTTACTGTTGACTGTGCCCAAAATGAGCCCAACGCCTGCCATTTTCTCCATTTGAAAACAAAATTACTAAGAGATTTTGCCTTTCTCACTTCTTTTCAATAAGCTCTGTATCAGTTTGTGTTTCTTTGATTTGTAAATATCATTTTTTAGTAGAGAATCAATAAAAATATGTTTTTCAAATCTGTACACCTGTATCATCTGCTAGTGAGAGCTTGTAGTAAGCCAATGGAGAACTGGACAGGCAATATATGTTCCTTCCAACTAAGAGTAATTTCTAGTCAAACCCCACAAATCACTTGCATTATGCATAACATTTCACTTTGAATTTCCACAGGTTTACATAAATGAAATATTTATTTTATTAAAAGTCCAATCTGCCAAATTAAGGATCTAGCCTTTTACAGAGTGGTAAAATAAAGTGAGTATTCAGGGCCAGGAAAAATAGACCTATGATCTTCAGGATATTTTCTTTCCATCTTACTGTTAAATTTCCTCTAAGGTCCATCTTGTCATAATTATTATATGTATCTCAAAAGTGATGAAACTTTCAGTAATTGTGGAATTTTCAGCTAAAGTGTTGCCTAAAGACAGAATATGAGACTTTTTTTCCCTGTTGTGTGAGCAGTGATATTAGATGTTAAAGGAAGTAAGTGGAGTGTGTAAGAGAAATGAGAAGACATAGACATCCAGGAAAGACATGTCACTTCACAGTATTAATCTTGTCCTAAGCGGTACTGAGCATGTGCCAACATCCCTGGAACAAAGCAACTTATGTGAAAGCCAAGGAGAGGAAGAGCAGGTGGCAGCAGAGGAGTCCAGGCACTCACAAAGCTTCCGCTCTTCAGTGGCCCAGCCTTGAAAAGCTGCCCTGATCGCGGAACTGAGTGAATGAATCTCAAAGTGATTGACACACTGTGAGTATCAGAGGGTGCTTCTGAGTCATCGTGAACATGCACATGCAACAAAGAAATTTAAATGAATTGCTGTAATCTATCCACCTTTGTACACCATCTCAAAATGTCAGTCTGTGAAAAGTCGTTTCACTTTTTCCAGTTTACTATATTTGGATTAGATGGTTGAGAATGCACATTTAACCCAGTAAATTAATGGGGCTTCAACAAGTCACTGGGCATAGTTGTCCTTCAGAGAAAAGAAATTAAGATAGCAATTGCTAAGCAGATATTCAATCGTGGCAGCTTCCCTTTTAGTTGAGATCCCTATTGAAAGCCAATTTACTAATCCAATTGAGTGTGGGTTAGTAAAAACATCCATTGACCATATTTTTATAGTGTCAATTATTCTTTTTTGTATCTTTACCGAATTCATGAATCATCTCTACTAATCGAGCATCATATGCAAGATGTTTAGTTTCTTTTTTCTTGCTAAAATCCTGAATGAACAATTTACATGGGTCTAGGAATGATGACAGGAACAACATGAAGTTTTCCAGAGGTCAGAAATGTATAAGTAAGCAGCTTAAAGAAATGCTACATACTGTCCATGGACCCAGAGATATTAGATGATGCCTTTGCTTCATGCAGCATAATCAGTTCTGAGGCTGTTATTGGACACAGCCTCCGAATAGAGCAAGGTTCCTTGGCAAATAAACATCAACTTTACAAACCACACAGGCACACAGATGGCTCTGACCTTGCTCCTTTCCTTTTATCTTGGGAGCCTCCTGGGACTTCTCAGTGGGAGTCAATGTGTAAAATACAAAACAACAAAATACTCAGAGCTGTAGAAAAAAAAAAAAAAAGCTGCAGGTTTGGAAATAGATGATGATGATTTATTTTGAAAAGTGGAAAGTATTGGAGGGTCTGATCCTGGGGCAGTGGGGTAGATTTTCTGGTTTGATTAAAGATGACGCTTCTTGCCCTCATGCAAGATTTTTCTCTGACATTGTGTTTTTTCCTTTTGTTGTAGTGTAAGTCTCTGAAAGTCTATCAAAAACATATTTGTGTACCTCCTTCCTCTCTTTACAGTGTAATCACAAGTAGGGTGAAGGAGCTAATGGCCATTCATATATTCACATAAATCAATTCAATAAATGAATTCCTTTGTAATACCTAGTTGAAACCAACTCTTTGAAAGAATGAGGGCTTTTATCAGGGTGAGATCATTTTGAAGAATTGGGGGACAGATAAGAATTTGGGGTAAAGCTTCTTTGGGAAGCTGTAGTGGGAAATGTAAAGTAGCTTCAGGACTCTGAATTATTTGAGAGTTAGGGAACAGGGCATAAAGGAAGTTAGAAAGGGTCCTAAAGACAAGTAGAGGAAAAATATGCTATTTAAATTTTTGTTTGTTTGTTTGTTTTGCATGTAGTAGATCAGGGCTTCCAGAGGTACATAGTTTGAAAATGGCTACAACAGGCTACACTACCAGAAATAAAGAGGACATTTTCTCACTTTTTTCTTGCCTTCTCTTTTTCCTATTTTCCTTCTTTTTCTTTTAACTCCTCCTCCTTTTTAATAATAAAGACCATTTTTTGAGAGTCTAGCTTCAGAAGATATGTACTAAAACACATATTAAAGAGAATTGTACTAAGTTGCTCTGAGGATTATGGCAACAATGACAAAAAATGATACCAGCATCAGAGTGTGAAGGGAAAGGTGATTCCAGGAATCCATCTCCCCAGGTGAACCTCCTGATATGAGAACTTGGCTATGTCTCTGCCTTACATATCAGATGCTGTGCCAGGTAGTTTACCAGACTTGTTCACTTAAACTTCACAATAACCCTGTGTGGTTAATATTATTTCATTCCTACAGGAGATGGAAGATCACAGATGTACAGGAAATTTCTCAGGGTGGCACAATGAGCAATATTGTACCCAGGTTTAAGCATAAGCCTGATGATGGTGAACAACATTGTTTATGTGGGAAAATGTGACCTTACAGGTAACATCTAAAAGTACAGTGTGATCATATATTAGGGATGGCCCACAATGAAACTGTTTTAAAAAGGAGAAAGAGTACTCTGAATCAGCATTATGTGTTCTTGAACAACATTTATCACTCTCTTGGTTTTGAGAAAAGCATTTGCAACAAAGTAATATGATTTTGAAAGTTCACGCACAGTTGTTCCGGTTCACTACTGTGTGGAGGTACCTCTCCCAGGGATGAGTAGAGCCAAAGTCCAGCTTGTACTCATCTGCCAGGCCTTGAGTTCAGTAAATTGTTCTCTCTCCTCTACAGGAGACACGTCTTTCTCCCTTCCTTCCTTCCTTCCTTCCCTCCTTCTTTCCCTTCTCTTTTTTCTCCCAGAGGGAATTCCTTTTTTCTATTTTTATGAAGACTAGCAGTGATTCTTTCCATGATGCAGAATTCTCTCTTGAAAGCAAAACTATATGTTACTGTGATACTAGAAGGCTCAATATGAAATTCAGCCAAACACTGTCAACCAGATATTAATAATTAAACAGAATTTTAAAACTTTAATCATGACCCTGCTGATTAAATAGGTTCCCTCCTAAGAATAGAAACTACTATGTACTCTCCTGAAATCCTGCTTGGAATCGTGCATAAGCACTAGCAAGCCATCCCGAGGAGAACACTGCTAAGAAAGAGCAGGGCTGAGTTAACATTTTTGGTAAGAGTGACCATGAAACAGTTCTCAAATGCATAGAATACAGAAAAACAGGAATGCAGAAAAGATGTGATTTGGATAATTCAAGATGTTCAAACAATTAAATAAATAAATTAGAGCTCTTTAAAAATAAGGTTGGTATGAAGTGAAAAAAATAGGGAGCAATTCTTCAGGGTTTATTATTTTGCTACAAACGTGGTGTAATTTCTAAATCATTTACACAAGAAATGAGGCAAAAATTTTGTTCCCCTTATGCGACTTTAATGTGGTTAATGCAAATTGATAGTGTTGCTAATTAAGATGACTGCATCTTTATTTAGATGGTGTTCTGGGTATAAAAACTGCACGTAATTGTATTATTAATGAAGTATTTATAGATATTTGGGTGGAGTTTGTTTTGCTTTAAGGCAGCTTTATGATTATTACTTTTATTATATATATATAAACATTTCCTCTATCTTAGCAATGAAAGTCCTTTTCTTAAATAATGAGAAACAACAAAAACACACATTATATATTACCCACTAAGGATTTCAGCATCATAAAATGAATATATAAAACCTCAAAATACACAATTCTTGTTTATTTAAATAAAAGAAAATCTATTTTGTTTCAGTGGCCAGTAATGAACATTAAAGCTAAATAAAAACACTTTGTGACTATTCAAGTGAAGAAAAATTGACAATTAAGGCTGTAGAGTTGCAAAGTACATATTTATTAATATTAATTTTAAAATACATGGAAGAATCAACACATTGTAAGAAACACTATAATATAGAGAGAGGGGCTGGCTGGGTGCCACAGGTTGAGAGGAGCTACTGGAGCCGTGTGGATGAAAGGCTCTTGGTGCTCCAGCCAGGCATCAGGGCCGTGCCTCTGAGGTGGGAGAGCCAACTTCAGGATTCTGGTCCACAAGAGACCTCCCAGCTCCACGTAATACCAAACGGCAAAAATCTCTCAGAGATCTCCATCTCAACATCAAGACCCAGCTTCACTCAACGACCAGCAAACTACAGTGCTGGACACCCTATGCCAAACAACTAGCAAGACAGGAAGACAGCCCCATCCATTAGCAGAGAGGCTGCCTAAAATCATAATAAGGCCACAGACACCCCAAAATACACCACCAGACGTGGATGTGCCCACCAGAAAGACAAGATCCAACCTCATCCACCAGAACACAGGCACTAGTCCCCTCCACCAGGAAGCCTACACAACCCACTGAACCAACCTTAGCCACTGGGGACAGATACCAAAAACAACGGGAACTACAAACCTGCAGCCTGTGAAAAGGAGACCCCAAACACAGTAAGATAAGCAAAATGAGACGACAGAAAAACACACAGCAGATGAAGGAGCAGGGTCAAAACACACCAGACTTAACAAATGAAGAGGAAATAGGTAGTCTACCTGAAAAATAATTCAGAATAATGATAGTAAGGATGATCCAAAATCTTGGAAATAGAATAGACAAAATGCAAGAAACATTTAACAAGGACGTAGAAGAACTAAAGAGGAACCAAGCAATGATGAAAAACACAATAAATGAAATTAAAAATACTCTAGATGGGATCAATAGCAGAATAACTGAGGCAGAAGAAAGGATAAGTCACCTGGAAGATAAAATGGTGGAAATAACTACTACAGAGCAGGATAAAGAAAAAAGAATGAAAAGAACTGAGGACAGTCTCAGAGACCTCTGGGACAACATTAAACGCACCAACATTCGAATTATAGGGGTCCCAGAAGAAGAAGAGAAAAAGAAAGGGACCGAGAAAATATTTGAAGAGATTATAGTTGAAAACTTCCCTAATATGGGAAAGGAAATAGTTAATCAAGTCCTGGAAGCACAGAGAGTCCCATACAGGATAAACCCAAGGAGAAACACGCTAAGACACATATTAATCAAACTGTCAAAAATTAAATGTAAGGAAAACTTATTAAAGGCAGCAAGGGAAAAAAAACAAACAACACACAAGGGAATCCCCATAAGGTTAACATCTGATCTTTCAGCAAAAACTCTGCAAGCCAGAAGGGAGTGGCAGGATATACTTAAAGTGATGAAGGAGAAAAACCTACAACCAATATTACACTACCCAGCAAGGATCTCATTCAGATTCGATGGAGAAATTAAAACCTTTACAGACAAGCAAAAGCTGAGAGAGTTCAGCACCACCAAACCAGCTTTACAACAAATGCTAAAGGAACTTCTCTAGGCAAGAAACACAAGAGAAGGAAAACACCTACAATAACAAACCCAAAACATTTAAGAAAATGGGAATAGGAACATACATATCGATAATTACCTTGAATGTAAATGGATTAAATGCTCCCACCAAAAGACACAGGCTGGCTGAATGGATACAAAAACAAGACCCATATATATGCTGTCTACAAGAGACCCACTTCAGACCTAGAGACACATACAGACTGAAAGTGAGGGGATGGAAAAAGATATTCCATGCAAATGGAAATCAAAAGAAAGCTGGAGTAGCAATTCTCATATCAGACAAAATAGACATTAAAATAAAGACTATTACAAGAGACAAAGAAGGACACTATATAATGATCAAGGGATCGATCCAAGAGGAAGGTATAACAATTGTAAATATTTATGCACCCAACATAGGAGCACCTCAATACATAAAGCAAATACTAACAGCCATAAAAGGAGAAATCGAGAGCAACACAATCATAGTAGGGGACTTTAACACCCCACTTTCACCAATGGACAGATCATCCAAAATGAAAATAAATAAGGAAACACAAGCTTTAAATGATACATTAAACAAGAGGGACTTAACTGATATTTATAGGACATTCCACCCAAAAACAACAGAATACACATTTTTCTCAAGTGCTCATGGAACATTGTCCAGGATAGATCATATCTTGGGTCACAAATCAAGCATTGGTAAACTTAAGAAAATTGAAATCGTATCAAGTATCTTTTCTGACCACAACGCTATGAGACTAGATATCAATTACAGGAAAAGATCTGTAAAAAATACAAACACATGGAGGCTACGCAATACACTACTTAATAACGAAGTGATCACTGAAGACATCAAAGGGGAAATCAAAAAATACCTAGAAACAAATGACAATGGAGACACGATGACCCAAAACCTATGGGACGCAGCAAAAGCAGTGATAAGAGGGAAGTTTATAGCAATACAAGCCTACCTCAAGAAACAGGAAACATCTCGAATAAACAACCTAACCTTGCACCTAAAGCAATTAGAGAAAGAAGAACAAAAAAAAAAACAAAGCTAGCAGAAGAAAAGAAATCATAAAGATCAGGTCAGAAATAAATTAAAAAGAAATGAAGGAAACAATAGGAAAAATCAATGAAACTAAAAGCGGGTTCTTTGAGAAGATAAACAAAATTGATAAACCATTAGCCAGACTCATCAAGAGAAAAAGGGAGAAGACTCAAATCAATAGAATTAGAAATGAAAAAGGAGAAGTAACCACTGACACTGCAGAAATACAAAAGATCATGAGAGATTACTACAAGCAACTCTATGCCAATAAAACGGACAACCTGGAAGAAATGGACAGATTCTTAGAAATGCACAACCTGCCGAGACTGAACCAGGAAGAAATAGAAAATATGAACAGACCCATCACAAGCATTGAAACTGAAACTGTGATTAAAAACCTTCCAACAATCAAAAGCCCAGGACCAGATGGCTTCACAGGTGAATTCTATCAAACATTTAGAGAAGAGCTAACACCTATCCTTCTCAAACTCTTCCAAAATATTGCAGAGGGAGGAGCACTCCCCAGCTCATTCTATGAGGCCACCATCACCCTGATACCAAAACCAGACAAAGATATCACAAAGAAAGAAAACTACAGGCCAATATCACTGATGAACATAGATGCAAAAATCCTCAACAAAATACTAGCAAACAGTATCCAACAGCACATTAAAAGGATCATACACCATGATCAAGTGGGGTTTATCCCAGGAATGCAAGGATACTTCAATATACGCAAATCAATCAACGTGATACACCATATTAACAAATTGAAGGAGAAAAAACATATGATCATCTCAATAGATGCAGAGAAAGCTTTCGACAAAATTCAACACCCATTTATGATAAAAGCCCTGCAGAAAGTAGGCATAGAGGGAACTTTCCTCAACATAATAAAGGCCATATATGACAAACCCACGGCCAACATCGTCCTCAATGGTGAAAAATTGAAACCATTTCCACTAAGATCAGGAACAAGACAAGGTTGCCCACTCTCACCACTATTATTCAACATAGTTTTGGAAGTGTTAGCCACAGCAATCAGAGAAGACAAAGAAATAAAAGGAATACAAATTGGAAAAGAAGTAGTAAAGCTGTCACTGTTTGCAGATGACATGATACTATACATAGAGAATTCTAAAGATGCTACCAGAAAATTACTAGAGCTAATCAATGAATTTGGTAAAGTAGCAGGATACAAAATTAATGCACAGAAATCTCTTGCATTTCTATACACTAATGACGAAAAATCTGAAAGTGAAATTAAGAAAACACTCCTGTTTACCTTTGCAACAAAAAGAATAAAATATCTAGGAATAAACCTACCTAAGGAGACAAAAGACCTGTATGCAGAAAATTATAAGACACTGATGAAAGAAATTAAAGATGATACAAATAGATGGAGAGATATACCATGTTCTTGGATTGGAATAATCAACATTGTGAAAATGACTCTACTACCCAAAGCAATCTACAGATTCAATGCAATCCCTATCAAACTACCACTGGCATTTTTCACAGAACTAGAACAAAACCTTTCACAATTTGTATGGAAACACAAAAGACCCCGAATAGCCAAAGCAATCTTGAAAATGATAAATGGAGCTGGGGGAATCAGGCTCCCTGACTTCAGACTATATTACAAAGCTACAGTAATCAAGACAGTTTGGTACTGGCACAAAAACAGAAATATAGATCAATCAATGGAACAGGATAGAAAGCCCAGAGATAAACCCACACACATATGGTCACCTTATCTTTGATAAAGGAGGCAAGCGTATACAGTGGAGAAAAGACAGCCTCTTCAATAAGTGGTGCTGGGAAAATTGGACAGGTACATGTAAAAGTATGAAATTAGAACACTCCCTGACACCATGCACAAAAATAAACTCAAAATGGATTAAAGACCTAAGTGTAAGGCCAGAAACTATCAAACTCTTAGAGGAAAACATAGGCAGGACACTCTATGGCATACATCACAGCAAGATTCTTTTTGATCCAGCTCCTAGAGAAATGGAAATAAAAACACAAATAAACAAATGGAACCTAATGAAACTTAAAAGCTTTTGCACAGCAAAGGAAACCATAAACAAGGCTAAAAGACAACCATCAGAATGGGAGAAAATATTTGCAAATGAAGCAACTGAGAAAGGATTAATCTCCAAGATTTACAAGCAGCTCATGCAGCTCAATAACAAAAGAACGAACAACCCAATCCAAAAATGGGCAGAAGATCTAAATAGACATTTCTCCAAAGAAGATATACAGATTTCCAACAGACACATGAAAGAATGCTCAACATCATTAATCATTAGAGAAATGCAAATCAAAACTACAATGAGATATCATCTCACACTGGTCAGAATGGCCATCATCAAAAAATCTAGAAACAATAAATGCTGGAGAGGGTGTGGAGGAAAGGGAACACTCTTGCACTGTTGGTGGGAATGTAAATTGATACAGGCACTATGGAGAACAGTATGGAGGTTCCTTAAAAAACTACAAATAGAACTATCCTACGACCTAGCAATCCCACTACTGGGCATATACCCTGAGAAAACCATAGTTCAAAAAGAGTCATGTACCAAAATGTTGATTGCAGCTCTATTTACAATAACCAGGACATGGAAGCAACCTTAATGTCCATCGACAGATGAATGGATAAAGAAGATGTGGCACATATATACAATGGAATATTACTCAGCCATAAAAAGAAAGGAAATGGAGGTATTTGTAATGAGGTGGATTCAGTTAGAGTCTGTCATACAGAGTGAAATAAGTTATAAAGAGAAAAACAAATACAGTATGCTAACACATATATATGGACTCTAAGGAAAAAAAAAAAAAAAGGCCATGAGGAACCTAGTGGCAAGATGGGAATAAAGACACAGATCTACTAGAGAATGGACTTGAGGATATGGGGAGGGGGAGGGGTGAGATGTGACAGGGTGAGAGAGTGTCATGGACATATATACACTACCAAATGTAAACTAGATAGCTAGTGGGAAGCAGCCGCATAGCACAGGGAGATCAGCTTGGTGTTTTGTGACCACCTAGAGGGGTGGGATGGTGAGGGTGGGAGGGAAGGAGATGCAAGAGGGAAGAGATATGGGAACATATGTATATTTATAACTGATTCAAACTAACACACCATTGTAAAGCAATTATACTTCAATAAAGATGTTTAAAAAAAAAAAGAAACACTATAAGATATAAATATTCAAGAAAAGGAAAAAAATAATTGGGCTATTTCTTCTGCAAAACATTTTATAAGTACAATTTAGAGAAGTGTAATTTACAGAAAAATGTTTAAATTATTCAGATATTTTAAATGGAATTTTAGAGTTGATATAGAATGCAGTTATATAGAAAAATTATTTATATATAGCTTCTTTTTTTTGCTGTGTGTTTCAGAGACTTCCAATACATTTGAACCCCAGTCTGTCATTGTTCCCTATGCGAGTTCATTCAGGGTTAGACTCTAGCTCCCTTGACTCACCAGCTCTCTGAATTGTAGCAAGTCACCTAACTTTCTGTGAGCTTCAATATCTTCATCTGTATAATGGGACTCCACTTATCAGGCTGTTGTATTGATCAGTTGAGATAATAGCCTCAATGCCCTCAGGAGAACTCCTTTGAATATAATTCAATTTAACATATGTGGAATACTGTATAAAAGCTGCAAATCCTGTTCTTACTGATTTACATTTTATATTTACAGCCCTCATTATGAAGTGTGTATGGGTTATTTTTAAAAATAGAAATAAGGGTTGTCAAACTGGTTAAGGTCTACCTGAAATCTCCTAGTCAGGAGGTGGTGGCATTGAGTTTTTCTGACTCCAAAGCCTGTGCCAACCACTACACCATGCAATTTTATATTTATAAAGCATGTTTCAAATAAAAGTAATTTGTTATGGAGAGACATTCACTGTAAAGTAGGCCCTCTTGAATTCTTTCCATAGACTATTTGTTTTTAAAACACCGAAGGGACTGTGCTGTAGGGCTGTTACAATTTCAGTAGAAGTGGTGCTACCTATTATAATAGTGCTAGTTAGAAACAATATTGTCAGATTACATAGTATGTAGATGGTGCAGAGAAATAGCCTAAAATAAATTAGAATGGAATTGCTTTGGAAAATTCTTGCGTGGAGATGGAGATTGCTGGAAAATGTGAGAAAAAGAATTATATTGGGTTAAACAATTATGCTTAAATCAAGACTCCCTTGGATGTATTGGATGCCCTGGAAATGACATAAGCAATTTTCAACTAGGAATGCTTGTGATCATTAAGCTAAGAGGTAGTATAGCATAGTGAATGTGAGGCTCTTAGCCAACTGCCAGTTTATATCCTAGTTTCAGCTGGTACTAACTGTGTAGTGTAGGGCAAATTACTGAGTCTCTATATACTTCAGTGTTGTTTTCTCATGTGTAAATTGGGGATAATGATAATACTTCTCTATAGTTGTATTGTGTGGATTAAATCACCTATTAGATGCAAAATGGTTGGAATAATATCTGACATAGAGAAACAGTTCCTGGAAAACAGTAAGCATTTGACAAATGTTTGCTGCTCTTATTATTTTTATTGCTATGATATTATTATGAGATTAAGACATTTATCTTCCTATAGTTTTCATTTTCATTTCACTCCTAAATCCGCTGCAGCCAGCCTTTTGTTACCAGCCCTCCACTTAAACACTCTTCCTAAGTTTACCAATAAACTTCCAATTACAAAGTCCAGACCAGAGGGCAGACAGCAGAAGCAAGAACTACAATTCTGCAGCTTGCAGAAGGAAAACCATATTCACAGAAAGATAGACAAAATGAAAAGGCAGAGGACTTTGTACCAAATGAAGGAACAAGATAAAACTCCAGAAAAACAACTAAATGAAGTGGAGATAAGCAACCTTCCAGAAAAAGAATTCAGAATAATGATGGTGAAGATGATACAGGATCTTGGAAAAAGAATGGAGGCAAAGATCAAGAAGATGCAAGAAATGTTTAACAAAGACCTAGAAGAATTAAAGAATAAACAAACAGATGAGCAATACAATAACTGAAATGAAAACTACACTAGAAGGAATGAATAGCAGAATAACAGAGGCAACCTGGAGGGTCCTTAGTCAACTTGTGTGTGGTGGGGTGGGGGGGTGAGCAAACAGAAGTTAATGACCCTCACCCTTTCGTGATTATAGTTTCTAGACCTGTTCTCTACAAACACCAGTGTTTTCCTCATATTGTAGAATTCTGTAAAAACACCAAAGGGAGGAAAGGGTAGTATCCCTTACACACATGAATTTCCCAAATATGTCCATGGGACCCTCAAAACTAGATAATTGTATGAAATGACATGCTGCCCCTTCCCTGGATTAGGGGGAAAGATTCCAAGCCAACCTTAGCTCTGTTCTCAAGCCACAAAGTGGTGAAAGTGTTCTCGGCTCCTTTACTTACACTTTCTCAAATTCCCAGGGGACTCTCTGCAGTTAAAGCCCTTACCAGCTTTCCATTCTTTAGCCTTGAAACATCCCTCTAGGCTGTTCCTATTAATTCCTTTTTTCAGGGGCACTGCACGGCCCAAGGATGGGCTGTATAAAGTTCAAATCACAGCTCAACTGCTTACCATGTGTGATCTAGGGGCAGATATTTTTTTCCTTTGGCCGCACCTTGCAGCATGCGGAATCTTAGTTCCCTGACCAGAGATCAAACCCATGCCCCCTACAGTGGAAGCTCGGAGACCTAACCATTGGACCACTAGGGAATTCCCTGGGGGCAGATTTTACCTAACCACGTTTAGTTTCAATTTCATCATCTGTCAAATAGGGGTAACAATAATGTTGACATGAGAAGGTCACTGGGAGGACTTATTGAATGTAGGATCCTGAAGCACAGGGACTTTGTTTACTGTTATATAGCCAGAGCCTAGAAGCATGTCTGCACATAGTAGGTGCTCAGTAAATATTTGAATGAATTAATAAGTGCATTAAAACATTAAGCGCAGTGTCTGGCAGTAAATGCACAATATTATGATGTATTATGTTAATACACTCTACATATAAAGAAACTGAGGCTCAGAAGCAATTTTCCCCGGGGTTCAGAGCCCTTAAGTAGCTTCTCTGTTGTCACTACTTGACTTCCCTGACTCCCTAGCTTCCAGGGGAGAAGTGAAAGCAAGGATTCTTATCAGCATCAAAGAACCATATATACTCTTGATAGAAATCTGTGAAAACCCTGCATTTCTGCTTTAAATTCTATTCTTAGTTCATTCTTTCCTGGGCTGCCCCCTTGTTGCTTCATCTTAATAAAAATGGATTCCAAAAGAAAAAAGAAAAATCCAATAAAACTTTTTAGTAATACTTCTCTTTGTTGAGCTCTCAGTAGTATTTGTAATGTTGATCTATTTCTCCTGTTTGTAACTTTTTCCCTTTGGAGATCTGTGAATAGACTTTATGAGTTTTAAGAATGCCATGATACATGTCAAGCCCTGAGCAATGTGTCTGATCTACAGGCATGCTTTATGCTAGTGTTATAGCTATATTATATTTTTATGTTGTTGCTGCTGCTGCTGCCTATTTTTATGGGGAGGTTCCATGCTTCTCATTATATTCCTAATAATACCTCTCATAATCTTCCCATAGGTCATGCCTCTGTCATAGCAGATGTCACATGTATATCATTACCTACCGCAGAGCTCGCCAGAGTGTAGGCACTCATTACCTATGTGTTGATTCCATAAATATTCAACAAAAACCTGCACATGGATGTTTATAGCAGCTTTATTCATAATTTCCAAAATTTCAAAGCCACAAAGATGTCCTTCCGTAGGTGAATCAATCAATAAACCGGTTCATCCAGATAGTGGAATATTATTCAGTGCTGAAAGGAAATGAGCTATTAAGCCATGAAAAGACAGGGAGGAACTTTAAATACATATTACTAAGTGAAAGAAGGCAATCTGAAGAGGCTACATACATTGTGATTCCAACTATATGACATTTTGGAAAAGGTAAAACTATGGAGATGGTAAAAAGATCAATGGTTTCCAGGGGTTAAGGAGGAGGAGAGTAGTGAGTAAACAGAGCACGAAGGAATTTTAGGACAGCAAAACTATTCCATGTAACTGCAATGGTGGATACATGCCATTATACATTTGTCAAAATCTCTAGAATGTACAACACCAAGAGTGAACTCTAATATGAATTATGGACTTTGGGTGATTGTGATGTGTCAATGTAGGTTTACTGATTATAACAAATGTACCACTCTGGTGCAATATGTTGATAGTGGAAGAAAGAGTGTGTATGAGAGGGCAGGGTGTATATGGGAACTCTCTATACTTTCCACTCAACTTTGTCTTGAATCTAAAACTGCTCTAAAAAATAAAGTTTATTAATTATGAATAAATGAATAAATAAATAAATAATCATATCTTAAGAAGGGATGAGTCGAGCAGTGAAGATTTGTCAGAGCAAATGACATCTCAACTGGGGTTTGAAGCGTTAGTAAACAGAATGCTAGAGAGACAAAGAGGAAGAAAGCCTCTCAGGTTGAGAAGACAGCCCACCTAAGCATTCAGAGGCTTGAAAAATCATTTTGAATTTAGAAGATAAATAACATAGGCAGATTAGTTTTGTTGAAATATAATTTAACTAAACAAATACCCCTAATTTTTTATTCATATAATTTGTAAGTCTCTAGCTTAAATTTAGTCTTCTGAAATTAGTCAGCATCTTCTGATTAATTTTTCTTGTCTGAATAGTCACCAGTTATTATATAAGGTAAAAATATTTTGACAGAGACATGCTAACTGATTAGCTTAAATGCTTCTAAAATCAGTTGAAGAGAGTCCGTTGGATCTGTTTATGAGAAAACAAGGACTTTCTGATTCATACAGCTTCCTTTGTGCATCTGAAGACTATAGTTAAATAGTGTATAATACACTGAAAGAGACACTGTAGTTCACTAAAATGACATCCTGTGGCCTCAAAAGGAGATTTTGACTCAGTTCCTACAGGACATAAAGTGTTTTCACAGGCTTTACAAGAAAGCACTGTTCAAGTTATAACACTAAGGTTTCTTTCATCCCACAGAGGATACAACTTTACAGCAAAAGAGAAGTTTACCCATCTCCTCTCACAATAGTTAGAAGGCAGCGCACTGAGAGACTGTAGTTTAGATGCCTTGCTTGTAAATGGAACTAATCCTGGTAAGATACTGTCCAAAGTAAAAATACTGAAGCACAACATAATGAATCACTTTCTTTCTACAGAGTGCTTTTTTATTATTCAGCTTTATGAATGCATCCATTGATGCTATCCTTGAGCTAGAGAAGGATTTTAAAATATGAAATACTACGGAGAATTTGTAATACATAGTTTGTGTATGTGGATGTGTTTTAATGGAAAAAATCGAAACTTGAATAGCTTTTCATTCATTGTTTATTCATTGCTTCGTTCTTTCATAGAATGATTATTGAAAGACTCCTATGTGCAAAGCTTTGGGAAGGGTCGGTGGGGAAAGGAGCTTGAGAGTACACTAGATACTGAATCTTCCCTCAAATGTTTATAAATTTTAGAGGGAAATTAAGTATGTGGTTTTGTTGTTTTGTATGTATGTGCATGCATATTCATTGCATATCACATATATTACACATACATATTGATTGCATATTAATTACATATTATAAAGTGTATCCAAATTCACTTTTAAACTGCCTTACATTTCATTTCTTGTGCTAATATAATAGGAGAACAAACATTCAGAGATTAGATGTTTTTGAACACTCAGAATTATTTGGAAACTCCTGACAAAGTAATTGCCTACTTTCTGAAAATAGCTTTATTTAGGATAATAAGTCACATGTATAAACAATTAAGGTTGGCTATTTTTCATTTTTCTTGATCTTCTGAATTGGCGTTGCATAAGAATTGATAGATTTATTGATAGTTACCATACATAGTTTAGATCTATCTAGATGACAACCCTATGTATATTTGTTACTGTATATCCTGTTATACTTTGCTGTTCCAGTTTTTAAAATTTCCTCTCATCATTAGGAATTTACTTTTCAGTAAAAGGAAAAATAAATAAGGAGTGAAAAGTGGTAAGATGGACTGTTGACTATTGAAATAGAGAATTTTCTCACTGCAAATAATAATAATATCCTTTTCTTCACAATTTTCAGTACTCAGATCAGGAGATTTTTGCGAAAACTACGTGGCAGTTTAAATAAAGACAGAATATTATTAGAGGTGTCAATGGGGTGTTTTTTTTGTTTTGTTTATTCTGGACATATATACTCACATTTTACATATTTCCTTTAAAGATAAAATTATATGTTACTATATGGCAAATCTCAGCAACTAAATAACAAATCTTTGAGAGTTTATAGAAAATAGTTTAATTTTATTTTCTTTTAAAGAATTTATGGGATAAATCATAATAATCAGTGAATTGAGAAACATATGAAAATGATATCTACTTTGGATATGCAAAGATCACTTGATTTTAAATGCTATAATATTTTATACTGTCCTTTTAAGAGAAATTACTAAGTGGCAATTTCCTGTCTGCATATGGTGACAAGTCATCCAGATAGTACTGATGTTTGCTCGAAAGATGTCTTTGAAAATATCTGTTGTATTGAGCATTAAAATGTGCTTTTTTTAAATCAAAAATTACTTTTCACATCTGTTATACCATGGACAATCTAATGAAATCCATACTTGACAGCAGAAAAGCTACTGACTTTTGCTCATGAGGGTCAAAGAAAACAAATGATGAATGTAAAAATACAAAACACAGAATCTAAATTGTCATCTATTTTTATAAAATTGTCAAAATATATGAATCCAAGGTCAAGTTTCTGTCTAGATTTTCAAATGTTTGAATTCAATATTAAGGTTGTAGCTAGTAGTGTGCTGGTAAAATGGCTTTCTGGAAAGGAAAAGAACAAAGCAGAAGAAACATCACCATCATCACCATCACAGCAAAAAACAAGCCCTCATTTGTAGTAGTATTTGCCAATTTCCATGGTGTAAATATTCCCACCAAGCTAATTTGAAGTTAACAATGGTTCAACAGCTTCTCACAAAATTCCTGAAATGTATGAATTAGTTCCTGTTAGTCAGTAAGAGCCAACTCCAGAACACCACTTGTATCCATGATAGGAATAACATATACTCTTTCTTATACTAGCTGCTATGAAGTCCAATTTGTTCTACTACATAAACATAGATGTCTCAGTTTACCTTTCATCTTGAGTAGCCATTTTTAATTGCTAGAGAATCTTCTATGTAGGCAACATATACATTTGGGTAATATAGTTACCCAATTGTTCCTCCTCTCCATATTCTTCTAAAAATTCTTTATTGTTTATTATGGGATATGGGTACTGAAATGTTTGGAAGGAGTTTGAATTTGAAGAGGATTATTAAAAAAAAAATGGTACAAAATATAGAGACCAATTGACCTATATAATTTGTATTGCAGCTTAGTTTTTTTGAACTTGTGACATCACTAACCCCACAACATATCCTTAATAAGACCAGTAAAATATCTTATTATTCTGCAATTAAAACCAGTAACTGTTTTTATTACATCAAGGCCATATTATTGTAGAGGTCAAATAAAAAATGTTAATAAAACAAGACAATGATATTGTGAATAGTTAGCTATCAATTACAGTTTACAAGGACTTTATGAAGACCCTGATCCTCATTTATTTTATTTTTTGAGGGGCTAGCTCTTGGTGGTCCAATAAATTATCTGGACCTTGTTATTATTACTATTTTTTTTATCAAATGGAGTATATTAGTTGCAGAACACATAACTCCAAAATTTAGCATCTCACTATAATAACTAACATTTATCAGCTCACATAGTTCCTGTGGGTCACAAATTTGGGAGAGGCTTCCTATGATGGTTCCTGCTTGGGATCTTTCATGAAGTTGTAGTCAAGATGTCCTCCAGGGCTGCAGTCATTAAAGATCTGACTGGGATTGCAGGGTCTACTTCCAGTATGACTTTTCTATATCTAGGTGATTGGTGCTGGCAGTTGGCCATGTATATCCTTCTTGAACATGGGCCTCTTCAAAAGACTGCCTAACTCTCCTTACAATATCATAGCTTTCCTTCAGAGCAAGCGGTCCTAGAAGGAGTAAGGCAGAAGTAGCAGTGTTTTTTATGACCTATGCTCAGAATTCAAACACTGCAATTTCCATAGCATCCTAGTGGTTACACAGGTCAGCCTGTGAGAGGAGACTGCAGTAGAGTATGAGGATGAGAAGTTGAGAATCACTGGGGTCATCTTAGAGACTAACTACCACATGGAGGTTTTTGTCTTGTTTTGTTTTTGTTTTAAATAAATGTTATTAGAAAAGTATCCTGACAATCTGGATGTTCAGTCAGTTGAGCCAATAGAATGATAGGCTAAAAGATTTCAGTGAATCTTAAATGGCACTATTCAAATTTCCTATACTATATGAAATATAAAAATGATTATGAAATCCTTTTATTTGCCTTGATGCTAGTTCTTCAGTAATAAATGAGGATGGTGAATGATTGATGCAAAGGGTAGAAGCTGGAGTTCTGATTTCATTTGTGTAATAGTACAGCATAGAGTTTAACAACACAAACCCTGAAACTACCTGTATTCAAAACCCAGTGCGTCCACTCACTAGCTGAGTAGCCTTGGACAATTAAATAGCTGTCTGCCTCAGTTTCCTCGTCTGAAAAATCATGAAAATAAGAGTAGTTCACAAGATAATTTTTAAGAATGAACTATTTGACATATGTCCAGTGTTTAAAAGACTGCCTGCATATAACTAAGGCTCTATGAATTTTGGCTCATTGATTTGCTAGTGTTAGAATCTATAACAAAATTTGGCTATTTTTTGGAGGAGGGGGACATACTGTATGACAGGAACTTTCTTATCTTAACTCCTCATGGCAAACCTACAACATGGGTTATCATTGTTTTCACTTTATGCTAGAAGAACCAAGATGAATCAAGGTGAGGTAACTAGATTAAATAGAACAGTAAGCAGAAAGAAGTATTAGACCCAAGATTTATTTGGTGGTCGGCATGCTTAAGGGGATTTCTGAGGTTTAGCACTAGAGGTATTTAAAATTTTCAATAGTTTTACATGTTAGAACTTCAATTTTGTTAACTGGCTAATCTTGTTGGCTAACTAGAATTACTTAGGACATACCAAATTTTTGATTTGGCTTAATATTATGCTATCTACTCTCTGGCCAAAATCTGATTTTCCAGTGCAATTTCAGTCTTGTAAAGTCAAGTAACCAAATGCCTACTTCAACGATGTTTTCCTTGTAACCTTGAATTTGTGTATTATCATTGACAGTGATTACATAGGGTAACAACTTTTCTAAAAGCAAAATGACATTATTATTAAAAATGATATATGTCATTTACATTCATTTTTAATGTCTGAATACTCACTTTCAAATATTGGTCAGCATTCTGAATGTAATATGGAGTAAAATCTTTTGTGTGTGTGCTTTTCATGGTTAAATTCAATCAGTCATATAAAATATAAATTATATTTAATATTGCAAGATTGTTAAAATTTTTAACTTTATATATAGAAAGTTATGAAGAAACTTCAAAATGAAGAGGGGAAAACATTCACAGTTAATATAATTATCATGAGGGTCTATTAGCTCAATAATTGTATGAAAAACATTTTTGAACCAGCACATGTTTATAATTATTAAATAATAATTTGAGATAAAGTAATAGGAAAGTTATAATTTTAATATTTATGTATTAATATATATTAATATATTAATATTTAATATTTATAGTATTGTTTGTTTATAAGCTATGTGTCTACTAAACCTTAAAGAATAACTGTCATTCATAATATTGAACAAAATAAATTTAAGCACAGTCTTTGATTTTTAGTTATTTAATTTCATTTAGGATATAAGTCTTTCCAGTAAAAAGTCCTGTTTGATAATTCTTCACTTCTTGTGAAGATGAATTAAAAACCATAAAAAATATTACACAAAGAAGAAAAAATCCAAAATTATATGGACTATACCTACAATAAGTTATCTTTAATTTGGGTAGAATGATGTGTATAAAATGTAAAGAAAATAAAAAAAAATATTAGAGAAAGAAATGTCCCCCTCAAAACATATTTGTTCTTATGAAACAAACAATTAAAATATAGACTTTAAAGGGAGCTTTAAGAGGAAAATTTCTTAGAGATCTGAAACTGTAAACATTACAAATCTAAACAAAATCTAGTTGAAATAGTTACTACTGACTGCCAACTCTTTTCAGTATTTAAAAGTGAAGAATTTCTCAGATTTGCCAGACTGATTTTGTCCACTTATTCTGTCAGTGTAGCTCTATGACAGCCAGTGGGCTGCATTTGATATGGTGGTTATTTACAAGACAATAAAAAGCATATTATTTTGAAATGGAGTAATTATAACAATATCCATTCAACATTTCAGTGAGAGTTCAGTCTCATCTTTGTGTGAAGACAAGGAAGCTTGCTCTCTTCACATTGGAAAATAGGCAGGGAGATTCAAGAGTGTACTTGTAATTGTGACAAGAGTGTCTGGTTGAGAAGACTACTGAAATATGTACTTTAGGGATAGATTATGAAACCATGAGAAATGGAGATGGACCTTACTTATAGATGTACTTCATTCTTCAGCCAGCATCTACTTGTTTTTTGTGCTTCCTAAAATTTGTAACTCAAATTATAGGGATTTTAACAGTTTCCTGAGGAGATCATTTTATGTGCCAGTACATACATCTTTTTTTCTAATATTCAAGAATAAATCCTCTTTAAATTTTTTTTTTTTAATCCAAGCAATAATAAGTACTATTCAGGATTTAATGAGCCTGGTTTTCTTCCCTGTGGGGTGGAAAATCTCGCCTGAATAAACACTCTCTGGAGCTGCTGGGATTTATGCAGGGGAGGGAGTGGGGAGAGGAAGAAGCACAGCTTCTTTCCTGTGTTCAAGCACCACAGGATCCTGCTCAGCCCCAGGAAGTAACTGTGCTTTATGCCTGAAGGGGCAGTGGGAATTGGGGGAAAAGGAAAAAAAAAAAAAATAAATAAATAAAAACAAGGGAAAAAAGAGAATGCACTATTTTCAGCAAACAGAGCAATGATTTGACCAAGTGATAGGAATCTAGAAAAAAATCTGATGAAAAAATTCTGCATAAATATAATATTTTTATTAATAAGAAAGGTTTCAATGTCAAAGGAATATGGTCTCAAGAATCAGACAATGTTACTCTAAATACAGCTTTACTGCTTAATCACTAAATGAAAAATTACCTAATTTCTAAGCCTTAATGTTATTAAAAATTCAAATAATCCTCCTGGAAGGTTATTTTGAAAGTGAAAAATAAGTGATTCCCAATGAATTTTTCTGCCCTTCCATCTTTCTCCTCACTTAATTCTTTAGTGAACTACAAAAAAAAAATAAAAATAAAAACATAACATGTTTAAAGCATTTTTGGAATATTCTTATCTTGCATCTTATTTATTTACTTATTCACTCAGTTCAAAATTTATTTAATGTGCTTGGCCCTGGGGAAGGGTTGTTAATACAAAGATAAATAACTCTTTTACTCCAGAACATAGACACACAAATAAATACACAATTTTAGTAAACGTAGTAAGCTCCACTGTAGAGGATGTAGAATATGGAGATAGCTCTAAAAAACACACAGGAAAGAAAAACTCCATGTGAGGAAGTCAGGGTTACTGTGGTAGGTATGAATCTTACTCCACAAAGGCAAAGAAATGTCACACTTTAAATTAAGGTAAATGTTCTCAAGCCTTCCTCCCACTGCACTGAAGGAAAATCCTATCTCATTTGCTGTTAGGTAGCCTATGCCTTCATTAGGCTTTACAGAAGACTTCAATAGGATCGTTGGCTACATGAAAAAGATGAGAGGTATTATCCATCATTGTCCCAACCCATATAATACTTTATTTGGCAGTTAGATGCTTGTGGTAGGCTGAAAAATGGCCTCACAAAAGGTACCAACGTCTTAATCGCTGGAACCAGTGAGTGTTACCTTCTATTGCTAAGGTGACTTGCAGATGTGATTAAGTGATTGATAGATCTTGAGATGGAGAGATTATCCTCTTTTATCCAGATGGGCCTTAATGGAATCACAAAGGTCCTTATAAGAGGGCAGAAAGAAAGTCAAAGGAGGAAGTAGCAGATGTGATAATGGAAGCAAGATTTTGAGGTAATTTCAGGAAGAGGTCATGAGCCAAGAAATATGCAGGTAGTCTGCAGAAGCTAGAAAGGCAAGAAAATGGACTTTTCCTAGAGCCTCCAGAAAGAACCAGTCCTGCTAACACATTCGCTATAACTCAATGAAACTAATTTTTCTGATTTCTAGCCTCTAGAATTGTAAGAGAATTTGTGTTATTTTAAGCTACTATGTTTATGGTTTTATGTTACAGCAGCAATAGGAAATGCATAGAGGTTTTAAGCCAAGCTTGTGTTCCAGGCCATTTTGCCAAGGTTGGGAACATAAAAGTTTGGAACCCTGATACACCTCACTCCAGAAAGTGGAGTGGAGATATCAACTGTTGAGTAACCAACCCATGTTTCTTTCTAAGATTAGATAAATTTTTCCTCCATGACTGCTACTAACAGTGGCCAGTTCTTTCTAGTATAATTCTCAACTGGGCCTTTAGGGAACAGATTATAAATAGGTGAATTGTGGGCTGCAATTCACCCACCCAAGCCTAGAGGTTTGGTTTTGATCAGTGTGTAATTGAATTGTTATTTAAACTTCAGGAGATTGCCCATTAAAATGCATATTTCTACCTTCCTTTGAAAAATTGGAAAGTCTGGCAAATATGGCATTCCCACGTGAAAACCATTGTTTAGAGTTGTCTCCTTTAGTTAGGGTGTATGCTTGTCAGTTAGAAGTCTACAATGATACTCCTTCACTCTTTTAGTTACCTGCCAGGCTAATGTAGACATTTGAGTTTGTGATCAACACTTAATGCCATTACAATTCAAGAAAGAGAGAGTCTTCAGTGAACTGCTGCTTGGGACCTTGCAACCCAATCTCCCCTGAGGAGAGAAAACAAAAATGGTCTGGAGAGTTCACGATGTGATGGGAAAAAAAATGCTGTGAACAAAATCAGCCATAAAAATAAACAATGAATTGTTTTGCAATAAAAGCTTCAAAGAAACAGTGACATTTGAACTTGGTCTTAAAGAATAAAAAAAATTTTAAAAATGAGTTATTGACCAGATGGTAAATTATCATTGCCTGATCCAAACCCTGAGATGCCTTAGATGTAGGAGAAAAAAATGGACCTGAAGAACTTAAGTAAAGCCAGGCTAAACATCCTGGGAGGTGCCAGAGGGCTCTATAATCTGGGGAGGACAGAAATAACAGTTGAATTGGTGAAAGGTTAGATGCAATGGTCAGAGGATGAGTTGGAGGACAGGCTGGGAATAGGATTTTGAGTTGTGTTTTTTGTTCTTACTACATTGTCTGGATAATTGGTGATTATTGATTGTCTCATCAGCAGTGTGGGACAGAATCTGTTAAGGGAGATTGAATTGAAGATACATTTAGTTTGGATTTAATGGAAGATATGCGTTTGGTTTGTGGTCATTTCTCTGTAAAGTTATTTCTAGCTATCCTGATAAAAGAATGGCTACACTAAAAAGCTAAGAATTGTTTCTGAGCTATCTGTAATATGTTGTAGAATACTCTGCTCTAGTCATAAATGTGCATTACTCCACATTCCTGGACTGATGGGAAAAATCCAAAAGGTTCAAGGAACTGTAGAAAACAATACTAATCCTTGAACTCGATTGTTTCTGTTTGTGTCTACATGTACAGCCTGGTTAGAATTGTTGTTTTTTTTTTTTTGAGTCAATAGAAACCAAACAAAAAAAGAATTGGTGTTTATACTCACAGAGCTGCTTCCAACCCATGTGGTGAATTAGAAATCAGCTTCATTTCCTATGGAGGGACCAGCCCAGAGCTAGACTGCAAGGTTAGTGAACACTGAGGAGATCAAATTTTCACTCCTACATTGCTGTCACCAGGTCCTATTGTCCAGGGCACGACATGTCAACCATATGCAGCGACCCTGCAGGGAACAGACAGACTGTTTTGTAAATTCGGTTCAAAGAAATTACTCTTTTACTGGATAAAGATTAACAAAGTCAAATAGAACATTCCATCATAAAATGCAGAGCTTTTCACCAGTGTACGAAGAACAACACATTCTCATGAGGAGGCCTTATTTTGCTCACATTGGATAGGGAAATTTGTCCCATATTACCACAAAGTTATAAATATGTTGTAGGAATAAATAGACATGAGCAACAGATCATGGTTTAAATGCATGTTGTGTATAAAATTATTTAAAAAATAAATACTGCAATAATTATTATCTCTGGTCATCATTTTGCCTTTTGATGTCAGCATCTAAAACAAATAAAGGAGTTCAAATTATTCTTAGGGAGGTACTCCATTTCTTCTGAGGTTTATTTTAAGATATCTGTCTACATGAACAATATTCCATGACTGTTTTATACTCCAAACCAAACTTCTAAAGCGTTTTTTTAAAAAGCATGAAAACAAACTCTTCAAGTTCCTTCTCTGTTCCCAGTGCACTTCAGATTTCTATTTGGAGAATGCATTAATTGTCCAGCAATGCTAATGGACAGTTAAGTAGAATGTGGAAATGGTTTTCAAGATCCTTCTTAGATCAGTTCCCTGTTTTAGTATAGAACATGTTTGTGTGACTTTATATGTAGTTTAAAAAATAGATATGGCCATTAGTTTATTCAAGCAAAGGCAAAAATCTGTCTAAAGCATCAAGAAGCAAAGATAAACAGGAAATCTCTGAAAATATACTTGAATTTTCCTTTCTTTGTCTTTTCAAAACTGAAAATTATAAGGAAAATTTTATACATAAGTAAAACACAAAACTAATCTTTGTTTTGTTATTCCCACATCATTGTGTTCATGTTTTATAGAGGAACACAAGGTAAAGTTTTCCTTACAAGAAAGAAATCCATACTAGGCAATGTATTGTCTTCAAATATTGCACATTTGGACATTGGTATCTGGCTATTGTCCTACTGTATTCTTATTTAGATTGAGCCCTGTTCCCTAAGCTGAATGTGTGTGTGATGAGTCAAATGCTGTAATGATAATAACTGAGGAATGGAGTGAAAGAACAGATCCATCTCCAACTGGTCAGGCTGAGGGATGGTAAATGCCAACAGGATCTGACATGGAATCAATAAAGGGAAAACACATGTCTTGGTTGCAATGTTCAAAAGAATCTACCTTTCATACCCAGATTTTCAAACACTGGGATATTGTATGAGCACTCACTGGGGCCTCCTTATACATTAGCAAGATTTGACTTTTCTGAGAAACATTTATCAGATGTGATAGGAAGTCTACAGGGCCAAATTTCTAGCATTTAAAGAACCAGTTTTCTCTGTAGATATGACTGTTTTAAGTGTGTATGGTGGCATTCGTACAAGGAAGTTTCATATCTTGTGTGAGGCCAGAGGTCATCACTCAGTTCAGGCTATGGAGACAGACTGGAATGCTGTTGTGATGAGTTTCTGTCAGCTGTTTCTTTGTCTAAGATACTGAGTGTGTCTATACAGAATATTTAAGAAAGTTAAAAGTGATTAGAAGACATGACATTTAGTTTTGAGGATAATTGCACTTAATGGAGGAGACCAAGTGTTATTTGCCATTTACTTTTGCTCAGATTCAGCCTCCAGTGCCCTTTCTCCCATTCTCCATGAGTCAGGCAATTACCCACGCTTCAGTGTTCAATTCAGATGTCACGTCCTCATGATGGCTTCTCTGTTCTTTCAGTGAAGAATTCAGCTAGAATCCATGTCTCCTTCCTTTACCCTCCTGCAGTGTAGTGCACACCTCTAATTGCGATCTTCATTCTACTTTGTATATCTCATTACATACTAGGAGATCCCTGAGGGCAGGAAACACATCTTATGTAGCATTGCTGAATGTTCTAAATGCTGAAAGGGTTGGAGAGTGATGCTGGGGGAAAATAATCTTAGAATTAATTTCTGATTTTGCTTCTTGCCTATCCCATGGAAGTGGAACCAAAATGAATGAGAACATTATAAGGATTTTTAATCTTTGCTCATTATATAGAGGTTTTCCTGAGGACTCCAAGCTCTCTCACTTTCTCCAAGAATCCTTCCATGACACATATGATTGCCTGGGGCATGCAGACATGAGTTTGTATCCTATATCTGAGCTTTCTTAAACTAGAGAAAAGGAGCCTGTACCAAAGATCCTCTCATTCTGATACTATGCCCAAATCCAGATAGCAGCTGAGGAATGAATCACTGCCTGGAGCTTGAAGATGTGAGATTCCAAGGCAATTGCAAAATACATTCTGGGTTTCCCAACAGCTGTAATCCAGAGCCCTTCCTCTCTTCTAGCTGTTCTACTTTATATCAAGCTGAAAAAGTCACTGACAATTTCTGTCCAGTCTCAAATCTTCACAATTTTTCCTTGGCAGCTTCCAGTGATGGCAAATGTATACATCTGTATAAATAAGAGCATTATCTGTGCTTTAAAAATTGTCCATAAATGTATGTTAACATCGCTGAGCAGTGGCTGTCTATGTTTGCAAATAGAAACACACACACACACACACACACACACACACACACACACACACACATTTTTAAAGGAGGTTAGGGATACTGTTAGAGAAATAAAGGTTATAATGGGAAAGAATGGAAATGGTGGAGAGCTGACCTTATTGGATAAATGGATGAGTGATGAATTCAAATTTATGGAGGAAGGAAGTCTTGATTACAGTTTTAAAGAAGGAATTAAATAAGGAAAATGTGCCAGAGAGCAATCCATTGATAAAGGTGTGTTGATTCATTAAATGTCTGTGATCTGGTATCACATTAAATACCAACTTTCTAAAAGGCTAATGTTGAGATCAGTACTTGTACAAATCTGCTGGTTTGCTGTAGCTTGGTGAAGCAAGGATCCCTAAAATGTGAACCTTGATTTTGTCAAATAAAAGGAGGAAAGACACTGATGATAACCAAGGAAAACCAAGAAAAGAGAGGAATTCTTTTCTTCTTTCTTCTTTCTCTTCATTGCATGTCACAATTACTTTTTCTGCCCCAAACTGTGAGAGTATGCAGAGAGCATCTTTCTTTGCAGATGTTCTCAGAGAAAACTGCTGCTGAAGCTAATCTTTGACACACCCTATTAAATGGGCTTAGCAGGGCTCTCATGAATACATGATAAGAAGGTTTAATTCCTGTATTTTGCCAGGGAAGATCCAGAAACCATTTCCTCTTGTGACCAAAGGGATTTCTGGCTTTCTTGACTGAGAATTGAAGAGATTTTAAATTATGCAGGGGCTTTGGTGGGGCAGAATAGTTTTCTTGTCACTGGACTGTTTTTTGTATGATTAAATTAGCATACTTTGGAGTTTGAAAAGCAAAGGCCAATTGCCAAATAAAACAAACTATATGTGTCCTGATGTTAATGGTTGACTGGAAAATGTCTTTATCTTTCTCAGTAACTGGTCATTTTTTTCCCTTTAACTGTATAGAAATATAATTCAGTTGGATTGCCCATAAGGAATGATGAATTTCAAGTGTAAGAAAAAACTACCTATATAATATACTATGCTTCACTGACAAAGGAATCTGTTTTGTTTTACAAATAAGAGAGCTGGGAGAGAAAAAGCCATAAGAAGTAGGACAAAAAAGTTTAATATTAACTGGTGGTGGTCAGCATTAGATGTAACACATTTTCTCAGAAATAAATGATCCAAATGATTTGTTTTTTTTCCATTAAATGTGACAAGAAATGTTTGAACAGTTGCTAGGAAAAATTCTTTATTAAAGGCACTTTGGAACATTCTGTTAAAACTTCACTTCAACCACAGCTTTCTCACTCTTTTCCCAGCCAGTTTCAAAGTCTCCCTCTGTTGTTTCAGTTTAATGCTTTTTTTTTCTTTTTTCTTTTCTTTTTCCTTTTTGGTCTGTGCTGATAAAAAAGGCACCTCATGCTTTAACCCACTCTTAGGTCAGCCCATGATTCACCGTCCTGCCTGAGGGGCCCTTAAGTGTAGATACAAGCAGGCCACTCCTTTGTCTAAGATTTTTTTTTTTTTTGAGTCACATACAAAACCCTACCTGATTGAATCAGTCAAATTTGTCAAATTCTGCTATTCTCTGTCTCACACATTTTGTTCAATCAACATGTTTATTCAAAAAATAATGATAGAGCACCTACTAAGTGTACCATATCACTCTGGACCATGTGGCTAAACCGTCCCAGTCTCTTCTCCCGTTCAACCCCCATTCTAGTGCCCTTTGTTCTCTGAGCTCCTCCTGTTCCTTGAATCCATATCTTCGATTATGGTAACTTCTTTGCCTTTCTCACCTTCATTTGGACAAATTCTTCTCATTTTTTAAAGATCCAACTTAAACAACACATTTTCCAAAAAGCCTTTGGTGGTGATCCTGAACTCTGTCAATTTAACTAGCTAGACTATGGTTCCTAGAATTCCCTTCCCTGTACTGTTCCCAGTTAAGGTTGAGGACAGAGAAGTTTGAATGAGAATTGGAAGGTGGAAGTGAAGAAGCAGCCTTTTTTAGGCTCTGAAGTCAGTGTGGTGCTAGGCTCCATGATAACTCCATACCTGCCATTGATTTGCAGGTTCACCTGCTGGTATGGGTGGCACCTGGGTCTACAGTTTTACCAGCTCCCACCAACCTTCCTCCTTCAGCTTCTCTAAGTCCTGGCATGTGCATTACTGTGGTGAAAGTTGCTAGCTTCCTCTGCATATCCCCTGTATCACTGAGATTAGAAATGGTTCCAACTTCTCCTCATGGGGTCCAGTATGTTCTCATGAATTCTACTTTTTTCCGTGGATTCCAATTAGTCATTGCTCTCCCCATCTGATGTCCATCTTTCTTTCCTGGATTGTGACTTAGCTGACCTACTGTAGCTAAGTCAGTAGGTCAGACCTGATACTAAGAACAGAGGTAAAAGTCTTGTATAGACTTCAACCAACAACCAGAATTGTGTAAAGTTTAATTCCTGTACTGGATGTCTGATTCAATGCCACTCACAGTGATTCTGGTAGAAACCAGAGTGATACAGAAGTTGTTATCAGAAATGGGGTGTCACTGTAACAAAACACTAAAATATATGGCGTTAGCTTTCAGACTAGGCAGTGGGAGGGCCTGTAAGGGCACTGAGGATATGGTTAGCAGAAGCCTGATGGATATCCAGGAGACTGTTGGTGAGGCTTAAAGGCAAGTAGAAAAATGTTACTGGAAATTGGAGCAAAGGAGAACTTTGTTATAAACTGAGAGGAAATTTAGTGAAACTGTTACCTACTATAATGTAGAAAATAGTAAATATACCTAAAGAACTGGTGGAGATGACTAAGGAAATTTTTCTTCAGAGTGTTTAAAGTGTCAACTAGTTTCTTTTAGCTGCAGATCTTAAACTACAGGTAAAGAAAGGTGAGCTAAGGAAGGAAATATTCAGTTTTTAAACAGAAATTAGAAAATATATAAGGATCCAAGACTTGCTGAATTTGATAATAAAATTACTTCAAATCCTCCCTCTCCCAAGCAAAATATACTCCACTAGAAAAAAGGCCTAAGGGCCAAGATGAAATCCAGGATGCCATCTGGAAATGTGGCCTCTGGGAAAGTCATGGATGAGGTCAAGGGTGTGATTGTAAATCTTTTGTTGTGACTTAAGAAAGATTTATATTGGTGACTCATAGACCCTTTGAGATAGAAAAAAAACACATTCTAAGGGTCTTAAAGACAACCCTTGCATATCCTCTCCACTGAGTAATAAGGTTTCTAAGAATCTTAAAGCGTTGTCCCTCAGCAACCTCATAAGGACCCAAAGTAGAGAAAGACTTATTTTAAAAACATTTGCAGGTGTGACTTTTGCTTAATGGAATGTAATATAACTTCATATATTAAAAAAACAAAACAAAACAGGATTTTAAAGGAATTCTATTATCTTGGACTAAAAGGTACAGAGGCAGTACAAAATGAAATGAGACTTTTGGAACCCCAAATTTCTGCAGGTAAGGGTTAAACTGAAAAAACTATTTATCTCAGAAAATAACCAGACTTTGTAAACTGCTCAAACAAGAGATACATTTATGGAAAAGGAAGAATGATTCAGAAAGTAGAAATAGAAGACCAGAGGGCAGAGCCAAGAGCTATGGAATACAACTCCCACAGTTTTTCTGAGCCCAAAATAAAGAATTAAGAACATGGACTCTGTTGGATGTCAGAATTGCTATAGACCAGTAACTGTTTTTTCTCTTCCTTTTCCCACTTTTAAAATGGGAGAAGGGCTCATTGGTGTCTCATGGGTGTGTGAACTGTGCATTTGCTAAGGGCCCTATTGGTTAGGAGGATCCTAGCCTTAGTTTAATTCTCTTTTGTCACCTTCTTGAAATTCTTAGTAATATTTGAATAAGGGGCCTTACATTTAATTTTGCACTGAAACTGATAAGTTGCGCCGCTGGTCACATATTGGAATGTTTATTGCAGGGCTCTTCAACTGTTGTATATTTTGTGGATGGGGTGGGGGGAGAGAATAGGGGTGAGAGATAACTTGTCTCTTATACCACTAGTCTTCATACTGAAAGGAACCTATGTCCAAAGAGTTTCACCGATGCCTAGACCTGATGATGAAGTTCTGGACCTTGAGCCTGAGCTGCAGGTTGTTAATGGGATGAGACTTTTAGGGGGCTTAAGAAGGGAACAGTATACTTTATACATTGCCAAAGGACAGACTGTGGCAGTTTTAAAAGATTCTGACATTTTTCTTATTTAGAGATGGAATATGTGTCCTTCTCATTGAATCCATGTGGGTTTGTGATTGTTTCAACCAACAGAGAGTGTTGCAAGTAACAGCATGTGACTTCTGAGGTGAGATCATACAAGTCCAAGCAGCTTCCTCCTGGTTCTCTTGGGATGCTAGCTACTGAGACCTCCTTAGAACACAGAAGCCATTCTGTGGGAACTCCGGGCCAAGTATAGGTGCTGCAGTCAATAGTCACAACTGAGCTCAGCCTTCAATCCCATCCTTGGTGTATATGCAAGGGAAGAACACTCAGTGATTCTAATCCTCAATAGTTCAAGTCTTCCTAGACCATGCACAAGAGATCA
This sequence comes from Balaenoptera physalus, assembly GCF_965194825.1. NCBI lineage: Eukaryota > Metazoa > Chordata > Mammalia > Artiodactyla > Balaenopteridae > Balaenoptera > Balaenoptera physalus. The sequence goes on along the minus strand of NC_138895.1, from coordinate 31,514,715 downwards.
TGGAAGAAAATTAAGCCATCTCACTACACTGTCCAAATACGTGACCTGCAGAATCCATCAGTATAATTCAATGGTAGTTATTTAATTTAATGCCACTAAGCTGGATGTGGTTTGTTACACAAAAATATTAGCTGGAATACCTTCTTTCTTATACCCACTCAGCTTTGGTTAGATAATATCCTTCTAAGTCTTCATATTTAACTTTGCAACCCATTCTTTATGCTTACTTTACTGCATTGCAATTTATATGCTCATATTTGTCTTCTTAACTATTAGTGGAGAGTAGTGTCTTATTCATCTATGAAATCCAGTGCCCTGCACATAATAGTTGCTTAAATACAGTTTGATGGAAAATTAAGCATAACTGCAAATAGTTTCTTCCCAACTACTGGTCACTCCACTTAACAACTTCAAAGACTTGGCTCACATGTAACATTATTCTACTTTGAATTCTTGCCTCAACAGTAATTAAATATAAAATCTTTGAGTCAGGCAAGTGTATCTAAATATTAGACTCACACAATTCTGCTCTGAGTATTACTGCCTTAACAAAACTTATCAATTCACCACATTCTTTCCTGATTTGCGACCTATTTCTTCTCAGACATAGGCTTAGAATTCCAAGTTTATGAGAGATGAGCAACAAAGCCAGGCTAATTCTGAGATCCAGTTCCCTCTTTGTCTGATAAGAGAGGTGATATTATGCAATACTCCCATCCATTCATCAGGATCCCCAAAAATACTTCCTGTGAGAGAAGATTCCTTAACATTCGTGGCATGGTGGTTAAGAGATTGGGCTTTGGAGTCAGAAAGACCATGGTCCCAATTCACTATCTGCCTCTTTAAGCAAAGTATCTGAAACATTCTAAGCCTCATTTCCTAACCTGTTAATGGAGATAATAATAATGTCTAACTCATAGGGTTGTGGTTATAAATAAAATGAAATAATGCACATAAGATGTCTAGCTCAGAGTAAATGTTTATAAACATCAGCTATTATCCTCTCCAAACCAATAGGCACAGGCTTAGCATCAAATCTCTGCTATAGCCTCTCTACCCTCAGTTCTAAATATTGGAGTACTGCTTATTCCCTAAGTCTCTGTTTGGCCTTTTCCTGGATCCCTCTTTTGTCCTGAGTTATTTGTCTTCTTTCTTATTTACTTTTTATTTCCTGGTAACCACACATCCACTGGCATCCCTTCCCAGGACTGTGACTTGGACTTGTGTTCATCATTCTTCCACCAAGGCATTGGAATCCTACTCTGAATCACAACTGTGAAGACGCAGCTGATACCTGGTGCTCAGCCACCCTAACGGTAACTGATTTGGAGTCTTTGAGTTTTGCGTATTTTATCTACTGCCCATACCCAGCTTCCTATCTACTGCCTGGTCTGATACTGGAGAATGCTACACACTTTTAAATCTGTCTCAATTGCCAGATTGAAACTTCTCAGTCAGAATTATCTTCCCCAATATGGCTGCGAGTCATCAACCATGTTCAGTTGCATCTTAAGATGATGCAATATATAGAATCTCTGAGTAGAGTCTTCAGAGACTTATATATCTCCTGTCTCAGGCCAGGAATGGTTCTAGAAAAAGTGAAGAGAATTTGACCTATAGAAAGGGGACAAGGGGTGGGCAAGGAAACAGAGAGGCTTTGCTGGAAAGCAATGAGCTGATTAAGATTGTGGGAGTGGGAAATGAAGAGGAAGAAGAATATTTGAGAGACTAAATACAAAAAGTCATGACAGAAGGGCATGAAGGAACTTGAGACAAAAAACATCCAAGGTCACTGGATAAGTGGTGGTACCACTGTTAGAAAAGGAAGTTGGAAAAAAGGAAGTGATTTGACTAACAATTCATTGGGGTAGGTAAAATTTGAGGTCATGGAAGAAAAACCTAGTAGAGTTTTTTAGTAAGAAGCTCAAAATATATTATCAGAACTCATAGGATAACTCAGGGTAAGGTACAAGTTTTAGAATTCAATCGCACATCAGCAGAGTAGAAGCTGTGTGAATGAATGAGAAAAAAACGTAATATAAGGTGAGCATGCTGTTAGGCTACACACACCTGAGAGAGAAGCATGAGAAAATGAACCAATGAAAAAACTCAGGAGTCGTTGAGGATTGAAGGAGAACAGGGAGAGTGTATTAATAGGGATGTCTAGGGAAGTGGGTTTCAAAAGAATGGATCACCAGTAGTAACAAATGTAGCAGAAAGGTCAAGGAGGATGAAGTAGAGCAGTAACTACTGAATTTTAAACAAGATCATTGGTATCAGCCAAGAGAGCAGTTTCAGAACACCTATGTGGATGAAATCCAGCCTTCATGTCATTAAGAAAGTGGTGAAAAATTCAACAGTAAAAATTATATTTCCAGCATCCTGAATCATTAATCTTAATGTATGCCTACAGTCATTGACTCTTGAAGTTGCTGGAAACCTTTGAAATATCATAGTTCAACATCTCAGAATAAAGTCTAGGGAGTTAGTACATTTAAAACCTCTGCACTTTAAATTCCAAGGACTTTTTGGGAACTCACTATCTCGGGAGAAAATTTATTCATTTTTTAAAAGGTCCTTCTTACTAACTTGATGACATATTAATTTGAGTCAATATATGATTTTCTTGATGTTGTTTTACCCACGTATGTACTCTAGGTATTTATGTAGCCATGGCTCTTTAGGTTCAGAAATTGACTTCTTCTTCTCCTTCTTCTTTTTCTTCTTCTTCTTCCTCTTCTACTCCTCCTCCTCTTTCTCCTCTTCCTCCTCCTTCTCCTCCTCCTCCTCCTCCTTCTTCTTCTTCTTCTTCTCCTTCTCCTTCTTCTTCTTCTTCTTCTTCTTCCTCTTCTTCTTCTTCTTCTTCTTCATCTTCTTCTCCTCCTCCTTCTTCTCCTTCTCCTCCTCCTCCTCCTCCTCCTCTCCTTCTCCTTCTCCTTCCTCTTCCTCTTCAAAATCTCATGACAGTGGCTTTAGCAGTACTATTTTCAAAATACTATGGCTGATGAGCCTTGCAGTCACTAGCCTCCTACATTCATAGATATTTACAGGAGATTTTTTTTCTACTCTACAAATAGAAAAACAAGCAAAACAGATGATGTAAAAGTTGCTGATGGAACCACAGCAGGCCAACTCCTATCATATCTCATTTTCTCATAAGTATTTAATTTTAAAAGAGTAAGTCAAATTTATACAACCTTTGATCACATGTTGCTTTTGAACTATTTCATGATTGTATACATGTATTTTCCCTTGTGTCAGTCTTTTGGGAAAAAAAAGGGATTTTGTTGTACAAATAGCAGAGGTGAATTTATTTCAGTTCTTATAACTGAAGTCTCAAATAGATTTAGACTTTTGATATGCTGTGTTTACTCTTTATTTACAGTCACATTGCCATCTATCTGGAGAAGAGTAAAGTAAAAGGAATAAAGTGTTACTTCCCTCCTCCAGGACTAACCTTCACACCTGTTTGCAAGATGAGATTTTAGTTGACTTGGGACAGTGCCTGACATTTTCAGAATTCAATTCCTTACTTGAATTCACTGGAAAGAGAAGAAATACTCATATGTCTGGTGACTCCACCAGAGTTGTTTGGAAGAGAGCATACATAAAAATCTTGCCATATTTTTAGATATTTTAGATATATACCCTCATGAGAACACATGCAGAAACATCTCTAAACATGCAGATTATATCTAAACATCTTCCAGCTATGGAAAGCTCTAAACAAAATATGAAGAAGGTGAAAACCCCTGACTCAGCCTCTCCTAAAGAGCTTCTTTCTTGTTTTTTTTGTTTTTTACACACACACACTGTATTTTATTTTTACAAGAGATAAATAAACTGACACCAAGCATTGTAAATGGATGACCACAACAAAAGCAACAATGATTGCAATTTCCAAACACAAAACACACTCATACTATGTCATAATATTGATATTCAGTCCAGTAATCCTCCACTGTAACAGCTCCTTTACTTTGCAGTGAAAATTGATTTGTATATTTTTTACCTCTGAGTCCTTGTGGGATTTTTTTTTATTCAAACAGAAAGTCACAAAAATTATAATCATCCTCATCAGTTCACTCAGTTCCATGTGATTAAATTTTTTTCATCTTGATCTTTTGTTAGCACTTTTATGAATTCATCAGTTTTCCATTAGAGTTCTGAAAATGCTTATTCATTCAGTTCAGCAATATAGTCAGTTACCAGAAACCTGTACTTGTCAGAGTCTTTTCCATGAATTCCTGGAAGATGAAACCCTTTTATAGGAACATTTTAGCAAAAGCGTCAGAGTACACCCAAAACTGTCTGTAAATGACAAAAGACTTAAAAATGACCACGGTTAATGAAAGTTCATAATAATGCAATTGACAAGGAAATTTAGTTATTTCTGAGATTTACATTTAAAAGTAATAACTAGAATTATGACTTATAACATTATACCAGAACATATGAGACTTTTAGAAATTTCATATAATGTCTGAAACATTTATATTAACATATTTCCATACAAATAACCCAAAGAAAGTTTAGTGTTAGTTGTTTTTGTTTGTTTGTTTGTTTGTTTATACTGCAGGTTCTTATTAGTCATTAATTTTACACACATTAGGGTATACATGTCAATCCCAATTGCCCAATTCAGCATGCCACCATCCCTACCCCACTGTGGTTTTCCCCCTTGGTGTCCATACGTTTGTTCTCTACATCTGTGTCTCAACTTCTGCCCTGCAAACCGGTTCATCTGTACCATTTTTCTAGGTTCCACATACATGCATTAATATATGATATTTGTTTTTCTCTTTCTGACTTACTTCACTCTGTATGACAGACTCTAGATCCATCCACATCTCAACAAATGACTCAATTTCGTTCCTTTTTATGGCTGAGTAATATTCCATTGTATATATGTACCACAACTTCTTTATCCATTCGTCTGTCGATGGGCATTTAGGTTACTTCCATGACCTGGCTATTGTAAATAGTGCTGCAATGAATATTGGGGTGCATGTGTCTTTTTGAATTATGGTTTTCTCTGGGTATATGCCCAGTAGTGGGATTGTGCAGTCATATGGTAATTCTATTTTTAGTTTTTTAAGGAACCTCCATACTGTTCTCCATAGTGGCTGAATCAATTTACATTCCCACCAACAGTGCAAGAGGGTTCCCTTTTCTTCACACCCTCTCCAGCATTTGTTGTTTGTAGATTTTCTGTTGATGCCCATTCTAACTGGTGTGAGGTGACACCTCATTGTAGTTTTGATTTGCATTTTTCTAATAATTAGTGATGTTGAGCAGCTTTTCATCTGCTTCTTTGCCATCTGTATATCTTCTTTGGAGAAATGTCTATTTAGGTCTTCTGCCCATTTTTGGATTAAGTTGTTTGTTTCTTTAATATTGAGCTGCATGTGCTGTTTATATATTTTGCAGATTAATCCTTTGTCTGTTGATTCATTTGCAAATATTTTCTCCCATTCTGAGTGTTGTCTTTTTGACTTGTTTATGGTTTCCTTTGCTGTGCAAAAGCTTTGAAATTTCATTAGGTCCCATTTGTTTATTTTTGTTTTTATTTCCAATACTTTGGTGGTGGATCAAAAAATATCTTGCTGTGATTTATGTCAAAGAGTGTTCTTCCTATGTTTTCCTCTAAGAGTTTTATAGTGTCCGGTCTTACATTTAGGTCTCGAATCCATTTTGAGTTTATTTTTGTGTATGGTGTTAGGGAGTATTCTAATTTCATTCTTTTACATGTAGCTGTCCAGTTTTCCCAGCACCACTTATTGAAGAGACTGTCTTTTCTCCATTGTATATCTTTGCCTCCTTTGCCATAGATTAGTTAACCAGAGGTGCGTGGGTTTAACTCTGGGCTTTCTATCTTGTTCCATTGATCTATGTTTCTGTTTTTGTGCCAGAACCATATGGTCTTGATTACTGTAGCTTTATGGTATAGTCGGAAGTCAGGGAGTCTGATTCCTCCAGCTCCGTTTTTTCCTTCAAGACTGCTTTGGCTATTCGGGGTCTTTTGTGTCTCCATACAAATTTTAAGATGATTTTTTCTAGTTCCATAAAAAATGCCATTGGTAATTTGATAGGGATTGCATTGAATCTGTAGATTGCTTTCAGTAGTACAGTCATCTTCACAATATTGATTCTTCCAATCCAAGAAGAATCAGTGTCTTATAGTTTTCTGCATACAGGTCTTTTGTCTCCCTAGGTAGGTTTATTCCTAGGTATTTTAATCTTTTTGTTGCAGTGGTAAATGAGAGTGTTTCCAAAATTTCTCTTTCATATTTTTCAACATTAGTGTATAGAAATGCAAGAGATTTCTGTGCATTAATTTTGTATCCTGCAAATTTACCAAATTCATTAATTAGCTCTAGTAGTTTTCTGGTGGCAGTTTTAGGATTCTCTATATATATTATCATGTCATCTGCAAACAGTGACAGTTTTACTTCTTCTTTTCCAATTTGTATTCCTTTTATTTCTTTTTCTTCTCTGATTGCCGTGGCTAGGACTTCCAAAACTATGTTGAATAATAGTGGCGAGAGTGGACATCCTTGTCTCGTTCCTGATCTTAGAGGAAATGCTTTCACTTTTTCACCATTGAGAATGATGTTTGCTGTGGGTTTGTTGTATATGGCCTTCATTATGTTGAGGTAGGTTCCCTCTATGTCCACTTTCTGGAGAGTTTTTATCATAAATCATGTTGAATATTTTCAAAAGGTTTTTCTGCATCTATTGAGATGATCATATGGTTTTTATACTTCAGTTTGTTAATATGGTGTATCACAATGATTGATTTGTGTATATTGAAGAATCCTTGCGTCCCAGGGATAAATCCCACTTGATCATGGTGTATGATCTTTTTAATGTGTTGTTGGATTCTATTTGCTAGTATTTTGTTGAGGAGTTTTGCATCTATATTCATCAATGATATTGGTCTGTAATTTTCTTTTTTTGTAGTATCTCTGACTGGTTTTGGTATCAGGGTGATGGTGGCCTCATACAATGAGTTTGGGAGTGTTCTTTCCTCTGCAATTTTTTGGAATACTTTGAAAAGAATGGGTGTTAGCTCTTCTCTAAATGTTTGATAGAATTCACCTGTGAAGCCATCTGGTCTTGGAGTTTTGTTTTTTGGAAGATTTTTAATCACAGTTTCAATTTCAGTGCTTGTGATTTTGATTGGTCTGTTCATATTTTCTATTTCTTCCTGGTTCAGTCTTGGAAGGTTATATCTTTCTACAATTTGTCCATTTCTTCCAGGTTGTCCATTTTATTTGGCATAGAGTTGCTTGTAGTAGTCTCTTAGGATGCTTTCTATTCCTGCGGTGTCTGTTGTGACTTTTCCTTTTTCATTTCTAATTTTATTGATTTGAGTCCTCTCCCTCTTCTTCTTGATGAGTCTGGCTAATGGTTTATCAATTTTGTTTATCTTCTCAAAGAACCAGCTTTTAGTTTTATTGACCTTTGCTATTGTTTTCTTTGTTTCTAGTTCATTTATTTTTGCTCTGGTCTTTATGATTTCTTTCCTTCTGCTAACTTTGGGTTTTGTTTGTTCTTATTTCTCTAGTTCCTTTAGGTGTAAGTTTAGAGTGTTTACTTGAGATTTTTCTTTTTTCTTGAGGTAGGCTTGTATAGCTATAAACTTCCCTTTTAGAACTGCTTTTGCTGCATCCCATAGGTTTTGGATCATCGTGTTTTCATTGTCATTTGTCTCTAGGTATTTTTTGATTTCCTCTTTGACTTCTTCAGTGATCTCTTGGTTATTTAGTAACGTATTGTTTAGCCTACATGTGTTTGTGTTTTTACGTTTTCTTCTCTATAATTCATTTCTAACATCATAGCGTTGTGGTCAGAAAAGATGCTTGATATGATTTCAATTTTCTTAAATTTACTGAGGCTTGATTTGTGACCCAAGATGTGATCTATCCTGGAGAATGTTCTGTGCGCACTTGAGAAGAGAGTGTAATCTGCTGTTTTTGGATGGACTGTCCTATAAATATCAATTAAATCTATCTGGTCTATTGTTTCATTTAAAGCTTCTGTTTCCTTATTAATGTTCTGTTTGTATGATCCGTCCATTGATGTAAGTGAGGTGTTAAATTCCCCCACTATTATTGTGTTACTGTCGATTTCCTCTTTTATAGCTGTTAGCAGTTGCCTTATGTATTGAGGTGCTCCTATGTTGGATGTATATATATTTATAATTGTTATATCTTCTTCTTGTATTGATCCCTTGATCATTATGTAGTGTCCTTCCTTGTCTCTTGTAATATTCTTTATTTTAAAGTCTATTTTATCTGATATGAGTATAGCTACTCCAGCTTTCTTTTGATTTCCCTTTGCATGGAATATCTTTTTCCATCCACTCATTTTCAGTCTGTATGTTTCCCTAGGTCTGAAGTGGGTCTCTTGTAGACAGCATATAGATGGGTCTTGTTTTTGTATCCATTCAGCAAGCCTGTGTCTTTTGGTTGGAGCATTTAATCCATTCACGTTTAAGGTAATTATCGATATGTATGTTCCTATGACCATTTTCTTAATTGTTTTGGGTTTGTTTTGTAGGTTTTTCTTCTCTTGTGTTTCCCACTTAGAGAAGTTCCTTTAGCATTTGTTGTAGAGCTGGTTTGGTGTTGCTGAATTCTCTTAGCTTTTGCTTGTCTGTAAAGCTTTTGATTTCTCCATCGAATCTGAATGAGATCCTTGCTGGATCGAGTAATCTTGGTTGTAGGCTCTTCCCTTTCATCACTTTAAGTATACCAGGCCACTCCCTTCTGGCTTTCCTCTGAGAAATCAGCGTTTAACCTTATGGGAGTTCCCTTGTATGTTATTTTTTGTTTTTCCCTTGCTGCTTTCAATAATTTTTCTTTTTCTTTATTTTTTGCTGATTTGATTACCATGTGTCTCGGCATGTTTCTCCTTGGGTTTATCCTGTATGGGACTCTCTGCGCTTCCTGGATTTGAGTGGCTATTTCCTTTCCCACGTTAGGGAAGTTTTTGACTATAATCTCTTCAAATATTTTCTTGGGTCCTTTCTCTCTCTCTTCTCCTTGTGGTACCCCTATAATGTGAATGTTGTTGCCTTTAATGTTGTCCCAGAGGTTTCTTAGGCTGTCTTCATTTCAATTCATTCTTTTTTCTTTATTCTGTTCTGCAGCAGTGATTTCCATCATTTTGTCTTCCACATTACTTATCTGTTCTTCTGCCTCAGTTATTCTGCTATTGATTCCTTCTAGTGTAGTTTTCTTTTCATTTGTTGTATTTTTCATCTCTGTGTGTTTGTTCTTTAATTCTTCTAGGTCTTTGTTAAACATTTCTTGCATCTTCTTGATCTTTGCCTCCATTCTTTTTCTGAGGTCCTGGATCATCTTCATTATCATTATTCTGAATTCCTTTTCTGGAAGGTTGCCTATCTCCACTTCATTTAGTTGTTTTTCTGGGGTTTTATCTTGTTCCTTCATCTGGTACATAGCCCTCTGCCTTTTCATCTTGTCTATCTTTCTGTGATTTTTTTTTTCTTTTTCCACAGGCTGCAGGATTGTAGTTTTTCTTGCTTCTCTAAAGTCTTCTTATCATGACTTTTTCCCTACAATCTCCCTCCTGTTTACTACTACTATCTTTCCAACCAAAAGAAAAAGGTAATAGGGAGCCTCCTGTTCTTAGGAAGTCATAGATCACTTAACAGATTTCATGAAGGGCTTGGGGGGACCATTGAGTATTATGCATGACTCAAAGCATGTGAAACACACTTCAGAAAGTATTGTAAATGCCTAAGGAGCAATTTTAAGAGGTAGACAGGGGTGTTGGAGAGGACATTAAGGAATATTCAATAGCTATTATTTTAGATATAGAGCTATCATAATGAATAAAATTACAAAATTGCCTACATAGTCTAATTAGAGATACATTTCCTTATGTGTAATGTAAAGCTTCTGGACCCACATGGCATAGTGATAATGTATCTTTCCAAATGCAATATAGTTTTCTATATATCTAAATATCTCTCCAAATTGTAACCCCAATTCTTCTATAGGAGTACTGTATGGAGTTGGAGATGAGGATCTACAGTCTCTCTACAGGAATTATCAGAACTAATTTGATAGGATTTATGACATTCTTTACATTGCTCATGAGTCCAGTGTCTAAGTGAGATACTAATAAGAGAGTCTTCCCAGGTCAAAATACTAATAGTGTCATGCTAAAAATCCACTTTGGCAGTTTCAAGCAAGATAATCATTCCACTTTTATGTTTCTTATCCTTTGCATTTATGAATCTGAATTTCCTATTCTTTTACCTCTATGATATGATCATCTGTGCTGAAATAATTTCATTATTTATATTTTCCTATGATGGCAAGGGCATGGAGGAAAATGGTACTCAACATGCTTTAAAAGACCTTGAATCAGAGTATAGGAAAAGATAATGGTAGATATTGAGTATTATTAATGCTGATTAATGTAAAAAATATTTCCAAGGAGTACTTCTGAAAGGTAATGTCAACTTTGGCAATTTGTTTGAGTTTTATACTCTAGTGTTTTGTAAGATGGAAGCATTCTCCTTAATTTATACTATTTTTACAAGTCATCATTACACCTGGATATGAGAAACTATCATAAACCCTCTTCACAGAAAATCATGAAGATTAGGAAACTATGTTGTGTAATTTTCCCAAGTTCATTAGCACTATTTTTTTTTAAAAAAGTTTAAATTCTATTTTCTATTTTAAGAAAGAACAAATATCACTATACATAGAAATATTTTAGACTACTGTTTGACATGACCAACCATAACTCTATAAGTTTATTTCTTCATTACACATTGTTGAATTCAAACAACAAAAGTTTGTATTTATGACTAAAAAAATAGAAAAGAAATGTCAGTGACCATGGGGAGAAATTGGAATCTTTGTACATTGCTGATGAGAAGGTAAATTGTTTAGCCATGTGGAAAGCAGTTTGGCAGTTCCTCAAAAAGTTAAACACAGGATTACTTTATGATCCAGCAATTTCACCCCTAGGTATATACTGAAAAGGATTGGAAAGAGTTAACAAACAAAAATGGATACCAAATGTTCATAGTAGCATTATTCACAATAGCCAGAAGGTAGAAACAGCCCAAATGTCCATGGACAGTTGACTGGATAAACAAATGTTGATATATACATACAATGAAATATTTTCAGTAGCAAAAATGAATGGAGTACCGATACACGATGTAACATGGATGAACTTCAAAAGCATTATGCTAAGTGAAGGAAGACAGACATGAAAGGTCACATACTGTATGATTCCATTTATATGAAATATCCCAAATAGGTAGATCTATGAGAAAGAAAGCAGATGGGTGGTTAACAGGAGCTGATGGGGGAGAGGGAATGTAAGAGTAACTACTTAATAAGTATGGAATTTAATTCTGGAGTGATGGAAATACTTTGGGACTAGATAGGGGTTATAGTTGCACAACATTGTGAATGTACTAAATGTCACTGAATTGTTCACTTTAATGGTAAATTTTACATCATGTGAATTTTACCTCAATAAAAAAAGTTTGTGTTTATTAAAAAACTAAGTTCAAGACTTAGGATATTTTCTCAGCATATTTTATTGTGTTCAGTTTTATTTTCACTTCATAGAGTTAATCTTAAATTTCTGCATCACAAAGGAAAATGACAAGTCAAAGTTTCTAATTCCAACTTTAGGAATTTCCACCATAAATGTGCCTTGTTTCAAACCATATACAGTAATTAAAACAGACATTGGAAAACAGATTACTGGAGGTTTACTCACTTCCCAACATATTTTTTAAACTTTAAATTTTACTTGCTCAGAGTAATTTAAAATATAGGACTGCTCCATTAGTTAAAGTTGGAAGTTATCTTTTTAAATGTAATTTACAGACATCTCCACAGACATTTCAGGGACATCTCTTTGCCAGCAAAATTTCACAACAGTCTCCAAAAATTTAATTGTTTCCTTATCATCCAACTGGAGAAATAGTTTACCTGACTTGCTTGGCTCTATCCAGTGTTGAAGGAAGACACACTTGGGCAACATCCACTGGTGATTTGTAGCTAAGTGGAATATTATGACAATAAGCACAGCAGATTCCTTATGCACCACTCATTTGGTTCCTCTTTTATTGACAGAAAATATCTTGAGGTTACCCCTGCACCAGTGCATACTATTATAGCTGGTTCCTATTAAATGTAATAATCTGGTTTTCCTCTTTGGTATATTTCTACCTGAGGCCAAAATCTTTGGTAATGAAACTGACCTGGGACAAAGGGACAAGTATAGATAGTTTCCCTTAAGTATCTTGTTTCTAATACAAACATATGATTGAATCCTTTATGTCTTTCATTTTAATCCTTCCATTTGGTAGATATTTGATAGAATGAGAATATTTGCCATTGATGGCCCCATTAAATGGAATTTAATTTGTCAAGGAATAAATATTTTCTTCCTTTCACTTGATTTTAACCTCTGAAGCCATAGAAATCCTTAGCTAAATATTTCAGCATGTTTTAAAAGATTGAAAGTATTATATATATGTATGTATATATATATATATCTTATGTTTATGTCACTTTTCCTCATCACAGTAAATTTCCTTTCTACATTACTAGAGTGCATACCCACTGACTACTAGAAAATGCTACCTAATATTGCTACCACAGAAGTGTACATCATTTAAATAATAAAATAAGGACATGTTTTATTAATAATGATTATAGATTTATGCCCTTTCACTCAGAAAAGAAATCACTTTGTATATTTTATTTGTACAAACATGTACACTCAGCAAAACCTCATCTTTCAATCTACTTCAGTTATAACTCAGTTTCTTAATATGGTACTATTTCAATAGGACTATATGCTAATTTTTAAGTCATAAATTCACCGTAATTTTCAAATAGTAGCAGCAAATTACACATGAATTGGAAGTGCAAAATCATAACCAAAATCTATTTAAATTTTGGATAACAAACATTGTCTTGGAGATCCAAAGAACAGAACAGAAATATACTTAAGCTACTCCAACATTTTAGCCACTTTTACACATAGCAACCCAAGAACCATGCAGACTAAGATTTGCAGATCTGAAGATCAGAATAAACCAGAAACTGAACATAACACTGTGATATTGCTTTTATATTTAAGCACTTGAACATAGAAGTATGGCATGGCAGCAATAATGCACAACAGTTTAATCATCTCTCTCCTGGCATATTCAGATCAGATCAGGACTTTATTATAGAGTATTAATTTTTATTATAGACTCCACATGTTTCTGATCTTGAAGAAGTGAGAGAATCTGACATAATTAAAATATATTGGGGAAAATTTATATAATCTAGTTGGAAATAAGAAAGATGAAACGCATCAATCAGTTTTATTTTAATTTCTTAATTACTACTTAATTCTACTATAGGTAAGACACTGTTCTCCTCAGCTAGGTCCAATCATGAACTCATTGCACTTCCTTCGAGGAGATTAGTCTTTCCTGTGCATGTGCGTGCACGCAAGTGTGTGCGCATGCTTGCGCAGGGCGGAATGACGGGTATAAAAAGTAACAGTAGTACAAGATGGAATTACATTTTAAGGAGATTTGGAGGAATCAGTTACAGCTGGTTGAAGAAAACTTTTTTGGAAGGGTAAGATTTGCATTTAGTAAGTGACATTTAAAGAGAAGTGGGTGTGGAAGGCAGAACCTATCTGTCCTGTTCACTGCTGTAACCCAAATGATAAGTCCCTGGAACAGAGAAGTGCTCAAAACACAGTTGTTTAATAAAAGAACAGTAGGCAAAAATAGGAGTATGGTTAGGAGGATAGATATTGTAGGTGCAAGGAAAAAATGTAAGACAGGCAATAGAGGATAAAAGAAGAATTTGGGGAAACAGTGGTCCATCCGTTTTTTCTGGGATTTTATGGATGTATCATAAAAATGAACACTAACATTTGTTGAGCACCTGATTTCCCAGGTTTTGTATAATATCTCTAAACTTCATTTTATAGATGAGGAAACTGGGGGTTGTTATCCAAGGTTATAACTTGTTAAGGTCTAGGCTCTATTTCTGGTCAGGTGAACTTCTGTCAGACCAAGCACTCCAAAGATAACAAATATAAACTCAGAACAACATGTGAAAAGCAAACTAACAAATATACAGCATAAATAAAAGCAGGAACAGTTGTTGACACTTAGAAAAAAGAAAGAGACTGGGGAAGTTCCTGTTATTATGTTCTGATGTTTAGGTAGTAAAAAAGCATGGAAACGGTGAATATATGGAGACATATACAAGTCAATGTTTTCCTTTTAAGTTCTTTAAAATATATATGACTAAAGTAAAAATTGTAATATTGTATTGTGGGGTGTGTAAAGTCTATAGTTGTGATTCATATGACAGCTTCAAGAGTAAAGGACCTATGTAGCAGCAAGGTTTCTTTTTTGTTGTTGTTTGTTTGTTTTTATAAATTAATTAATTTATTTGTTTTTGGCTGCGTTGGGTCTTCGTTGCTGCGTGCGGGCTTTCTCTAGTTGCAGCGAGCGGCGGCTACTCTTCGTTGCAGTGTGCGGGCTTCCCATTGTGGTGGCTTCTCTTGTTGTGGAGCACATGCTCTAGGCACGCAGGCTTCAGTAGTTGTAGCACACGGGCTTAGTAGTTGTGGCTCGTGGGGCTCTAGATCGCAGGCTCAGTAGTTGTGGTGCACAGGCTTAGTTGCTCCGCGACATGTGTGATCTTCCCAGACCAGGGCTCGAATCCACGTCCCCTGCATTGGCAGGCGGATTCTTAACCACTGTGCCACCAGGGAAGTCCCAGCAGCAAGGTTTCTAAATTTCACATGCATTAATATAATAGTTTTGTGTGTGATACTCCTAACTTATTGAAATCAAACTTTTATTTTTAGCTATTTGTAGATTCACATGCAGTTGCTAAGAAATAATTCAGAGAGATTTCATGCACACTTTATTCACTTCTCCCAAAGATAACATCTAACAGAAATGCAATGCATTATCAAAAGCAGGGTGACTCCTTATGTTTTCCTTTTATAGCCACTTCTCCACCTCCATCCCCTCCTTAACTCCTGGCAACTATTATTAATCTGTTCTTCATTTCTCAAATTTTGTCATGTCAAGAATGTTTACAAGTGAAATCATATGGTATGTAATCTTTAGGGATTGGCTTTTTTACTCAGTATTCTTTGGAGTTTCATGCAGAATGTTGTGTGTATCACTAGTTTGATCCTTTTTATTTCTAAGCAGTAGTCAGTGGCATGGATGTACCACAGTTTATGTAACCATTCACCTGCTGCAGGGCATCTGGGTTGTTTCCAGTTTTGGTCTATTACAAATAAAGCTAGAATAATCATTCATGTACACGTTTTGAGTGATCATAACTCTTCAATTCTCAGAGATAAATGCCCAGGATTGCAATTGCTAAGTTATAAAGTAGTTAGAGATTTAGTTTTTAAAGAAACTGCCAAACTGGTTTCCAGACTGGCTGTATAATTTAACAGTCTCACCAGAAATGAATGAGTGATCCAGTTTTTCCACATCCTTGCCAGCATTTGGTGTTGTCACTGCTTTTTATTTCAGCCATTTTGATAGGTATGTAGTAATAACTCATGATGGTTATAATTTGCTTTTCCCTAGTAGCTAGTGATACTGAACATTTTTTCATGTGCATGTTTACATATCTGCATATCTGCATATCCTCGTCTATGGTGAAATGTCTCTTCATGTCTTTTGCATACTTTCGAATTCGATTTTTTGGTCTTTTACTGTTGTTTTAAAAGTATATCTATTCCATCTTCCTGGAAGTGAAAGCCTACAATATTTTAAAACATCATTGTGTACTATAAACTGCACATGTTTAAAGCATACAGTTTTTTTTAAAGATTTTTTTGATGTCGACCATTTTTAAAGTCTTTATTGAATTTGTTACAATCTTGCTTCTGTTCTATGTTTTGCTTTTTTGGCCGCGAGGCATATGGGATCTTAGCTCCCCAACCAGGGATCAAACCTGCATCCCATGCATTAAGGTGAAATCTTAACCACTGGACTGCCAGGGAAGTCCCTAAATCATACAGTTTTTATTGACATATACACCTATTAAATTGACAAACCGATCTTAAAAGTTATATGGACAAGGCAAGGACATAAAATAGCTAAAACAATTTTGAAAAATAACAGTTGGTGGACTTCCTGTCTTCAAGACTGAATACAAAGATTTAGTACTAAAAATTCAGTTGTCAACATTGTTTGGTATTAAAATAAGGATTAACGGATAGTTTGATGGAACAGGAGAGAGCTTCTGGAAATACACTCGTGCTTATACAGTCTTTCCATTTCTCTACAATAATAACACAGCAATCTAATTGGAAAAGGAAAGTCTTTTCAATCAGTAGTGCTGACCAACTGATAGCCCCAAGGAAAATAGTAAACTTTAACTTCTACTTTACACTATACTTAGAAATTGATTCCAGATGGATCATAGAATGCTATGAAATAATGAAAACCAAAGGAAACCAGAAAAGACTATTCTGTGTAGGATATTTATGGAAGATTCTCTCAGTAGCTCAGGTGAAAGGTAATAAGGAATTGAACAGAGGGAGAACATCTAAGCATCTTCATAGGGTGGGTGGATGGAGAGGATTCCACAACTGGCTGTGGGCGCTAAGGAAGAGAAAGTTGTCAATAACTTTGATAACTTTGCCGCTGGGTAGCAAAGGAATTGTGAACATCTCAACAGAAATAAGGAATGAAAAAATAGGAATGAAAAACATGTGTTCGTGTTGGATAGGATATAAACACCTGAAATGTTCAGAAGGGTTGTGACCAATATTTTTCCTCATAACCACTGAAGAAAAATACACCAATGTTACAATAGATGCAGGGGCAGTGGAGAGCAGGAACAGCTAGCCTCTGTGGAGAGCTGTTTGACTAGTTAATGAATAGTTGAGGGGCTGTGGGTCTCTCTTCTTTCACCAATGAGACAAGATGTGGTTTGGGTATGAGTGATTGCTGACAACTGGCAAATTTTAATTAAGTCACTTTTCAGTGAACCAAGTTAATTATTTTGTGCGTCTGTTTCTTATGGGTCATCAGGTAGACAAATCAATGAGGTTACTGAATTAATAATTTTTGAAGGAATTTTTTAGTTTTCTAAACATCAATCCTCTCCTTGGGTTGGTGAAAGCATGGTTGTTCAGTTAGAATGCTTCTGCTCAGTGTACTGAGTTCTGTAGTCTATAGAATTTCACATCCATTGTTAAAGGACAAATCTCATGTATCCAATATAGATATCAGCAACATGCAAGTATTTAATTATTAACATGGGCAGACTAAAGGAAAATACATTTCTATCACAAGCATTTAAAATATTTATTAAATGTTCTGAATTTATATATTCCAAAGGAAAATGTGGATTCATTTCATACAAAATATCCAAACCCACTCTTTTATGATACATAACTGAAAATATATTTGTAATTTTACCACCTAATTAAATTTTGTTTGCTAATTTATTTCCTATATAGGAAAGACAACTCTTTCATGAGATAATGATATTTGACCTTCATTAATTTAAAATTACAGATCCTTTCATATATTTTAACTTAATATTAAATTATTTCTTTTGAATTCTGAAAGTGAATTTCATCTTTAGATTATTTTCCATTGTCTCCTGTTTTATTTCCCTTTCCTCATTCAATTTGTGCTATTAGATTGATGATTCTTGCACGACATTATGTTTGTGTAGTATCACAAAAAAGCCTAATAAAATGTCTTAAATATAAGAGAAAAAGTAAATTAATGAATGAATGATACTTGAAACCCATATCAAGCATTATGACTTTATAATAGACATATCTGGGACAATGTATTAATACTATTATTATGATTTTTAAACACAT
Organism: Balaenoptera physalus; assembly: GCF_965194825.1. Lineage (NCBI taxonomy): Eukaryota > Metazoa > Chordata > Mammalia > Artiodactyla > Balaenopteridae > Balaenoptera > Balaenoptera physalus. The sequence goes on along the minus strand of NC_138895.1, from coordinate 31,496,802 downwards.
TTTTGATATTACATTTTTAATTATTTAACTAATGTGGGACTTAAGAAGCAATGTGTGAGAAAATAATGCTTTTTAATGATACATCACTTAATGTGTGATTACTGTTTTCTATTATTTAATCCAAGAAGAAATAGAAAACTGCTCATACAAAGCACACATTTTCCTAAGCCTTTTTGCTCCAATTTCAAATCATCTCGACCATAGTCTTTCTTGTAGAAAAAAAAAATCGCCTATTTAGAGACTCTAATCATTTTTCTTTTTATATATTCTTATATTTTAAATTTCTGCTAGATATTTCCATGTGTGTCCTGCTAATACTTGATACTCTTGGTCACCTGGAATATAACATATCAAATCCAATTTTATTATTTTCTATTTCAAGAAGGCATAATATTACAATTTCCCCAAATTCCTAAATTTTATCTGTGACATTAATATTCTCAGCTAGATCACAAATGTAATAAAGAACGTTTCCTTGAAAAGGAAAGGCATTTACACTCTGCATGTGCTTTTACACTTCTTTCTACATTTCTGCTGACACATTCTAAAACCTCAATAGTACCCGCAGATTCAAATTAAATTTAGGACCCAAATCTCAAAAGTAAAATATTCTAAACTTTTTTTCACGTATGCTTTATATCCAACCAATTTCAACATTAGGATAGCCTACTTCCCCCAATTTTTCTATGAAGAACAACTACCAACTACAGTGTGAACTGTGTGTTACACACTTTGATCACACCCAGCATCAACCAACTTATTTAATCTCCATGCCTGCTTGGATCCAGATCCATTTCAGCCATTGGGAATTGGCTGCTAAATATCAATTCTAGTCACTATAGGTTCTTCAAATCCCCACACCATCCATGGAATACGTTGGTTTTATTAATCCCATCTTAAGAAGAGGGTCCTGAGACTTAGAGAAGTCAAGAGACCTACTGAATACCACACCATTAGTGATAATGGAAAGCAAGAACTAAGGCATGTTCAACTCCAAAGTGTCAACACAATCATTTGTATTTCCATAAGCACAACCCTATTTTAGCCGTCATCAATTTTAACTTCACCATTTTTAATAAACCTCTGGGTTTCTAACCTCTGGTCTGTCTTCGATATTCTACACAGAGTAACCAAATTAATATTCTTTATTTTTTAAAAAAAATCTCTGTCCAAGTATATAGAGTGATTTCTTATTAACTGTGGAATAAAATCAAAATTCTTTCCCTCTTCTGTGCGGCTAACTGAACGGGAGGTTTCCAGTGACAAGAAGAGACAAATCATAAGCTTTAAACAGCAAGAGAAGGGATGTAGAAAAAGACTTAAATTGAGGAGGCTAAATTTGTACTGGGCATTTGTATTATACACGTCCTTTTGAAAGCTGAAGATATATATATATATATATATATATATATATATACTCAGTCAGCTCAAGTTACCATAACAAAATACCATAGACTGGGTGGCTTAAACAACAGGAATTTATTTCTCATATTTCCGGAGACCAAGAAGTCCAAGGTCAAGATAGCAACTGATTTGGTACCCAGATGAGCACTCTTTCCTTGCTTACAGATGGCTACCTTCTCACTGTGTTTTCACAAGGTGGAGAGAGACAGCAAGCTCTGGTGTCTCTTCTTCTTCTTATAAAAACACTGATCTCATCGTGGGGGCTCCACTTTCATGGCCTCATCTAAATCTAATTATCTCTTAAAGGCCCCACCTGTAAATACCACCACATTGAGGGTGAGGGCTTCAGCATATGAATTGGTGGGACCCAAATATATATATATATATATATATATGGAAAGACACCAGAAGAGATAGAGATTCTGCAGTGTCATTTGTAGGTATTACTTTGATAAGAAGAATGCGTAAATTCAAGAACATAAAAATTCTATCACTAGTGAAAAAATAGTTTTATAAAAGGCAATTATTACTTCAAATCCCTTCTTTATGTCATGCATTGTTCTAGATTTATGCAAACATGGTGATATCTCCATTTTTTGAAATGGGGAAATAAATAGAGAAATAAATGTTAGTTACCCAAAGTTGCACAGCTAGAAGGTTGCATTTCTGGGATTTTAACTAGTGTTCTGACTCCATATGCAGCGTTCATTCTACTATGGAAGATAGTAGAACACCACACAGAAGGATCATTGGATTGCAAAGAGATGATGAAATCTAGAAATAGTGACAGTTTTCACATTTGGAGAATAGACCCAACTTTATTTGAGGCTCATGTCCACTTAGAAAATGAAAGTCTAAGATATTAAAAACTGGAGCATATTTTGGCAGCCAGGTTTCCGTTGGCTAAACTGGATTCGATTCGGTTTGGGCCTTCATACATAGCATGTACTTAATAAGTGAGTGCTAATTAATCAGAGACTCCTTCAGATGAGACTTATCAAGAAAAAATAATTTACAGAAAGACCACTCACTCAGCTCTTTCACAGAAAGCTAAGCAAGGGTATCACAAACGTTAAATTAATATGATTTTAGAGATAAATTGCATTTCAGTGTGTAAAGAATTTTTTATACATTCTATAATAAACCAACATATTAATATTTTTTTTTAAATTTTGATCTTAGGGAGTATAAAGGAGAGGAAGCAGACAAAAGGTGAAAATGTGTAAGTCAATAAAGTATTTTTAAGATTAAAAAATAAATAAATAAATAAATAAATAAATAAAACATACCTTCATTATCATCACTTTTGAAAGAATCAGTTTTTCATATACTTTTTAAATAATTAAAACTCAATTTATTTTAATAGGATATCTGCTATCATGCTATATATAAATGATGATAAAACAGTGATGTTAATAATAATAATAATGCATTACCTAAGAAGAAAAATTATAGCGTTCACCATAAATTTTTGTATATATCACCATCAGGAAACTTTGGTATGACCTAACTAAAATTTCAATGTTTAATTTTTGTTTAAATGTCTGAATCCCAACTTTCCATTTTGGAAGGATATGTTTTTATATTGAAGGATTATTTTACCTTTGAAGGGTGTTTTTGGTTAATATTTCTTAAAGAAATATGACATAAATATATTCCACAGGTTCTAAATTACACACTGTATGTGAACTTTCTGTATATATGGATTTATATGCTTGTATTTTTAATATTATAGTCACCCATGATCATGTTTCAATTTATTACGGCCTCATTTACTGAACTACAAATCTTTATCTCCACTTCTGCTTTATTGTCTTCTTATTGTTAAACCTGAAATAGAGGGTAATTAATTTCACACTTGCCATATAGAACAGCACAATGACCTTGAAATTCAGATAACAAATGGGCCACTTTTTCTATTGAGACTTTTTTACTACTGCCCCATGTTCCTCAAGGCATTACAATACACAGCTCTCTGTTTCATTCACATAAAACTTAGACCTTGACATTCAATTCTGTATCCTCCTGGCTTTTCTACAAAAATTATTTTATCTTAACTCCCCTTGATGAACATGATAACTTATATTGTTATACCCCAAACACTTGAACATTTAAACATTAAAAAAAAAAGAAAGAAATAATTTTTCACATAAATCTCTGTTGCAGGAAATTCTACTTATACTAGGTGTGGAAGTATCTGAAGTTTAAAGCATATTACTCATTGTAAACTTTGTAGGGAGATGATATATACCATCATGATTATGAAGGATTTATTTTAGAATAATTATCTTGTTTAAGTCAAAAAGATGCTTGAAAGGGTTTTGATTGTGTTACTAGCTTAATAATTATAGCCTGAACCTGAAGCAGGGAGCTTTCTGAAACTGAGTCCCTGTAGATGATATTATAACTAGTTGACTGGGTCAGTTCTTTTAAGCAACTGGTCATAAAATAAAAAAATAAAATAAATAACCAGATCAAATCAGATTTTTGGCAGTGTATAACAAACTAACTGGCTGAACATCTTACTCTTAAGTGAAAATTTTTTGTAGACATAGCCTCAGGCATATATACAAGGCACAGCTTGCTTTATTTTTGTTTTGACTCAAAGTTCTGGTCTAAGATTTCCACAGTCTTTGTCTTGAATAGTTATACTGGATCACTTCTCACAGAGGCTTGTAACCTTAACTATGTCTAAAGCACAACATTTTATTTTCTTAAAGAAAATTATGACCTTTATGAGGTACAGTCATAAAGTAATGAGATATTCCTTATACTTCTTGTAAATTGGCAGTCAAGGTAATTTTAAAACAGAAGTTCCTAGGAACATTTTGAATAATAGGAGCTTTGTTGGGAAAAAAACACTCAACATCTGGATACAACCATCTTGAAGGACAATGCTTATTTTGTTATAGAAATTCTGACATACCCTGTTGCAAAAAAAAAAAAACAAAAAACCCAAACCAAGAAACAGAACAATAAAAAGTCAATCACATATCTTTAATTTCCCCTGCTTATATCAATTGTTGTGGAGTTATAGAAAACTGTAGATAAAGTGTTTCCCTGCAAGCTGCTTTGATTACATTGTTTTGGGGAACTTGACTTGTTAATTATAGTTTAGCACATATGATATAAAACTGCTGTAAACGAGAGAGACAGTAAAATAAGTTAGTTGAAGAGACTGAGCAAAAAGATGAGGAAAAGAGCCAGGAGGACCTAGTTCCTCAAGTTTGACTCTAGCCTCAGTTTATGAGGTAAGGTTATAAGGTGGATCCTCAAGGGACCTATGGGACCTAGTCCAGCTTCTGAGGGTAGGAGAAAAAGAATATGTTGTGGGCAGAAGAACTACTGAGAAATAGAAGGGAGCATAGAGCAGGCTACTGGGACAGGCTACTGGGGGAGTGTGACCAGTACAGAAGTTATGTGGACTTGAGCTTTTAACTCTGTTGTAACTTGTGATTATGGTTTATCTGTCAAGTTCATTTCAAATGGTTTGCCCTTTTTCTTTTTCTTTAAATCAGAGAAAAAGAGAAAAAATATAGAAGGATAGCTGAATTTTTCACCCAGGACTCAATATCAAAGTACCGGGGCATGGGGAAAAAAGCTTCAAAAATATCAGTCTGACATCTCCTAATCCATTCACTATTAGAACCAATTCAATCTTCTTTATTTGAAATGAGTACTCCTCTACTAAATTAGAGGGTTTTTCTGTTTCTTCCAACTGTCCCTTATTACTGAACACTTCATAAGGTAAGAAAACCTCATGAGCTTACTTGCTTTGTTGACTATTGACTTTTTGCTTGTGTGTGAGTTTGGGAAGGTTGTGGAATTAGGGGAAAAGGTATAATTTAAAGATAGCTGAATGATTTCCTCACACAATGCACACAAGTTCAGCTAGAGTCTCCACTGTGTACTAATTTTAAAAGTTTCCTTCTTTTTGAATCTGTATTCAAATCACATCATGAATGAACGCCAGAAGAGGTCATCCCAGACACTGGGACTCAGTTTCTGTAGGACGAAGTCATGTTCAGCTTTACTATTTAGCAAATAGCTGTTCATTAAACCTCAGATCTTTATTATTTTTATTTTTTCAGCCAGTTGTTCAGTTGACACATTAGCTAGGACTTGAGACTTTTTTGGAGAAATGGTACTAAAACTCCTCTTGGAGTGATGGGTGTGATCCCACCCCTGCCCCCAGGATCATATAGCATCACAACATACGGCTATATTGCCTTTGGTCTTGCTGAGTTCCTAGATAAGAGGGGCAGAGGAATTGAGCTAAAGTTGAAACACTTGGTGCACAGAAAACCAGAGGCTGAGGGGCTGTCAGAGAAGGGCATCAAGGGACCACTAGTGGCAGCATAAAAATAGCTTGTAAAAACAAATATGAACACAAGATTTAATTAGTGCTTTCACTGTGGGGAGTGGGATTGGAACCATCTCCTCCATCTCATCCATAAAGTCTTCTGTGAACTCAAAATCCAGGAAATGCTTAGGATACTTGGACATCCTGGACTTCATTTTATTTTCTTTACTTGTACACCCACATTCATAGCAGCATTATTCACAATAGCCAAAAAGTAGGAACAACCCAAGAGTCCATTGACCGAAGAATGGATAAACAAAATGTAGTATATACATACAGTGCAGTATTATTCAGCCTTAAAAAGTAAGGAAATCCTGTCATATGCTACAACATGGATGAACCTTGAGGGCATTATGCTAAGTGAAATAACCAGTCAAAAAAAGGACAAAAACTGTATGATCCCACTTATATGAGATACCTAAAGTAGTCAAAATCATAGAGTCAGAAAGTAAAATGGTAATTTTCATGGCCTGGGGGGAGAAGGGAGTGGGGAATTATTGTTTAATGGGTACAGAACTTCTGTTTGAGAAGATGAAAAACTTCTGGAAATGGATGGTGGTGATGGCTGCACAGCAATGTGAATGCAATTTATGCCACTGAACTATATCTTTAAAAATGGTAAATTTTAACAAATGGTCCATAGACACATAACAGTTGACTCAAACTGAGAAAGAGTCATCCTACCTAGATGAGGAAACAGCTGACTTTTTATAAAATCAACAAACTTTTATAATTCACCTACTGAAAATTATTTTCGTAAAATAGTAAGTAGGCCAGACCTAGGTGAATCTGAACCCAAACACTGAGGACAATCCATAACATTGAGGTTCTGTGGAAATGAATTTACCAGGAGTTATTCTAGTTTTATAATTTTGACGTGACTTTTTGTTTTAACTCAAAAAAATTAATATTATTTAAAGCACACAGTAAAGATCATGTATTTGAATTCTAGAATCCAGGTTTTCTCTGAGAAGCAGGCTGTAGTCTGACACTCAAGATTATGACCTTTGAGTGTTACTGGATTCAAGTGGACATTATTGACCTAATCTTTTGAACGGTTGTTCTTGTTGCTGAGCAACTCACTTTTTCAACAGCCAAGTAAAATGATCACTCCGCTTTCTCTCCCTTCACAGAAAGTGAAGCCTGGATATCCCATAGATAATTATTCAAGAGAAAACTAGAAAGTGTATTTATTATAAATCCACATGGATAATATTACATCTCTTTTTTGAAGCATAATTAAAATGTTTGGAACATACATACATGAAAATGATGCTGATTTTACATGGAAATTTTCTTACTGTACCACATTTTTTTTCACTAATTGATAGTGTTTGAGGAAATTATTGCAGCACATATTTAAGTGTTTTAAGCATATGTTAGAGGTTAAACTATTAAATAATACAGGTCTAAAGTGTCCAACAATGATCATCTAACAAACAGGCTTAACATTGTTAAATTTATCATGGCTAGTTATATGCAACTTGATCTTACAGATTGCTGCATGTCAAGTTAAGAAATATATTATGTTCCAATTTATAAAAGGACCTACTTGTTGAGTAGTATAGTGATAAAAGAAAAATAAAGTGTTAAAAGGTCCCAGTGGTATCCTAGCAACTTATTTAGGGTCTTGGAAACAAGGACCTCTGCACTGAATCAATTCCAGGAATTTGTAGCACTAGCCAGTGTTGAGATGGGGAAACTGCCAAGCCAGGGAAGAGAGTGATAATTATTATCTTCCAGGTGGTGTTTGTTATTAGTGAGCTAACTTCTTCCATTTTGTTTCCTCCAATGAAGATTACTAGAGTTTTGGTTAGTGCTGTTTCTCCGCAGAAAAGTCCATTTCCACCCAAAATTAACAAAAATTTGACAAATGTATAGTGAATATATACTACAAATCCTGAATAGTTACATAAGTTATACTGTTTAAACCTATTCACAAACTTTTTAAATAGCTAATGTCGACCAAGAAATAAAACCAGCGCTGTAAGGCAACAAAAACATTTATTTGGGGTCTTAAGAATGGCAATTCAGGAGACACAGATCTGGGTAGCAACCCAAATGTTCTCTGAGGAGGGTTGAAAACTGAAGGATTTTTAAATGAAAAAGGAGGAAGCTTACATAAATTATTTTGCAAGAATTATGATTGGTGCTGGCAGAGAAGAACCATTCTTGTCTATACATGATTGGTTGCTAATGTTGTTACTATGCAAAAGTTCACTGTGTAAGTGTTCTTTCAGGATGTTGTGGCCCAACTCAAAGTCCATGCTCCATCTAGGTGGAGAAGTGCCAAGGCCCCACTTCCCCAATGGCCTCCTGGCTTCATTTTAGTGTTCCGTTGGCATTACAGACTCCATTTAATCATTCCTTCACACCATTATTACCCACATTTTATAGCTGAGGAAGCTGATGTTCACAAAGATAAAATGATTTACCCTAAGTAGTATATCTAGTCACTTGCCTGACTGAGATTGGAACCCAGGTCTCTGGTGTGTGTTAGAGAAACACAGCTGCACATCTGCTACTGTAAGTAAAGACAAATATGTTGTTTGCAGTATAAATCAGTTCTGTTCATCTACGGGTTTGCAGGTTCACACAGTGACACAGGAGAATTCTGGGCCATTAACACACAGTTCCTTCTCCAGGTTAAAGGATGGGTCTGCTTTGCTCAAACTTAAATTAATTTCTCAAGGAAAGCTTTTACTGTTGCTCTGTTGCTTTCATATTGCTGGGTCTCTCTCTCTCTCTCTCTTTGTGTCTTTTTGGTTTAAACATATTTTTTCCAGACTCTTCTCTGATCTTCAAGTACTTCTAACCTACCCAAACATCAACAAGATTCCTGGGCAGAAATGATCTCTCTTGAGCTTTTGTGTTGAAATGAATTGGTTTCAGCCTTTAATCTTTGAAAATAATGGTCAGTTGCCACAATTTCACATTCGTTTACTTCAATGCACAGACTCTTTCTGTCTTGTAAAATCTGGTCTAGGTCAGCATGTACTGATAACCTACAAATCAAACCCCAGGATCGTGCATAGGAATAGTCTGTCTTTATTTGTCTTCCAATTAGTCTCTGCATACCATCATGTTTGTAATGGATTCACTCCAAGTTTTTGGCCAGGAGTGATTTAAATTCTTGCCTGACTGACTTTCGCTCAGCACCCCTGAAATTGATAGAAGAAGCTCAGTGACAGTAACTCATGGTTGTTTGTTGTTTACAAGATTAATTTGAAATGCACTATAGGAAAACTCACCTAAAGGTGTAAATTCTCGTGAACAGATTTCAAAGAATTAAATATTTTTGAAAAATGATGCTTTTGCCTAATATATCCAACAAAGAAGTTTACCAGCTATCCCTTCCTCTTGGAGTTTATACTGTATCACAAGCCAATGCAATCTGTTTACAAAAAACCAGATGTGCTAATATCTTTTATTTCCCTACATTCATTTCCCCGGTCTATTCTTTTGCAAAATAGTAAAATGGTACATGCAGCATTAATGCTTTCTCAGAATGCATCTTTAATATTTTTCCAATATGAGATTATCAGAGAGAAGAGCAAAAAGCCCCAAATTATGCAAACCTTCCCACTGTGATTGAAAAATTCGGCTGCATATAAAAATTGTCACCAGTAATTGCAGAGTCAGAACAAATTGTGGCCTTAAGGCACTTGAACAGAAGGTCTAATGAACCTCAAGTCTCACAAAATGGCATAATGTGTGGCCATTAAGTTAAAAAAAAATGTACAGCTTGCCACCATGGAGCCAACAGAGCAGTTGGATTATGGGTAGAACATGACCTTGTAGACTGCATATGTTACTTCATATCATTACCATAGTGAATTTAGAAATAAAAGCTGTTTATATAAAGTAGAAAAACTAACCTCCATAGTAGACATTTATTTGGTACTGGAGTCTCTTTGTGTATATACCTGAGATCACACGTGTATTTGCCCTGCTTATTTTTAATTTAAATGACTTTTTTTCAAACAATTTTAAAATTTTGACTTCAACTTAACACTTTGCTTATTTAACATGTCATGTGGTTGCTGGTGAGTCTGTTAGATAAACACTGAAAAGCACCAAACACCAGATACAAGCACACATAGTAGTTTCATCCCACACACTGAAGTTCAGGACCTTTAGAGCTGTTGGATCTATGTTTATGCTCACATGAGAAAGTTGGTTTTGGATGTGGTGGAAATTTGGAAATTTCTTGTGGAAACTTCTTCTTTATTTAACTAGATTAAGCACCAAGCAAAATAACATTTACGGACTGAACAGAATCGCAATGTGAAATTCCAGTGAACTTGCCACATAGGATCTTACTATCACAATGCTGGGATCTTCAAGAGAGTGAGCACAATATGGAACTGAGTCAGACCTCCCTTTGCAGATGCATCCTGCATTTTTGGAAAATAGTTGCCACGCACATTTCCATTGATTTTCACCTTTTCTACTTAGAAATAAGAGAGAAACACCATGATAAAATATTGGTTTTGAAGAGTGGATGGAAGAGATGTCTAAAATGAATACTATTTTTCATTGCCTAACTATGCCAGGTCTGAAAAGGTATAAATCACAGACTAAAACCCAAGTTGAAAATAAAATGTAGTGAACACTGAATAGCAGTCTGAGCTTCCATATTAAATGTACTGTTGCACTGACTGAGAAACTTATCTATAAAATATTTTTGGTATCTTTTTAAGCTTGAATTCAGTATGTTGAAGAGAATTTTACAGTTAATCATAAGGTCAGCTATAGTTTCTATGTTTCCTCAGTGAACAAAACCACTAACAGATGAAAAGACAAGAGATTAATGTTCATTACTGTAGAATATAGAAACTGGCAGTAATTTCTGGGAACTGAAATTCTAATTGTTTTTTAAAAAAACCTAATTAGACTATCCTCCTGATTGTTAGTACTAGAAATGAAGAAGCAGTTTGTTGAGGGAAGGTTGTGTGTGTTGTCTGATGCAGTTTTGCTAGGATTTTTAGTGTAACTCACATGAAGCAAAGAAATATTAAAGTATTGACTAAATATGAGTTTCAGCTGGAATAGCTATGTTATGCTTGATTCGATTCAAATCACATTCTTTCAAGGATTTAAATTCAAGTATTATTTCGAAGTATTGATTCAACAATTCTTTTGGAAATGACAATTTGTTGTGATTCTGGACTTTATTTTATTTTATAGATTTCTTTGTTGTAGAATTTTCATAAAGTTGAAGGGTAGATGTTTCCTGGAAGGTAAAAGCTAGGACAAGAATGTCTATCCAGTAGTAGAATGTAGTCAGTTTTGCACAGAAATGGGTACATTATTTGTGGTGTTTTATCTTACAAAGATAATATACATTTTAAACAGATGATGTCAAGGAAGTGTTCTATGCACTTCTTTTAAGTTTAGATTAGGGAGAATAGCAGGGAAAATATGGAGTCTGTCTGATCAGAGAAAACAGGACAGAAATGACAAAAATTGAAGTGCATTCTCTTGTGATTTTTACCACGACCATTTTATATACTATTTTTCCATGTCTATGTTTCTTTAAAAAGGAAATTAAGGTATCCTCTTAAGAGTTGAAAGGATCATTTCAGTGAAAGGACTGTGAACCCCTGTAATATACTTAATGCTGCAAATCATCCCAATATCAGGAAACTCACTACTATATTAGGCTTCTAAGTCATAATGTGGGCCCCAGTGCACTATCCTTTTCCAATTCAGCCTCCACATAAGGCTATGCTCCTTCTAAGACATAAGCAGAATCACGTTATTTTCATCTTTTCTATTAAAAATAAGTTTAAAAAAAGTAACAACCCTGGGAATTAATGTTTTTGGAAGATGAGTGGAAGACATATCTAATGTGAGTGCTATTTTTTCTTTGCATAGACCTGCCAGGTAACAATCACAGACTGTAAAGTGTGTCTGGTAAATTCCTACTTAGCTGTCAATGTCCAGTTCAAAATTTGTTAGTTTAAAAAAAAAAAAAAATTGTTAGTTTAACAGACTACAGTTTGTAGTGTGCTAGCAAAATTTAATTTTTTTAATCTTTTAAATTTTTTATTTATTTTTGACATATAGTTGATTTACAATATTGAGTTAGTTTTAGGTGTACAGCAAAGTGATTCAGTTACATATATTTTTTCAAATTATTTTCCATTATAGGTTATTATAAGATATTGAATATAGTTCCCTGTGCTGTAGAGTAAATCCTTGTTGCTTATCTATTTTATGTACAGTAGTTTCTATCTGCTAATCCCATACTCCTAATTTATCCCCCCCCTTTCTCCTTCAGTAACCATGAGTTTGTTTTCTGTGTCTGTGAGTCTGTTTCTGTACATAGATTCATTTGTATTAATTTTTAGATTCCACATATAAGTGATATCATATGATATTTGTCTTTCTCTGCCTAACTTACTTCACTTAGTATGATATTCTCTAGGTCCACTTATGTTGCTGCAAATGGCAATATTTCATTCTTTTTTATGGCTGAGTAATAGTCCATTATATATATTCTATTATATATATATAATCTCACATCTTCTTAAACCAATTGTCTGTTGATGGGCACCTGGGTTGTTTCCATGCCTTGGCTATTATAAATAGTGCTGCTATGGAGTTTGGAAGATGGCGGAGAGTAAGATGTGGAGATCACCTTCCTCCCCACAGATACATCAGAAATACATCTACACGTGGAACTGCTCCTATAGAACACGCACTGAACACTAGCAGAAGACCTCAGACTTCCCAAAAGGCAAGAAACTCTCCATGTACCTGGGTAGGGCAAAAGAAAAAAGAAAAAGCAGAGACAAAAGAATAGTGATGGGACCTGCACCAGTGGGAGGGAGCTGTGAAGGAGGAAAGGTTTCCACACACTAGAAGCCCCTTCGTGGGCAGAGATTGCAGGTGGCGGAGGGGGGAAACTTCGGAGCCATGGAGGAGAGCACAGCAACAGGGGGGCAGAGGGCAAAGTGGAGAGATTCCCGCACAGAGGATTGGTGCCGACCAGCAATCACCAGCCCGAGAGGCTTGTCTGCTCACCCACCGGGGCTTGCAGGGGCTGGGAGCTGAGGCTCAGGCTTCGGTCGGATTGCAGGAAGAGGACTGGGGTTGGCGGCATGAACACAGCCTGAAGGGGTTAGTGCACCACAGCTAGCTGGGAGGGAGTCTGGGAAAAAGTCTGGACCTGCCTAAGAGGCAAAAGACTTTTTCTTCCCTCTTTGTTTCCTGGTGCACAAGGGGAGGGGATTAAGAGTGCTGCTTAAAGGAGCTCCAGAGATGGGCACAAACAGCGGCTATCAGTGCGGACCCCAGAGACGGGCATGAGATGCTAAGGTTGCTGCTGTAGTCACCAAGCAGCCTGTGTGCAAGCACAGGTCACTATCCATACAGCCCCTCCCGGGAGCCTGTGCAGCCTGCCACTGCCAGGGACACGTGAGCCAGGGACAGCTTCCCCGGGAAAATGAACGGTGCCCCTCAGGCTGCTGCAACGTCACGCCTGCCTCAGCCGCTGCAGGCTCACCCCGCATCCGTACCCATACCTCCCCATGGCCTGAGTGAGCCAGAGCCCCCAGTCAGCTGTTCCTTTAAGCCCATCCTGTCTGAGCGAAGAACAGACGCCCTCAGGCGGCCTACATGCAGAGGCGGGTCCAAATCCAAAGCTGAACACCGGGAGATGTGCGAACAAAGAAGAGAAAGGGAAATTTCTCCCATCAGCCTCAGAAGCAGTGGATTAAAGCTCCACAATCAACTTGATGTTCCCTGCATCTGTGGAATACCTGAATAGACAAAGAATCATCCCAAATTGAGGAGGTGGACTTTGGGAACAAGATATATTATTTTTTCCTCTTTTCCTTTTTTTGTTAGTGTATATGTGTATGCTTCTGGGTGAGAGTCTGTCTGTATAGCTTTGCTTTCACCATTTGTCCTAGGGTTCTGTCCGACTGTTTTTTTGTTTTATTTTTACTTTAAAAAAATTTTCTTAATAATTATTTTTTATATTTTATTTTAATAATATTATTTTATTTAATCTTATTTTATTTTATTTTACCCTCTGTCTATCGTTCTTTCTTTCTATTTTTTCTCCCTTTTATTCTGAGCCATGTGGAAGAAAGACTCTTGGTACTCCAGCCAGGCATCAGGGCTGTGACTCTGAGGTGGGAAAGCCAACTTCAGGACACTGGTCCACAAGAAACCTCCCAGCTCCATGTAATACCAAACAGTAAAAATCTACCAGAGATCGCCATCTCAACACCAACACCCAGCTACACTCAACGACAAGCAAGCTACAGTGCTGGATACGCTATGCCAAACAACTAGCAAGACAGGAACACAGCCCCATTCATTAGCAGAGAGGCTGCCTAAAATCATAATAAGGCCACAGACACCCCAAAACACACCAACAGAAGTGGACCTGCCCAACAGAAAGACAAGATCCAGCCTCATCCACCAGAACACAGGCACTAGTCCCCTCCACAAGGAAGCCTACACAACTCACTGAACCAACGTTAGCCACTGGGGACAGACACCAAAAACAACAGGAACTATGAACCTGCAGACTGTGAAAAGGAGACCCCAAACACAGTAAGATAAGCAAAATGAGAAGACAGAAAAACACACAGCAGATGAAGGAGCAAGGTAAAAACACACCAGACCTAAAAAATAAACAGGAAATAGGCAGTCTACGTGAACAAAAATTCAGAGTAATGATAGTAAAGATGATGCAAAATCTTGGAAAAAGAATAGACAAAATGCAAAAACATTTAACAAGGATCTAGAAGAACTAAAGAGGAAAAAGCAATGATGAACAACACAATAAAAGAAATTAAAAATACTCTAGAAGGGATTAATAGCAGAATAACTGAGACAGAAGAATGGAGAAGTGACTAGGAAGATAAAATAGTGGAAATAACTACTGCAGAGCAGAATAAAGAAAAAAGAATGAAAAGAATTGAGAACAGTCTCAGAGACCTCTGCGACAACATTAAATGCACCAACATTCGAATTATAGGGGTCCCAGAAGAAGAAGAGAAAAAGAAAGGGACTGAGAAAATATTTGAAGAGATTATAGTTGAAAACTTCCCTAATATGGGAAAAGAAATAGATAATAAGTCCTGGAAGCACAGAGAGTCCCCTACAGGACAAATCCAAGGAGAAACATGCCAAGACACATATTAGTCAAACTATCAAAAATTAAATATAAAGAAAACATATTAAAAGCAGCAAGGGAAAAACAACAAATAACACACAAAGGAATCCCCATAAGGTTAACAGCTGATCTTTCAGCAGAAACTCTGCAAGCCAGAAGGGAGTTGCAGGACATATTTAAAGTGATGAAGGAGTAAAACCGACAACCAAGATTACTCTACCCAGCAAGGATTTCATTCAGATTTGAAGGAGAAATTAAAACCTTTACAGATAAGCAAAAGCTGAGAGTTCAGCACCACCAAACCAGCTTTACAACAAATGCTAAAGGAACTTCTCTAGGCAAGAAACACAAGAGAAGGAAAACACCTACAATAACAAACCCAAAACATTTAAGAAAATGGGAATAGGAACATACATATCGATAATTACCTTAAATGTAAATGGATTAAATGCTCCCACCAAAAGACATAGACTGGCTGAATGGATAGAAAACAATTCCCGTATATATGCTGTCTACAAGAGACCCACTTCAGACCTAGGGACACATACAGACTGAAAGTGAGGGGATGGAAAAAGATATTCCATGCAACAGAAATCAAAAGAAAGCTGGAGTAGCAATTCTCATATCAGACAAAATAGACTTTAAAATAAAGACTATTACAAGAGACAAAGAAGGACACTACATAATGATCAAGGAATCAATCCAAGAAGAAGATATAACAATTGTAAATATTTATGCACCCAACATAGGAGCACCTCAATACATAAGGCAAATACTAACAGCCATAGAAGGGAAAATCAACAGTAACACAATCATAGTAGGGGACTTTAACACCCCACTTTCACCAATGGACAGATCATCCAAAATGAAAATAAATAAGGAAACACAAGCTTTAAATGATACATTAAACAAGATGGACTTAATTGATATTTATAGGACATTCCACCCAAAAACAACAGAATACACATTTTTCTCAAATGCTCATGGAACATTCTCCAGGACAGATCATATCTTGGGTCACAAATCAAGCCTTGGTAAATTTAAGAAAATTTAAATCATATCAAGTATCTTTTCCAACCACAATGCCATGAGACTAGATATCACTTACAGGAAAAATTCTGTAAAAAATACAAACACATGGTGGCTGAACAATACACTACTTAATAACCAAGTGATCACTGAAGAAATCAAAAGGGAAATCAAAAAATACCTAGAAACAAATGACAAAGGAGACACAATGACCCAAAACCTACGGGATGCAGCAAAAGCAGTTCTAAGAGGGAAGTTTATAGCAATACAGTCCTACCTTAAGAAACAGGAAACATCTCAAGAAAAAACCTAACCTTGCACCTAAAGCAATTAGAGAAAGAAGAACAAAAAAAACCCAAAGTTAGCAAAAGAAAGAAATTATAAAGATCAGATCAGAAATAAATGAAAAAGAAATAAGGAAATGATAGCAAAGATCAATAAAACTAAAAGCTGGTTCTTGAGAAGATAAACAAAATTGATAAACCATTAGCCAGACACATCAAGAAAAAAAAGGAAAAGACTCAAATCAATAGAATTAGGAATGAAAAAGAACAAGTAACAACTGACTCTGCAAAAATACAAACGATCATGAGAGATTACTACAAGCAACTTTATGCCAGTAAAATGGACAACCTGGAAGAAATGGACAAATTCTTAGAAATGCACAACCTGCCGAGACTGAACCAGGAAGAAAAATAAAATATGAACAGACCAATCACAAGCACTGAAATTGAAACTGTGATTAAAAATCTTCCAACAAACAAAAGCCCAGGACCAGATGGCTTCACAGGCGAATTCTATCAAACATTTAGAGAAGAGCTAACACCTATCCTTCTCTAACTTCCAAAATGTTGCAGAGGGAGGAACACTCCTCAACTCATTCTACGAGGCCACTATCACACTGATACCAAAATCAGACAAAGATGTAAAAAAGAAAGAAAACTACAGGCCAATATCACTGTTGAACATAGATGCAAAAATCCTCAAGAAAATACTAGCAAACAGAATCCAGCACCACATTAAAAGGATCATACACCATGGCCAAGTGGGGTTTATTCCAGGAATGCTAGGATTCTTCAATATACGCAAATCAATCAACGTGATACACCATATTAACAAATTGAAGGAGAAAAACCATATGGTCATCTCAATAGATGCAGAGAAATCTTTTGACAAAATTCAACACCCATTTATGATAAAAGCCCTGCAGAAACTGGTCATGGAGGTAAATTTCCTCAACATAATAAAGGCTATATATGACAAACTCATAACCAACATCATCCTCAATGGTGAAAAATGGAAAACATTTCCACTAAGATCAGGAACAAGACAAGGTTTCCCACTCTCATCACTATTATTCAACATAGATTTGGAAGTGTTAGCCACAGCACTCAGAGAAGAAAAAGAAATAAAAGGAATCCAAATTGGAAAAGAAGAAGTAAAGCTGTCACTGTTTGCAGATGACATGATACTATTCATAGAGAATCCTAAAGATGCTACCAGAAAACTACTAGAGTTAATCAATGAATTTGGTAAAGTAGCAGGATACAAAATTAATGCACAGAAATCTCTTGCATTTCTATACACTAATGATGAAAAATCTGAAAGTGAAATTAAGAAAACACTCCCATTTACCACTGCAACAAAAAGAATAAAATATCTAGGAATAATCCTACCTAAGGAGACAAAAGACCTGTATGTAGAAAATTATAAGGCACTAATGAAAGAAATTAAAGATGATACAAATAGATGGAGAGATATACCATGTTCTTGGATTGGAAGAATCAACATTGTGAAAATGACTCTACTACCCAAAGGAATCTACAGATTCAATGCAATCCCTATCAAATTACCACTGGCAATTTTCACAGAACTAGAACAAAACATTTCACAATTTGTATGGAAACACAAAAGACCCCGAATAGCCAAAGCAATCTTGAGAACAATAAATGGGGCTGGAGGAATCAGGCTCCCTGACTTCAGACTACATTGCAAAGATACAGTAATCAAGACAGTATGGTACTGGCACAAAAAAAGAAATATAGATCAATGGAACAGGATAGAAAGCCCAGAGATAAACCCACACACATATGGTCACCCTATCTTTGATGAAGGATGCAAGGATATACAGTGGAGAAAAGACAGTCTCTTCAAAAAGTGGTGCTGGGAAAACTGGACAGGTATATGTAAAAGTATGAAATTAGAACACTCCCGAACACCATACACAAAAATAAACTCAAAATGAATTCAAGACCTAAATGTAAGGCCAGATACTATCAAACTCTAAGAGGAAAACATAGGCAGAACATTCTATGACAGAAATCACAGCAAGATCCTTTTTGACCCAGCTGCTAGAGAAATGGAAATAAAAACAAAAATAAACAAATGAAACCTAATGAAACTTAAAAGCTTTTGCACAGCAAAGGAAACCATAAACAAGACCAAAAGACAACTGTCAGAATGGGAGAAAATATTTGCAAATGAAGCAACTGACAAAGGATTAATCTCCAAGATTTACAAGCAGCTCATGCAGCTCAATAACAAAAAAACAAACAACCCAATCCAAAAATGGGCAGAAGACCTAAATAGACATTTCTCCAAAGAAGATATACCGATTGCCAACAAACACCTGAAAGAATGCTCAACATCATTAATCATTAGAGAAATGCAAATCAAAACTACAATGAGATATCATCTCACACCGGTCAGAATGGCCAGCATCAAAAAATCTAGAAACAACAAATTCTGGAGAGGGTGTGGAGAAAAGGGAACCCTCTTGCATTGTTGGTGGGAATGCAAATTGATACAGCCACTATGGAGAACAGTATGGAGGTTCCTTAAAAAACTAAAAATAGAACTACCATACGACCTAGCAATCCCACTACTGGGCATATACTCTGAGAAAACCATAATTCAAAAAGAGTCATGTACCACAATGTTCATTGCATCACTATATACAATAGCTAGCACATGGAAGCAACCTAAGTGTCCATCAACAGATGAGTGGATAAAGAAGATGTGACACATATCTACAATGGAATATTACTCAGCCATAAAAAGAAATGAAATGGAGTTATTTGTAGTGAGGTGGATGGACCTAGAGTCTGTCATACAGGGTGAAGTAAGTCAGAAAGAGAAAAACAAATACATTATGCTAACACATATATATGGAATCTAAGGGAAAAAAAAAAAGGTCATGAAGAACCTAGTGGTAAATCACGAATAAAGACACAGGCCTACTAGACAATGGACTTGAGGATATGGGGAGGGGGTAGGGTAAGCTGTGACAAAGTGAGAAAGTGGCATGGACATATATACCCTGCAAAACGTAAAATAGTTAGCTAGTGGGAAGCAGCCGCATAGCACAGAGAGATCAGCTCGGTGCTTTGTGACCACCTAGAGGGGTGGGATAGGGATGGTGGGAAAGTGGGAGATGCAAGAGGGAAGAGATATGGGAACATATTTATATGTATAACTGATTCACTTTGTTATAAAGGAGAAACTAACACACCATTGTAAAACAATTATACTCCAATAAAGATGTTAAAAAAAAAAAACAACACCCAGTTTACAAAATTATAAAAAAAAAAAAAAAAGTGCTGTAATGAACATTGAAGTGTGTGTATCTTTCCAAATTAGAGTTTTCATCTTTTCTGGGTGTATACACAGGAGTGGGTTTCCTGGATCATATGGTAGCTCTACTTTAGTTTTATCAAGGACCCTCCATACTATTTTCCATAGTGGCTGCACCAATTTACATTCCCACCAACAGTGTAGGAAGGTTCCCTTTTCTCCTCACCCTCTCCAACATTTATTATTTATAGACTTTTTGATGATAGCCATTCTGTCAGGTGTGAGGCAATACCTCATTTTGATTTGCATTTCTCTAATAATTAGCAATGTTGAGCATCTTTTCATGTGCCTGTTGGCCATCTGTAAGTCTTCCCTGGAGAGATGTCTATTTAAGTCTGCCCATTTTTGATTGGGTGGTTTGGTTTTTTTTGTTGTTTTTGTTTTGTTTTGCTTTTTCACACACACACTGTATTTTATTTTTACAAGAGACAAATAAACTGACACCAAGAATTGTAAATGGATGACCACAACAAAAGCAACAATGATTACAATTTCCAAACACAAAACACACTCATACTATGTCATAATATTGATATTCAGTCCAGTAATCCTCCACTGTAACAGCTCCTTTACTTTGCAGTGAAAATTGATTTGTATATTTTTCGCCTCTGAGTCTTTGTGGGATTTTTTTTTTTATTCAAACAGAAAGTCACAAAAATTATAATCATCCTCATCAGTTCACTCAGCCCCATGTAATTAATTTTTTTTTATCTTGATCTTTTGTTAGCACTTATATGAATTCATCAGTTTTCCATTAGAGTTCTGAAAATGCTTATTCATTCAGTTCAGCAGTATAGTCAGTTACCAGAAACCTGTACTTGTCAGTCTTTTACATGAATTCCTTGAAGATGAAACCCTTTTACAGAAACATTTTAGCAAAAGCATCAGAGTACACCCAGAACTGTCTGTAAATGACAAAAGACATTAAACTGACCACGGTTAAAGATTTGATGAAGGTTCATAATAATGCAATTGACAAGGAAATTTAGTTATTTCTGAGATATACATTTTAAAGTAATAACTAGAATTATGACTTACAACATTATACCAGAACATATGAGATTTTTAGAAATTTAATGTAATGTCTGAAACATTTATATTAACATATTTCCATACAAATAACCCAAAGAACGTTTAGTATTAGTTTTTTGTTTGTTTGATTGTTTGATTTTTGATACTGCAGGTTCTTATTAGTCATCAATTTTATACACAACAGTGTATACATGTCAACCCCAATCGCCCGATTCAGCACACCACCATCCCCACCCCACCACGGTTTTCCCCCCTTGATGTCCATACGTTTTTTCTCTACATCTGTGTCTCAACTTCTGCCCTGCAAACTGGTTCATCTGTACCATTTTTCTGGGTTCCACATACATGCGTTAATATACGATATATGTTTTTCTCTTTCTGACTTACTTCACTCTGTATGGCAGTCTTTAGATCCATCCACGTCTCAACAAATGACAATTTCGTTCCTTTATATGGCTGAGTAATATTCCATTGTATATATGTACCACAACTTCTTTATCCATTCGTCTGTCGATGGGCATTTAGGTTACTTCCATGACCTGGCTATTGTAAATAGTGCTGCAATGAATATTGGGGTGCATGTGTCTTTTTGAATTATGGTTTTCTCTGGGTATATGTCCAGTAGTGGGATTGTGCAGTCATATGGTAATTCTATTTTTAGTTTTTTAAGGAACCTCCATACTGTTCTCCATAGTGGCTGAATCAATTTACATTCCCACCAACAGTGCAAGAGGGTTCCCTTTTCTTCACACCCTCTCCAGCATTTGTTGTTTGTAGATTTTCTGTTGATGCCCATTCTAACTGGTGTGAGGTGATACCTCATTGTAGTTTTGATTTGCATTTCTCTAATAATTAGTGATGTTGAGCAGCTTTTCATCTGCTTCTTTGCCATCTGTATATCTTCTTTGGAGAAATGTCTATTTAGGTCTTCTGCCCATTTTTGGATTGAGTTGTTTGTTTCTTTAATATTGAGCTGCATGTGCTGTTTATATATTTTGCAGATTAATCCTTTGTCTGTTGATTCATTTGCAAATATTTTCTCCCATTCTGAGTGTTGTCTTTTTGACTTGTTTATGGTTTCCTTTGCTGTTCAAAATCTTTGAAGTTTCATTAGGGCCCATTTGTTTATTTTTGTTTTTATTTCCAATAATTTGGTGGTGGATCAAAAAATATCTTGCTGTGATTTATGTCAAAGAGTGTTCTTCCTATGTTTTCCTCTAAGAGTTTTATAGTGTCCGGTCTTACATTTAGGTCTCGAATCCATTTTGAGTTTATTTTTGTGTATGGTGTTAGGGAGTGTTCTAATTTCATTCTTTTACATGTAGCTGTCCAGTTTTCCCAGCACCACTTATTGAAGAGACTGTCTTTTCTCCATTGTATATCTTTGTCTCCTTTGTCATAGATTAGTTGACCATAGGTGCGTGGGTTTATCTCTGGGTTATCTTGTTCCACTGATCTATGTTTCTGTTTTTGTGCCAGTACCATATTGTCTTGATTACTGTAGCTTTGTAGTATAGTCTGAAGTCAGGGAGTCTGATTCCTCCAGCTCTGTTTTTTCCCTCAAGACTGCTTTGGCTATTTGGGGTCTTTTGTGTCTCCATACAAATTTGAAAATGATTTGTTCTAGTTCCATAAATAATACCATTGGTAATTTGATAGAGATTGCATTGAATCTGTAGATTGCTTTCAGTAGTATAGTCATTTTCAGAATATTGTTTCTTCCAATCCAAGAATGTGATATATCTCTCCATCTGTTGGTAGCATCTTTAATTTCTTTCATCAGTGTCTTACAGTTTTCTGCATACAGGTCTTTTGTCTCCCTAGGTAGCTTTATTCCTAGGTATTTTATTCTTTCTGTTTCAATGGTAAATGGGAGTGTTTCCATAATTTCTCTTTCAGGTTTTTCATCATTAGTGTATAGGAATGCAAGAGATTTCTCTGCATTAATTTTGTATCCTGCAACTTTACCAAATTCATTGATTAGCTCTAGTAGTTTTCTGGTGGCATTTTTAGGATTCTCTAGGTATAGTATCATGTCATCTGCAAACAGTGACAGTTTTACTTCTTCTTTTCAATGTGTTTTACTTTTATTTATTTTTCTTCTCTGATTGTTGTGCCAAGACTTCCAAAATTATGATGAATAATATTGGTGAGAGTGGGCATCCTTGTCTTGTTCCTCATCTTAGAGGAAATGCTTTCAGTTTTTCACCATTGAGAATGATGTTTGCTGTGGGTTTGTTGTATATGGCCTTTATTATGTTGAGGTAGGTTCCCTCTATGCCCACTTTCTGGAGAGTTTTTATCATAAATGGGTGTTGAATTTTGTCAAAAGCTTTTTCTGCATCTATTGAGATGATCATATGGTTTTTATTCTTCAATTTGTTAATATGGTGTGTCACATTGATTGGTTTGCGTATATTGAAGAATCCTTGCATCCCTGGGATAAATCCCACATGATCATGGTGTATGATCTTTTTAATGTGCTGTTGGATTCTGTTTGCTAGTATTTTGTTGTGGATTTTTGCATCTATATTCATCAGTGATATTGGTCTGTAATTTTCTTTTTTTGTAGTATCTTTGTCTGGTTTTTGGTGTCAGGGTTATGGTGACCTCATAGAATGAGTTTGGGATTGTTCCTTCCTCTACAATTTTTTGGAAGAGTTTGAGAAAGATGGGTGTTGGATCTTCTCTAAATGTTTGTTAGAATTCACCTGTGAAGCCATCTGGTTCTGGACTTTTGTTTGTTGGAAGATTTTTAATCATAGTTTCAATTTCATTACTTGTGATTGGTCTGTTCATATTTTCTATTTCTTCCTGGTTCAGTCTCAGCAGGTTGTGCCTTTCTAAGAATTTGTCCATTTCTTCCAGGTTGTCCATTTTATTGGCATAGAGTTGCTTGTAGTAGTCTCTTAGGATGCTTTGTATTTCTGTGGTGTCTGTTGTAACTTCTCCTTTTCCATTTCTAATTTTATTGATTTGACTCCTCTCCCTCTTCTTCTTGATGAGTCTGGCTAATGGTTTATCAATTTTGTGTATCTTCTCAAAAAACCAGCTTTTAGTTTTATTGATGTTTGCTATCATTTTCTTTGTTTCTATTTCATTTATTTCTGCTCTGATCTTTATGAATTTTTTTTCCTTCTGCTAACTTTGGGTTTTGTTTGTTCTTCTTTCTCTAGTTTCTTTATGTGTAACGTTAGATTGTTTACTTGAGATTTTTCTTTTTTCTTGAGGTAGGCTTGTATAGCTATAAACGTCCCTCCTAGAACTGCTTTTGCTGCATACCATAGGTTTTGGATCATCCTGTATTCATTGTCATTTGTCTCTAGGTATTTTTTGATTTCCTCTTTGATTTCTTCAGTGATCTCTTGGTTATTTAGTAACGTATAGTTTAGCCTCCATGTTTTTGTGTTTTTTACCTTTTTTTCCCTGTAATTCATTTCTAATATCATAGCATTGTGGTCAGAAAAGATGCTTGATATGATTTCAATTTTCTTAAATTTACTGAGGTTTGATTTGTGACCCAAGATGTGATCTAACCTGGAGAATGTTCCATGCACACTTGAGACCTGCTGTTTTTGGATGGAATGTCCTTTAAATATCAATTAAATCTATTTAGTCTATTGTGTCATTTAAAACTTCTGCTTCCTTATTTATTTTCATTTTGGATGATCTGTCCATTGGTGTAAGTGAGGTGTTAAAGTCCCCCACTATTATTGTGTTACTGTCGATTTCCTCTTTTATAGCTTTTAGCAGTTGCCTTATGTGTTGAGATGCTCCTATGTTGGGTGCATATATATTTATAATTGTTATATCTTCTTCTTGGATTGATCCCTTGATCATTATGTAGTGTCCTTCCTTGTCTCTTGTAACATTCTTTATTTTAAAGTCTATTTTATCTGATATGAGTATAGCTACTCCAGCTTTCTTCTGATTTCCATTTACATGGAATATCTTTTTCCATCCCTTCACTTTCAGTCTGTATGTGTCCCTAGGTCTGGAGTGGGTCTCCTGTAGACAGCATATATATGGGTCTTCTTTTTGTATCCATTCAGCAAGCCTGTGTCTTTTGGTTGGAACATTTAATTCATTCACGTTTAAGGTAATTATCGATATGTATGTTCCTATGACCATTTTCTTAATTATTTTGGGTTTCTTTTTGTAGGTCCTTTTCTTCTCTTGTGTTTCCCACTTAGAGAAGTTTCTTTAGCATTTGTTGTAGAGCTGGTTTGGTGTTGCTGAATTCTCGTAGCTTTTGCTTGTCTGTAAATCTTTTGATTTCTCCATCGAATCTGAATAAGATCTTTGCTGGGTAGAGTAATCTTGGTTCTAGTTTCCTCCCTTTCCTCACTTTAAGTATATCATGCCACTCACTTCTGGCTTGTAGAGTTTCTGCTGAGAAATCAGCTGTTAACCTTATGGGAGCTCCCTTGTAAGTTATTTTTCATTTTTCCCTTGCTGCTTTCAATAATTTTTCTTTGTGTTTAATTTCTGCCTATTTGATTACTATGTGTCTTGGCGTGTTTCTCCTTGGGTTTATCCTGTATGGGACTCGCTGCGCTTCCTTGACTTGGATGGCTATTTCTTTTCCCATGTTAGGGAAGTTTTGGACTATAATCTCTTCAAATATTTTCTCTGGTCCTTTCTCTCTCTCTTCTCCTTCTGGGACCCCTATAATGTGAATGTTGTTGCATTTAATGTTGTCCCAGAGGTCTCTTAGGCTGTCTTCATTTCTTTCATTCTTTTTTCTTTAGTCTGTTCCACAGCAGTGAATTCCACCATTCTGTCTTCCAGGTCACTTATCCGTTCTTCTGCCTCAGTTATTCTACTATTGATTCCTTCTAGTGTAAATTTCATTTCAGTTATTGTATTGTTCATCTCTGTTTGTTTGTTCTTTAATTCTTCTAGGTCTTTGTTAAACATTTCTTGCCTAGTCTTTATCTTTGCCTGCATTCTTTTTCCAAAGTCCTGGATCATCTTCACTATCATTATCCTGAATTCTTTTTCTGGAAAGTTACCTATCTCCACTTTATTTAGTTGTTTTTCTGGGGTTTTATCTTGTTCCTTCATCTGGTATATAGTCCTCCTCCTTTTCTTCATGTCTATCTTTCTGTAAATGTGGTTTTTGTTCCACAGGTTGCAGGATTGTAGTTCTTCTTGATTCTGCTCTCTGCCCTCTGGTGGATGAGGCTATCTAAGAGGCTTGATAGGAGGGACTGGTGGTGGGTTGAGCTGACTTTTTCTCTGGTGGGCAGAACTCAGTAAATCTTTAATCCACTTGACTGTTGATGGGTGGGTCTGGGTTCCCTCCCTGTTGGTTTTTTGGCCTGAGGCAACCCAACACTGGAGCCTACCTGGGGTCTTTTGTGGGGCTAATGACAGACTCTGGAAGGGCTCAAGCCAAGGAGTACTTCCCAGAACTTCTGCTGCCAATGTCCTTGTCCCCACTGTGAAACAGAGCCACCCCCCGTCTCTGCAGTAGACCCTCCAACACTAACATGTAGGTCTGGTGCAGTCTCCCCTTGCGTCATTGCTCCTTCCCCTGCATCCCGATGCACACAGTACTTTGTGCGTGCCTTCCAAGAGTGGAGTCTCTGTTTCCCCCAGTCCTGTTGAAGTCCTGAAATCTATTCCCACTAGGCTTCAAAGTCTGATTCTCTAGGAATTCCTCCTCCCGTTGCCAGACCTCCAGGTTGGGAAGCCTGACGTGGGGCTCAGAACCTTCCCTCCAGTGGTGGACTTCTGTGGTATAAGTGTTCGCCAGACTGTGAGTCACCCACCCACCAGTTATGGGATTTGATTTTATTGTGATTGCGCCCCTCCTACTGTCTCATTGTGACTTCTCCTTTGTCTTTGTATGTGGGGTATTTTTTTGGTGGGTTCCAGTATCTTCCAGTCGATGATTGTCCAGCAGCTAATTGTGATTTTGGTGTTCTCGCAAGAGGGAGTGAGAGCACGTTTTTCTACTCTGCAATCTTGGTTCCTCCTTGTAAAACTTAATTTTGAAAATTTGAGTTCGACAGAGGGTTGCTGAAATTTTATTTTGCAAAGTGAAGATATTAACATCAAATAAAACACAAGTAACAAGGCACCAGCTACAATCACATCATTTCATATAAAAAAATTTTAACATCAAAAAGGAAGAATGTAATTAAACTCACTAAAAATAATAAATTAGCAGTTTGGAACTATCAGTGTATGTTTCTTGTTTATCTTATTTTATTCTGGACTCAGAAAAACTTCATTAGGCGGATTCTATTCTACAAAACACTACTTTAGAAAGTTTTCTTGGCAGAGCCAAATAGGGTCAATTGCTTTCTACTTTAGGTAATTATTACAATTATTGTTCTGTACTGCAGGTATTTTTTTCATGCTGTTTCAAATCCTTTCTAGAATGTATATTATTAATGACATAAACTAAGTTTTATTCATCTTAGTATCATCTTCACCTAGGAGAATGCCTAGCATAGAATGTGAGCACAATGTTGGCTGAATTAATGGAAGATTTAATAAACGAAGACAACACATCCTACTGCTGGACAGCTTTAGGTATTGGAAAATTTCTTATGCTGAATTGAAATTCTTCCCTAGGTCTCCCAGTTCTGATGCAAAAAGCACCTTTATTCCTACTCCCAAATAGCAAGCTTTCAAGTATTCAAGCTGATATTTTCTTCTTTAGGCCACAAACTTCATTTCCTTAAAATATTCCTGGTAGGTAAATATTTAAACACTTTCCAATTCACTGTTCCTTCTTTATCAACTCAATCAAGTTTATTTTTATCCTTTTCAAATTATGGCAATACTGTGGAGGCCTTGTATAAATAGATTTGAATCCAGAAATGTCTGCTTTCCAGTCCTTACTTAGCCATTAACTAGTTGGAAGTACAATCTGAGATGACTGACTAAAATTTTATGAGATTTGGTTTCATTATGTGTGAAATTAAAATGATCATGATCAAAAATAATGGATATAAAATCCCTGCAGATGGTCTGGAATAAAGCAAGTGCTCAATTAACTTCTGTAATAGATCTAATATATATATTAACACAACACAAAAGAAATGTGTGTGTCATTCACATAACTTTCCAAGGTAGTTACACATGGGTGAGGTGGGGTTGGGAACTATGAAGTGAAAGTTTTTGTCTTTCCCAGGATTCATATGTTGAAACATAATTCCCAACATAATGTTTTTTGGAAGTGAGACCTTTGCCAGGTGATTAGATCATGAGGGTAGAGCCCTCAGGAATGGGATTAGTCCTCTTATAAAAGAGATCTGAGAGAGCTCCCTTTCCCCTTCGGTCATGTGAAAATACAGTGAGAAGATGGTCATCTATGAACGAGGAAGTGTGCTCTCACCAGACACAGAATCTCCCAACACCTTGATGTTGGACTCCTCAGCCTCCAGAAATGTGAGGGTGAAGATTTTTTGTTGATTAAGCCATCCAGTCTACAATATTTTTGTCATAGCAGCCTAAATGGACTAAGCCAGGGCTAAACTCCAGAAGTCTTCAGAGACCCAGGTTGATAGAACCTCTGTTATCTTTAACATGGGCCTCCCAGTCAGCTAAAAAGGGATAGAAGAGAATAGAGAAGCAAGAAAGGGAGGCTTTTATGTGCCAGGCATGGAAGTGACATATGTCACTTCAAGTCCCATTCCTGGCTAGGATGCATAGGGTCATGCCAAACTTAAAGGGAGATTTGGAAATATGGTTGAGGCAAGTGAACTAGAAGAGAGGAAGAAAGGAATTTGATGAACCATACCAGACCATCCAGTTCAGCTCAAGGAAGTCTATTAAATTAGATTAAGATGACATATTATTTTGTAGTCTCATTTTATTGTGAGATTACATTAAATTGTAGACACATTCACAATTTGTGTGTTTTGTATTTTGTTAATATAAACTGCTGTCTACTTTTCTATAAATCTGGGAAATAATTTTAAAAATAAAAATAGTCTTTGTTTATTCTTATCTAACAATAAAAGAAAAACATGTTGACTCTAATAATTTAGAAAATACATGAAAGCCTAAAAAAGATCATCCAACTGACATAAATAATGATAATAATAATTATCTTTGGGATATTATAAAGATAAGATTTTATATATATGACAACATATATTGGACAAATTGGTTTCCAGCATTAACCAAATTTGTTAATATTTGACAGTATAAATATTACAATTATTTCCCTATGCAGATATATACATTTTTTTAACCAAAATTGGATCATAGTCATTTATATTTTGTGTGCTTGGCTTTTAAAATGTAATATATTATGAACTGTTCTTTTGTAATTGTCTTAATTTTCTACATTGAGCAACAAATTACCACAACCTAGTGGCTTAAAACATCATACATTTTTTATGTTACAGTTTCCATGAATCAGAAGTGCAGGCTTAGCATATAACTAGGTTCTCTTCTCAGGGTCTCACACTAGAATCAAAGTGTTAACTGGGCTGCATTCTCATTTACAGCTCAGTTTCCTCTTTCAAGCTCACTCAAGTTATTAGACAATTAGATTCCTTCCAGTTGTAAGACTGAGTTCCTATTTTCCTGCTGTCTGTTTACTGGGAGGTCACTCTCAGCTTCAAGAGGCTGCTTGAGATCATAGCCACTTAGCTGTCTCTCATGAAAGCTTACTTCTTCAAAGTCAGCAGAATAATACCTCTTATGCATTGACTCTTTTATTTCAGGAAGCTGTCCATTTTAAGGGCTAAACTGATTAGGTCAGACCCAGCCAGGATAACCTCCTTTTTGATTATTTCAAAGTTCATTGATTTGAGACCTTAATTACACCTGCAAAATTCCTTGACCTTGGTCTTATAGAGTATCCTAATCAGAGGAGCAAAATCCATCATATTCACAGGTTCAGGCAACACTCTTGGGGGCTACCTGAGAAATATGCCAACCACAGTCATTAATTTCTTTTCATGAAGTTTGCAATAGATATTAGTGCTGTTGGCTGTACATTTGTGATTATCCACCTATTGGGCATAGGTATAATGGCACTTTCCTATCCCCTGGCAATTAACTATGGTTAAATGACTTCCTTTGACCAATGGATTGTGAGAGGAAGTGATATGTCTCACTTCTTGATGGAAGTCTTAAGAACTAGGTAGGGGTTTAACAACGTTTACTTTCTTTCTGGCATAGTAACCAGAAATTACTGAGATGGGGCTGCTTTGCTCTTAAACCTGAGTGAGTTTGATGCACACAGCCCTGTTGCCAACACTTTGATGTCAAGCCCTGGGCATGGACATGAGCAAGAAATAACCTGTGTTGTTTGAAGTCATTATTTCATGTCAGTTTTAACAGAAACAATTTTCCTCTCATCTTAGATACACTATACTTAAAAAAAAAAAAAAACTATAGATAGAATTTTATATATAATCTTGCTAGATTTTACTGTGCTGGTTTTGGTACAGCTATTCAACTTGTCAAAATAACTTTGAATCTGACTCTGTCATCACCTTAGCAGTACCTTTTAGTTTGGGGTCACCTGAACATTTGATAAGTAGACTCAGATGTCTTAATCCAAATAATGAACACAAATATTGATTATGACTTGGTCAATGGCTGAGCCTTCTGCCATGTCCATAGAGAGGTCCTCAACATGACAAAGAGCCATTAATCACCATTCTCAGACACTATTATTCAATAGTCATGTAAAAACCATGCCCATGATTTACCAAAAATATATGGTTACTGAAATAAAACATGATATAATAAAATAAAAACAAAATATTGTGTCATGAGTTTTAAGATACTTTTTTAATAGTTTTATTAGGGTGTAATTTACATGCTGTGAAATTCAATCCTTGTATGTGTCCAATTCAATGATGCTCATTCTTGTGCCCATTTCCCCTCCAGACTTCTTTCAGAAGTTTGTGCATCATCCCAGCACTTTGAAAGACTGTCTCTTCTTTTCTCACTCCCTGTGCAATAGACATCCTTTGCCATTTCCCAACAGGCTTTCTTATGCTGGCTTACTTCCAAAACCATGCTTCTGAGGAAGCTCCTCATGTCGTCCATTTTTTTTTTTTCTTCAGTTTTTTTATTTTTATTTTTATTTATTTTTAACATCTTTATTGGAGTATAATTGCTTTACAATGGTGTTAGTTTCTGCTTTATAACAAAGTGAAACAGCTATACCTATACATATATCCCCATATCTCCTCCCTCTTGCGTCTCCCTCCCACCACTCTAGGTAGTCACAAAGCACGGAGCTGATCGCCCTGTGCTATGTGGTTGTTTCCCACTAGCAATCTATTTTACATTTGGTAGTATATATAAGTCCATGCCACTCTCTCACTTCATCCCAGCTTACACTTCCCCCTCCCTGTGTCCTCAAGTCCATTCTCTCTGTCTGCATCTTTATTACTGTCCTGCTCCTAGGTTCTTCAGAACCATTTTTTTTTCTTTAGATTCTGTATTTATGTGTGAGCATATGGTATCTGTTTTTCTCTTTCTAACTTACTTCACTCGTATAACAGACTCTAGGTCCATCAACTGCACTACAAATGACTCATTTTCGTTTCTTGTTATGGCTCAGTAATATTCCATTGTATATACATGCCACATCTTCTTTATCCATTCATCTGTTGATGGACACTTAGGTTGCTTCCATGTCCTGGCTATTGTAACTAGTGCTGCATTGAATATTGTGGTACATGACTCTTTATGAATTATGGTTTTCTCAGGGTATATGCCCAGTAGTGGGATTGCTGGGTCATACTGTAGTTCTATTTTTAGTTTTTTAAGGAACCTCCATATTGTTATCCATAGTGGCTGTATCAATTTACATTCCCACCAACAGTGCAAGAGGGTTCCCTTTCCTCCACAACCTCTCCAGCATTTATTGTTTATAGATTTTTTATGATGGCCATTCTGACTGGTGTGAGGTGATACCTCATTGTAGTTTTGATTTACATTTCTCTAATGATTAGCAATGTTGAGCATCCTTTCATGTGTTTGTTGGCAATCTGTATACCTTTTTTGGAGAAATGTCTATTTAGGTCTTCTGCTCATTTTTAGAATTTTTTTTTGTTTTTCTGATATTAAACTGCATGAGCTGCTTGTATGTTTTGGAGATTAATCCTTTGTCAGTTGCTTGATTTAAAAATATTTCCTCCCATTCTGAGGGTTGTTTTTTCATCTTGTTTATGGTTTCCTTTGCTGTGCAAAAGCTTTTAAGTTTCATTAGGTCCCATTTGTTTATTTTTGTTTTTATTTCCATTTCTCTAGGAGGTGGGTCAAAAAGGATCTTGCTGTGATTTATGTCATAGAATGTTCTGCCTGTATTTTCCTCTAAGAGTTTGATAGTGTCTGGCCTTGCATTTAGGTCTTTAATCCATTTTGAGTTTGTTTTGGTGTATGGTGTTAGGGAGTGTTCTAATTTCATTCTTTTACATGTACCTGTCCAGTTTTCCCAGCCCCACTTATTGAAGAGACTGACTTTTTCTCCATTGTATATTCTTGCCTCCTTTATCAAAAATAAGGCGACCATATGTGCATGAGTTTATCTCTGGGCTTTCTATCCTGTTCCAATGATCTATATTTCTATTTCTGTGTCAGTACCATACTTTCTTGATTACTGTAGCTTTGTAGTACAGTCTGAAGTCCGGGAGCCTGCTTCCTCTAGCTCCATTTTTCTTTCTCAAGATTACTTTGGCTATTCGGGGTCTTTTGTGTTCCCATAAAAATTGTGAAATTTTTTGTTCTAGTTCTGTGAAAAATGCCAGTGGTAGTTTGATAGGGATTGCATTGAATCTGTAGCTTGCTTTGGGTTTTATAGTCACTTTCACAATGCTGATTCTTCCAATCCAAGAACATTGTATATCTCTCCATCTGTTTGTACCATCATTAATTTCTTTCATCAGTGTCTTATAGTTTTCTGCATACAGGATTTTTGTCTCCTTAGGTAGGTTTATTCCTAGGTATTTATTCTTTTTGTTGAAAAAGTAAATGGGAGTGTTTCCTTAATTTCGCTTTCAGATTTTTCATCAGTAGTGTATAGGAATGCAAGAGACTTCTGTGCATTAATTTTGTATCCTGCTACTTTACTAATTTCATTGATTAGCTCTAGTAGTGTTCTGGTAGCATATTTAGGATTCTCTATGTATAGTATCATGTCATCTGCAAACAGTGACAGCTTTACTTCTTCTTTTCTGATTTGGATTCCTTTTATTTCTTTTTCTTCTCTCATTGCTGTGGCTAAAACTTCCAAAACTATGTTGAATTATAGTGGTGAGAGTGGACAGCCTTGTCTTGTTCCTGATGTAGAGGAAATGGTTTCAGTTTTTCACCACTGAGAACGACGTTGGCTGTGGGTTTGTCATATATGGTCCTTATTATGTTGAGGTAAGTTCCCTCTATGCCTACATTCTGTAGGGTTTTTATCATAAAAGGGTGTTAAATTTGTCAAAAGCTTTTTTTGCATCTATTGAGAGGATCATATGGTTTTTCTCCTTCAATTTGTTAATATGGTTTATCACATTGATTTGCATATATTGAAGAATCCTTGCATTCCTGGGAAAAACCCCACTTGATCATGGCGTATGATCCTTTTAATGTGCTGTTGGATTCTGTTTGCTAGTATTTTGTTGAGGATTTTTGCATCTATGTTCATCAGTGATATTGGCCTGTAGTTTTCTTTCTTTGTGATATCTTTGTCTGGCTTTGGTATCAGTGTGGCCTTGTAGAATGAGTTTGGGAGTGTTCCTCCCTCTGCAATATTTTGGAATAGTTTGAGAAGGATAGGTGTTAGCTCTTCTCTAAATGCTTGATAGAGTTTGCCTGTGAAACCATCTGGTCCTGGGCTTTTGTTTGTTGGAAGATTTTTAATCACAGTCTCAATTTCAGTGCTTGTGATTGGTCTGTTTATATTTTCTATTTCTTCCTGGTTCAGTCTCAGAAGGTTGTGCTTTTCTAAGAATTTGTCCTTTTCTTCCAGGTTGTCCATTTTTTTGGCATATAGTTGCTTGTAGTGGTCTCTTAGGATGCTTTGTATTTCTGCAGTGTCAGTTGTTATTTCTCCTTTTGCATTTCTAATTCTATTGATTTGAGTCTTCTCCCTTTTTTTCTTGATGAGTCTGGGTAGTGGTCTATCAATTTTGTTTATCTTCTCAAAGAACGAGCTTTTAGTTTTATTGATCTTTGCTACTGTTTCCTTCATTTCTTTTTCAGTTTTTCTGCTCTGATCTTTATGATTTCTTTCCTTCTGCTAACTTTGGGGTTTTCTTGTTCTTCTTTCTCTAATTGCTTTAGGTGTAAGGTTAGGTTTTTTATTTGAGATGTTTCTTGTTTGTTGAGTTAGGATTGTATTTCTATAAACTTCCCTCTTAGAACTGCTTTTGTTGCATCCCGTAGGTTTTGGCTTGTCTTGTTTTCACTGTCATTTGTTTTTAGGTTTTTTTTTGTTGTTGTTTTCCTCTTTGATTTTTTCAGTTATCTCTTGCTTATTTAGTAGTGTACTGTTTAGCCTCCATGTGTTTTGATTTTTTACAGATTTTTTTCACCCATTCTTGAACTTGAGGTTTATCTAGCATATTTATGTGATATTTGCTTCTGTTCTCCAACATCAACAACTTAGGAGCAATATAGATTTACTTTTTTAAATTCATATTGTATTTATCCCCCAGCATCTGAAATTAGCCAATCAAATCAAGGTCAATATATATTCATGGAAATACAATTTATATTTATCTTCCTCCCTGTCCCTCTCTCTATATATACAAGAATTATATATGTACAGTAATCAGCAATATGAAATTCCAACAGACATGTGAATATAGACTTAATAATCAGTTTTTCACCCACACAGATTGTACAACTTGGTTATACATAAGGTAACCACATGTTCTAGTTTATCCTGGGCAGTCTTAGTTTAGTCCTTTTGTCTCAGGGTAAGTATTAACTGTTCCTTCTTTCAGTCTCATATGGTGCCTCATCTGAATGACAAATCATATGATCAATTTAATTATAGGGCTTAGACTTTAAAAAAACAACCTCTGCTAATATCACTAGAAAGTTTCAACAAGCCCTGCCTCACAGCTGCTCCTCAAACTTGAAGTTAGTAGTGAATAAATGGAATTTGCAAACCTTACAGTGAACAAGCTATGATGTAGTGTAAACACATAGGGAAAGGTCATCAGATTGTTCTATCAGCAGGACTGACTCCTTATGCTTTTCATTCATTTGGGGGAAATACAGAAAAAACAAATATCAACATTTTTTACACATGCTAACTGATACCTGCTAGCTAAGAAAATGACTGGGAAATTCAACAGCTCAGATTTCTGGGAGAATTTGCATCACCACTACCACCTCCCAGTTCATACATACACACAGAAGCCCCAAGGTGGCTAATATTTTTCAGATAATTTACTCAAGTAGAGGTTACTAATTTAGATTATCTAGGAATCATAGTGTTTTTTAAAATATTTATAAATGGCATTTTCTAATTCATAGAATTTTTGTGTGAATTAAAAAATAATATAATATGGTGAAATATGTGAAAGTAGTTTTCATAAAACCTAGTACAGCAAATGTGAGACTTTATCTCTTGTGTGAATTCTTATTAATTTAAAACAGCTGCAAAGAGCACTCTTTTGAGAGAGATAATGAGATAATCACAGGTCACAGGTCCACAAGTGGTCTTAGTACCCATGTGATACATTTTCCATTGTGAAATACTTTATAATCCTTGTTTTAGCTTTTATCTTAATTTTTTTGCTCCGAAATAAGTTATTTTAATTGTTAAACTTCTTAGATATTAAAACTTTTAAGTTACTGATCTCATATGAACAGTTTAAAGATATTATTAAAGGAATTATATATTTTTCTCCTTCATTTGAAACTTTTTTTTGCTGTAGGCACCAGGAGGTTGTAATGTCCTTTACAAGACATTGGTGTATGAGCTTTTGGTGATGACATAGGAAAGAATGATGCGGCATGAGCTCCTAAGTCCTAGTCTGTTTTATTTTAGACTCAACATGTTGAAATTTGACCTATTTAAGTAATATCTAAAAATGTTGTTCTTAACATATCAATACTCAATTTAAAAAGAAAAAAACCCAAAAGGATTCTCCTTATTGGCTAAGACTAGGAAAGCCATTGGCAAAATTATGTCTTTGGCATTTTCCACCTCAGTGTTTAGTCCCCTGCCCAACCAAAATCTCAGTCTTGTGTATTAGTTTCTTCCAGTCCCCTATTCTCATCTCTAGCCTCAGTGCTTTCATAATATAACTGAGAAAAAAAGTAATTTTGTAGAGTAATTTTCACTATGTGTCCTGTCTTAATGGTTTACCCTCCATGACTCCACCCACAGGAGTATTTGTATTTAAAAAGAGGAAAATGTTAAATCCAATATATTGTTAATAGGAGAATTTTAAGGATTTGTAATTTGCCTATGAGAGACAATTTTGGCAAATAAGCCTTCATAATATCTCACAAATAAAATATTTTACACACATATATGATTTCTTATTTCACCTCTTGTCAAGGTTGGCTATGTCTATACTATATGTAATCTTCTCAATGAAGTATTCAAAGACATCTATAAATCTATAATTGGGCTTCATTTTACCCATATTTTCTTATCATTCATTTCTAAGTTGAAGTTCTTGTTTCCAGAACTTTACTAAACTTTATGTTTAGTTTGCTCATTCTTATCACTATTTTTTCATGAATTTCTTCTTCTGTCTCCAGTGACCTTCTTTCTCTATTCCATCTGTTTAAATTATTTTCATCCTTTAATGTTCAGACCAATGTCTCTTTTTTACATAAACCAATTATTCATTTAACTCATCATTATGAGTTAAATAGATTGAGATCATGAATTATATTAATAAATTCAAAGGCAACACAAAATCATGAAAAAGAAGAAGAAAAATAGCATATAGGATTGAACAATGTGGTAGACATATTAATAGTCCTCCAAATATGTTCACATTGTAATCCTTGGAACCTTTGAACATGTTCGGTTACACAGAAAAAAGAAATTTAGAGTGTAGATCGAATTCAGGTTGCTAATCAAGATAGGGAGATTTTCTTGCTTCATACAATGTATTACAATAGTCCTTAAATGATAGAAGAGGGAAGAAGAAGAGTCAGAACAAGAGAGATAGCATTGTAAGAAACATTTAAACAACCTTTGCCGGTTTTGAAGATGGAAGAGAATGATGAACCAAAGAATACAAGAACCTTCTAGAAGCTAAAAAGGCAAGAGAATGGGTTCTCCCCTAGAGCCTCCAAAACGAAATGCAACCATGTCTATGACTTGATTTTAGGTCAGATGTATTAAATACTTCTGACCAATATAATTGTGAGATAATAAATATGTGTCATTTTAAGCCACTAGGTTTATGGTAATTTGTTACAGCAGCAATAAGAAACTAATACAAGCATGATGAAAGAATCAGGATTCAAATAACATATTGGCAAGTAAATATAAGAATGATTAAGGTCTTATAGCTACTAAGGGGGAGAAGGGATTTGAACAGACACCGTCTGGTTCTAAAACTTCTATTCTTAATTAGTATGCTATTCTGAAAGAGGAAATCCATTTATTCTGTGTGATTTTGAAGGAAAAACTTGGATCTGAGAGGTGGAAATTATAGTGATTTACACTAGTTCTGATTTAAAAAAAAGAAATTTTGAAACAAAAAGCTGTCAATAGTTAATTTGGTTGAGACTTGTTGCAAAGTGATTTGGTTGAGAAATGGTAGGGATGTGGTTGAGCAAAGGCAGAGATTTATTGCTAGAGAAGGAATCAGCTGTGTCTTGAGTGAGAAAATCAGGTGAAAGTAAAGAAGGTAAGTAGTGAAAGTGCTTAATTCCTTTGAGGAAGTAGAAAGATAGTGGGGAAAGACTGGGACGAAACAGTTCCTGGTGTTGGCTGCAAAATAATACAGTATCCCTGGCCTGGGAGAACTTGATCACTGCCAGGAAAATGTAAAGGGAAAAAGCTGTATAGAACTGGTTACTAGCATAAATAGATACAAATTACCTATATTCAATAACTCAAGGTGTAATTCCATCAAAAATTCTAAATTGAAACATAAAAATAAATGAATTTGCATATAGGAGAAAGTTGCATATATTTGTATAGGAGAAAAACTTGGTTTACACTAAATCTTCAGCCTGAAAGCAGCTTTAGGTCAAAGGAGCTGGTTTTTATCTCG
Organism: Balaenoptera physalus; assembly: GCF_965194825.1. NCBI lineage: Eukaryota > Metazoa > Chordata > Mammalia > Artiodactyla > Balaenopteridae > Balaenoptera > Balaenoptera physalus. The sequence continues at coordinate 31,459,019 of NC_138895.1, read as the reverse complement.
AATGCTTAATATTGACCCTGTAATTTGCAGGACTTATGCCTGAAAATATAGCTGTAAATAAAGAATAAGGAACAATCCTTTAAACAGCAAAATTTATTAAAATTACTTCCATCCTATAACATTTATAGGCTACATGAAACGTATACAAACCTTATTGACACTAGAAATTGGCATCTTCCTGGATTTGAAGCTAAGCAAATGATTTTTTCTGTTTTGGCATCTTTCTTTCATTTTGGTTAGAATAGCCACTAAGGTTTTTCCTTCATCTTTATTTGAAAACCCCACACGTGCTATCAGGCAAGAGTAATATTTTCTGTCAATTCAAGTGCATTCCAAATATTATATTGACCGTGTTTATAAGATGAATTTTTTGTTCTTAAATCAAGTAATAAATTTTCTCAATGGTATTCATAGTAGGTGGCTCAGCATTTTGTCTAAAAGATTATTTTACTTGGAGAATGATCCACACATTTAAAAACATTTTCTATCTAAAACCAAATAGTCAAATGCAGGGCCTGTAGAACAGGGAAGAAAGGTCTATTTCTTTAAAATAAGTGCCCCTGGAGCAAAATGTGAAACTAATTTTACATGTAGCTACAAATGATCTGGACTTTTCCCTTTAGTTTGTGTTTAAGAACTTGTATTTTTTTTTTTTTTTTAAATCAGTCTCTGAAAAGTCTTAAGACAAATTGACATCTATTTACCACGTCTTTGAAGATAATGGGTATGTGTGTTTAAGTGATAAGGAAGATATAAGATGTGGGAGATTTACCAGGGAAAAGAGAAGTAATAAACCTATTTAACTAAAATTTGTCCTAGTGCCTTGAGTTCCTAAATTCTGTACTAAAATATAGATCTTAGAATTAGCTCTGAAACTTTTAGGACCAATAGATTTTTACCTATATGTAAATCAGTCTTCCAAGGGGAGATTATCTTTTTCTCTCTCAGTATTATTAGTTCAATAACTTGAAGGTTAAATGAAAAAGAAAGTCAAAGTCACATATGTTATTTGCCTGATCTCCTCTAGACAGATACTGTTAACTGGACCAGTCTCCTCCCTTTTCCCACATCTACCATAGTTAGTGTCCCTCTTTGCTCAAATGGCACCTTGTGAGATTTCTGCTCTAGCAAGTATTCAAAGTCTACTGTCGGTATGTTAAGACTATCCTTGAGATAAAGGATTTTTTTTTCCAGGAAGGTGAACAGGGCTCAGTTGGAGCCAACAGGGTATGCTTTGTGCTTCAGGTATGTATGAGGGAAGTGCAGGTTCAGATTGTGGAGCAGGGAGAGTATGAACCGGGATACGCTGAGCAGTGGGGCAGCTCAGAAGATAGTGGAATCAGGTCTGTCTGAGCAGCTGCTGCTATGAGCACTCTTCCCAGAGGAAGCAGGATCTCATGGGATCTTAGGAGTTCTACCACAGCCAGCAGGGGAGTCTCGGGATGAGAAACACCTGGGTGCCCCTGGTGACAGAGGCTCTAGTCCCAGTCTTGACCATAAGGAGTGTGGCTCATGTCACCTATCACATAAACCCCAATCTTGGTAGAAAGCTCACCCCATCCCCCACAACTGAAAGTCACAGTACGACCAGTGCAATGGTGCCTCCCCCATGGGCCTGGCCAGGTGTGGCCTTGTGATTAAGGATTGCCTTAATTATGTAAACTCATCATGTAACATATATCTGGAATATGAAAGGCACTCAGTAAATGCTTATTGAATGAAGATGAGGAAAATTTAATTTTGTAAGCTAAACTGCAATTTCATTGTCTTCAAGGGCATTTCCAATGACCTTATTATCTATCAAGCAATGCTTTCTGGTAGAACTTTAGATTTAGCTTTGCCATTGAATTGTTGATTTTCTGTGCTATTTCTACTATTTTCGCTATTACATATAGTTAGTACCTAGTCTCTGAAGATGACCTTTAACAATTTCTTCTCTCCTTTTATGTACATACCTCTGCTTACATCAAAAGGTAGAACTTAACCTTCCCCACCTCCCTCCAATCCCCTCCCTATTTTTACTCTGGGATGGCCTTATAACTGGTTTTAACCAAAGAATGTGGCAGAAATGATATTCTGGGATTTCTGAATGAAGGCCTGAAGAGGACTACTAGCAGCTTTACTTTCCTGACTCTTGGAACCTAGCCTGCATATTGGGAGGAGCCCAGACACATGAAGTGGTCCTTGGAGGGTATTAAGGGTCTCTTATGAACTGCCCCTATCTTGACATACCAACACAGATGAGTCCCCAAATTACTGCAGCCTCTGCAAACATCACATGGAACAGAACTGCCCAGGTGAGTTCAGGATGCTCACAATGTTGCAAGAGATAACAAAAGGGTTGTTATTTTAAGTTACCACATTTTGGGATCATTTGCTACACAGTAAAAGATAACTGAAACAATAGACTCCTTTCTTCTAGCACATAAATATAGCTTCATTTTCTAGTAACATATGACTTATAGTTCAGAAAATATATTTGAGCTCAAGCATTGTTCTGCAGAAATCATAATATTAAGCTCTTATTAATATAACATGCAGTAACTGCTTTATTACAATTATATGCAAAAGAATTTTTTCCCATTATGGGTGCTAAATAGTCACAGAATTTATATATATTTTTTCTATATGTACATGCTATACAATGGCTTGTAGTAGAGACCACCATTTGCCCCCAAATATTTGTTCTCCTCTTATTTCATAGTGACATAACACCTGATTTTTGTCTGGACATATAGCAGCTCAGGATGGAGACAGCATTTCTCAACTTGCCAAGCTGCTGGTCAAGGAGATAGAAACAGGAATACACTGTGCAAGCTCCTGGAGACTTCTTGCCTCTTCATCTCTTCTTCCTGTGAATGGAAGATGGATAATATAGTTAGAACATATCTTAGATGAAGAGTGCAAGATCATACAGGTGGAAAGGGACCTGGGCCTAACAATGTGAGGAACCCGTCTCACCTTGGACTTCTCACATGATTGAGAAACCACTTCTGATTTAGTTAACCCATTGTTATCAGGATTCTACAATACTTATAGCCAAACCTAATCCTCAGTAAAATAGCAAGCAAACTAGGTTCTAGGCTGAAGCCATTTGCTAGTGGTCACATTTGTATATCTTTCAAACTGAGATTGCTATAGCTCATTTTGTTCCCTTGATGACTCAGTTTTCTTTATATAAAATAGATATGATTAACCAACTTCAACTAATTTTCTTCTTAAAGTGACATTAGGAAGTGTGAAGGAAGTTTAAGCATCAAAGTAACCCAGAATCTTTATATTAACAAAGCATTTCATTTCAATAATCTTTCATCTATAATAACACATTTGATGCTAAACAGAAAATATAAGGAAAGAGAAGAAATTGGTTGGGGGAAAGAAGATGTATATTGATGTAAAAGATACAAAATGAAGCTTTCAAAGTAGAACATGGGCAAGTTGAATGATAATGTAACATATATATCCACTCATGCAGAAGTTTTAAAGGGTGGACATAACAGGGCAGCACTAGTTAGACAACTAATTGTCAGAGCAGTTAGTTTAGCATTAGGATGCCTGTGGAGGATGTTACTTTAAGGCACTAGAGTAGCATCTTAATATATAATTAAAGCAGCATGCTGATAGTGGAAGTGTTCAACAGTGTCTTTCTAACAAAACATGACTGAAGCATAGACGAGAATTATGGTTAATATTATTATCTTAACTCAGTGAAAATCACGTTAGTTTTCACTCTCCTTCAGAATAGGTAAAACACGAAAAATCCACAGAAGTGTTTTGGTACCAGTGCTCAACAGGCCAATATAATTGCCATCCCATGCTTCCCTTGCCTATATCTCCATTGGGAAGTACCTTTTCCAATTATAATCTTCCAATTACCATCATCTCATCTGCTATTATGCTTTGTTTGAGTGATGGCTGATAATACCTTGCTTCTCGGATTGCTAACTGTTTCCCAATGCCGAGATGATATGCAGGAAGAAGAAGATACAAAAAGGTACATTTTAAATTATTTTTTAATATCAAAGGATACTTTTTTACCATAGTGTCCACAAAAATTTTTTAATTACCATAATACTCCTCTACACACACACATACAGACGTACACACCCACACAAACTATATTCTATGAACTTTATTCCATAAAATATTCATCAGTGCTTTTCATAAAGTGGAGAGGAATATCTCCATCATGCACATATTAAATTTATTTCACAAAGCACAAATGTACATAGTTCTTGTCACTTTTTGTCTATTTAATGTTCTAACACATGCCACCTTTATTTATATGCATGTAAAATCCCTTTTCATTTTTTCAAAAATATATTACTGATTTCCTGTAGAAATGAATTTCATGGTTTGATTATATGCACATATCTCAAAATTTACCTTTCTGATTTATTGAAGCAGCTTCCAGCTATTTCCTAGTTAACCATATTTTTTAAACTAAACTATATCCTAATAGAAATCTACATAGTGTCAAAATATAGATGAGAAATATGTGGAAATTTGCCTGGCTATCCATATCTTCTTAAAAATGGAAATGTTTCACAAAAACCTGTGAAAGAGAAATGTGTGATTTGGGGACAGCAACATGCAGATTGTTTCTGTCACTAGGGACTTCTCAGATACATTGAGAGATGCAGTTTGGGGTATCCTCTTTTGCTGTGTAGCAGGACGTTCCCTGCTCCCTAACACCCACAAAGATATTAGCTGATGTCTGAGTACCTTTAAAAATGGCAAGCTAATAAGAATGTCTTTATGGTTCCACTGTTTTTTTCTTTTTCAGTTTTTGGTTTTTTTTACAGTCATAAATTCTACCACTAAGACAATTTTGTATGCAGAAGGGAGTCTATAAAAGTTTTATATGTGAAGAAAGCAGAAGTATCAGAAGGCTTTAACTCCCTGATTGAAATCTGAACTTGGTTCTATGTTCCAATCTTGTTTTTATGAGCTCACATCTTGATGCTTTTCCTTGATACAGAGCACAAAAGTAAGAACAATACTAGCCTGCAAAGTGAGAATTTGTAAATTTCTATTCTTCCAAGAAACCAAAGGGAATAATTTTCATGCAGTTAATTATGTAAGTCATTCCAGTGGCAGGAAGGTTTTTCAGAAATAACTGTGATTTTACTACTGGATTTCTTTGTAAAAATAACACAAGCAAAATTTGTCATTCATAAAAAAGATGATAGCAGTGATTATGTCAAACTCACCTCATAGTACTTGCTGATCACCTATGAGGAAAAGATGGAGCTGTTCCCATGGTCACCCCCTTGTTTAGCAAGGCCAGTGGATGGCTGTCTTTTGGGAACTTTCCTCTCCAAGTTGGGACTTTTCACTAGCACTCTTGTTTGCTGGCAAGTATTGGACTCTACAGTGCCAAATTCAGAAAGATTCATTATTCTCCCGGACATTACTTACTCTAGAGGCAGACAACAATGCCAGAAATCTCATGAGCAAAATACAATCTCATACGGTATTTTTAAAATCTGGTTTCCAGACTCTGGATATTTAGATAAACAATGTAATTTTGAGGTTTTTTTCCCCCTCTAAATTGAGCCCAATTTAAACTCAGAAACTTTTGAAGCAAATATGAAAAAGGAAATTATTTTCCCCTCATTTTTGTATGTATTTTGAATTTTAAAATTAAATTTTGTCTGCTCTTATGTAGCTTAAAATTATTGTCTATTTTCTACCTTTAAGATTTTGTCTATATAGTGAGAAATGAAGTGGTATTTGGGTAATAACATGTTTTGATTCATGAAATACATGGGCCAAAACAGGTAACTCACATCAACAAGTACAGTTTTGGATTTCAGATACAATATAATCAAGCAATAAGTGTGTGCATGTCTGAAATGGTTTCAGGTGTTCACTTGGGCACTGCCTTCCTTTTATATGCTGGGATACATGGGTAGGGATAGGATAGAGTGAGCACAAAGAAAAGACTTTTACTTTAGCAGAGTCCTTAGGCTAGTTTTGTTTATAGTGAAGAAACAAAATTTATTTGCTGGCCTGATAAAAGGTGTATTCCCTTTATTGATGGAAATTAGTTCTTTGATAATTAAAATGTGTACATCTTAAGCACATTCTTGACTGTGGTTATGTACTTTTGTGTTCATAAAGACCATCAACAACTAAGTATCACCAGGAATTCCTAGAGTAATTAAGTGTATCAAGTATACTTTTTCTGTGAACCTGTGGGAGGGAAAAATTTTAGCCCTTATTTTCCATTGAGCTGATAGCACTTTGAAAGGTAATGAGCTATAAAAGAAGTAGATAGCTACCATAGGCTTTACTTAGGTAGCTTAGACTGGATTGTTGTTATAGTATAAAAGATATACTGTTGTAAATCCTACTACATAAAAGAACAACACTGATTTTCTGATGAATAAAAAGAATGGACTCAAACATTATTACAGCACAAACAACGCAACCATCACTGATTTGTACACTACTAGTCTTTCCTAGAAACTCCAAAACTGATTTTTCTATTATTCATATTCTGTCATTTCCCTGCCTCAATGAACTTTACGTAAAACTTAATTTGGACTACAGATTTTGTAGCAAATATATGCTAGAAAAAATATATATATATATATTTCCTAAAGTTGGAGTCATTTATCTGGACAGATGGTCATGCTGGTTGAACACATTGTGCATAAATGCTTTGTAGCATGGTCAAAGTATAGAATGTTCTCTTTTATAAAAAGAGTTTTGTTAAGAAAACTCACCACATATTATGGAAAAAAAAAATACTTCACCCATGTGTTACTAATTTTTCAAAAAATTATTGAACACAGATTAGTGTGATAATGATATTTTCTCTGATTAAAAGATTCATCATTATGTATAGTTGAATTGAATTCCAGTTAGTGTTTTATTTTTGTAATTTTTCACACAAATTTGCAAGCAGGAGAATAATATTTATTGGGTCTGTTTTTATGCTGGGATTTGACATGCTAAATCATTTTAACCTTATTTCTCTCATAGAATTGTTATGATTAATATTTTGCAGTTGAGGAAGCAGACTCAGAGGCATAAAATACTTTGCACAAAGATGGTGAGTGTGAAGGTTGGTGTAGTGATCATTCTTAAAGTACACCACCCACAGAGTTGTTCTTAGACCCTTTGGTGGCATCACATTAAGCATAGAATAAAATGCAGATCTCTAGGAGATATCTCCATAAATGGATTTCATTCTATGTTTTTCTTTACTTTCTAGACTCTAAATTTGGTGCTTCAGCTGCACACTGGACAACTCCGCATTCTCTAAAAAAAATATTCTGAGCTTTTCTGTCTTTGTTCCTGGTTCGTGCTTTCCCCCCCATATGGAATACTCCTTTTCTTCGTCTCTGCCAATGCATAACCTAGTCTTTCTTCATGGTCCAGATCAATTGCCAGCTTCGCATGAGTACTCCTTAATTCCTTCAGGTGGAATTAATTATGCCTTCTCAAGATCACAAAACAATATACCTTTATTACCAAAAATCCTCTGTTCAGTAAATCAGTTTTCATTGCTTCTGATAAGTTATAAATTCTTTGAGAGAAAAGTTGCATTTTATATATATGCATCCTTTGTTTTACCCATTATAATAGCATGTATATGTAGTAGGCATCCAATAATATTTTTAAATGGCTTTCTAGTTGATAAAATATTTTATAAATTAGGCTTTGTGTACTCAGAAATTATTGGAAGTGACAAATGACTGATTAATTTAGGAGTAACCTAATGATATATAATGCACATATTCTAGAGAGATCTCTATAATATTCAGCATGTATTTAATAATTTTATATAATTTATTATAAGCTTTTTGTTAATTTCTAGAAAGCTGTTCCTCACTCAGTATCAATTATAAATACTGAAAAAATTAAAATTATGAAGGAAAGTTTTTAAAATTACACTAAGGAAACATGATATATTTTTAGCTGTTTATACCATTCTTGCAAAACAAGCAAAATTGTTAATTTTTGTTATCCCAGACATGTCTTTGACCATTTTTAGCCTAATGTTTAGTCATTTAGTCATAGTAACAATTGCCAGGTATAGAAATAATTTTTATTGTCACTGCTGGCAATGATTTAGTATTTCAAGGATTTATTAGGTCAGATCCATATCTTAGATCATAGAAATTTAAGGATCATCTGGTTAAGGGTTTTTATTTTATTTAGAGATGCAGATGATTCCTCTCAATTTACCTGAAAAAATGTATTTGCTTGTTCCACCACTTTACTGCTATAGTTTTCTGCACGTTCTCGAATACAGTGTTGTGACTTCCTAAAATGTTAATAAGCACTGAAATCATCCCCCTAAATCTACAAATTAGTCCCAGAGAGTTGAAAGGATAATACACATGTCACCGACATGCTGAAACCACAACGCTGGTCTTCCAAATTTATGCACAGTAATTTTCCTGGACACCATGCTAACTGGTGTTATACTGCAGATTCATGAGAGTAAAGATAAACACAGGAAAAAATATATTAAGTGATAACAGTAATAATCAAGCTTACCACTAGTTTTTATTTGTCCTTTTAATTCTTAAATTAATTCTGGAAACAGAATGTAGCCCAAGACATGTAGTCACACATGACATATGCTTAGCCTTTATTATTTGTGTTTATTTCTTTCATGTTGAAAGTTTTCTTTGAAACAAGTAGAAGCTCTGCATTTTGTGACAAGTCCCTGAAGTACAGAGGGAAATGAGATTCTGCCCAAACATCTCTGATGAAGTAAGCAATCATTTGAATTATTTTTCTGTTTAGGTAGAAGATAAATGATTGTAATGTTGAACAAAATTCAGCACGTATTTTATTTTATTTATTTATTTATTTTTAAATTAATTAATTTATTTTATTTTTGGCTGTGTTGTGTCTTCGTTTCTGTGCGAGGGCTTTCTCTAGTTGTGACAAGCAGGGGCCAGTCTTCATCATGGTGCGCGGGCCTCTCACTGTCGCGGCCTCTCTTGTTGCGGAGCACAGGCTCCAGACGCGCAGGCTCAGTAGTTGTGGCTCACGGGCCCAGTTGCTCCGCAGCATGTGGGATCTTCCCAGACCAGGGCTCGAACCTGTATCCCCTGCTTTGGCAGGCAGATTCTCAACCACTGCGCCACCAGGGAAGCCCTCAGCACGCATTTTATTGATATGCTTTATAGTGATTCATTCTTTATAATACAACGAACAAAGAGCAAAGCCAAAACAGGGAATTTAGTAAACTAAAACTGGCATGGCAAACGTTAAGAAGCTCACTTATTTTCTGGATAAAAAGTGGAAACATTTGCTGCTAAGTTTTCAAAACATTTTATCAATTAAAATACTAAACAAACACCTGTTACTTTATTCTATCACTATTATAGTAAACTAGAACTAGCTTTAGATTAAAAATCTGATTTGCTAGAACAATATATTAAATGTCTGATTCCCCACAAGCCTGTTTATAGTCTTGGGTGATTTGATGTCACACAAATTCATGACTCTACAGTTTAGAGAAATGTTACATTATAAGTAATACATTTTAAAATCAATGGCTCATATTTAAAGACGACCTTTTCCTTATATATCCATCGAGTTACTGATTGATTAATTTACATCTGAATCCTTTCCAAAACAGAAATTAAGGTGGTTCAATTCCTGAGTTGTTTCTGTAGGAAATAATTTCTGTAGGGAGATAATTTTCCTGTACTTGGCAAAAAAATTGCAAAATTTCTGACTAGGACTAAGTATTTACTTATAGCCACAAAACATAAATGTATCCCTCTTTTCCTCTCCATTTCTTTTAGTTTTTCATTCCTCTCTCTCCCTTTCTCTACCTATGTCAATCTATATAGGTACCTTGACATAGGTATACACTGAAAGAGTAAATTGATTTTTTTATTAACATAGCACTCTAGCCTGAATTGTTTCTGGAAGTGTATATCTGTTCCAACAAATTTGTCCCTAAGACTCAGGTAGTCTAAACTGTGTCAAGATCTCCTCTGAAGGGTCTGAGATTTTAACCTAATTGCAAACCAACAAGTTAGCCTTCCAGTTTCATAGGTGTTGATGGAGGATACAAGACTCCTGGAATAGAGAAAAAGGACTTTATTATTTGCAGCAGAGCAGACACCATGAGCTTTATGTTTGCATCGGTTCCTCTTGATACCCAAGTCCCATTCGACGATGTAAAGGAGAGGCCAGGAGGATGTGTGTGTGCAGTGAGTTTGTGTCCCAGATGAGGAAACACCAGTTTAGGAAACCTCATTCCTTTAAAGTGGTTTCTAGTAAACCTGCTCAACTTTTGTCATACAAGAAAGCATCTATTTATTATCTTGTATGGCAAACAAACCTTCCCTCTTCCACAGAGGGAAATCCTATCTCTAATGGTCATTCTCCATACAAGTATCCTTGAAAAGATAGACCAGATCAAAAGGTGTCACAAAACATGTGGAAATGGTACACACCCTTGGAGAATTATCTCCCAGTAAATAGTGTTAGACATGATCTTGTTAGTAAGAGTATATGTAGAGGCATGAATTTATGTCCTCTGATATATGATTGCATGCTATTTTCATCTTAAGTAAAAATAAATGATATGCAGAAATATAATTAATCTAAAGTTGCTATGGTAAAATTGGCAAAGTTGAAATAAGAATGCCCAGTGTTGGTGAGAGTTTAAAGTAAGAGTCACTCATATTGCTGGTGTTAGTGTAATTTGGCACAGTTTTTAATAGGTAAATCTGTCATTGTGTATCAAAAGTCTTAAAATGTGTGTGACAAATGCTCTAGAAATTTTTTCAAAGAGATCAATAGAGATAGGAATGAAGACAGAAATATTTACTATTTATGACTTCTATAAAAACAAGAAAATAGAAACTACTTACATCATGAATAAAGAGGGGATAATTTAAGCAAATTATAGTTCACTCATATAATGGACTACAATATGTAAAATTAAAACCATGATATGGAAGAATTCTCATTATTATTGTAAAATATTTACAATATCAGGCTAAAGGCTAGAAAGCAGTGTATGTTACAAAACATTTTTTTTAAAAAAGGAAGTACATATTTTTGTGTGCATGTGGGTATATAAGGTAGAAATACTAAAAATTATGAACTAAAATGTTTGTGTTAATGGTGATTGAAACTGAAAATTGAGATTATTGATTACCTGTTAATAGAATTGTTTATTTTAGGTTTTTCTGCTTTTCTAAGTTTTTGATATTATTTTTCTAATAATTGTGCCTGCGTTCTTTTAAAATTAGAATACATATCTTTTTAAACTTTTATAATTTTTTTATTTTTATAAATGTTACTTTTCATTTACAGTTATTACAAAATATAGGCTATATTCCCCATGTTGTACAATACATCCTCGAACCTATCTTAACCCAATAGTTTGTACCACCACTCCTCTACACCTATATTGCCCCTCCCTCCTGTCCCCACTGGTAACCATTAGTTTGCTCTCTATATCTGTGTCTGCTTCTTTTTTGTTATATTTACTAGTTTTTGTATTTTTTAGATTCCACATTTAAGTGATATCATACAGTATTTATCATTCTCATCTGACTTATTTCACTTAGCATAATGCCTTCCAAGTCTATCCATGTTGCTGTAAATGGCAAAATTTCATTCTTTTTCGTGGCTGAGTAGTATTCCATTATATATATATATATAATGAATATATGATATAATTAATATTATAATAATTAATACTAATCAATATAACATAATTATAAAAATTAATATTATAATAATATATATTATAACTATATAATATAAATATACAATATATTATATTTATATATCAAATATTATATCCTACATGATATATAGTATATATAAATATTATAATACAATACATAATATATGATACATAAAATATATGATGTATGTTATATATAAAATATAATATTTATACTATATTTATATATAATATTATATATTATAATTATGTAATATAATTATATATTGTTCTCTGACTTCATACTATACTACCAAGCTAAAGCAATGGAAACAATTTTGTACTGGCACAAAAACAGACACATAGATCAATGGAACAGAAGAGAAAGTCCAGGAATAAATCCATGCACTTATGGTCAATTAATCTATGACAAAGGTGGCAAGAGTATACAATGGAGAAAAGACAGTCTCTTCAATAAGTAGTGCTGAGAAAACTGGACAGCTACCTGTAAAAGAATGAAACTAGAACACTGTCTAACACCATATGCAAAATAAACTCAAAATGGATTAAAGACCTAAATGTAAGACCAGTTACTGTAAATCTCCTAGAGGAAAGTATAGGTACAACACTCTTTGACATAAATTACAGCAATATTTTTTTGAATCCCTCTCCAAATAAATGAAAGTGAAAATAAACAAATGAGACCTAATTAAACGTGTGTTTAACTTTTAATTCAGACTCCTTGATGTTCACCATAGTATTATTCTATGGCACAGAGATCATAGGACTGTTAGTTTTTCCTGGATTTCTAAATGACTAGTTATAACAAAGACATAAGATGTCAGACAGTGTCGTTGATCATGCCTCACCCTTTATCTTGGGTATAAACATTAAGTTGAAAAAAATAAATTAATGATAAATATATAATAAAAATATATTAATTATTTCATAAATTATCTTAATCAGGAACAAAATTTATATACTTCTGATCAAAATGATTGATTGACACATCAAAACGCCTAGTATTTTAAATGCTAATGTTAAGAAGAGAAAATGTCATAACAATTATATACAGTTTTGATTTTCATATTGGGAATAAAGAGTATTTATACCTCCATGAAATATTTTTATGGAAAGTGCATGCAAATGGCAGCTTAGAACCTTCCACATCACCTCATCATTTAGAATCAAATCACAAAAAATTTTTCAAATTAAACTAGCCTATATTTTTAAACTACAAAATATGAATTTTAAATATTAGCTAAAGAAAAAGGGCTTTTTCTATTTTATTACCATGAATTTTAATTTCAGTACACACTTTACTATATATACCTTTGGCTCATACACCAAATCCAAAATACTATTTTTAAAAAGTTACCAACCAATCATGTTTACACTTACATAATTAATTCAAAGAAAATAAAATAATGTTCTCCGCTTTTAAAATGAGAAATATTAAAACTTGTCATATAAGGATTTTACAAATTAATTTTAAAACACAATTTTAAGAAAATATTAATTTAAATAATATTTAAACTTTAAATTACATTTACCAGATGCCATATTAAAATGAAAAAAATTATTTTTTAAATTCCTTACTGTGTTCAAAAATTATATATGACTCTGCAGGAAAAATCTTGGCATGCACACAAAACTGAGAAAAGATAAGTATATATGGAGTATAGTGGTTGAATAAGAATGTTTTTAAGCAAAACACTAACCCTAAATACAACAAAAATATCATCTACTAATCCTTTTATCTTCAAGTGTTATAAAATTCACTGCTTTATATGGTGGGCTAGGTGTCTTTTGTTTGCCCCTCCAGAAGCACACTCCATCCCTCTTCTCACGCTTTCTGCCCTAGGAAGCTGTCCTATGGAGATGACATCCCAACTGCATATTCAGTGATGTTAGGTTCAGCCATGGTGGGAGTGTTTACCCCATGGAAACTCAAATATGTTAAGATTCAGAGGGATTTTTTTCCACCTTCTATCCCAAGGGCCAGTGGTTAAATATTTACCAGCATAAGGTCCTAACTCATACATATGATCAAGGCTATTTACTGCATAAATTTTATCATAAAGTTTAAGCTGAGTATCAGCAATTTAAGTGTGTGTGTGTGTGTGTGTGTGTGTAAAATTAAAAGGGAATCATGGGAATTACCTGTTGATGAGAATTCCTTCCACTCTTCTCTGGGAAGGAAAAAGAAAAAAGTTGGATTGGATAGAGTTTAAGATGAGGCACAATGAAATGGGAGCGTTCCTTAACAAATGAAATAACTTATTGTTATTTTGTAGTATATTAACTCAAGGGAACGATAGGAAAATGTAGACACTGTTAAAGGAAAAGAACATACTTAATCTTTGTAGTATGGAAAATATAACATGGTATTCATGTCATCCATATTACTTCATCAATATTTACTGATTCAAATCCAGTTTCCCCTCCCTTCTGGAACTGAATAGTTAGAGAGTATCAATTACTTGAAGGACTATGTACAGTTATTGAACAGTTGGAAAGGACAAGAAAACAAATATTAATCAGAACTCTTAGTATTAATGCTTACTGTTGAAGAAAACACATTCCTAGAACAAAAATGTAGATGATTTCTTGTTTTACTACATTAACACTGAAGCTTTTTTCAAAAAAATTAATACCCTTTAGCATATAACAGATAAACAGGAACTCCAAGATTTCTTGAAGTTACAATAATGTGCTTATCAAAGAAAGAAATAACTCCAGTTAAATACTTTTCTCCTGGTAGCAAAAGCTGTAGTGAAGATATATCACAAACAGATGGTGCAGAGGATGCGAACCGGCTGGATGATGGGAGGACAATATTGCTAAACCAGAATAAGTTCCTGCTTGTGCCTGAGGATGGAATTGCTCAGAGAAACAGATAAGAAGCCAACAGATTGGGGTTGGAAACACAGAGACAACTGCAATGGATCTTAAAATATTAGAAAAGGTCGAAGATGGAATTGAGTTGTAAAGATATGTCAAAAAGAGGTAGTCAGTCACATTCTTACTGTGATTGTAATGTAATGGCAAGCCCAAGGAACTCTTTAGAGCCATACAACCCTGCAAAGCTTAGATAAATGCACATCTACAAATTCCACCAAACACTCCACACAGTTTCTACAAGCCAGGATTACTTAACATATGGCATGTGGGCATGCAGACCCTTTTATATGTGTAGATCTATACGCAAAAAGGAGGAGGGACGTGGAATTGAAATGTGATAATTGTCCTTTTGTGTTTGTTCTTTTGAGTGTGCCTGTGTGGATTAAGGACTGATGTGGATGAAAAAGGGAGTAAGGAGACAGGAGGCCTGATTCACTCTAATCATCTGCTTGTTGACCACAGTAGTGAAGAATCAGATACTTGTGTGTATTGACCTTTCCCTTAATGAAGTACAAAGCTAGTGAAAGGCAAATAATGCTCAGTTGTGCTCAGGTTTAAGTAACACAGTATCAGTACAGTTTTAGATGGATTAAGTGTGAGAGATATACATTGTTTGCATGATTTAGCATACAATTTAATTTTTTGAACTACAAATGTACAGAATGGAGATTTGAGATTTATTTCACCATGAATTCAACAACTGAATATAACTTAAAACGTAAGTTATATTAATATAACTTAATATAACTTTATATATTTTATTTTTAAAATATTTTGGACTGAAAGCATCAACCAATATGGTTTAATTAAAAAAAGCATAAGGCTATAACTACCTCACTTAGATTATTTATCCTCCCACTGACAACTGTATCTTAAATTATGTTATGATTCTATTCATCAAAATCCCTGATTTAAAAAAAATGTACCTTAGTGGACATCAATATGTTCTATAACCCTTCCGTGCCTATTTGAAAATGAAAAACACTGTTAAGTTCGTATTTGGAGAAATTGGAAGAAGAAAATTTCCAGAGGCAGAGTCTGACAAAATGAATCATGAAAACAATCTGTTTTTAAGTATAAGATAATTTTAAAAGCCTAAAGATTGGTGAGGAGTACCATGCAAAAGTGTTAATTGACTACAGTAAATATTATGTGTAAGGCATGGAGCAGTTGATGGTGGGAGTGTCAGGAACCTTTTGGTAAATAGCATTTTTATTGAAGTATAGCATGCATATAGAAAAGTGTTTGAATTATATTTACAAAGCTTGATGAATTTTTAAAAATTGGAGAAACCCAGCATTTGGATTAAGAACCAGAATACTTCTAGTCCCCAAACAATTTATCTTATGCACTACTCAGTCACGACACCCACTTTTAGGGGTAACCTGGATGCTGAATTCTGACACAGTTGGTTAGTTTTGCCTGAAACATGTTCCTTTTAAAATATCTCTTCACATTCCATCCTTGCCCTCATCTTTGTGCTCATAATCATAACATTTATACAGCACTTACCATATGTCAAGAGACTACATATATTAAGTTATGCAGTCCTTAAAACAACCTTACAAAATAAGTATCATTATTGTTATTTACATTTTAGAGATGAGGAAGTTGAGGCTCAGGGTATTTAAGTAACATGTCTTGTAGTAAAAGTAGTAAGGGACAGAGCTTGGACTTCATCACTCAAACTGAAATGGAGCAGGACCCTAGGTCCTTGTCCCCCCCACCACCATGTCCTCAGCTTGCCTTTTGTCCGTGGAAAAACTTTAGCTAAAAATAAGTTTAATCAGAGAAGTGAGAAAATGTAGAAACAAAGGAAAACAGTCAAAGGAGACCAAATAATAATAGTATAGTCATTAAGCATAGTCAAGGACCTTTAGTTCCTCCTTAAGGGCTATAGATAATATTCTGAGCCATATCCTGTGAGCTGTCTTATAGATACTGAAACCCCCACCAGGTGGAAGAAGTTAACTACATGATGACCAGGCTGTAACCATAACATAAGCTGCCACAATTCCAAGAATTGGCCTCAAAGAAATGGAAACAAACCGACCCTGGAACTGAATATTAACTGTACCTAAAACAATCAAGATGACACTGGTCAGACCACCGATGACCAATTTCAAGATGACTGTCAGAGCTGACTGTATTGTTTCTACATGTAGCCCCTTCCCTCTGTCTATAAAAGCTCTTGTCCCCTGATTGTTGTGGGGGGAGTCGGCCTTTGGACAGGCATCCGCCCTCCCCTCGAGTTGCTAGCCTCCAAAATAAAGCAACCTTTCCTTTCCTACCAACACTTGTCTCTCGAGAACTGGCTTTCGAGTAGTGAGCAGCCTGACCTGGGTTCGGTAAAAAAACTTTAGGACATAATGTCCTAAAGACACCCACTTTGATTTTTATTGATTTACACAAGAGTATTTTTTACTCCTACAAAGCTTTAATTTCTTTGGGAAAAAATATTTCTCAATGCAAGGCACAGAGGCTAAAATATTGATTGTCACAGCATCTGCCTTCATAGATAGATAGATAAATAGAGAGATAGATAGATAGATAGGTAGATAGATAAATTTCACTGCAGAGTTTGTTTGAATATATGAGAGAACACATTGTTGGAGAAAGATTCACATAAGTTTTCTGTTGAGAATCACTGCAGCACCAAGTCACTATTACCGAAGGGAACCTATATATGTTGAGACAGAAAAAGAATGGTTGAGAAAGACTGATCTTACAGGGGAGAATAACACATTAGAGTCACCTTAGGTACAATTCAAACTCTGAATTCTATGACAGGATGTAAAAGAAGTATAATATAGCTCAATGAAGTGAGCAATTAGTTCTGTTGGGATGAGTGTGGGTAGATTGAGGAAGTCTTCAAAAAAACAGAAATTATTTTTTGCTAGTCCTGGAAAAAATAATAGTGTTAAAAGTAGAAAGAGCATCTGAAGCAGAGTATATTAGTACACTCAGGCACATAGGACCACAATTTGGGATACTGCAAGTAGTAGGTGAAGTTTTAAAAAGATGCAGTGGAAAATATAGAAAGATCCATGGTAAGGGTTTGGCCTTTCAGACCATAGATTGCAAACAGGTGACCTTTTTAAACTAAAATTGGGTCATGTCTAAATGCAATATAGCATTCTGAATCAAATCTTGGAATTGAAAAGAGACCCAAGTGAAAAACTGGTGAAACCCAGGTAAAGTCTAGAGTTTAGGTCATAGTAATATACCAATTTTAATCTCTTAGTTTAGACGAATAAACTGTAGTTTTATAAGATGTTAACATTAGGGGGGGAATGAAGGATGAATGAAGGATAAAAGAATTTTCTATACTATTTATGAAACTTTTCTGTAAATCTAAATTTATTCCAAAATTAAAAGTTTATTAAAAACTCAAAAGATATTTAGATGTCAAGGAGAGAGCTTCTCCATTTTGCCCTTTTCACTTCCAACCATTCCTTGGGCACATACTTGCTTGCTGAATGGCCACTTGCAGAGGAAAAGAGCAGAAGAGTTTCCTTGTTGCCTCCTTACTGAGAGGAGGCAATAAGGAAACTTCATGTAGCTGCTGAATCCTAATTAGTTTGTTCCTTTCCACCTTCTCCATCACTCTGCCCCAAAGAGAGTAAGTCTTAAAAAGAGGAATGTGTTTGTCTCAATCAGCTCTAGCTGCTATAACAAAATACCATAGACTGGGTAACTCAAACAACAGATATTTATTTCTCACAGTTCTAAAGACTGGAAGTTCAAGATTGAGATGCCGGAAGGATTGGTATCTGTTGAGGGTCTCTCCTTGGCTTGCATCCTCCTATGACCTATCCTCAGTGTGTGGGTAGAGAGAGAGCAAACTCTCTGGTCTCTTTTTTAAAAAGGCATTAATCTCATCATGAGGACCTCATTCCTCATTACCTTAGCTGAACCTAATTACCTCCCAAAGGCCCCACCTCCACATACTATCAAATTGGAGGTTAGGGCTTCAATATACGAATTTGGGAGGAACACAATTCAGTCCATAACAGTGTTAGAGGGAAGCTTACTTGGCAAATGGAAATGGATTACCAGATGGTAAGGAGCAGTCCCATCTACTCCAAACTTGCAAAACAAGCAATAGCTGATACCTAAGTATTCTCTCCTCCTGTCAAGTGTCCAGGTTGGGAAACATGAACACACAGGGAAAAATAAAAAGATGTTTGAGGAGTACAACCAAAAGAAACAGAATTAATGAACTAGAAAAAATATAAACATAATCATATTTTATATTGAATAACTCTATAATTGGTGAAGTGAATAAGATGCAGGTGAGCTAATCTCAAGCACACACCCATGCCAGTCTATTGCAAAATTGTCTAGATTCATGTATACACAAAAAGACCTAAGGGGACAGTTAGGTTTCTACAAAGCCTGATGTGACGCTCTCTGTCAGATATTATCTTCCATAACTATATATCTCCCCAGCGGAGATTTTTGAGGTTTTCAAGCTCAAATATTCGAGTTGCAAATTACTCCGTGAAGTGTCCTGACTATACTCAACTCACTTTGAAATACTTAGATAAGTAAATACTATTAGTATATCCAAGCATTGCTTATTTCTAATGCTTCTATCAATGTGAACCTACCAATAACATTTGTTAATACAGTGACCATAGAGATAAAAGATTTAACTGCAATTGATAAGTTGCAACAGATATATAGAAGTTTACTTATAATAAATACAAAATCGCTTCTCTTCAGGCAAACATGGAACATTCATAAAAATCAAACTAAGCCACAAAGGAGTCCTTAATATCCAAAAATAATCATCTTACATCCTATGTTCTTTAAAGACAATGTAGTAGTATATTAAACTGAGAAAAAACTAAAAACGTCTTTCTGCTTGGAAACTAAAAATATATACCATTATATAAAAGCATAAGGCAAGGTAACAAACACTTAAAATAAAAGCAAGAAACAAACAAAATAAACCAAAAGGAACATGTCAAAATAAATATAGAGAAGAAAACAGTGAAATCAAGAACAGTAACCACACAAGAAAAAACAAACAAGTAAGAAAATTGGAAGATAGTGTTTGAAAATGTTAATAAGATTTTGAATTTTTGGCAAAGCTGATCAAGCAAAGAATAAAATAAAGCAAAAAGAAAAATCAGAATGGAAGAATGGATATTACTTCAGAGAGAATAATTATCAAAAAGCTAAAAGATATCATGAATAACTGCATAATACTATAGTATATTTGGAAACCTATATCAAATGGATAACTTTCTGGGAAAATATATAATTTCAATATTGGAATAAGATTTTAAAAAAACTGAATAGATCAGGGACTATGGATTTCACAATTCCAGAGCATAAAAGAAATAGTAATAATAATAGCCAATATTTGTGTAACATTTACATATGCCAAGCATTGTTTCAAGCCCTTTATGTATGTTATTATATTTCTTCCCAACAATTCTAAGCATTAGACATTACAATTGTTTCCATTTTACAGATAGGAAATTGGAGACACTAATTTGTAAGTAAGGTGCCCAAGATCATGTAGCCAACATTAGGCAAAAACGTGATTTTATGGCTTGATGTTATTTCAGAGTCATCTTTGCAAATAGTCTATAATCCTAAATTGAAATACCTTATATTATCAATTCTAAAATTCTAAATTCTAAATTTTCACATTTTAATATCTCCAAAATCAGGATGCATCTTTCACTGAGACACTTCCAATTGGCCAGGCACATTTTTTTTTTTTAATACATCACAGATTTAGGTGTTATTCTTAGTGTCATTAAATAGAAAAAGATTGCAGCTATCAACATTTCAGTCAACAAATCATTTGAGGGAGAAATATGAGTCCTGACTGTTTATTGAAAACTTTTTGTTGAGACTGTCTAATAAACTCATAAATTGTTAGCCTCAGAATTTGCAGAATGGACATCAGTGTCTTGGAAGAAATCATAGAGGTGAGAATGCTACATCAACAATGTGTTTGTTAGGAAAAAGGCCAATGCTGTTTTTGAAAAAATGGGCATTGATGACTCAGTCAAAGCTAAATTATATGTATCCCTAAATAAATTTAAAAGAATATTTTCAAAAGATGTAAAATAAAATATTAAGGGATAAGAAATTCATTGTATCATGGCTTACTTAACAGTGTTTTTATTTTTACTTTTGCAGTAATATATAAATTAATCATACATTTTACAATTGTTGGTATCTAGGGTATAATGAAATGTGGTAATATGCGAAGACTTCAATCCACATGGCAGAGACTTCAACCAAATATCTATTACCCTTTCCTTTAATAGTTGGACTACTCTTCTTTGCTCTGCCCCTCTCTGCTTACTCCAATTTTAATCTGGGTATGCTTAAACTAACTAAAAAATATAGTTCCTAGCATCCCTTGAAGTTAGATGAGCCCATGTGACTGCATTCAGGCTAATGTTTATAGTGAAAGTGATAGTGCAACTTCTAGATTGTTCACTTAAGGGAAAGGGTCATCTCTCTAATTTCTTTTCTCCCTTCCATGTTGACTGGAATGTGGCAGCTGCTCAAGCAACCATTTGAGACTGATGTGGAAGCTACATTTTGAGATTGTGGAACCACAGATAGAAGGAGTGATTAATGTGGAAAATAAGTACTAAAGAATGCCCAACTGAAGATTTCTGAGTTTTTTTTTTTTTTTTAACATCTTTATTGGAGTATAATTGCTTTACAATGGTGTGTTAGTTTCTGCTTTATAACAAAGTGAATCAGTTATACATATACATATGTTCCCATATCTCTTCCCTCTTGCATCTCCCTCCCTCCCACCTTCCCTATCCCACCCCTCTAGGTGGTCACAAAGCACCGAGTTGATCTCCCTGTGCTATGCGACTGCTTCTCACTAGCTATCTATTTTACATTTGGTAGTGTATATATGTCCACGACACTCTCTCACCCTGTCACATCTTACCCTTCCCCCTCCCCATATCCCCAAGTCCATTCTCTAGTAGGTCTGTGTCTTTATTCCCATCTTGCCACTAGGTTCTTCATGACCTTATTTTTTTTTTTTTCCTTAGAGTCCATATATATGTATTAGCATATTGTATATGATTTTCTCTTTCCAACTTACTTCACTCTGTATGACAGACGCTAACTCCATCCACCTCACTACAAATACCTCCATTTCGTTTCTTTTTATGGCTGAGTAATATTCCATTGTATATATGTCCCACATCTTCTTTATCCATTCATTCGATGATGGACACTTAGGTTGCTTCCATGTCCTGGCTATTGTAAATAGAGCTGCAATGAACATTTTGGTACATGACTCTTTTTGAATTATGGTTTTCTCAGGGTATATACCCAGTAGTGGGATTGCTGGGTCATATGGTAGTTCTATTTTTAGTTTTTTAAGGAATCTCCATACTGTTCTACATAGTGGCTGTATCAATTTACATTCCCACCAACAATGCAAGAGGGTTCCCTTTTCTCTACTCCCTCTCCAGCATTTATTGCTTCTAGATTTTTTGATGATGGCCATTCTGACTGGTGTGAGATGATATCTCATTGTAATTTTGATTTGTATTTCTCTAATGAACAATGATGTTGAGCATTCTTTCATGTGTCTGTTGGCAATCAGTATATCTTCTTTGGAGAAATGTCTATTTAGGTCTTCTGCCCATTTTTGGATTGGGTTGTTCGTTTTTTTGTTATTGAGCTGCTTGTAAATCTTGGAGATCAATCCTTTGTCAGTTGCTTCATTTGCAAATATTTTCTCCCATTCTGAAGGCTGTCTTTTTGTTTTCTTTATGGTTTCCTTTGTTGTGCAAAAGCTTTTAAGTTTCATTAGGTCCGATTTGTTTATTTGTGTTTTTATTTCCATTTCTCTAGGAGTTGGGTCAAAAAGGATCTTGCTGTGATTTATGTCATAGAGTGTTCTACCTATGTTTTCCTCTAAGAGTTTTATAGTGTCTGGCCTTACATTTAGGTCTTGAATCCATTTTGAGTTTATTTTTGTGTATGGTGTTAGGGAGTGTTCTAATTTCATACTTTTACAAGTACCTGTCCAGTTTTCCCAGCACCACTTATTGAAGAGGCTGTCTTTTCTCCACTGTATATTCTTGTCTCCTTTATCAAAGATAAGGTGACCATGTGTACGTGGGTTTATCTCTGGGTTTTCTATCCTGTTCCATTGATCTATGTTTCTGTTTTTGTGCCAGTACCATACTGTCTTGATTACTGTAGCTTTGTAATATAGTCTGAAGTCAGGGGGATTGATTCCTCCAGCTCCATTTTTCGTTCTCAAGATTGCTTTGGCTATTCGGGGTCTTATGTGTTTCCATACAAATTGTGAAATATTTTGTTCTAGTTCTGTGAAAAATGCCAGTGGTAGTTTGATAGGGATTGCATTGAATCTGTAGATTGCTTTGGGTAGTAGAGTCATTTTCACAATGTTGATTCTTCCAATCCAAGAACATGGTATATCTCTCCATCTATTTGTATCATCTTTAATTTCTTTCATCAGTGTCTTATAATTTTCTGCATACAGGTCTTTTGTCTCCTTAGGTAGGTTTATTCCTAGATATTTTATTCTTTTTGTTGCAATGGTAAACAGGAGTGTTTTCTTAATTTCACTTTCAGATTTTTCATCATTAGTGTATAGGAATGCAAGAGACTTCTGTGAATTAATTTTGTATCCTGCTACTTTACCTAATTCATTGATTAGCCCTAGTAGTTTTCTGGTAGCATCTTTAGGATTCTCTATGTATAGTATCATGTCATCTACAAACAGTGACAGCTTTACTTCTTCTTTTCCGATTTGGATTCCTTTTATTTCTTTTTCTTCTCTGATTACTGTGGCTAACACTTCCAAAACTATGTTGAATAATAGTGGTGAGAGTGGGCAACCTTGTCTTGTTCCTGATCTTAGTGGAAATGGTTACAGTTTTTCACCATTGAGGACAATGTTGGCTGTGGGTTTGTCATATAAGGCCTTTATATATGTTGAGGAAAGTTCCCTCTATGCCTACTTTCTGCAGGGCTTTTATCATAAATTGGTGTTGAATTTTGTCAAACGCTTTCTCTGTATCTATTGAGATGATCATATGGTTTTTCTCCTTCAATTTGTTAATATGATGCATCACGTTGATTGATTTGCGTATATTGAAGAATCCTTGCATTCCTGGAATAAACCCCACTTGATTATGGTGTATGATCCTTTTAATGTGCTGTTGGATTCTCTTTGCTGGTATTTTGTTGAGGATTTTTGCATCTATGTTCATCAGTGAAATTGGCCTGTAGTTTCCTTTCTTTGTGACACCTTTGTCTGGTTTTAGTATCAGGGTGATGGTGACCTCGTAGAATGTGTTGGGGAGTGTTCCTCCTTCTGCAATATTTTGGAAGAGTTTGAGAAGGATAGGTGTTATCTCTTCTCTAAATGTTTGATAGAATTCGCCTGTGAAGCCATCTGGCCCTGGGCTTTTGTTTGTTGGTAGATTTTTAATCACAGTCTCAATTTCAGTGCTTGTGATTGTTCTGTTCATATTTTCTATTCCTTCCTGGTTCAGTATCAGCATGTTGTGCATTTGTAAGAATCTGTCCATTTCTTCCAGGTTGTCCATTTTATTGGCATAGAGTTGCTTGTAGTAATCTCTCATGATCGTTTGTATTTCTGCAGTGTCAGTGGTTACTTCTCCTTTTTCATTTCTAATTCTATTGATTTGAGTCATTTCCCTTTTTTTCTTGATGAGTCTGGCTAATGGTTTATCAATTTTGTTTATCTTCTCAAATAACCAGCTTTTAGTTTTATTGATCTTTGCTATTGTCTCCTTCATTTCTTTTTCATTTATTTCTGATTTGATCATTATGATTTCTTTCCTTTTGCTAGCTTTGGGGTTTTTTTGTTCTTCTTTCTTTAATTGCTTTAGGTGCAAGGTTAGGTTGTTTATTCGAGATGTTTCCTGTTTCTTGAGGTAGGCTTGTATTGCTATAAACTTCCCTCTTAGCACTGCTTTTGCTGCATACCATAGGTTTTGGGTCGTCGTGTCTCCATTGTCATGTGTTTCTAGGTATTTTTTGATTTCCCCTTTGATTTCTTCAGTGATGACTTCGTTATTAAGTAGTGTATTGTGTAGCCTCCATGTGTTTGTATTTTTTACAGATCTTTTCCAGTAATTGATATCTAGTCTCATAGTGTTGTGGTTGGAAAAGATACTTGATACGATTTCAATTTTCTTAAATTTACCAAGGCTTGATTTGTGACCCAAGATATGATCTATCCTGGAGAATGTTCCATGAGCACTTGAGAAAAATGTGTATTCTGTTGTTTTTGGGTGGAATGTCCTATAAATATCAATTAAGTCCATCTTGTTTAATGCATCAATTAAAGCTTGTGTTTCCTTATTTAATTTCAATTTGGATGATCTGTCCATTGGTGAAAGTAGGGTGTTAAAGTCCCCTCCTTTGATTGTGTTACTGTCGATTTCCCCTTTTATGGCTGTTAGTATTTGCCTTATGTATTGAGGTGCTCCTTTGTTGGGTGTATAAATATTTACAATTGTTATACCTTCTTCTTGGATCGATCCCTTGATCATTATGTAGTGTCCTTCTTTGTCTCTTGTAATAGTCTTTATTTTAAAGTCTATTTTGTCTGATATGAGAATTGCTACTCCAGCTTTCTTTTGATTTCCATTTGCATGGAAAATCTTTTTCCATCCCCTCACTTTCAGTCTGTATGTGTCCCTAGGTCTGAAGTGGGTCTCCTGTAGACAGCATATATATGGGTCTTGTTTTTGTTCCCATGCAGCCAGTCTGTGTCTTTTGGTGGGAGCATTTAATCCATTTACACTTAAGGTAATTATCGATATGTATGTTCCTATTCCCATTTTCTTAAATGTTTTGGGTTTGTTATTATAGGTGTTTTCCTTCTCTTGTGTTTCTTGCTTAGAGAAGTTCCTTTAGCATTTGTTGTAAAGCTGGTTTGGTGGTGCTGAACTCTCTCAGCTTTTGCTTGTCTGTAAAGGTTTTAATTTCTCCATCAAATCTGAATGAGATCCTTGTGGGGTAGAGTAACCTTGGTTGTAGGTTTTTCTCCTTCATCACTTTAAGTATATCCTGCCACTCCCTTCTGGCTTGCAGAATTTCTGCTGAAAGATCAGCTGTTAACCTTATGGGGATTCCCTTGTGTGTTATTTGTTGTTTTTCCTTTGCTGCTTTTAATATGTCTTTATATTTAATTTTTGATAGTTTGATTAATATGTGTCTTGGCGTGTTTATCCTGTTTGGGACTCTCTGTGCTTCTAGGACTTGATTAACTATTTCCTTTCCCATATTAGGGAGGTTTTCAACTATAATCTCTTCAAATATTTTCTCAGTCCCTTTCTTTTTCTCTTCTTCTTCTGGGACCCCTATAATTCGAATGTTGGTGTGTTTAATGTTGTCCCAGAGGTCTCTGAGACTGTCCTCAGTTCTTTTCATTCTTTTTTCTTTATTCTGCTCTGCAGTAGTTATTTCCACTATTTTATCTTCCAGGTCACTTATCCGTTCATCTGCCTCAGTTATTCTGCTATTGATCCCATCTAGAGTATTTTTCATTTCATGTATTGTATTTTTCATCGTTGTTGGGTTCCTCCTTATTTCTTCTACGTCCTTGTTAAATGTTTCTTGCATTTTGTCTATTCTGTTTCCAAGATTTTGGATCATCCTTACTATCATTATTCTGAATTCTTTTTCAGGTAGACTACCTATTTCCTCTTCATTTGTTAAGTCTGGTGTGTTTTGTCCCTGCTCCTTCATCTGCTGTGTGTTTTTCTGTCTTCTCATTTTGCTTATCTTACTGTGTTTGGGGTCTCCTTTTCACAGGCTGCTGGTTCATTGTTCGCATTGTTTTTGGTATCTGTCTCCAGTGGCTAAGGTTGGTTCAGTGGGTTGTGTAGGCTTTCTGGTGGAGGGGAATAGTGCCTGTGTTCTGGTGGATGATGCTGGATCTTGTCTTTCTGGTGGGCACGTCCACGTCTGGTGGTGTGTTTTGGGGTGTCTGTGGCCTTATTATGATTTTAGGCAGCCTCTCTGCTAATGGTTGGGGCTGTGTTCCTGTCTTGCTAGTTGTTTGGCATAGCATATCCAGCACTGTAGCTTGCTGGTCATTGAGTGAAGCTGGGTCTTGATGTTGAGATGGAGATCTCTGAGAGATTTTTGCCCTTTGGTATTATATGGAGCTGGGAGGTCTCTTGTGGACCAGTGTCCTGAAGTTGGCTCTCCCACCTCAGAGGCACAGCCCTGATGCCTGGCTGGAGCACCAAGAGCCTTTCATCCACATGGCTCAGAATAAAAGTGAGAAAAAATAGAAAGAGAGAAAGAAAGAGGATAAAATAAAATAAAATAAAATAAAATAAAGCTATTATAATAAAAAATATGAAGAAAATTATTAAGAAAAAATTTATTAAGAAAAAATTTTTTTTTTAATTTTTTAAAGTAAATTTATTAATGTTTTATTAAAAAATATGAAAAAATTATTAAGAAAAAAATTTGTTAAGAAAAAAATTTAATTTTTTAGAAATAAAAAATAAAAAACTTATTAAGAATAAAAATTTTTTTTAGTTTTTTAAAATAAAAAATAATGGAAAAATTATTAAGAGAAAATTTATTAAGAAAAAGATATTTTTTAAGTAAAAAACAAAACAAAACGGACGGACCGAACCCTAGGAGAAATAGTGAAAGCAAAGCCATACAGACAAAATCTCACCCTGAATCATACACATATACACTCACTAAAAAAGGAAAAGGGGAAAAATTAATATATCTTGCTCCCAAAGTCCACCTCCTGAATTTGGGATGATTTGTTGTCTATTCAGGTATTTAACAGATGCAGCTACATTAAGTTCTTTGTGGAACTTTAATCCACTGCTTCTGAAGCTGCTGGGAGATATTTCACTTTCTCCTCTTTGTTCGTACAGCTCCCAGGGTTCAGCTTTGGATTTGGACCTGCCTCTGCATGTAGGTCACCTGAGGGCATCTGTTCTTCGCTCACACAGGACGGGGTTAAAGGAGCAGCTGATTCGGGGACTGTGGCTCACTCAGGCCAGGGGGAGGGAGGGTTACGGATGCGGGACGAGCCTGCGGCGGCAGAGGCCGGCGTGACTTTGCCCCAGCCTGAGGTGTGCCATGCGTTCTCCTGGGGAAGTTGTCCCTGGATCACGGGAGCCTGGCAGTGGCAGGCTGCACAGGCTCGCGGGAGGGGCGGTGTGGATAATGACCTGTGCTCACACACAGCCTTCTTGGTGGTGGCAGCAGCAGCCTTATTGTCTCATGCCCATCTCTGGGGTCCGCGCTGATAGCCTCGGCTCGCTCCCATCTCTGGAGCTCGTTTAGGTGGCGCTCTGAATCCCCTCTCCTTGCGCACCGTGAAACAGAGGCAAGAAAATGTCTCTTGCCTCTTCGGCAGCTGCAGACTTTTTCCCAGACTCCCTCCCGGCTAGCTGTGGTGCACTAACCCCTTCAGTCTGTGTTCACGCCGCCAACCCCAGTCCTCTCCCTGCGATCCAACCGAAGCCCGAGCTTCAGCTCCCAGCCCCGCCCGCCCCGGCGGGTGAGCAGACAAGCTTCTCGGGCTGGTGAGTGCTGTTCAGCACTGATCCTCTGTGCGGGAATCTCTCCGCTTTGCCCTCTGCACCTCTGTGGCTGCGCTCTCCTCCGTGGCCCCGAAGCTTCCCCCCCTCCGCCACCCACAGTCTCTGCCCGTGTAGGGGCTTCCTAGTGTGTGGAAACCTTTCCTCCTTCACAGCTCCCTCCCACTGGTGCAGGTCCTGTCCCTATTCTTTTGTCTCTGTTATTTCTTTTTTCTTTTGCCCTATCCAAGTACGTGGGGAGTTTCTTGCCTTTTGGGAGGTCTGACGTCTTCTGCCAGCGTTCAGTGGGTGTTCTGTACGAGCAGTTCCACGGGTAGATGTATTTCTAATGTATCTGTGGGAAGGAAGGTGATCTCCGCGTCTTATTCTTCTGCCATCTTCTCCTCTCTTCCTGAGTTTTTGAATGGAGAAAAAGTGAAGACTTGTACTTTTTCCTAGAAAGCTAGATTTTATCTAGAGTTTATTTGTTAATTAGTATTGATGCTTTATGAAATTATTATCAAAAGCATAAGAAACCAATAAATATATTTTCAAAGGAAAGATATTTTCTAAAAAACAAAATTCTTTACTTTTGTTAACACAGAAAACAGACTAAGGTTGCAATCATAACCACTAAATTTTTATTCTAATAAAAACACAACAGCTTACCTTTATATCTTCCCCAGATTGAATTATGAAAACTAAAAATCTGATGCCTTGTGATGCATTTTTTTTGAGATATGGGAGGAAGAATCCCTTTAAAATGAAACATTTTTTCTCAACGTTGTAAATTATAGGTGTAATTATTATTAAATTTGGCAAACTTGTGTATGGTGTGTATGTAGGTGCGTGGGTGTGTGCACAAACATGCATGTGGGTGAGTGTAAGAGATAGCTATAATTTTATAATAGTTTTAAAAATAGAACCTTTTTATATCCCCCTCCACCAAAGAAAGTGTGTTGTTTTATAACATATCTTTAGGAAATGAGGTATAAGATTTTAGTAAAGAGATTATCTTGACAAAATTAGAGTTGGGTCACTTTCACTTTCCCACTTGGAATGTTATAAATTCTCAAGAGAGATGGCCTTTTCATTTGGTGCCAGTTATTGGCTAATATGAGAAATTAGTGGATGAAGAATTACATAAAAATACATAAGTTTAATAAGCAAAACTCTGCCAAACCATTATGAATGGTTTGCCAGTGAATTACCTTGTCCCTTAAATTAATTATTGCAAAAAAGGAACTCATTTTTATTTGTCTCTGCATATTTTAGAGCAGAAATGGTAACAGCTTTATATAAAAGTATAACTATTTCTATAAATATAACTGTTTTTAGGGATCATATTACTATTAGCTATTTTAATAATATTTGTCATGTTGCCTGCATTGTGCTAGGACTGGTGATAGGGACTTTGCATACACTTATGTTAATCTTTTTATCTAACAATGAGTGAGGTATTATAATCCCTTTTTCAAAAAGATAAAACTGAGGTACATAGAAATTAACTTGCCCAGGGTCATTCCAATAGTAAATGATAGAGATAGGATTAAAAATCCAGTCTGTTTGATTCCAAATCAAATCTTTTCCTAGAAGAAAAAGACATCACAGATTCATGTTTTGACCGAAAGGCAAATATAGAAGATATGAGGAATTGTAGTGTATTTAAAATGATAAAGGGTATTCTAGATTGAGTAAAATACTTGAGGATTATTTAGCCAATATACAAAACATATACATAGAAGAATATTCATTTAATGCTGCCTAAATATTATCTCAGTCTAACTTTTTTATACATTTAACTATACATATTATGTTTTCTGGCTATCTGAAGACAATCACTCACATATAGGCAGATAGGGTTTATACTTGTTTTATTAATTGTCTTTCCTCTTTTGGACTTTAGGTATAAGCTACCTAAATGTTTTTATTATGTGTTTATACAGACACACTTGTAGATATTAAAATAACAGGTGATGCTATTCATTTTCTAGAATTTTATCAAAAGAAAGTACCTTATGTAAGAAATGGTAATTGACATTAGTATGGACTTAGTTTTATTGAAAAAAGAAATTTCTTCAAAGATAGTTCAAACTATCTGGGAATAGAGGACATAGCTGAAAGCTAATACAGCCCATTTAAAGTAATTTGACTTTCACTGAGTACATTCAAATGACTTTTAAGATTATAAAACCTGCCTTGTTTTGCCAAGGACAAATGAATGGCCTGCTATTCAGCCAACTGTGTTGTTTCATATAAGAATTAACATCCCTCCTCCTAAATCATTAGCTTATAAAATTAAAGACAGTTTTTTGGCAGAAATTAACTGAGGCTCCAGGTGATGTCTCTCTGCATTTTTATTGACACTATAATTAAAACTACTGCTAGTAATCAGAACACTACATTAAAAAATAAATGTCATAGTTAGGTAACTATCTAGAGTTTAAAAGGTCTATGCTTTTCTGCTTATAATAACAGGTAGAAAAATTTTATCAAGGAATTCTTATATTCATTGATGATTTTTCAAATATTAATGGCTCTTGCTATCCATAATTCTTCAGGAAAAATAGTTAGTCTTCTCATACTATATTAACATTTTATATTTGTGATTTATATCAAGATAACAAAAAAAAAATCCTCTCTTCCATCAGTTTTTTAATAGACTTTATTTTTAGAGCATTTTTACATTCACAGAAAAAAGTACTAGAGAGTTCCTATATGTTTCCAGGACCTCATATGCACAACCCCCACAGCTGACCATCAAGATCCTCCACCATAGTGGTGCATTTGTTACAGCTGATGAACATACTTTGACATACCATTATCACCCAAAGTCCATAGTTCATATTAGGAGTCCTCTTTGGTGCTGTACATTCTATGGGTTTTAACAAATGTTTAATGACATATACCCACCATTATAGTATCATATGGAATAGTTACACTGACCTAAAAATCCTCTGTGCTCTGCCTATCCATTCCGCTCTCACAGTTAACTTCTGGAAATCATTGATCTTTTACTACCTCCATAGTTTTGTCTTTTCCAAAATGTCATATAGTTGAATCATATAGTATATAGTCTTTTAAGATTGGTTTCTTTGACTTAGTAATATGAATTTAAGATTCTTCCACGTCTTTTCATGGCTTGACAGCTCATGTCTTTTTATCACTGAATAATATAACGTTGTCCAGATATATTACATTCACCCACTGAAGGGCAGCTTGGTTGCTTCCAAATTTTGGCAATTATGAATTAAGCTTATTTAAACACCTGTGTGCAGATTTCTGTGTGGAAATAAATTTTCAGCTCACTTGGGTGAATACCAAAGAGTGTGATAGTTGAATCATTAAGTTAAGAGAATGTTTATTTTGTAAGAAACTGCTCAACTCCCATCCAAAGTGGCTATACCACCTTGCATTCTCACAAACAGTAAATGAAAGTTCCTGTCGCTCCATATCCTTGCCAACATTTGGTGTTATCATTGTTTTGGCTTTTGGCCATTTTAAAAGGTGTGCAGGGGTATCTTGGTTTGGTTTTTGAAGTCTCAATTCCTTTTTCAAATATTTCTACATTCAAAGTTTATCTTTTCTAATGATAGAGGCTGCAAGTAAAATGTTGTCAATTGTTATCAAAATTTTAAGACAAGATAAAGAACCTGGTGTTAAATTGTCTCAAGTTTTCAGAGTACAGATAACTCCCTTCCAGTAAAACATCATGGTTAAAAACAAAGCCAATGAAACCATAATGCCTAAGTGCGAAAAGCACATGCACCAGGTGCAGTCATGTAATTTTGGACAATCAAACCCTCTAAGCCTCAGTTTTGTTATCTGCAAAACAAAAATAATATAGTGCTGACATCATAGAGTTATGGATATAATTAAATGAGTTAATATAGGTAAAGTATTTAGAATTGTGCCACAAATAGTGTGCATTTATTAAATATTAGATATTGTTTTTATTGTTGTGTATATTACAAAGCATAGAACTACTCAGAGAGTTGTTGAACTTATACTGTTAAATAATCAATTCTAATACTAAACCCGATAACAAAACAAAATAAGACTATAGTACAAAATTCACAAGTAAATAGATTCCTTAGATAGATAATGAAGGAAATAATAATTACTATTACATTGATTAAATTAATATTAATTAATAGATAATTCAAGAATATTACAAAAGTCCTCCACTTCCATAGAGTAGCTTTTTACCTTAAACTCAAAGATAACTAAATATTAGACAAGTTAAAATGACAAAAAGTTTACAATTTGTATGGAAACACAAAAGGCCCCAAATAGCCAAAGCAATCTTGAGAAAAAAAAAAATGGAGCTGGAAGAATCAGGCTCCCTGACATAAGACTACACTACAAAATCTACAATAATCAAGACAGTTTGGTACTGGTACAAGAACAGAAGTATAGATCAATGAAACAAGATAGAAAGTCCAGAGATAAACCCATGCACCTATGGTCAACTAATCTATGACAAAGGAGGCAAGAATATACAATGGAGAAAAGACAGTCTCCTCAATAAATGGTGTTGGGAGAACTGGACAGCTACATGTAAAAGAATGAAATTAGAACACTCCCTAACACCATACACAAAAATCAACTCAAAATTGTTTAAAGACCTAAATGTAAGACTGGATACTATAAAACTCTTAGAAGAAAACATAAGTAGAACACTCTCTAACATAAGTTGCAGCAAGATATTTTTTGATCCATCCCCCAGAGTAATGAAAATAAAAGCAAAAATAAATAAATGGGACCAAATTAAACTTAAAGGCTTTTGCACAGCAAAGGAAACTATAAACAAAATGAAAAGACAACCCACGGAATGGGAGGAAATATTTGCAAACTAAACAACCGACAAGGGATTAATGTCCAAAACATAAAAACAGCTCATGCAGCTCAACCAAAAAACAAACAACCCAATCAAAAAATGGGCAGAAGATTTAAGTAGACATTTGTCCATAGAAGACATACAGATGGCTAAAAAGCACATGAAAAGATGCTCAACATCACTAATTATTAGAGAAATGCAAATCAAAACTACAATGAGGTATCACCTCACACTGATCAGAATGGTCATCATCAAAATCTACAAACAATGAATGCTGGAGAGGGTGTGGAGAAGAGAGAACCCTCCTACACTGTTGGTGGGAATGAAAATTGGTACAACCACTATGGAGAACTGTATGGAGGTTCCTTAAAAAACTAAATAGAGAATTACCATATGACTAGGTCCCATTTGTTTATTTTTGTATTTATTTTCATTACTCTAGGAGGTGGGTCAAAAAAGATCTTTCTTTGATTCATGTCAAACTAACACAACATTGTAAAGCAACTATCACCCAATTAAAAAAAAAAGTTATCATATGATCCAGCAATCCCACTCCTGAGCATGTATCTGGAGAAAACGCTAATTCAAAAAGATACTTGCACCCTAATGTTCATTGCAGCACTATTTACAATAGCCAAGACATGGAAGCAACCTAAATGTCCATCTACAGATGAATGGATAAAGAAGATATAGTACATATATAGAATGGAATATTACCCAACCATAAAAAAGAACAAAATAATGCCATTTGCAGCAACATGGATGGACCTAGAGATTGTCATACTGAGTGAAGTCAGTCAGACAGAGAAAGACAACTATATGATATTGTTTATATGTGGAATCAAAAAATGTTACAAATGAACTTATTTAAAAAACAGAAAGAGTCGCAGATGTAGAAAACAAATTTCTGGTTACCAGAGAGGAAAGGGGGGAATAAATTGGGAGATTGGGATTGACATATTCACACTACTATATGTAAAACAGATAACTAATAAGGGCCTACTGTATTACACAGGGAACTCTATACTCAATACTCTGTAATGACATAAATGGGAAAATAATCTAAAAAAGAGTGGATATATGTATATATGTATAACTGATTCACTTTGCTGTACACTTGAAACTAACACAAATCAACTATACTCCAATAAAAAATTTAAAAATAGAAATGTTAAACAGATATGTCATTTTATCATCACATTATTAGATCTAGAAAAAAATTTTAACTTAATTTAAAAAATTTAAAAATACTCTAGGGCACTCACTTAAGAAAAATACTTATTTAAAAAATTTTCCTGTAAGATATTTGTGAGATTTTTAAGCTGTGAAAAATAAGGTTTAAAGAGCTATATTCAAAATTTCTAAGTGAAGAATTTCCCCAAAGAGACAGGGATCTGATGGACTTCAATCCACAGATTGGGTAACCCATATGTGAGCAGGGATGAATCAGAAATAAACTGGTTCTTAACAAAACTGTAATCCAATCCCAACAAAGCTAAATGTCTGATTGGATAGAGACAGTCAGCCCTTCATTCATTCTACCAATCTTCACATAAAAGATATCCTTAGGAACCTATATGACTCTTTTATGGACAATTTCTGACGTACATCAAAAATGACTAGACGTGAAAAAGCAGATCCATTCAACCAATAGTTAGGAGGAAAAATATATATATAAGCAGAACAAGTAATCCAGAGATTGGAGTTAGCAGGGTAGGATTTTAAAATAATGTAATTAATATGTTAAAGAGAATATAGGAAAAGATAGAAAAAATAGGTATAAAAATATGGAGACTTTCAGAAGAGAACTAAAATCTATAGTAATAAAGGAAATGGGAATTCTAGACATGAAAAATACAATGATTGATTAAGAAATTATTAGATGAGTTTTATAGCAGACTGTAGGATTCATGAATTAAAAGACAGATCAATTGAAAATTTCCATACTATAACACAGAGAGAACAAAATATGGAAACAAACAAGCAGATCATAGGAGACATGTGAGAAACAGTCAAAAGATCTAAAACACATCATACTAATTAACAAAATAGAACCAATAGATGAGCTATATCTATATCTATGTCTTTGTCTATATATCTCTCTATATATGTATATTACATATTACCTATTATTTTTATTGTTGAATATAATTTATTACAAAGCATAGAACTACTCAGAGAGTTGTTGAAGTTGTATTGTTGAATTGTCATAATTCTAATACTAAACCGATAAAGAAACGAAGTAAGACTACAGAAGAAAATTTACAAGTAAATAGATTACTTGGATAGATGATTCAGGATATATATGCAGGAGAAGAATATCTGAGCTCAAGCAGAGAGAAAAGATTACTCTGTCTTCTGCCTTCTTGTCTATTTAGTACCTCAACATAATGGGTGAGGGAAATCTTCTTTACTCAGTCTACCAATTCAAACGCTAATCTCTTCAAGAGACGTCCTCAATACACACTCAAAAATAATGTTTACTATATATCTGGACATCTTTTAGTCCTGTCAAGTTGACACATAAAGTTAACAATCACGCACATGTAACTGGAATCTCAGAAGGGGAGGGGAGAGAGAAAATGGGGCAGAAAAATATTTGAAGAGATAAAGATTGAGAATTGTTCCTAAACTAATGAAAGTCTTCAACCCACAGATTCAAGAAATTCAGCACTCCATAAGAAAAAAACAAACAAACAAAAAAAAAAAACAAAGAAAACCACATATAGGAACATCATAGTCAAGCTGCTGTAAACAAAGACAAAGAAAAAATTCTGTAAAGCAGCAGGGGGAGAAAAAGCCATTTTATTCTCAAAGCAACAAAAATAATGGTGGCTGACCTTTCAATATAAACTACAAAGCCAAAACAATGAAAGTACATCTCTAAAGTTCTAGAATAAAAATTTTCTGCATAAAATTCTATACCCACTAAAAATATCTTTCACATATACAGACAAAATAAAAACACTTTCAGACAAAGAAAAGCTGAGATACTAGCACTACAATGAATTTTAAGGAAGTTCTTCAGGCAGAAGGAAAATTATCCCTGCTGGAAAGATAGAATTGAATGAAGGAAAAAAGAGCAAGAGAAATGTTAAATGTATAGATGATAGTAAAGAATATTGGCTGTTAAAAACTTGTAGGATTTATGACATGTATAGAAGAAAGTTTATGACACATGAATAGTGAAAAAGGTGAGATGGAGTTAGTTGAGTTAAACTATTATAAGGTTTTTGCATTTCTTAAGAAAGGGAAAAGACATTGCTTTAGGTAGGCACCAATAAGTCGAGGAGCATATTGAAATCTTCATTACCAGTGATAAAAATACACAAGGGTGCATAATTTAAAAACTAGTATAGGAGGATAAATGCAGTATTAAAAATATTGGATTGTTCTAAGAAAAGAAAAAAATGAAGGAGTAATGCTCATAGAACAAGTGGGACAAAAACAAAACAAGGGATAAGATGGTAACCTACAAACATTTACAAAAGTAAATTGACCTGCTTGGAGAAATGACTGATTCTAGGACCATGGCAGGGAATATACAAGATAGGCCTAGATATATTCTCACAATGATGGAGATATGTCAAAGGGATACATAGCTGCCTTAAGGAGCTCCCAATGGCCAAAGCTGGAACAAAGTGAGCAAATGAAGTATAAAACAAATGAAGTATAAAGGAAATATTCATGAGACCGTACTGATAGAAATAAATGAATAAATAAAGGAAGACAATAAACAAATCTCCAACCTATAACAACTCCAAATAATTTATGTAGCTACTTCACCCTCAAGGAGCTGGAGAACATGTTTCTACTCCTAAAGTATGGGTTGTGAATAATGACTTCCTTTCAGAGGGTACAGTATGGAAAGGGAGGGTGAGTAACTTTACAGTGGGGAAACCCAACAAACACTACCTTGGTCAGGTGATCAAGGTTAACATCAAGGGTGATAAGTCATGTTGGTAGTATGTACTCTTGATAGAATGACATTTTACCTCTATGATCTTCCTCCAAAAAAATAACCCTAGTGTATTCATGAGAAAGACAAATCTCAACTATGAGACATTCTACAAAATATCTAACCAGTCAGTACTCCTCAAAGCTGTCAAGGTCATAAAAATAAGGAAAACCTGAGAAACTGGCACAACTAAGAGAAGCCTAAGGAAACATGACTACTGCAGTATTCTGGATGGGATCCTGGAAAAGAAAAAGGAATTTAGGTTAAAAACTTAAAAATTGAGTAAAATATGGACTTTAGTTAATAATAGAATACCAATATTTGTTCATTAATTGTAACAAATTCATCATTCTAATGTAAGATATTAGAAATAGGGGAAACTGTATGTGGAGTATATGGCAACTCTCCATACTAGCTTGGTAATGTTTCTGTAAATTTAAAGCTGTTTTAAAATAAAACATATAAAAAACTAAATTTTCTGAACACTTTAATTCAAAGGCAAATATTATCATATTCAGTAAATATATAACCACTTTATATACAAAAAGTAAATTAAGTTGAAAGAAAAGAGTGGGAAAAATGTACTCTAAATGTTATTGGATAGAAACCTTGGCTGGATGTATTACTTTCAGACAAAGAAGGTTTAAGGATAAGTATATTTTTATATCAGAAAACACATATTTTGAAAAGAAAAAGTTAAAGAGGAATGTTTAATAATAAAGACATTCTTCAACAGAAAGAAACAGCAAATCTAAATTTGTATGTACCTAATATCATAGGTAATATGTATGTACCTAATATTATTAAAATATATAAAACAAAAACAGTGACAAAATTAAAAGGATAAATAGAAAACCCCACAATCTTAGCTGGAGAATTTAAAATCTTATTCAGTAAATGATAGAACAGATAAATAAAATATGTATGATTACTGATGATTTGGAAGATATATTAACCAAATTTATCTCTCTATGTAAATCTATATTTACCTATATCTATATCTACATCTACACCTACATCTCTTACTATACCTGATAACTGAATGTGTGAATACACATTCTTTACAAATGCACATGGAAATATAAATCAAGCCTTAATCAATTCCACAGAGTTTAAGTCATACAACATATGCTCTCTGAACACAATGGAATTAAGCTATAAATGAATAATAGAAAGGAAGACAGAAAAATTCCATGTAACTGAATATTCAACAACACACTTCTAACCTTCATAACCTATGAATCTATGTAACCTAGCACAATGGATATCAAAACATATACCAAACTAAATTTTCAAATTTGAGTTAAAATGGTGCCTAAAGGGAAATTTAGAATATATTAAAAAAAGAAAAAGTTGAGATCAATGATTTATCTTCTATATAAAGAATCAAAAAAATGAGGACCTAAATACATTCAAAGAAAGAAATAGAAAGTAAATGTTAAAGTAATTGTATGTATCAATAAAAGAGAAACCAAATATACAATAGAGATCTTCACAAATTCAAAGCTGATTATTTGAAAATATTAATAAAATTACTAAGCTCCAAAAATATTGTTCAATACAAAAAGAGAAAACCTAATTATCAGTTTCTGGAATGAAAAATGAGACAAGACTACAGATCTTAAAGATAGTAAGAAGATTGTAATGAGCAAAATATATATGTAATATATTTGAAAAGTAGATAAAATGGCAAATTTTTTGACAATAAAAACAGAATGGACAAAAACTGACAAAGAAATAATGGAAAATATTTCACATCCCATAACTTTTAAAGCAATTAAATTTATAATTAAAATAATTCTACAAAGAAAAGTCCAGGACCTCATGGCTTCACAACTGTACTTTTCCTAACTTTTAAGGAAGAAATAATAACATCACTTTTACTGATGTAATATTATATACTTTTTCTCTGAATTCTGGAACATGGCAATATGTTCACTATCAGCATTTCTATTCAACACTTTAATGGAGGTTTTAGCCAGTTCAAGGGGAAAGATAAGGAAGTAAAATATATAAATATATTTGAGAGAAGAAATGAAACTACCATTTTTTTACAAATGACATGATTGCATATGTGAAAATATCCACAATAATCAAGTAACTTTTGGAATTAAACAAATTTAGCAATGTTGCCAAATATAAAGTCAACATGCAAGTATCGAATGTTTTCATATATAATGGCAATAAATAATTTTTAAAAAAGAAAAATAAGCACTATTATTAATATAATATAAAGATACCTCAATTATCTAGTAATAAATCTAACAAAAGATGTGTAAGATTCTTACTCTAAAACTATAAAACATTGCTGAAACTAAAGGAGACGAATAACTGGAGTCATATGCATTTTCTTGGATTAGAAGCCAATATTTGTAAGATACCAATTTAATCCATTAGCCTAAGGATTCAGTGAAATCAGACTCCAAATCACAGCATGGGATTTCTTTTTTTGGTGGTGGTGGGGGGTGAAAAATTGACAACCAGTTTCTAAAACTCATAATAAAATGCAAAGTAACTAGTATAGCCACAGCAGTCCTACATAAGAAAGAAAAAAGGTTGTAGGAATTGAACTTCCAGGTATCAAACATACTACAAAACTACATTAATTAATTAACACAATTTGGCATTGTTAAAAGGACAAGCAAATAGACCATTGAAAGAGAATAGAGCATGAAGAAATGGATCTACTTCCAAAGATCACTATACTTTAGACAAAGATGTGACCAAAATTTACTGGGAAAAACATGCTCTTTTCACGGTTCTAGGGAAATAGAATAGCAATAGGGGAAAAATGAATTTCAATTCTCTATTTCACTATAGACAAAAATTAATATACAATGGATAATAAACTATAATGTGAACAATAAAATAATAAGGTTTGTAGTAGAAAACATGTGCATATCTTCCAGACAGTGTGTTAGGCAAATATTTCTTTAAAAAAGGATGTTAACAATGGGTTAAACTTTAATAAAGTTAAGAACTTCAGTTTATGAAAATTATGATTAAAATATTGGAAGGGTATGCTTAAAATAATGGAAAAGACAACCATAAAAGATATTCTCAATACATGTATCTGATAAAAGGCTTGTACCCAAATTTATAAAGATTTCCTATTAATCATAAAGAAAAAGTCAAGGAACATCTTTACAAACGTGTGTAAAATACTTGAACAGGAGCTTCAGAAGATGTCTGATTAGCCAATAAACATATGAAACAGTGCTCAATCAATCCAATCTTCTGGGAAGTGCAAATAAAAAGCACATGACCTACTAATGCCCTCCTACCCCAATTTCTAAAGTGCAAAATGGCCAACAAAACAACAAAACCAATAGATGGTGAGGGATGTATATATGTTTCTGATGGAGGTATAATTGGTGTTTTTTAGTATTTATTGAAGCTCAACATATGTTTATCCAATACCCTCAAATTTCACTTCTCGGCAAATGACCAAGAGAAATGTATGCATATAGCCATCGTGACACATGTATAATAATGTTAGTTGCTACATCTTCTTAACAGCCAGAAATGACCTGAGTTGTCAATGCTAAAATTGATAAATTGTGCTATAATCATGCAATTTAATACTACAAAATAATTTTTAAAAGAACAATTGCTACATGTAAAACATGAATAAATGAATCTCAACATGTTGATTTAAGTTAACTAGGTGGAAAACAACACAAACTTTATGATTCCATTCTAAAGTTTAAGAGCAGGGAAAACTCATCTATGGTGTCTGAAGTTAGAATAATGGGCACATTTGTGAGAGGAACACTATTGTCTGGGAAGTAAAATGAAGGAGATTTCAGAAACACTGAAAGTTTTCTTTATCTCAATCCTTAATATGTACACAATTCATGTAGATATACACTTCATATTTTTAAGTTTATATATATTACATTTCAAAAATTAAAAATGTGGACTTCCCTAGTGGTGCAGTGGTTAAGAATCTGCCTGCCAATGCAGGGGACACGGGTTCAAGCCCTGGTCTGGGAAGATCCCACATACTGCGGAGCAACTAAACCCGTGTGCCACAACTACTGAGCCTGCGCTCTAGAGCCCGTGAGCCACAACTACTGAGCCCGTGGGGCACAACTACTGAAGTCCGTGCACCTAGAGTCCATGCTTTGCAGCAAGAGAAGCCACCACAATGAGAAGCCTGCACACTGCAACAAAGAGTAGACCCCACTCACCTCAACTAGAGAAAGCCCGCACACAGCAATGACGAAACAACCCAGACAAAAATAAATAAATAATTTTTTTTTAAAAAATTAAAAATATGAAAACAATTAGGACACTATGGCAGTTGGCCAGGCAAGGGATGATGATGGCTTGGATCTGCATGTGAGAAGTAGAAATGATCAGAAATTACTATATTGGAAAATATTTTGGAACTAGTATCAATAGAGTTGCTGATGGATATAATCTAGAGAGTGAAAGACAGCAATAAAAGATGACAATTGTAGCTTGTTTTAAACTTTAGAATCTTTAGACTTGATAGATGACGGTGTCATTATTAAAATGAAGGAAGTTTGGAGGAGAAAGTTTCAGGGGAAGGGAATAGTTTAAATTTTAGGTGTCTATTAAACGTCCAACTGGAAATATGAAGTATTCTGTAGATCAGAGATGATGTCAGGGATTGTGGTGTAAATTTGATGTCTTCAACACATGGACTGAAAAGTCATGGGATAGATGAACAACATATATTTGAGAGATGAGGTTAATAATATAATAAATACATATTGATAGAAGATGAGTTGATCAATAAAGAAGATATGGAAGAGTAGTTAGGGATATAAGTTTTGAAATTAGAGTCTGAGTTCAAGCTATCTCCCATATTCACTATCTGTGTGATATGAGAAAATTCCATGTTTTAATTGCTTTCATTTCCTCACTTGCAAAATTCCTTAGATAACAGAATCTAGGAAGTAAATATAGGGTTAAAGGTGACACATAATGTCCATCTTACATTGTAAACATTCAATAACAACTAGCTATAGACATAATTTTTTTAAACCACCAAAAGCAGCTATAGGCAGTTGACAGAAGAAAACATAATAGCTAAGTAACATGAAAAACTGTTAACTCTCACTTGAAAATAAAATAAATGGGAAAGGATGCAAATAAAGCAATGATGATATGTTATTTTTCACCCATCACATTAGTAAAACATTTTTTTACAGCAATTTTATTAATAATTACCAAAAACTGTTTTAATCAAGATGCTCTTCAAAAGGTAAATGGATAAACAAACTGGTACATACATCCATGCAATGGGATGTTATTCAGAGGAACCTTAATTGCATATTACTTAGTTAAGAAGCCAGTCTTAAAAGGCTACGTAAGTGTATAAATCCAACTACGTTACATTCTAAAAAAGACAAAACTATAGAGATACTAAAAAGGTCAGTGGTTTCCAGAAGTTTGATGCGATGGTAAAGAGTTAATAAGTGGAGCCCAGGGGATTTTTATGACAGTAAAAATATTCTGTATGATACTCCAGTGATGATTATATGACATTATGAATTTATTAAAACCCATAGAACTGTAAAACACAAAGAACCCTAATGTAAATTATAGACTTTAGGTAATAATAATAATTCAATTTTGGTTCATCAGTTTTAACAAATGTTCTACACTAATGCCAAATGTTAGTGGAGAAACTGTGATCAGAGGA
The DNA here is from genome assembly GCF_965194825.1 of Balaenoptera physalus. Taxonomy (NCBI): domain Eukaryota; kingdom Metazoa; phylum Chordata; class Mammalia; order Artiodactyla; family Balaenopteridae; genus Balaenoptera; species Balaenoptera physalus. The sequence goes on along the minus strand of NC_138895.1, from coordinate 31,416,395 downwards.
GAGAAGTGGTATATGGCAGCAGTCACCAACATTTTTGACACTGGGGACCAGTTTCATGGAAGACAATTTTTCCACGGACTGAGGGGGCGAGATGGTTCAGGCAGTAACGCGAGTGATGAGGAGGATGGTTCAGGTGGTAATGCGAGCGATGGGGAGTGAAGTGGAGCAATAGATGAAGCTTCACTCGCTTGCCCACCACTCACCTCCTGCTGTGCAGCCCAGTCCCTAACAGACAGTGGACCAGGTATCGGTCTTCAGCCCGGGGGGCTGGGGACCCCTGGTATATGGGGACTCTCTGTAAATTCCACTCAATTTCATGTAAACCTAAAACTGTTCTAAAAAATAAAGCCTATTTTTTTTATTTTTTAAAGTAAGTCTTTTATGGTCATAGAAACCAGAGCAATGTGAAGCGGATTATTCTCCAGTTGAGTGATGTTTGAACCAAAAATATCCATAATGAGCATCATCTGAGACCAACAATGTCCATGAAGAAGGTGAACCTTCCCTGCAAGTTGCAAGCAGAACCAAGTCCAGGCCTTCTTGGTTAAAGATGGTGTGGGGTAAGACCTAAAATCAAGGCCCAATATTATGTGTTGCCTTGACATCTGATGAAACCAAGAGGGCCGTGAGCGACCTAATGACAAATTCCCCTCCCCACTCTGCCCCCATTTCCTACCCAAACAACCCTTGTTACCAAGGGGACTATGCATAGTACCTGCCTATCCCTGAGTAACAAGTTTCAGTTCCCTGTTGACCTGCAGAAGTATTCCAACAGCTTAACCCCATCCTTCCATGGGAACAAGAAGTCACCTCATCCTCTTGATACTACAAAGCCTGTCTCTCACAGTCCCTGTCTGTCCACTCTGTTACCAAATGCAAACCCTGTGTGGTCCTGTGTGGCCTGCAATGTCCTTCTCCCTTGCACTGTGAATATATGTAATTCTATCAATCACATCGGTCCAGTGTTGAGTGTCATATGTTCAATCATCCCCCTAGCCCTAGAGTGGGAATCCCTCCCTCACCAGTGGGATGAATAGGAGGAGATTAAAATAGATAGATCGAATCTATTAGTAAAAGAGTGGTGGAGAGACTAGAACCCCCAATGGACTCAGATTGCTCAAGATTCCCTCCAGAAATTGAAAAGGGAGCGGGCAGAGGTCTGAATTCTCTAAGTATATTGATATTACTAATGTACACTGTGAGGACCTACCAGCTGGTCTAGCTGAGATGGTTTCTGTCACACATACTGTTGGCTGCAGTTGAAACACAGGTTAAAGAAATTCCTGCAAATGCTGCACTCATAGGTTTTTCTCCAGTGTGAACTCTCCAGTGTATGATTTATGGTATATGGATTTATGGCTAAGTAATTTTTTCCATTCACCTTATTTATAAGGATTTTATCTAGTATGTATTCTCTGGTGCTGAACAAGTATCTATGGTGATTGAAGGCTCTCCATTAGTCATTGCATTTATAATGTTTTTGTCCAGTGTGAAAGGCTTCCTCCCACTTGGTATTCCTGTGTGGCTCCCCCTCCCTCGCCACAAGTGACCTTATGCTTGAGAAGGCCTGAGCTGTTTGGGAAATCCTTATCACCCTCCACACATGTGAAGGGGGTCTATGGAAAGTAGACTTTAAAGTTCTTCAAGATTGAGACCCTGCCCTTCTTAAGTGTTTCTCTCCACTATGTAGCTTCTGGTGTGTTGAAAGACTGCACTGAACTAGAAGCCTCTCCCCACATACCCAGTATGTTATAGCTGCTGTCACAGTCACTTAAGTCACTTAGCCTTTCAAGACAAAGTTACACATTGCACTAAAGTGGGCTGTCATCTGGGTACACATATGTGCCTTGGAAGCCTTCACCTGTAACACTCCATGTACAAAACTCTCTGCTCAGAATGTGCCTCTTCACCTTTCATTCTAAACCAAAAACTAAAGGTCAGCTCCCCTTCAAGCCTTCTTGATATAATTGGAATCAAGTCCACTTTGTCAGGAACTATGTCATAACAAAATATCACAGACTGGGTGGCTTAAGCTACAGAAACTTGTTTACTCACAGTTCTGGAGGCTGGAAGTCCAAGATCAAGGTGCTGGCAGTTTTGCTTTCTCCTGAGGCCTCTCTCCTCGGCTTGCAGGTGGCCACTTTCTTGTTATGTGCTCACATGGCTTTTCCTCTCTGTACATGCAACCCTCATGTCTCTTCCTCTTTTTTTAAGGACACCAGTCAGGTTGGTTTAGAGCCTCACCCTTATGACCTTATTTAACCTTATATCTCTCTACAGAGAGATATAACCTTATCTCCAAATACAGTCACATCACAGATTAGGGCTTCAAATTATGTTTTTTGTGTTCAGTCCATATGGACAATTCAGTACATAATGGGCACCCACTGAACATGCATAGAGATTTCTTGGTTTTCTACTACTTTTCTGCATATAATGTGCAATTTGATCGACAAACTGTATGTAAGAATACATCTGATAAGCAAATTGATACAAATCTCATGTATCCCATTCTGGCATATCATCATTTGCCATTTGTCAATATAATAATAGTTTCTGGGGGAAATAAAAGAAATAGTGTGTTAAAAGCAAGTATTGTAATATGCTCCAAGATGTCTTCACGTTAAAAAAAATGCATTTTAGAGAGGAAAAAGTGTGTGTGCAGTGGAATGTTCATAAAGAGGAATGTTTTTTAATGCAAGTGAACTGGTAATTATGGTCATTTTGAGTCTGAAGATCAAGAAGTCAATTACTTTTAAAACAGACATCCTTTGTTTTAGAAAAATTATCAAGATAGCTACAAAAATGTAATATAATTACTCACCTAATTTAAGAACAACAACTTCAAGTGGAGATACTCTGGAGTGAGATACAGAGTGTAACAGAAGTGTGTTTATCTTCTATGCCTTAAATAATTAGAGAATATACACTCCTGAATATTTAGATGTTGAATTATTTTTCCCCCACATAGTTTTTTTTATACAGACTGACACAAGATTTCAGAAAATATATAGAAAACTATTAGAATTGCTTTGTCTATGCCAAAAAAAAAAGGAAAAAAGAAAGAAAAGAGCACATTCTGTGAGTGAGAGCACATTCCCCTGAAGGAAGTGACCCTTCCCACTGTCCCTTCCTGCTGTGGAGAAAATGGGTGTGTTTTTTGGAAAATAGGAAGAGAAAAAACCCTTTCTACTTTCTAGGGCCAAACAGTTAAAAGTCTTTGTGATGAATGTGTCCAAAGTCTTTTCTTAGTAATGTGTGGGAGTAATAACTAGTTCTCTGACACATGGAAGTGATCAGGATATGTGTAGTGGCCCTCAGTCTAGGTCAAGATCCTTTGAGTTCAAAGAGTTACCACTGCTTTTTCCAATGAAATATCTACCTCTTCCTTATAATTAAGGCCAATTACTCCTGCTAGGATGGAGACTCCTTTCCTTGCCTGCTGTCAGTGGTATGCTGGTAAATGTTTAAGAGCCAACTTTGGGGGTAGGACTGTGAAGCTTAGATTTGTAGTATTTGCAATTTTCACCTTGCCTAATTTCAAGCTACTAATGCTAAATTACATGTTGAGAAGGAAGGCACACAATTGGCTCTGGAAGCCAGTATGAGCCTCCTGGTCTCCTCACAGGACAATCCTGAAGTGACAGAGCAGCAGCTATAGCTTAACACTGAATGTGAGTAATGCTCTGCTCCATTGTAGTTGCATTTCCTGAGAAACGTAATTTCTGGATCCATAGAATTAAATTTGCAGGGACAAATTCTGGGACTGATGGTAAGCTGGGTTGCTCTTACTTCTAAGCCTTGGTTCCTGAGCCTATATACTCTACCTATTTGGGATGCAGCACCATATAAAGTTTATTGATTTAGGGTATACATGACATCCTAGAGGATATTTCCCTATTCTTGCAGTATCTTATCTTTAAGTCTATACTTTAAGGGTGTTGTCAAAAGGTTATTCCATTGATCTATCATACTGTCAGTTTATTTGATAGAATCAGTGGATACCTTGTTCAACTGTCCACTGCTTAATCTCTTTTGCCATAAATTGATGTTGAAGAGAGCCTTAATATTCCTCCCAGCTTGACTAAATTTTAGATAGGCTCCAGACCCTGACCTCTCTTTTCTTAAAGCATTTACTTTAGAAAACTTGGAATTATAAATTCTTTCTCTGTCCCTTTGTCATGTAAATGTTTTAAAAGTCTCCTGACAGTTTTACAACACAGAAAAGTCTTTCTCAAAGACCTGGAGCCAGTTCTTTAAGTGTAGTCATTAAGGAATACAGGACCCCTATATCCAAGACTCTGTGGGAAGATAGAATCCTAACTTCTATGAGTGCCAGTTAACAAAAACAGATGACTAATCACAGAGAAAATCGTTTGCAAATTCAGGAATAACTCAATGTGTTCAATACATCCCATTAATCAATCTAATGCCCCGCCCCTCTAATGCTCTCCAGTACTTTTCCACTAGCTCACTCCAGCACTTAGAAACACTCCTGTGTTTTGTTTCATCAGTATAGAATTCAGACCAAGCTTTGGCCTCTCTCCTCTGTTGCAATATCCTTGAAAAAAGTATTTCTTGACTTTTTAACTTTGTTCAGTTCAATTTTTGTTGTTGCAGTTTGTCTCTTGGTTAAAGGTGATATTTTGTGAAATGCTGTGGAGGTGGCTGCAATACTTTAAAATTTTGGATATTGGGGCTAGCTGAGGCCCTAGAGGCAGGAAAGGCATACAATACATGGACTAAGATTGATCCTTGCTCTTTCCAGGATAGAATGCATCCAGTGTAAGTCAACTTGCCACCAGTAATCTGGTACTTGCCTCAAGTGATGGTACTGTATTTGGGTTTCAACTTTTGTCTCTGTGACTAGCACATTATATGTTGAGCAGTTGTAGGCATTATTTTGGTCTTATGAGTGGGACCCTGTTTTATCGATCCCATAACCTTCATCATGGTCATCATGGTTATATAAGTGCATTAGGATAGCACTGGGGTGGTTGATAGCAAAGATAAGTTGAGTTTGGTTGGCTGAGTCATTTTGCCTACTTGGTGGTTTAATGTCCCTTAATGATGGATGCACTCTGGTGGGCATTAAAATATGATACTAAGACACTTGTACTTGGTTCTCACCCACATAGATACATTCACAGATCTCTTTTCCACCGTTTTTTTCTTCTAGGTAAATGACCAACCAACAAAGCCCTTTTCCAGTGCTAATGAATCTGTATTTATTCTTACTTCAGGATACACTTCTTTCCACAGAAAATAAATAACCGGGGCAGTGACATATATATATATATATATATATATATATATATATACACATACACACACACACACACACACACACACACACACACACAGAGACAGAGAGAGAAAGAGAAAGATTTATTCTGAGGAATTGGTTCATGTAATTGTGGTTACTGACAGGTCCAAAATCAACAGGACAGGCAAAAGGTAACGTTACAGTCTTGAGTCTGAAATCCAGAGGTCAAGCTTGCAGTCTGAAAAATTAGACAGGATTTCTATGTTACAATCTGGAGGCAGCCCCACCCATTAACAGAAAGGCTACCTAAAATCATAATAAGGCCACAGACACCCCAAAACACACAACCTGATGTGGAGCTGCCCACCAGAAAGATATCTCCAGCCTCTTCCACCAGAACACAGGCACTAGTCCCCTCCACCAGGAAGCCTCCACAACCCGCTGAACCAACCTTAGCCACTGGAGGCAGACACCAAAAACAACAGGAACTACAAACCTGCAGGCTGCAAAATGGAGACCTGAAACACAGTAAGTTAAGGAAAATGAGAAGACAGACACAGCAGATGAAGGAACAAGATAAAAACCCCAGAGACGTAACAAATGAAGAGGAAATAGGCAGTCTACCTGAAAAAGAATTCACAATAATAATAGTAAAGATGATTCAAATTCTTGGAAATACAATGGAGAAATACAAGAAACGTTTAACAAGGACCTAGAAGAACTAAACAACAAACAAACAGTGATGAACAACACAATAAATGAAATTTAAAATTCTCTAGAAGGGATCAATAGCAGAATAACTGAGGCAGAAGAACAGATAAGTGACCTGGAAGATAAAATAGTGGAAATAAAAACTGCAGAGAAGAATAAAGAAAAAATAATGAAGAAAATTGAGAACAGTCTGAGAGACCTCTGGGACAACATTAAACACACCAACATTCAAAGTATAGGGTCCCAGAAGAAGAAGAGAAAAAGAAAGAGACTGAGAAAATACTTGAAGTGATTATAGTTGAAAACGTCCCTAATATTGGAAAGGAAATAGTTAAACAAGTCCATGAAGCATAGAGAGTCCCATACAGGATAAATCCAAGGAGAAACACGCCAAGACAGATATTAATCAAACTATCAAAAATAAAATACAAAGAAAAAATATCAAAAGCATCAAGGGAAAAACAACAAATAGCATACAAGGGAATCCCCATAAGGTTAACAGGTGATCTTACAGCAGAAACTCTCCAAGCCAGAAGGGAGTGGCCAGACATATTTAAAGTGATGAAGGGGAAACACCTACAACCAGGATTACTCTACCGAGCAAGGATCTCATTCCGATGTGATGGAGAAATTAAAACCTTTACAAACAAGCAAAAGCTAAGAGAATTCAGCACCACCAAACCAGCTTTACAACAAATGCTAAAGGAACTTCTCTAGGCAGGAAAAGCAAGAGAAGGAAAAGACCTACAATAACAAACCCAAAACAAATAACAAAATGTTAATAGGAGCATAAATATCAATAATTACCTTAAATGTAAATGGATTAAATGCTCCCACCAAAAGACAGAGACAGGCTGAATGGATGCAAAAACAAGACCCATATATATGCTGTCTACAAGAGACCCACTTCAGACCTAGGGACACATACAGACTGAAAGTGAGGGGATGGAAACAGTTATTCCATGTAAATGGAAATCAAGAGAAAGCTGGAGTAGCAATTCTCATATCAAACAAAATAGACTTTAAAACAAAGACTATTACAAGAGACAAACAAGGACACTACATAATGATCAACAGATCAATCCAAGAAGAAGATATAACAATTGTAAATATTTATACACCCAACAAAGGAGCACCTCAATACATAAGGCAAATACTAACAGGCATAAAAGGGGAAATCGACAGTAACACAATCAAAGGAGGGGACTTTAACACCCTACTTTCACCAATGGACAGATCATCCAAATTGAAATTAAATAAGGAAACAAAAGCTTTACATGATACATTAAACAAGAGAGACTTAATTGACATTTATAGGACATTCCATCCAAAAACAACAGAATACACATTCTTCTCAAGTGCTCATGGAACATTCTCAAGGATAGATCATATCTTGGGTCACAAATCAAACCTTGGTAAATTTAAGAAAATTGAAATCATATCAAATATCTTTTCCAACCACAACGCTATGAGACTAAATATCAATTACAGGAAAAATCTGTAAAAAATACAAACACAAGGAGGCTAAACAATACACTACTTAATAACCAACAGATCACTGAAGCAATCAAAGAGAAAATAAAAAAATACCTAGAAACAAATGAAAATGAAAACACGACGACCCAAAACCTATGGGATGCAGTGAAAGCAGTTCTAAGAACGAAGTTTATAGAAATACAATCTTACCTTAAGAAACAAGAAACATCTCAAATAAACAAACTAACCTTACACCTAAAGCAATTAGAGAAAGAAAAACCAAAAAAATCCAAAATTAGCAGAAGGAAAGAAATCATAAAGATAAGATCAGAAATAAATCAAAAATAAATGAAGGAAACGATAGCAAAGATTAAAAAACTAAAAGCTGGCTCTTTGAGAAGATAAAGAAATTGATCAACCATTAGCCAGACTCATCAAGAAAAAAAGGGAGAGGACTCACATCAATAGAATTAGAAATGAAAAAGGAGAAATAACAACTGACACTGCAAAAATACAAAGGATCATGAGAGATTACTACAAACAACTCTATGCCAATAAAATGGACAACCTGGAAGAAATGGGCAAATTCTTCAAAATGCACAACCTTCTGAGACTGAACCAGGAAGAAATAGAAAATATGAACAGACCAATCAAAAGCATTGAAATTGAAACTGTGATTAAAAATCTTCCAACAAAGAAAAGCCCAGGACCAGAGGGCTTCACAGGCAAATTCTATCAAATATTTAGAGAAGAACTAACACTTATCTTTCTCAAATTCTTCTAAAATATAGCAGAGGGAAGAACACTCCCAAACCCATTGTACGTGGCCACCATCACCTTGATACCAAAACCAGACAAAGATGTCACAAAGAAAGAAAACTACAGGCCAATATCACTGATGAACATAGAGGCAAAAATCCTCAACAAAATACTGACAAACAGAATCCAACAGCACATTGAAAGGATCATACACCATGATCAAGTGAGGTTTATCCGAGGAATGCAAGGATTCTTCAATATACACAAATCAATCAATTTGATACACCATATTAACAAACTGAAGGAGAAAAACCATATGATCATCTCAATAGATGCAGAGAAAGCTTTTGACAAAATTCAACACCTGTGATTGATAAAAACCCTTCAGAAAACAGGCATAGAGTGAACTTTCCTCAACATAATAAAGGCCGTATACGACAAACCCACAGCCAACATCATCCTCAATTGTGAAAACTGAAACCATTTCCACTAAGATCATAAACAAGAGAAGGTTGCCCACTCTCACCACTATTATTCAACATAAGTTTGGAAGTTTTGGCCATAGCAATAAGAGAAGAAAAAGAAATAAAAGGAATCCAAATCAGAAAAGAAGAAGTAAAGCTGTCACTGTTTGCAGATGTCATGATACTATACATAGAGAATCCTAAAGATGCTACCAGAAATCTACTAGAGCTAATCAATGAATTTGGTGAATTAGCAGGATACAAAATTAATGCACAGAAATCCCTTGCATTCCTATACACTAATGATGAAAAATCGGAAAGTGAAATTAAGAAAACACTCCAATTTACCATTGCAACAAAAAGAATAAAATATCTAGGAGTACGCCTACCTAAGGAGAAAAAAGACCTGTATGCAGAAAATTATAAGACATTGTTGAAAGAAATTAAAGATGATACAAACAGATTGAGAGATATACCATGTTTTTGGTTTGGAAGAATCAACTTTGTGAAAATGACTATAGTACCCAAGCAATCTACAGATTCAAGGCAATCCCTGTCAAATTACCGCTGGTATTTTTCACAGAACTAGAACAAAAAATCTCACAATTTGTATGGAAATACAAAGGACCCCGAATAGCCAAAGCAATCCTGAGAAAGAAAAACGGAGCTGGAGGAATCAAGCTCCCTGACTTCAAACTATACTACAAAGCTACAGTAATCAAGACAGTATGGTACTGGAACAAAAACAGAAATATAGATCAATGGAACAGAACAGAAAACCCAGAGATAAACCCATGTACATATGGTCACCTTATTTTTGATAAAGGAGTAAGAATATACAGTGGAGAAAATACAGCCTCTTCAATAAGTGGTGCTGGGAAAACTAGACAAGTACATGTAAAAATATGAAATTAGAACACTCCCTAACACTATACACAAAAATAAACTCAAAATGGACTAAAGCCCTAAATATATGGCCAGACACTATTAAACTCTTAGAGGAAAACATAGGCAGAACACTCTAACATAAATCACAGCAAGATCCTTTTTGACCCAGCTCCTAGAGAAAAGGAAATAAAAACAAAAATAAACCAATGGGACCTAATGAAACTTAAAAGCTTTTGCACAGCAAAGAAAACCATAAACAAGACAAAAAGACAACCTTCAGGATGGGAGAAAATATTCGCAAATGAAGCAACTGACAAAGGAATATTCTTCAAAATTTACAAGCAGCTCATGCAATTCAATATCAAAAAAAGAAACAACACAATCCAAAAATGGGCAGAAGACCTAAACAGACATTTCTCCAAAGAAGATATACAGATTGCCAGCAAACACATGAAAGAATGCTCAACATCATTAACCGTTAGAGAAATGCAAATCAAAACTACAATGAGATATCATCTCACACTGGTCAGAATGGCCATCATCAAAAAATCTACAAACAATAAATGCTGGAGAGGGTGTGGAGAAAAGGGAACCTTCTTGGTGGGAATGTAAATTGATACAGTCATTATGGAGAACAGTATGGAGGTTCCTTAAAAAACTAAAAATAGAACTACCATACGACCCAGCAATCCCACTACTCGGCATATACCCTGAGAACACCGTAATTTAAGAAGAGTCATGAACCACAACGTTCATTGCAGCTCTATTTACAATAGCCAGGACATGGAAGCAACCTAAGTGTCCATCAACAGATGAATGGATAAAAAAGATGTGGCACATATATACAATGGAATATTACTCAGCCATAAAATAAACAAAATTGAGTTATTTGTAGTGAGGTGGATGGACCTAGAGTCTGTCATACAGAGTGAAGTAAGTCAGAAAGAGAAAAACAAATACCATATGCTAACACATATATGGAATCTAAGAAAAAAAAATGTCATGAAGAATCTGAGGGCAAGCTGGGAATAAAGACACAGACCTACTAGAGAATGGGCTAGAGAATATGGGGAGGGTGAAGGGTATGCTGAGATAAAGTGAGAGAGTGGCATGAACATATATACACTACCAAATGTAAAATAGGTAGCTAGTGGGAAGCAGCCACATAGCACAGGGAGATCAGCTCAGTGATCTGTGACCACCTAGAGGGGTGAGATAGGGAGGGTGCGAGGGAGGAAGACTCAAGAGGGAAGAGATATGGGGATATATGTATATGTATAACTGATTCACTTGGTTATAAATCAGAAACTAATACACAATTGTAAAGCAATTATACTCCAATAAAGATGTTAAAAAAAGAAAAAATCTTGAGGCAGAATTTCTCTGGGAATCCTTAGTTTTTGCTCTTAAGGCCTTCAACTGATTAGAGGAGGCACATCCACATTATGGAGGAAAATGCCCTTTATTAAAGCCAATTATTGTAAATGTAAAATTGCTTCACAGCAACATCTAGAATAGTGCTTAACCAAACAACTGGACACCATAGCCTGGACAAGTTGACACATAAAATTAATCACAGTATGTATCTCTTTGTAGTGGAAGATAGGTATCTATTTATTTTTAAAACTTTCATACTTTTATTTTTTTTGCTTTCCAGAGTTTCTAAAATGTGCATGCAATAATTTCTAATTTTAAAATCTCAATAAGCATTGTTTTTAAAAATATGGCTGTATCTACCAACTTAAATATCTTAAAGCAGAAGAAAACAAAATATTGTAGAAATGAATTAAATATCAAAATTCATAGAAAAACAAGCAAACCAATAATCAACTGATTTCTAAGTAGAAGTAATATTTTAATGAATACCAGAAACCAGGCTATTCCAATGATTTTCAGTAGTAAATCATGTGTGATGTAATGTTCTTTGAGTTGTTGTCTAGCCTTCTAAACAGTATTTCTTTGTTGAAAGAAGGATAAAAATTATATTGTCTTCTCAATAGAAAACAGTGTAATGAAGCAGATTATTATTAGACTATTTCTATAATAATGGAAGTATAATCTGTTCCATTTTATATCCATTCTAAAATAATGTGGAGTTTTCTCAAAAATGAGTTGTTAAAAAAATCAAAAACAGATTAAAGTCTGGGAAGCTCTTAGTCCCACCAACGTTTTTCCCATTGGTTTTATTATGGAGAAATTTAGCCCATGGAGGGTGTGTCAAAGTGTTTCATGGAAGAACTTTGAAATTCTGAGGTCATTATTTTATTGTCATTCTCAGAGTCACAAAAATATGGCTTGTAATAAAAGGAAATCTTGTAAGAATGACAATCTTTAAGCAACTTATAATTATCAGCTTCATTACAAGCTTTACTATCATGTTCAGAGCATATATAACTTTAGAAAGATGTGTTAGTGTTCTTTTAGCCGTTTGCCCAACTAATAATTTTTTATGCTCTTCCTCCACTCTGTTATAATCCTTTCAGGTAAATCTGTTTGTTCTTGGGAGTACAGTCTTCATTTCTTTGGATAACATTCAGTCCTAACAGCTGGATCCTCTTCTTCACAGTGAATGGCAAATTCCTCACACATAACAGCAGTTGTTCTGAAAAAGAATTTTCCACAAATCTTTCCATATTGTCTCCTTTTTCTTTTTTCCAACTTCCTTAGGCAATATGGTTTTTGGGAAAGGTGAAGTAAAAAAAAAAAATTTTTAAGTACCAGATCTTACTTCCATAAAGAAGAGTGGAGCCACTGATAAATGAAATGAAAAAGCTTTCCTTGAAATTGTTTTTAGACATTTTAGCTAAAAACCATCTGATCTCTTAACCTTGATGAACTTATACTCAAAGTTCCCCCAGTGACTTACATGAAATCTATTTATGAAATGAAATTTTATTTGTATTGTCTGTCTATTATATTCAAAACTTTGGTTATTTACGACTTCTTGCAATCAAAATTTTGGGAAATTTTTGATGTGGATAATGACTTTGCTTGTCTTATTTAGTCATAAGTATATATGTGTTCTTCCCTTATTTGTCTGTTCTGGGGTGCACTGGTTAAAACTGTAGGCTCTTAGAATACAGAAACCATGATGTAGAAGATGTTTCCCAAGGTCACAGTGGCCCTGCACAATCCTTAATAACACTAGAAGTCTAAAATCTAATGATTAAAGTCAAATTCAAATTAGCTGGAGCAACAATAAGGCCTCTGGAGCTAGACACTATTATCATTTTAAAGCAATACACACAGTTTTTATCTTCAGTGAATACAAGGGCAATCAGGTATTACAGGAGGGTTCACAGTGGTCATATATTGGATCCAAATTATTATGTTATATTAAATTTCATAAGTTCTGTAAGATTTTAAGAGATCATTTAATTCTTTGGTTCTCAACCACAATACAACACCTTGTGTGTAGGTGTAACAATAAATTTGTACTTCTGGAAAAATTTACTTTCTTATGCACTAGACTAGATTCAAAATTATCTTTGTAACAGTGATATTATCACTCGTTATACTGACTGTGAGTAGAAAAGAATAAAATACAATGACAGGTAGCATTACAGGGGTTCCATTTAACCTTGCACAAAGTGTATTAAAAAATTGTTGAAGGAAGAAAAATTACCTGTTAGATGCATTATAGTTAGGCAAGAGGGTATCAAGATAGCAGAGTAGGAATACCATGAGCTCACATCTCTCCATAAACACATCAAAACCACAACTATATATAGAGCAACTCTATCTGAGAATGACCTGAAGACTAGCAGAATTAATCTTCTACAATCAAATATCTAAAGAAAGAACCAGAAGGAGTCTGGTAGGAGGGGAGGAGAAACAATTTAGTTAGTCCCCACACCCTTGATGGGAGACCCAGAAGAGAAAGGGAATATCACAGGCTCAGGAGTCCTCTCTGGGGAGCAAGGGGTTTAAACCTCACATTAGGCACCCCAGTCCTGGGATTCAGCTCTGGGAAGATGAGCCCCCTTGGCTGGTTTGAAAATCAGTGGGACTTACTGGAGGACTGTAGGAAGCTGAGACTCTGCTCTTGAAGAGCACATGCATAGACTTGCTTGCTCCCAGTCCCAGGGCAGAAGTAGAAGATTGAAAACTGCCTGGGGCTCTGGCTGTCCTGCCAAGACTGCTCCAGCATGGCTCCCAGCCTGCCCCAGGCTCTGGCTCCAGCCTCTCCAGGTCCAGCCTTACTCCTTGCCAAGGTAGCAACTGCCTTTGCAATAGAGAGAAACCAAGGCTTACACCAGGCTCCTCTTTCAGACCCTCCAGCTCTGGTCCTGCTCCAGCCAAGTCAGTGACTGCCATCACATCAGGGAGAAGCCGGACTGTGGCTCTAGCCCCTCAGTTCTTGGACCCACCCCCAGACATGGTGGCAACTACCACTGAGCCAGCGAGAGGTTGCAGCTCATTCCTACTACCAAACATCACTCTGGACTACAGCTCCAGCTCCTCCAGCTCTAATCCCACCCTCACCAAGGGAATGACTTCCATTGCACCAGGGGAGAAGCCCCAGGTAACACCAGCTTTGGACCTAGCCCCTCCAACTCCAGCCCTACCCCTGCCAAGGCAGTGGTCACCAGTGCACCCAAGGAGAAGATATGACCCATGCTGCTTCAGATACAGCTTTCCAACCAAAGCCACTGGGCACATACAAACTGCATAGGGATGCTCTCACAGAAAAACACATCTTCTGAACTGAGATAGGTTACTGTTTCACCTACTTTCATAGAGACATCAGAGAAAGTCACACAAAAGAAAAAGACAGAGGAATATATTCCAAATGACAAAAAAAGAGAGAGAGATAAAACTCCAGAAAAAACCCTAATGAAACAGAAATAAGAAATTTACCTGATAAAGAATTTAGAATAATGATCATAAAAATTCTCACTGAACTAAAGGAAAACAATAAAGGAACACAATTAGAGCTTCAACAGAGAACTAGAAAATATAAATAGAACAAATCAGAACTGAATAACACAATAACTGAAATGAAAAATATACTAGATGAATTTAACAGCAGATTAGATGACACAGAAGAATGCATAAGAGACCTGGAAGATAGAATAGTGGAAATCACCTAATCAGAAGAGTAAAAAGAAAAATAAAATAAGAATGATTTAAAGGACCTCTGAGACAATGTCAAGTGTGCTAACTTTCACCTCATAGGGGTCTCATAAAGAGAAGAGAGATAGCAAGGGGCAGAAAATATATTTGAAGAAATAATTGTTGAAAACTTCATGAAGGAAACATATCCAATTCCAGGAAGCACAGACAGTTCCAAACAAGATAAACCCAAAGAGACTCACACCAAGACATATCATAATTAAAATGACAAAAGTTAGATAAAGAGAAAGTTTAAAAGGTCCCGAGAAAAACAAAGACTCACATCCAAGGGAACCTCCAAAAGGCTGTCAGCTGACTTTTCAGCAGAAACTTTGCAAGCCAGAGGGAGTGGCATGATATCTTTAAAGTGCTGAAAGGAAAAAAAACCTACAACCAAAGATATTTTACCCTGCAAGATTATTATTCAGAATAGAAGGAGAGATAAAGAGTTTCCCAGACAAGCAAAAACTAAGAGATTATCACCATTAAACTGGCATTACAAGAAATGTTATAGTGTCATCTTTAAGAAATAAAAAGACTATAAAAGGAAATAAGAAAATATATAAAAGAAAAAATCTCACTGTTTAAATACACAATAAAGGCAGTGGATCAACCATTTAAGCTAGTACAAAGTTTAAAAGATAAAAAAGATAAAAATCAACTATAACTACAGTAAAGAGTTAAGGGATATACATAAATATATAAATAAGACAGCAAAATATAAAATGTGGGGGAAGGACAGTAAAAAATGTAGAGTTTTAAGAATGTGTTTGAACTTAAATGACTATTAGTTTTAAACAAACAGATATATATAGGTTGATATCAATAAACTTCATGGTAACCACAAAACAAAAGCTACAATGGATGGACAGAAAAAAAAAAAAAAAAGAGAAAAAAACCAAAACATAATGTTAAAGAAAATCATCAAACCACAAGGGAAAAGACTAAATGAAGTAGAAAGAAATAGAGAAGAACTACAAAAACAATTAGAAAACAAGGAACAAAATGGCAAAAAGTACATACCTTTCCAAAATCTCTTTAAATGTAAATGGACTAAATGCTCCAATCAAAAGACATAGGGTAGCAAAGGGATAAAACAAAAAGACCCATCTATATGCTGCCTGCAAGAGACTCACTTCAGAGCTAAAAATAAACACAGACTGAAAGTTAAAGCATGGGAAAAGATATTTCATGTAAATGGAAACAAAAAGAAAGCTGGGATAACAATACTCATATCAAACAAAATAGACTTTAAAACAAAGTCTACAATAAAAGACAAAGGAAGATATTATATAGTGATAAAGGGGTCAATACAAGAAGGAGATATAACATTAATAAACATATATACACCTAATATAGGATCACCTAAATACATAAAGAAAATATGAACAAACATAAATGGAAAAATTTACACTAATACTATAATAGTAGGGTACTTTAATACCCCACTTACTTCAATGGTTAGATAATCCAGAGAAAAAATCAATAGGAAGCAGTGGTCTTAAATGACACATTAGAACGGATGAACATAAGGGATATCTACAGAAACATTCTATCCAAAAAAAGTGGAATACACATTCTTTTCAAGTGTACAGTGAACATTCTCCAGGATAGATCACACACTAGGCCACAAAAAGTTTCAATAAATTTAAGATTAAAATCATATCAAGTATCTTTTCTGACCACAATTATAAGAAACTAGAAATCAATTACAGGAAAAAAAAAAACACAAAAATGTAGAGACTAAACAACATTCTACTAAAAAAGTAATGGGTCAATGAATAAATCAAGATGAAAACGGATAATAATACCTTGAGACAAGTAAAAATAGAAACACAACTTTCCAAAATCTATGGTACATGGAAAAATGGTTCTGAGAAGGAAGTTCATAACAATACAAGCCTACCTCAAGAAGCAAGAAAAATCTCGGTTGAACAACCTAACTTTCCAACTAAAGGGATTAGAAAAAGAATGGAATATTACTCAGTCATAAAAAACAATGAAATCTTGTTTGCAACAACATGAATGGACTTAGAGGGTTTTATGCTAAGTAAAATAAGTCAGACAGAAAGACAAAAATGTATGATTTCACTTATATGTGGAATCTAAGAAACAAAACAAATGAACAAACATAACATAATAGAAACAAAGTTACAGATACAGAGAACAAATAGGTGGTTGCCAGAGTGGAAGGGAGTGGGGGGAGGAAATAAATATGTGAAAGAGATTAACAGGTACAAACTTCCAGTTGTGAAATTAATGAGTCATGGCTAAGAAATGCACACTATGGGGAATATCACCAATAACTATGTAATATGTTTGTGTGGTGACATATCATAACTAGACATATTGTGGTGATTATTTTGAAATGTATAGAGATACTGAATCACTATGTTGTAAAGCAGGACTTAACATAGTGTTGTAATGTCAATTATACTTCAAAAACAATGAAACAAACAACAAACAAACAAACTCATAGAAAAAGAGGTAGGATTTGTGGTTACCAAAAGTGGTGGGTGGGAGATGGGGGACTTAGATGAAGGCAGTCAAAAGGTACAAACTCCCAGTTATAAGATAAGTAAGTACTAAGGATGTCATGTACAACATGATTAATATAATTGGCACTGCTGCATGTTACATATTTAAGTTGTTAAGAGAGTAAATCCTAAGAGTTCTCATCACAATGAAAGTTTCTTTTATATTTCTTTTTTTGTATCTATATGAGAAGATGGATGTTGACTAAACTTATTGTGATAAACATTTCACGATGTATGTAAGTCAAATCATGCTCTACACCTTAAACTTATACAGTGTTGTATGTCATTTATATCTTAATAAAACTGGGAAAAGAAAAACTGACAATGCCCAAAGTTAGCAGAAGGAAGGAAACAATAAATATCAGAGCAGAAATAAATAAAATAGAGACCAATAAAACAATGGAAAATATCCATGAAACAAAGAGCTGGTTTTTAAAGGTAAAATTGATAGTCTTTTAACCAGAGTCATCAAGATAAAAAGAGAGAGGCACCGAAAAAGTGAAATTAGAAATGAAAGAGAAGTTACAAGAGATACAACAGAAATACAAACAAGCATAAGACAGTACTATGAAGAAGTTATACACCAACAAATTAGACAATATAGAAGAAATAGATAAATTCCTAGAAAGACACAATCTTCCAAGACTTAATCAGGAAAAAATAGAACACCCGAACAGACTGATTACTAGTTATGAAACTGAATCAGTAATCCCCAAATTTTGAACAAACAAAAGTCCAGGACCAGTCAGCTGTATAGGGGAATTCCACCAAACATTTAAAGAAGACATAACACCTAACTTTCTCAAACTATTCCAAAAAATCAAATGGGGGAATGCTTCCAAACTCATTCTATGAAACCAACATTACCCTGATACTAAAGCCAGACAAAGAAACTACAAAAAAAAACAAAAATTGCAGGCTAATATCCCTGATGAACATAGTTACCACAATCCCTAACAAAATATAAGCAAACCAAATTCAACAATATATAAAAAGATCATGCATCATGATCAAGTGGAATTTAATCCAGTGAAGGAAAGATGGTTCAATATCTGCAAAGCAATAAACATGATGTACAAATTACCAAAACGAAGGAGAAAAATTACATGAACATCTCAATAGATGCAGGAAAAGCATTTGACAAAATTCAACATCCATTCATGATAAAAACTCTCAACAAAGTTAGTATAGAGGAAACATAACTCAACATATAAAGGCCATTTATGACAAACACACACTGTGATGAAAAATGAAAGCTTTTTCCTCTAAGATCTGGAACAAGACAAGCGTGTACACTCTCACCACTTTTATTCAACATAGTATTGACAGTCCTAGCTCAGCAATCAAACACGAAAAAGAAATAAAAATAATCTAAATTGAAAGGGAAGAATTAAAACTGTCACTAGTGCAGATGACAGGATTCTATATATAGAAGACTCTAAAGACTCCACTAAAAAACTATTAGAACTAATAAATTAATTCAGAAAGTTTAGGTTACAAAATAAATATACAGAAATCAGTTGCATTTCTATATACTAATAATGAACTATCAGAAAGAGAAATCAAGGTATCAATTCCATTTACAATAGAATAAAAAGGACATAGGACATAGGAATAATTTTAACCAAAGAGGTGAATGACCTATACTCTAAAAGCTATAAGACACTGATGAAAGAAATTGAAGACAATACAAATAACTAGAAAGATATTCTATGTTCATAGATTGGAAGAATTAATATTGTTAAAATGCCCATACCATCTAAAGCAATTTACAGACTCAATGCATTCCCTATCAAAATAGCCATGGCATTTTTCACAGAATAAGAACATATAATCCTAAAATTTATATGAAACTGCAAAAGACCTCAAATATTCAAAGCAATCTTAAGAAAGAAGATAAGTGTTAGAAGTATCATGCTCCCTGACTTCAGATTATACTATTGATACAATGCCACAGTCATCAAAACAGTCTGGTACTGGCACAAAAACAGACACATAGACCAATGGAACAGCATACAACCTAGAAATAAACTCAGGCACATATGGTATTAATCTATGCCAAAGAAAGCAAGAATGTGCAATGGAGAAAAGACAGTCTCTTCAACAAATGGTATCAGGAAAACTGGACAGCTTCTTGTAGGATAATAAAACCAGAACATTTTCTCACACCATATACAAAAAAAAAAAGAAAATAGATTAAAGACTTAAATGTAAGACCTGAACCATAAAACTCCTAACTCTTTGACATTGGTCTTAGTAATATTTTTGTTTGTTTGCTTTCTATTGGAGTATAGTTGCTT
Organism: Balaenoptera physalus; assembly: GCF_965194825.1. Taxonomy (NCBI): domain Eukaryota; kingdom Metazoa; phylum Chordata; class Mammalia; order Artiodactyla; family Balaenopteridae; genus Balaenoptera; species Balaenoptera physalus. Next base: position 31,396,879 of record NC_138895.1, on the reverse strand, counting down.
TATAATGTTGTGTTAGTTTCTGCTGTACAGCAAAGTGAAAAAGTGAATCATCTCTCTCTCTCTCTCTCTCTCTCTCTCTCTCTCTCTATATATATATATATATATATATATATATATCTCCCCTCCTTTGTGGATTTCCTTCCCATTTAGGTTACCACAGAGCATTGAGTAGAATTCCCTGTGCTATACAGTAGATTCACGTTAGTTATATATTTTATACATAGTAGCATATATATGTCAATCCCAATCTCCCAATTCATCCCACCTCCCCTTTCCCCCCTTGGTGCCCATACATTTGTTTTTTCCATCTGTGTCTCTATTTCTGCTCTGCAAATAGGTTCATCTCTACCATTTTTCTAGATTCCACATGTATACATTAAAATATGATACTTGTTTTTCTCTTTCTGACTTACTTCACTCTGTATGACAGACTCTAGATCCATCCACATCTCTGAAAATGGCACAATTTCATCCCTTCTTATGGCTGAGTAATATTCCATTATATATATGTACCACATATTCTTTATCCATTCCTCTGTTGATGGACATTTAGGTTGCTTCCATGTCTTGGCTATTGTAAATAGTGCTGCAGTGAACATTGGGGTACATGTATCTTTCTGAATTATGATTTTCTCTGGGATATGTTCAGGAGTGGGATTGCTGTGTCATATGGTAGTTCTATTTTTAGTTTTTTAAACAACCTCCATACAGTAACATTTTTTTGGATTTGTCTCCTCAGAAAAGGGCAAGAAAAGCAAAAAAAAAAAATAAATAGAACCTAATCAAACTTAAAAGCTTTTGCAGAGCAAAGGACACCATCAATAAAACAAAAGATAACCTACTGAATGGGAGAAAATACTTGTAAACAATATGGCTGATAAGGGGTAAATAGCCAAAATATGTAAAAAACACATATGTCAATATCAAGAAAACAGTCAATCTGACTAAAAAATGAGCAGAGAGCTGGAATAGGCAGTTTTCCAAAGAAGACAAATGGCCAAAAAAAAAAAAAACACAAGAAAAGATGCTCAACATCTCTAATCATCAGGGAAATACCACATTAAGATATCACCTCGGGAGGAGCTTCAAGATGGCAGAAGAGTAAGATGCGGAGATCACCTTCCTCCCCACAGATACACCAGAAATACATCTACATGTGGAACAGCTCCTACAGAACACCTACTGAACGCTGGCAGAAGACCTCAGACCTCCCAAAAGGCAAGAAACTCCCCACGTACCTGGGTAGGGCAAAAGAAAAAAGAAAAAACAGAGACAAAAGAATAGGAAAGGGACCTGCACAACTGGGAGGGAGCTGTGAAGGAGGAAAGGTTTCCACACACGAGGAAGCCCCTTCGGGGGTGGAGACTGCGGGTGGCGGAGGGGGGGAGCTTCAGAGCCACAGAGAAGAGCACAGCAATAAGGTTGCAAAGGGCAAAGTGAAGAGATTCCCACACAGAGGAACAGTGCCGACCAGCACTCACCAGCGCGAGAGGCTTGTCTGCTCACCCACTGGGACAGGCGGGGGCTGGGAGCTGAGGCTCGGGCTTTGGTCGGATCCCAGGGAGAAGACTGGGGTTGGCGGCGTGAACACAGCCTGAAGGGGTTAGTGCACCACAGCTAGCCTGGAGGGAGTCCGGGAAAAAGTCTGGACCTACCTAAGAGGCAAGAGACTTTCTTCCTTCTTTGTTTCCTGGTGTGCAAGGAGAGGGGATTAAGAGCGCCGCTTAAAGGAGCTCCAGAGACAGGAGTGAGCCATGGCTATCAGCGTGGACCTCAGAGACGGGCATGAGATGCTAAGGCTGCTGCTGCCGACACCAAGAAGCCTGTGTGCAAGCCCAGGTAACTCTCCACACCTCACCTCCTGGGAGCCTGTGCAGCCCACCACTGCCAGGGTCCCGTTATCCAGGGACAACTTCCCCAGGGGAACACATGGTGTGCCTCAGGCTGTTGCAATGTATGGCAGCCTCTGCTGCTGCAGGCTCGCCCTGCACTCATACCCCACCCTCCCCTTGGCCTGAGTGAGCCAGAACCCCCGAAACAGCTGCTCCTTTAATCCTGTCCTGTCTGAACTAAGAACAGATGCCCTCAGGCGACCTACACAAAGAGGTGGGTCCAAATCCAAAGCTGAAGCCCTGGAGCTGTGAGAACAAAGAAGAGAGACGGAAATTTCTCCCAGCAGCCTCAGGAGTAGTGGATTAAATCTCCACAATCAACTTGATGTACCCTGCATCTGTGGAATACCTGAATAGACAATGAACCATCCCATATTGAGGAGGTGGACTTGGGGAGCAATGATATATATATAATTTTCCCTTTTTCTCTTTTTGTGATTGTGTATGTGCATGGTTCTGTGTGTGATTTTGTCTGTATAGCTTTGCTTTTACCATTTGTCCTAGGGTTCTGTCTGTCAGGTTTTTTTGCGTTTTTTTTTTTTTTTTTACCTTTTAAAATTTTTTTCTTATAATTATTTTTTACTTTAATAACTTTATTTTATTTTATTTACCTCTATTTTATTTTATCTTCATTCTTTCTTTCCTTCTATATTTTCTCCCATTTATTCTGAGCTGTGTGGATGAAAGGCTATTGGTGCTCCAGCCAGGAGTCAGGGCTGTGCTTCTGAGGTGGGAGAGCCAACTTCAGTACACTGGTCCACAAGAAACCTCCCAGCTCCATGTAATATCAAATGGCAAAATTCTCCCAGAGATCTCCATCTCAATGCCAAGACCCAGCTTCACTCAATGACCAGCAAACTACAGTGCTGGACAACTTATGCCAAACAACTAGCAAAACAGGAACACAACCCCATCCAGTAGCAGAGAGGCTGCCTAAAATCATAATAAGGCCACAGACACCCCAAAACACACCACTAGACGTGGACCTGCCCAACAGAAAGACAAGATCCAGCCTCATCCACCAGAACACAGGCATGAGTCCCCTCCACCAGAAAGCCTACACAACCCACTGAACCAACCTTGGCCACTGGGGACAGACACGAAAAACAACGGGAACTACAAACCTGCAGCCTGCAAAAGGGAGACCTGAAACACAGTAAGTTCAGCAAAATGAGAAGACAGAAAAACACACAGCAGTTGAGGAGCAAGGTAAAAACCCACCAGACCTAACAAATGAAGAGGAAATAGGCAGTCTACCTGAAAAAGAATTCAGAATAATAATAGTAAAGATGATCCAAAATCTTGGAAATAAAATGGAGAAAATACAAGAAACGCTTAACAAGGACCTAGAAGAACTAAAGAGCAAACAATGAGGAACAACACAATAAATGAAATTAAAAATTCTCTAGAAGGGATCAATAGCAGAATAACTGAGGCAGAAGAACAGATAAATGACCTGGAAGATAAAATAGTGGAAATAACTACTGCAGAACAGGATAAAGAAAAAAGAATGAAAAGAGCTGAGGACAGTCTCAGACCTCTGGGACAACATTAAATGCACCAATATTCGAATTATAGGGCTTCCAGAAGAAGAAGAGAAAAAGAAAGGGACTGAGAAAATATTTGAAGAGATTATAGTTGAAAATTTGCCTAATATGGGAAAGGAAATAGTTAATGAAGCCCAGAAAGCACAGAGAGTCCCATACAGGACAAATCCAAGGAGAAACATGCCAAGACACATACTGATCAAACTATCAAAAATTAAAAACAAAGAAAAAATATTAAAAGCAGCAAGTGAAAAATAACACATAACACACAAGGGAATCCCCATAAGGTTAACAGTTGATCATTCATCAAAAACTCTGCAACCCATAGGGAGTGGCAGGACATATTTAAAGTGATGAAGCAGAAAAATCTACAACCAAGATTACTCTACCCAGCAAGGATCTCATTCAGATTTGATGGAGATATTAAAACCTTTACAGACAAGCAAAAGCTAAGAAAATTCAGCAACACCAGCCCAGCTCTACAACAAATGCCAAAGGAATTTCTCTAGGCAGGAAACACAGGTGAAGGAAAAGACCTACAATAATAAACCCCCCAAAATTAAGAAAATGGGAATAGGAACATACATATCGATAATTACCTTAAATGTAAATGGAATAAATGCTCCAACCAAAAGACATAGACTGGCTGAATGGATACAAAAATAAGACCCATATATATGCTGTCTACAGGAGACCCACTTCAGACCTAGGGACACATACAGACTGAAAGTGAGGGGAAGGAAAAAGATATTCCATGCAATTGGAAATCAAAAGAAAGCTGGAGTAGCAATTCTCATATCAGACAAAATAGACTTTAAAATAAAGACTAATACAATAGACAAATAAGGTCACTACATAATGATCAATGGAGCAATCCAAGAAGGAGACATAACAATTGTAATATTTATGCACCCAACAAAGGATCACCTCAATACATAAGGCAAATACTAACAACCATAAAAGGGGAAATCGACAGTAACACAATCATAGTAGGGGCCTTTAACACCCCACTTTCACCAATGGACAGATCATCCAAAATGAAAATAAATAAGGAAACACAAGCTTTAAATGATACATTAAACAATATGGACTTAATTGATATTTATAGGACATTCCACCCAAAAACAACAGAATACACATTTTTCTCAAGTGCTCATGGAACATTCTCCAGGATAGATCATATCTTGGGTCACAAATCAAGCCTTGGTAAATTTAAGAAAATTGAAATTGTATCAAGTGTCTTTTCCGACCACAATGCTATGAGACTAGATATCAATTACAGGAAAAAAATCTTTAAAAAATACAAACACAAGGAGGCTAAACAATACACTACTTAATAACCAAGAGATCACTGAAGAAATCAAAGAGGAAATAAAAAAATACTAGAAACAAATGAAAATGAAAACATGATGAACCAAATCATATGGGATGCAGCGAAAGCAGTTCTAAGAAGGAAGTTTATAGCAATACAATCTTCCCTGAAGAAACAAGAAACCGCTCAAATAAACAACCTAACCTTACACCTAAAGCAATTAGAGAAAGAAAAACAAAAAAAAAAACCCCAAAGTTAGCAAAAGAAAGAAATCATAAAGATCAGATCAGAAATAAATGAAAAAGAAATGAAGGAAACGATAGCAAAGATCAGAAAACTAAAAGCTGGCTCTTTGAGAAGAAAAACAAAATTGATCAACCATTAGCCAGACTCATCAAGAAAAAAAGGGAGAAGACTCAAATCAATAGAATTAGAAATGAAAAAGGAGAAGTAAAAACTGACACTGCAGAAATACAAAGGATTATGAGAGATTACTACAAGCAACTCTTTGCCAATAAAATGGACAACCTGGAAGAAATGGACAAATTCTTCAAAATGCACAACCTTCCGAGATTGAACCAAGAAGAAATAGAAAATATGAACAGCCCAACCACAAGCACTGAAATTGAAACTGTGATTAAAAATCTTCCAACAAACAAAAGCCCAGGACAAGATGGCTTCACAGGCGAATTCTATTAAACATTTAGAGAAGAGCTAACACCTATCCTTCTCAAACTCTTCCAAAATATAGCAGAAGGAGGAACACTCCAAAACCCATTCTACGAGGCCACCATCACCCTGATACCAGAACCAGACAAAGATGTCACAAAGAAAGAAAACTACAGGCCAATATCACTGATGAACATAGGTGCAAAAATCCTCAACAAAATACTAGCAAACAGAATCCAACAGCACATTAAAAGGATCACGCATAAACCCCATGATCAAGTGGGGTTTATCCCAAGAATGCAAGGATTCTTCAATATATGCAAATCAATCAATGTGATCCACCATATTAACAAATTGAAGAAGAAAAACCGTATGATCATCTCAATCAATGCAGAGAAAGCTTTCAACAAAATTCAACACTCATTTATGATAAAAACCCTTCGGAAAGTAGGCATAGAGGGAACTTTCTTCAACATAATAAAGGCCATATATGACAAACACACAGCCAACATTGTCCTCAAAGGTGAAAAACTGAAACCATTGTCACTAAGATCAGGAAAAAAACAAGGTTGCCCACTCTCACCACTAGTATTCAACACAGTTTTGGAAGCTTTAGCCACAGCAGAAAGAACAAAAAGAAATAAAACGAATCCAAATCGGAAAAGAAGAAGTAAAGCTGTCCCTGTTTGCAGATGGCATGATACTATACATAGAGAATCCTAAAGATGCTACCAGAAAACTACTACAGCTAATCAATGAATTTGGTGAAGGAGCAGGATACAAAATTAATGCACAGAAATTTGTTGCATTCATATACACCAATGATGAAAAATATGAAAGTGAAATTAAGGAAACACTCCCATTTATCACTGCAACAAAAAGAATAAAATATCTAGGAGTAAACCTACTTAAGGAGACCAGAGATCTGTATGCAGAAAATTATAAGACACTGATGAAAGAAATTAAAGATGATACAAATAGATGGAGAGATATACCATGTTCTTGAATTAGAAGAATCAACACTTTGAAAATGACTCTACTACCCAAAGCAATCTACAGATTCAATGCAATCCCTATCAAACTACCAATGGCATTTTTCACAGAACTGGAACAAAAAATTTCACAATTTGTATGGAAACGCAAAAGACCCCGAATAGCCAAAGCAATCTTGAGAAAGAAAAACGGAGCTGGAGGAATCAGGCTCCCTGACTTCAGACTATACTACAAAGCTACAGTAATCAAGACAGTATGGTACTGGCACAAAAAGAGGAATATAGATCAGTGGAACAGAATAGAAAGCCCAGAGATAAACCAACACATATATGGTCACCTTATCTTTGATAAAGGAGGCAAGAATATACAGTGGAGAAAAGACAGCCTCTTCAATAAGTGGTGCTGGGAAAACTGGACAGGTACATGTAAAATACGAAATTAGAACACTCCTTAATACCATACACAAAAATAAACTCAAAATGGATTAAAGACCTAAATGTAAGGCCAGACACTATCAAACTCTTAGAGGAAAACATAGGCAGAACACTCCATGACATAAATCACAGCAAGATCCTTTTTGACACACCTCCTAGAGAAATGGAAATAAAAATAAATAAATAAACAAATGGGATCTAATGAAACTTAAAAGCTTTTGCACAACAAAGGAAACCATAAACAAGACAAAAAGACAGCCTTCAGAATGGGAGAAAATATTTGCAAATGAAGGAACTGACAAAGGATTAATCTCCAAAATTTACAAGTAGCTCATGCAGCTCAATATCAAAAAAATGAACAACCCAATCCAAAATTGGGCAGAAGACCTAAATAAACATTTCTCCAAAGAAGATATACAGATTGCCAACAAACACATGAAAGAATGCTCAACATCACTAATCATTAGAGAAATGCAAATCAAAACCACAATGAGATATCATCTCACACTGGTCAGAATGGCCATCATCAAAAAATCTACAAACAATAAATGCTGGAGAGGGTGTGGAGAAAAGGGAACACTCTTGCACTGTTGGTGGGAATGTAAATTGATACAGCCACTATGGAGAACAGTATGGAGGTTCCTTAAAAAACTAAAAATAGAACTACCATACGACCTAGCAATTCCACTACTGGGCGTATACCCTGAGAAAACCATAATTCAAAAAGAGTCCTCTACCGGAATGTTCTTTGCAGCTCTATTTACAATAGCCAGGACATGGAATCATCCTAAGTGTCCATCAACAGATGAATGGATAAAGAAGATGTGGCACATATGTAGAACGGAATATTACTCAGCCATAAAAAGAAACGAAATTGAGTTATTTGTAATGAGGTGGATAGACCTAGAATCTCTCATACAGAGTGAAGTAAGCCAGAAAGAGAAAAACAAATACCATATGCCAACACATATATATGGAATCTAAAAAAAAGAAAAAAAGGTTCTGAAAATTCTAGAGGCAGGACAGGAATAAAGACGCAGATGCAGAGAGTGGACTTGAGGACACAGGGAGGGGGAAGTGTAAGCTGGGACGAAGTGAGAGAGTGGCATGGACATATATACACTACCAAACGTAAGATAGATAGCAGTGGGAAGCAGCTGCCTAGCACAGGGAGATCAGCTCCGTGCTTTGTTATCACCTAGAGGGTTGGGATATGGAGGGTGGGAGGGAGGGAGATGCAAGAGGCAAGAGATATGGGAACATATGTGTATGTATTACTGATTTAGTTTGTTATTAAGCAGAAACTAACACACCATTGTAAAGCAATTATACTCTAATAAAGATGTTAAAAAAAAAAAGATATCACCTCACACCTGTCAGAATGGTCATTATCAAAAAGACAAGAAATAGCAAGTGCTGATGAGGATGTGGAGAAATGCAAACACTCATGCACTGTTGGTGGGAACATAAATTGGTACAGCTACTGTGGAAAATGGTTTGAGTTTCCTCCAAAAATTAAAAATAGAACTACCATATGACCAGCAATTGGGTATTTATCTGAAGAAAACAAAAACACTAGTTCAAAAAGAAATATACACCCCCATGTTCATAGCAGCATTATTAGCAGTAGCCAACATATGGAAGCATCCTAAGTGTTCATCGACAGACGAATGGATAAAGATGTGATATATATATACATATATATATCACATGAAATATACAGTATATATGTGTGTATGTATATGGTATATATATATATGTGTGTATATATATATAGATGATGTGAATATATATATATATATATATATATATATATATATATGTGTGTATATATATATTGGGTTGGCCAAAACATTCGTTCAGGTTTTTCCGTAACACCATATATATATACAGTATATTCCAGCCATATAAAAGAATGAAATTTTACCATTCACAACACTATGGATAGACCAGTAGGGTCCTATATTTAGTGAAATAAGTCAGACAGAGAAAGACAAATGCTATATATTTTCACTTATATTTGGAATCTAAAACAAACAATAGACTCATAGATACAGAGTAACAGATACAGAAAATAAACTAATGACTACCAAATGGGAGTGGAACTTTGGGAGGGGCAAAGTCTATGAAGGAGATTAAGAGGTACAAACATAAGTTGTAATATTATGTATATATAATATAATTCACAGGGCAGATAGTATAGTTACTATTTTATAATAACTTTTATGGAGCGTGATCTAAAAAGTATCAAATTACTATGGACCCCTGAAATAATATAATATTCTAAGTCAACTACATTTCAATAAAATTTTTTAAGAAAATTAAAACATGTCATAGTGAAAAATTATCTACTGAAATTATCTACTAGATAAATGTTTACCCAAATCTATTAAATGGATAACTCAGGTTTTGACTAACTTCCCTTAAACAAGAGGTAACAGAAGTTTAAAGGAGGTAAAAAACTTGCCAATGATCCCGTGGGCAAGTTGTGGATAAGACAAATTAGAAGCTATGTCTAATGATTGCCCATCACTCTTCTGAAAGCTTGACAAAGTTTTCCCTTTAAAATAAAATGATGGAAATAAATATGTAATGTATTTGGTCATCTACTCAATTTTATTTTGCAACTAGTCATAATCTTAAAAAGTAAGGATGTTGAGTTATTTGTAGTGAGGTGGATGGACTTACAGTCTGTCATACAGAGTGAAGTAAGCCAGAAAGAGAAAAACAAATACCGTATGCTAACACATATATATGGAATAAAAAAAAAAATGGTTCTGAAAAACCTAGAGGCAGGACAGGAATAAAGATGAAGACATAGAGAATGGACTTAAGGACACGGGGAGGGGGATGGGTAAGCTGGGACGAAGTGAGAGAGCGTCATATATATACTACCAAATGTAAAATAGATAGCTAGTGGGAAGTAGCCACATAGCACAGGGAGATCAGCTAGGTGCTTTGTGACCACCTAGAAGGATGGGATAGGGATGGTGGGAGGGAGCTGCAAGAGGGAGGAGATATGGGGATATATGTATATGTATAGCTGATTCACTTTTTTATAAAGCCGAAACCAACACACCTTTGTAAAGCAATTATACTCCAATAAAGATGTTAAAAAAAAAAAGTAAGGATGAAAAAGAATACTGTGTGAAAAGCTATTTTGAATGACTATTTTAACTATTTATGGTCTTAAACATAAAAATAGCCTGATGTTACTCAGAATAACTAATAACGATAGATGTTTTTAAGTGGCTACTGAAGAGTGGCTCTTGTCACATCTATAGATTCAATAAATAACCCAATTTTAGTTTTGGCTTAGACTTCCTTGGGACTTCATTGGAAGCAAATTTAGGTTATTATCATGTGGAAAATTCATAAAAAGAAACTAGCATTTATTTTTATAAATGTTCTGTTTTATTTTATATATTATTTGGAACTACTTAACAACCTATAAACACTTTAATATTAAGCATTTGGACAGTTTCATCTAATAATACAAGGAACGTCTCATTATGTTGGTTACCAAAGGCTTTTGGTTGAAATATTTTATTTTTCATTATATAAGCCATTATTGAATTGTCCTGCCTAGAATTTAGTGGAAGTTATAAGTGTAATTACCAAGTCAAGATTAATGTTTCACTCCAACTGGTGAAGACTTAAGAAGATAAATTCAATAAATATCAAAATTATTTTAGACATTATTAGGAATAAAAAATAGTTTTTGATGGCAACATTTCAAGCTCATGACCAAACATGAAAATAAAAATCTCTTATTTTTAATCTATACCTAATTTAAATCTACCTTTATTGATAATATACCATGAGCAAGGCCATTGCGCTAAGCATGGTAGGATATTCAAAAATTCATGAAACAATAAATTCTTACCCCCAAGAAGGGAAAACTTAAAACACTAAAATGTACCAAAAAAGTTGATGTTACTACAGTATTTCTTAAAATGTGAAAAAGAATTATTATCAGTCCTATTCCCACTACAGTGATGTAGTAAATCAGAATTCACATCTCTAATAAACACACTTACCATGACTATCCCCACTGAAGTGCTATCAGACTCTGCTAAGGTAGTGTTCTCCTTAATGTGGTAAGCAATAAACTGATGTTTGTCTTATTAACAAATGTTTCCAGTAACAAAAAGTTAATTTTAAAAAGACTTGTAATAAGGCAAAAGTGTAATTTAAAATAAACAAATTAAAGTCATTTCAACTAAAAAAAAATTTTAGTGGCATATTTGTTACAAATTATGAACCTCCATTGATATATGATAATCACCCAATGTCCATAGTTTAAAGTACACTCTGTGGATTTAGACAAATTTATAATGAGATGTATCTACCATTATAGTATCATATAGAGTATTTCCACTGACCTCAAATTCTCTGTGCTCCACCTATTTATCTCTCCCTCCCCTCTAACCCCTAGCAACCGCTCTAAACCTTTTTACCTGCTCCATAGTTTTATATTTTCCAGAATGTCATATAGTTGGAATCATATAGTATGTAGCTTCTTCAGACTGGCTTCTTTCACCTACTAATATGAATTTACAGTTTTTTCATGTATTTTCATGGTTTCAAAGCACTTTTTTTGGACTGAATAATACTCCATTGTCTGGATATACCACATTTCATCCACTCCGTTTACCTATCACAGAATATCTAGTTTGCTTCCAAATTTTGGCAGTTATGAATAAATATGCAATGTACATATGTGTGCAAGTTTTTCTGTGAACATAATCTTTAAACTCTTTGGGTAAGTACCACAGAGCAGGATTGTATCATAAGAGTATGTTTAGTTTCATAAGAGAGTTTGGTGGAATACTCTCTTCCAAAGTGACTGTACCATTTTGCAATTCCAAAAGCAATAAATGAGAGTTGCTCTTGTTGCATATCCTTGTCAGCATTTGGTGTTTTCAGTGTTTTGGATTTTGGTCATTTTAATAGCTATGTGATGGCATCTCATTTTTGCCTTATTTGGATTTTTATGATAACATGTGATGTAGAGCATATTTTCACATCTTTATTTGCCATCTGCATTTCTTCTTTGGTAAGGTGTCTGTTAAGTTCTTTGGCCCATTTTTGGTGGGGCTATTGGTTTTGTTATTGTTGATTTATAAGAGTTCTTTGTATATTTTGGATAACAGTCTTTTATCAGATGTGTCTTTTGCAAATATTTTTCCCAATCTTTGTCTTGTTTTCTCATTCTCCTGAAATTATCTTTCACAGAGCAGAAGTTTTTAATTTTAATGAAGTCCAGCATACCAATTACTTCTCTCATGGAGTATGTCTTTGATGTTGTATCTAAAAAAGTAAAAACAAAAAAAATCACCATACCTTAGGAGTTTCATAGTTTTGCATTTTACTTTCAGTTCTGTATTCCATTTTGAGTTACTTTCTGTGAAGGATGTGATGTCTGTGTCGATTCATTTTTTTTTTTTTTTTTTTTTTTTTGCATGTAGATGTCCAGATATTCTACACCATTGCTTGAAGGGACTGTCTATGCTCTATTGTATTGCCTTTGTTCCTTTGCAAAGATCAGTTGATGATATATGTGAGTCAATTACTGGGATCTCTACAATTCATTGATCTTTTTGTCTGTCCTTTCACCAAAACTACAGTCTTTATTACTGCAGCTTTAGGGTAACCCTTTTTTTTTTTAATAGATGTTTATTGGAGTATAATTGCTTCACAATACTGTGTTAGTTTCTGTTGCACAACAAAGTGAATCAGCCATATGCATACATATATCCCCATATCCCCTCCCTCTTGAGCCTCCTTTCCACACTCCCTATCCCACCCCTCTACATCATCGCAAGCACCAAGCTGATCTCCCTGTGCTATGCTGCTACTTCCCACTAGCTATTTTACATTTTGTAGTGTATATATGTTGCTGCCACTCTCACTTCACACCAGCTTCCCTCTCCGACACCAGTGTCCTCAAGTTCATTCTCTATGTCTATGTCTTTATTCCTGCCCTGCCACTAGGTTCATCAATGCCATTTTTTTTTAGACTCCATATATATGCATTAGCATACGGTATTTGTTTTTCTCTTTCTGACTTACTTCACTCTGTATGACAGACTGTAGGTCCATCCACCTCACTACAAATAACTCAATTTTGTTTCTTTTTATGGCTGAGTAATATGAAACAGTGGACAAAGGATTAATCTCCAAAATATACAAACAGTTCATGGAGCTCATACCAAAAAAACAAATAATTCAATTAAAAAATGGGTAGAAGACCTAAATAGACATTTCACCAAAGAAGACATACAGATGGCCAAGAGGCACATGAAAAGATGCTCAGCATCACTAGTTATTAGAGAAATGCAAATCAAAACTCAATGAGATATCACCTCACATCGGTCAGAATGGCCATTATCAAAAAATCTAGATACAATAAATGCTGGAAATGGTGTGGTGAAAAGGGAACCCTCCTGCACTGTTGGTGGAAATGTAAATTGATACAACCACTATGGAGAACAGTATAGAGGTTCCTTAAAAAATTAAAAATAGAACTACCAGATGACCCAGCAATCCCACTACTGGGCATATACCCTGAGAATACCATAATTCAAAATGAGACATTTACCAAAATTTTCATTGCAGCACTATCTACAATAGCCAGAACATGGAAGCAACCTAAATGTCCATCGACAGATGAATGGATAACGAAGATGTGGCACGTATATACAATGGAATATTACAGTAACTCTTATGGTTTAGTAGTATCAATCCTCTAACTCTATTCTTCTCCTTAAATATTATACTGGTTATTCCAGGTCTTTCAACTCAAAAAAAATTTAAATGTTCTTTCTTTTAAACACAGTTAATATAATGAAAAATCCCCTCCACTGCCTAAAAGGCAGCTCTTAGAGTTCATTAAACATATAATGGATATTTTCCTGTTTTAACTTGAGATCTAAATTTTATCTGTATTTGGTTGTGTCCTGTTTGCTAGTTAGAAAGTGCCTTTTTCTACATGCAAATCAATACGAACATTTCTAGCTTCATTACTGGGAAAGGAACATTTTTGCAGTAGTGAATGGGGTGGCAATAGGATTAATATTTTAGCTTTTATTTTGTAAGTCAAATCCTGCAAATTCCTAAATCTGATGAGCAAGTAAGACCTTGCATGTATATCCCAAGGATAGAAATCAATTCCACATGCCTAGGATATAAACGACCAACTTTGAATGCAAAAAACATCAAGTGAAGCCTTCAAAAGGTGTAATTTATAGAGCATTTTTAGCTTCCTAATTACTTTATCGAACTTTTTACTTCCTTCTTAAGTAAAGATTGTTTCTTGTTACGAATGGCTTTCATTAGGAGGCATGTCTTTTTTTTTTTTCTGTGCTTGGGTAAAAAAAGACCATTCTTCTGAGTAAATTGGCAAGGAAGAGAGCATGGAAAACTATTGTATTGGTGGATGAGTCAAGACTTTGGCTTTATGTAGTTGATTTACATTAGTACTTGAAAACAGTACAAAAACCTTTAATAATCTGTTTAAGTTGCCATTAATTAAGGAAATTCCACTTTTGTTCAGCTGTGTTTTAGTTCATAATCACTACATTCCAGTGTCTTCTTCCTTCTGGCTTACTGCTAATTTTAACTTTTTATATATTCTTAATCGAGAAAAAAAATCACTTTGTCATGTGTTTCCATGGCAATGTCCCATACACTAAATAATAATAATAGTATTAAGAAATATGATTGTTAATTAGTGTAAGATTGATGTAATACTAGGTGTCTTTTTAGGTCAAAAAAATATTGTCCAAAATAAACTTACTGGAATATGATAGGACCAAGCTGATTTAAAAATATGTTTGGGAACTGTGAGGCACTTGCAAGAAGGGCATTTGAACTTAGGCAGCTTCTTCTATGTACACTGTACCCCTGATCATTCTTTACCTATTCTTTAGTCCTCTCTACCCTCACTTGCATGTACTATTGGTGCAAACATCCTATAGGTAGTCAATGCTTTCCTAACGTTAGTTATTATTAGCCTCCTTACATTAGTCAATGTATCTCTCAATGCTCCCTGGGAGCTCTAAACCCTTTGGTGAATCATGTTTCATGGCAGCAGCTCTTGGTGGATTGTAACTTTCTTCCATCAGCATGCTTGCTCTACTTGTTAAGGAAAATGATCTGCCCTGGGTTGCGTTCTGTTTTCTCCTAATTTCATCAACAAATATACGCTAGTTGAAATATTTATTCATCCTTGTTAAAATATTTCAAAAATTTCCCCCTCTTTTTAAAATTTTAAAATCCTTACAAACTTTGCTGGGCCTGCCTGATTTGGCTCCTGACCTCCTCTCTAAATTTATCTTGTACTGCTCATTCCTTCCTCTTTTATTGAGGTATAACTTACAGACAATAAATGTATATATCTAAAACTTAAAATTTGATAAGTTTTTTGTACTTATACACCTGTGGAACTATCGCCATCATCAAGATAATAAATTTGTATATCACTTTCTGAAGTTTTTTAACGTTCTCTTGTAATTCGTCTCTCCTTGGGAAAATAATGATCTGTCACATAGGTTAGTTTGTACATTCTACAGTTTTATAAAAGTGGAGTAATACAATGTATACTAATTTTTATCAAACTTCTTTAGCATAGTTTTTTGAGGCCCACCTATCCATGTTGTTAAGTATATGAATAGTTCACTTCTTATCATCGCTGACTAGAATCCCATTGTATGAATATGCCATAATTTGTTTTTCTCTGCACCTGTTGATGGACAATTTTGTTGTTTCCAGCTTTTAACTATTTCATATAAAGTTTCTATGAATTTTTGTGCACAAGTCTTTGTATAGACATATCTTTCTTCTTGGGAGAATACTTAGGAGTAAAATGATGGGGGTATGCTTAACTTTTTAACTTGCCAAACTGTTTTCCAGAGTGTAAATCTCTACCAGCTGTGCTTGAGGGTTCCATTTCCTCTACAATCTCACCAGCACTTGATATAGTCAGTGTTTTAAATTTAGACATTGTAATAGTTATGTAGAATTATCTCATTATGGTTTTCTTTTCTTTTTCTTTTCTTTTACACTCATGGTGGTGAGCACATTTTCGTGTGCTTGTTTGAAATCTACTATATATTCTTTGATGATGTGCCTGCTCAAATATTGGGTTATTTTTTAGGTTTTGTTGTCATTGTTGTTGTTTGGTTTTGAGCATTCTCTATATAATCTGAATATAGTCCTTTATTAGATCTATGTTTTGGAAATAGTTTTCCCCAGCTGGTGGTTTACCTTTTCATTCTCCTATGAGCGTCTTTCAAAGAGCAGATATTTTTAACTTTAATGAAGTCCAGTTTATTATTTTTCTTGTATCGATTTTGTCTTTGATATCCTATCTAGGAAAGCTTTACTTAAACCTGGGTCACAAAGATTTTTTTTCATGCTTTCTTCTGGAAGTTTTACTATTTTAGGTTTTATGCTTAGGTCTATGATCAATTTTAAGTTAATTTGTGTATCTGGTACAAGATATTGATCAAAATTTACTTTTTGCATATTGATATTCAATTATTTCAGTATAATATGTTTAAAGGCATTCCTTTATCCACAGAATTGTCTTTGTATTTTGTCAAAAATCATTTGTCTATATATATATGTGGACATATTTCTGGACTCCATATTTAATTCCATTGATCTATTTCTCCATCTTGATGCAAATATCGTGCTATAATGTTACTTTTATTTTATCTTAAAATCACATAGTATTAGCCCTCAGACTTTGTTCCTTTTCAAAATTGTTTTGCCTATTCTAGGTCCTTTGAATTTTACTATGAATTTTAGAATCAGCTTGTAAATTGCTAAAAAATATTGCTGTCATTTTTAAACAGTTTCATTGGGTTAAGATTTACATACCATAAAATTCACACATTTTGTGTGTGTGATTGAAATATTTTAAATAAATTTATAGCTGGGGAACTATCAAAATTCAGTTTAGAATATGTTCATCACTCCCAAAATATTCCTCTTATCTGTTTGCAGTCAATATCCTTCCAACATCCAGCCCTAAAAAACACTAATTTATTTTTCTGTTTTTGTAGATTTGCCTTTTCTGGATATTTCATATAAATGGAATCATACAGTATATGGTTTGCATCTAACTTCTTTTACTTAGCATAATGTTTTAGAGGTTCTTCCATGTTGTAGCATGTATCAGTATTTCTTTCCTTTTTATTGTTTAATTATGTTTAATTCTATGGATAACCAGATTCAGTTTATCCAATAACCTGTTGATGAATATTTGGATTGTTTCCAAATTTTGGCATCTTTGAATGCTGCTGCTATGAACTTTTGTATAAAAGTCTTTGTGTGGACGTGTACTTTCATCTCTCTTGGGAACATACCTAGGAATGGAATTGTTGGGTATTACACTAAGTATGTGTTAACTTTTAAAAATAGATTTTATTTTTTAGAGCAATTTTAGGTTCACAGCAAAATTTAGCAAAAAGTACAGTGAGTGATAGGACAAATCTCCTATCCTCACAAATGTACAACCTCCACCACCATCAATATTCCTTACCACAATGGTACATTTGTTACAATCGATGAACCTACATTGATACCTCATTGTCACCCAAAGTTCATAGTTTACATTGGGTTCTTTCTTAGTACTGTACATTCTATGGGTTTTGAGGAATGTATAATGACATATATCCACCATTGTATAAACATACAGAGTGCCTATATTTTCACTGCCCTAAAAATTCCCTGATTTGCCTATTTATCCCTCCTTCTCCCCAGTCCCTGGCAACCACTGATTTTTTCATTGTCTGCATGTTTTTTCTTTTTCAGAACTTTATATAGTTGGAATCATACAGTATGCATTTTTTATCTTCTTTCACTTAGTAATATGCAGCTTAGGTTTCTCCATATTTCAAACTTGATAAATTATTTTCTTCTATCACTGAATAATATTCTACTGTCTGCATGTAGCACAGTTTGTTTAACCTACTGTAGGACATCTTTATTACTTCCAAGTTTTGGCAATTATGGATACAGCTACTACAAACACCTGCATGCAGGTTTTTTTGTGGACATAAGAAGTTTTCAGCTCATTTTGATAAATACCAAGGACTGTGGTAGCTTGATTGTATGCTAAAAAAAATGTGTTTAATTTGTATAAAACCACCAAACTTCCAAAGTAGTTGTACTCTTTTTCATTGTCATCAGAAATGAACGAGTTTCTGTTGCTCCACATCTTTATCAGGATTTGGTGGTTTCAGTGTTCCAGATTTTGGCTATTCTAATAGCTTTATAGGGTTAACTTATTGTTTTAATTTCCAATTCCTTAATAACAAATGATGTGGAACAACTTGTATGCTTATATGCCATCTGTACATCTTTTCTGGTAAGTTGTCTGTTTAGGATTTTGACCATTTTTAATCTTTTATTTTTTTACTTTCTTAATTTTGAGTTTTGAATTATTTGCATATTTTGGATGCCAGTCTTAATCAGACATGTCTTTTGCAAATACTTTCTCCTAATCCATGGGATGTCTTCCCATTCTCTTGATAGTGTCACACATAGAGCAGATTTTTAAATTTTAATAGTGCCAATTTTATCAATTATTGCTTTCATGAATTGTGAATTTGCTGTTTATTTAAAAAGTCATTGCTGTACTCAAAGTCACTTATATTTTATCCTATATTATCTCTAAGAGTTTTATAGTTTCATGTTATACATGTATGTCTGTGATCAATCCATTTTGAGTAAATTTTAGTGAATTA
This sequence comes from Balaenoptera physalus, assembly GCF_965194825.1. Taxonomy (NCBI): domain Eukaryota; kingdom Metazoa; phylum Chordata; class Mammalia; order Artiodactyla; family Balaenopteridae; genus Balaenoptera; species Balaenoptera physalus. Next base: position 31,378,273 of record NC_138895.1, on the reverse strand, counting down.
TGTAGGTCTGTGTCTAGATTTTTTTTTTTTTTTTTTGGTTTATCTGGTATCACAAGTTCACAGCTGGAGAAGAATTTTACCTTGGGAAGAACTGTATCTTGAATCTCACTTATATCTCATTTAGATTATATTTAGATGAGACGTTACTGGAATGTGTTAAGACTTTGGGTGCTATGGGGATGGAATGAATGTATCTTGCAAGTGAGAAGGATATATATTTGGGGGGGAAAGGATGAAATAATATGGATTGCATTATGTCCCTCAAAATGCATATGTTGAAGTCCTAAGCCTCAATGTGATATTATTTGGAGATGAGGCCTTTGGAAGATAATTAAGGTTAGATTAGGTCATGAAGGTGGGTTCTCATGATGGGATTAGTTTCTTTATAAGAAGAAACACCAGAAAGCTTATTGTCTCTCTCACTCTCCATGAGCACACACTGAGGAACGCCCATGTGAGTATATAGCAATTTGGCACCAGTCTACAAGTCAGGAAAGGGGTACATTTAAGAACCCAAACCCATTGGCACCCTGATCTCAGACTTCGAACCTCCAGAATTATGAGAAAGTAACTTTCTATTGTTTAAGCCATCCACTGTATGGCATTTTGTTTTGGCAGCCCAAGCTAAGGCACCATCCATTTGTGAGGCATTATCTTCCCATAATCATAGGAAGAACATATTGATTGAGGTCATAGTTCACAATAGTTCTTCTTCTGTTTGCATTAATGTAGACCCTCTCGGTTTTTACAGATGCAACTCAATACAAAAAACACAAACAAACATACCAAAAAAAAATTTAATGTAATAAAAGTCTTTAATACAATAAAAAAAAATCAATTGGCTTAGGTAACTGGGAAGTCTAAGGGAAGGCTGAATCATGAGGTTAAAAATACAACTCTGTATGACTCTAATGACCTATACTTGGAGATGGCCTTCCTCTATGTAGAAGCTAGATGGATACAGGACAAGACTCTGTTCCAGATTTCTTGTTGCTGAAGCAGTATATTCTTTGTTGCCTTCCTTACCCTGCCCTAGATCATAAGGGAGATGCCTGAGAATTATATTTTCCTGAGCTCCTTATAAGCAGAATTTCCTGTTAGATTCTAATAAGTAGCACACTTTCAGGAGGTTTGAAAATCCTAGGAGAAGGAGAAACCATTATTTCCTAGCTTGTAGGCAAGTGTGTGGGCAGAGAAGGTCTACACACATGGGTTTTCCAATTAACTTCTAGACATCCTGTTAGAATCACCCACATTGTTTCTGCCAGCATCTGAAATGACTGAAAAGCTTTCCTGTAAATCCTGCACTTCTGATTTTCCCAAAATCTATCAATGGTGTCTCTGATGTTCGCTTTCCAGTCCTTCAAAAGCTGTGTGAGCCTCTAATAACCTGTATTGGAGTTTTTGCTGTTTGAAATGCCTAGGAAAGCTTCTGTTTTCATATCAGAATACTGATGGATACAATAAGCACAACGCATTCCTTATACCTGTTGTTCTGAAAGAATAGAAAAAGGACTCTTTTGCAATATCCATTATCAATTTTCCCAAATAAACATCAATTTTTTTTTTTTATAAACTTCAATTTTTAAATTTAGGTTATTTGCCCATATCCAAAAGAAAAAAAACACACACTATGTTTAAGCTCAACCTTAGGAAGATCTCCCCGTTATTACAACATGGATTGGGCCACTTGACTGTCACACAACAGTCACAAACAATCGTAAACTAGAAGTTTCCAAAAGAAAGGAATAAAAGTGATGTTTGAAGAGCAAGACATCTACAACAGAATAGCTATGCTACTAAGTATTTTTATTTTTACCTTTTATAAAAAGTGTAATAAATTGTATTGTCCAATGAAGGTACAAGTACTTATTGGAGGCATATTTCAAAGACTTGTTAATATTTATCTTTAACAAAAAGCAATTATGTTGTTTAATTCACTGAATTATATCTGGCTATCAATTCACTGAGAGATTAATGAAGGGAAGGAAACATCATATAAGTTAGAAATAAGAACTGTAATCTTTCATCTCTCTGAGTTACTTTTTTTCACCTTAGCAACTAATTAATAAAAATTTCAATCACTTACATAATTTTATATATGTAAATTATGTACATGTTGCAAACAATATTTTCTTATATGTTCCTTTTATAAAGTTTGGATTTTAAAGCCATTTATTTATAGATATATTAAATTACAAGAAATTTAAAAATAATAGACTATCACATGTGCTATGCTTTTGTCTTTTTATATTATAGAGTATTTTAGACATATAAAATGCACAGGAATTGTTTCAGTCAGTGTAAAATATAAAGAAATATTATATAGACACACAAACAAATGATGTAAGTGATAGAATTTTGAGTCTCCCTCTTCTATTAATATTACTAAATATTACTATTACAAAGCAGCTGTTACAAATTGGCAGACAGTTCTCCTTACAGTCATTCAGAAGGTCCTCAAATTCCTTCATTTTTTTTGTTTCCTCCATGTTTGAAGCTGGATCAATGCCAAGTGTTGGTTGAAGCCTGTTGTAAAAGAAAGGATATATGGATCACAGAGAAAGCATAGCTTCTCTGTTAATGCTTAGACCTGGAAATCATTTTATTGACTATACTTTAGTCACGTAGCTAACCCTCACTTCAAGGAATTTGGCAGATGTAGTCTCCATATTTGCCTTGCTGAAATTCTACTCTGTGGAAGAAGAGATTAGAATTTTGTGGAAAGCTAACAGCCCCCAACACAGATATTAATTTAATAAACACTTGGGAACCAATCAGAAAATAGAAGCCCTTCTCTATACTTCTCTTTATCCCTTAACCTTTGCTTTCCTCTTCCTCTCTAGTACAGGTAATCACTCTACTGAAGTTGCATTTCTTTATACTTTTACTACATATGATTATATTCAAAAATGAGCCATTGGCTAGCTTTTCATTGCTTAACACCTATAACAAGAGTCATACAGTGTGTTTTCATCTATAATTTGCTTTATTTCTCAAACTTAAGTTTGTGGGAATGTTTATGTAGTCACATATAACTCTAATTCTCACATATTTATTTCTTTATAAGATGCCATTGTCTCAAATATACATAATTTATTTATCTATTTTTTTCAGTATTTTGTCATTTAAAAATGTGTCATGAGTATTCTTTTATGACTCCTCGTCACATACAAAGAGTTTTCCTAGGACCTGTGCACAGCTGTGTATATATGTGTGTTTGTTTTTGTGTGTCTGTATGGGTGTGTGTGTACATGTAAATTCTAGGCTAAGATCTAAACACATTCAGCCTAACTAAATACATGTCTTATCTGAAATTGTTGGGTGCAGATGTATTTGAGAATTGAATTTTTATTTTTGACTTCAGAAAGATAATTTGGTGCATATATTATATTCTTTACCTCAGTATCAGCGAGATATGAGACAGTTAATAACAACATGTAGGCACACACACACACACACACAGACCGACATACAAGTATGTCTGCAGTGAAATGGTCATGTGCACCTGTAACATATTTCTATCAACATTTTTTCTTGATAATATATGTATTTTCTAAGATGATAGAAACTTTCTATAAAGTTCTTTTTTCTTTCTGTGCTTTCAAAAGAATCACCTTTAATATCCATATTTACACCAGCAGTCTCTTCAAGACAGTCTAGACTTTTTATGTCATGTGCCTCAAAACTCTTCCAGCCTCTACCCGTTACCCAATTTCATAGTCATTTCTACATTTTTAGGTATTTGTTTCAGCATCTGAAATGGCCATCTTCTTGTAAAGATATCAATCATTTTGGATTAAGGGCCCAATCTACTCCAGTGTGATATCATATCAACTTAGTTAATTACATATTCAACAATCTTATTTCCAAATAAGGTCCAGTTCTGAGATGCTGGGTGTTAGGGCTTTAACATCTCTTTAGAGAGAAATGCATTTCAACCACTAATAATATGTAACAATGAACATGTTCCAGAATATATAAAGAAAACGTACAACACAATAATAAAAAGATAAATAACCCAATTAAAAATGGGCAAAGAACTTGAATAAACATTTCTTCAAAGATGATATACAAATGGGCAATTAGCATATGAAATATGCTCAGCATCTTTAGTTAATAGCAAAATGCAAGTCAAACCACAGTAAGATATCACTATATACTTATTAGAATGGCCATAATAGTAAAAAGCAGTAACACATTTAGGTGGGGATACAGAACTCTCTTACCTTGTTGGTGGGAATGTAAAATTGTGTTACTTTGGCAAATAGTGTTAAAGTTCCTCAAAATATTAAGCAGAATTACCATATGACCAGAAATCCCATCCCTAGGTATATACAGCCAAGAGAAAAAAAATATTTCTCCACACAAAAACTTGTACAAGAATGTTCATAGTAAAATTATTCATAAAGCCAAAAAGTAAGAACAACTCAAGTGTCCATTAACTGATGACTGGATAAATAAAATATGGTATATCCATACAATGGAATATTATTTTACCATAAAAGGAAATGAATTCTGGTACATGCTACGACATGGATGGTCCTTAAAAACATTATGCTAAGTGAAAGAAGCTATTCATAAAACTCCATGTATTTTATGATTTCATTTATATAAAATGTCCAAAATAGACAAACCTTAAGAGAAAATAGATAATGGTTGCTTGGTATTGACATATGGATGGGAATAAGGAATGACCACCTATCATTTTAAGGTGACGAAAATGTTCTAAAATTATGTAGCAGTGATGGTTGCAACATAATTTGTGAACATATTAAAAATTACTGAACTGTACACTTTATATAGGATATACACTGTACACTACTTATGGAATGTAAATCATATTGCAATAAAGATGTGAAGGAATTGAATACAAAAGATAAATCTATTCTTTATATCTTAGTAAAGATTTTCAATACACATTTTAAAAGCATTTAAGTTACAAATATAGGATAAAATACAACAACTGTTTTGCTTTAATGAAATGAAAAACTTTTAATTGAAGTATAGCTGATTAACAATGTTGCATTAGTTTCTGGTGTACAGCACAGTGGTTCAGTTATACATATGTATGCATATACATTTTCATATTCTTTTCCATTATGGTTTACAGAATACTGATCATAGTTCCTTGTGCTATACAGTAAGACCTTGTTGTTTATCTATTTTATACACAGTAGTTTGGATCTGCTAATCCCAAACTCCTAATGTATCCCTCCCCCCACCCTGTTTCCTTTTTGGTAACCATATGTTTGTTTTTCTATGTCTGTTACTCTGTTTCTGTTTTGTAACTAAGTTTATTTGTGTCATATTTTAGATTCTGCATCCAAGTGATATGTGGCACTCATCTTTCTCTGTCTGACTTACTTCACTTAGTATGATAATCTCTAGGTTTACCCATGTTGCTGCAAATGGCATTATTTCATTATTTTTTATGGGTGAGTAGTATTCCATTGTGTATGTGTACCACATATTCTTTATCCATTCATCTGTCAATGGACATTTAGGCTGCTTCCATATCTTGGCTATTGTAAATAGTGCTGCTATGAACATTGGGATGCATGTATCTTTTTGAATTATAGTTTCCTCCAGATATATGTCCAGGAGTGGAATTGCTAGATCATATGACAACTCTATTTTTAGTTTTCTGAGGAGCCTCCATATCATTTTCCATAGTGGCTGTACCAATTTACTTTCCCATTATAGCTTCTCCAGCATTTGTTATTTGTAGACTTTGTAATGATGACCATTCTGACCAGTGTGAGGTGGTACCTCATTGTAGTTTTGATTTGCATTTCTCTGAGCATCTTTTCATGTGCCATCTGTATGTCTTCTTTGGAGAAATATCTATTTAGGTGTTCTCCCCATTTTTTGATTGGGTTGTTTGTTTTTTGTTATTGTATGATCTGTTGGTATATTTTGGAAATTAAGTCCTTTGTCAGTTGCATTGTTTGCAAATATCTTTTCGCAGTCCATAGGTTGTCTTTTCATTTTGTTTATGCTTTCCTTTACTGTGAAAAAGCTTATATGTTTGATTAGGTCCCATTTGTTTATTTTTGCTTTTATTTCTGTTGCCTTGGAGACTGACCTAAGAAAACATTGGTGCAATTTATGTCAGAGAATGTTTTGCCCATGTACTTTGTTAAGAGTTTTATGGTGTCATGTCTTTTATTTGTCTTTAAGCTGAGTTTACTTTTGTGTACGGTGTGAGGGTGTGTTCTAAATTCATTGATTTTCAACACCACTTGCTGAAGAGACTGTCTTTACTCCATTGTATAGTCTTGCCTCCTTTGTCAAAGATTAATGGGGTCTAGGTGTGTGGGTTTATTTCTGGGCTCTCTATTATATTCCATTGATCCAAATGTCTGTTTTTCGTGCCAAAGCCATGATGTTTTGATTACTGTAGCTCTGTAGTATTGTCTGAAGTCTGGGGGGGTTATGTCTCCTGCTTTGTTCTTTTTCCTCAGGATTGCTTTGGCCATTCTGGGACTTTTATGGTTCCATATTAATTTTAGGATTATCTGTATTAGTTTTGTGAAAAATGTCATAGATAGTTTAATAAGGATCACATGAAATCTGTAGATTGCTTTGGGTAGTATGGCCATTGTAACAATATTAATTTTTACAATCCAAGAGCATGGGATATCTTTTCATTTCTTTGAATCATCTTCAGTTTTCTTTATAAGTGTTTTATAGTTCTCAGCATATAAGTCTTTCCCCACCTTGGTCAGGTTTATTACTAAGTATTTAATTTAAAATAATTTTTATTTTATATTGGACTATAGTTGATTTACAATGTTGTGTTAGTTTCAAGTGTAAAGCAAAGTGATTAAGCAGACATGTATTTTTTCAAGTTCTTTTCCTATTTAGGTTATTAGTATTTTATTTTTTGATGTGGTGTTAGAAGGTTCGTTTTTTTTTTTTTTTTTTTACTTTCCCTTTCTGATATTTCATTGTTTGTGTAAAGCAGTACAACAGATTTCTGTAGTTAATCTTGTATCCTGCTACCTTGCTGAATTTGTTTATCAGTTCTAGCAGTTTTTGTGTGGAATTTTTAAGATTTTCTATATACAATATTATGTCATCTGCATATAATGACAATTTTATATCCTCTTCCAATTTGGAAACATTTAATTTATTTTTCTTGCCTGATTGCTGTGACTAGAACTTCCACTACTATGCTGAATAGAAGTGGTGAGGATGGACATCCTTGCCTTATCCAGATTTTATCAGGAAGGCTTTCAGCTTGCTTTAATGAAATTAAATTTTAAAAGGTACTTTAAAAAACTCCAAACTTTACAAAAAAACAAAAAAACTATCCTAGAAAATGAGGTTGAACTTCACCTATATATTGAAAGTAAAAATTGGAAGCAAAAGTTTGAAAACTGGGACTTAGAAGTGACTAGTTTGTCACAAATGTCTTCTAACTCTTAATTTACTTGGACAATCCAGCCAACATGTTTATCATATTTATGTAACAGAATGTGCCTTCTTTCTGCACTTTTTGGAGGATGAAAGTGAAAGAAAGGTAATATAAAGAGGTTTTGGTAATAGCATCCAATGCTTAGGAATCTTGACTTCTTTTTGGATAATCCCCCTGAGATTAAACCATTCATTTTCCTCTAACATTGTTAGGATCTTACCCGACACTTCACCACTCCCCCCATATCCCTTTACAAGATGAACTCCAACAGCATTCTTTCTTGGCACCTTGGGATGGTGATAGGGTGGTAGAATGAATTATCTAAAGGATTAATATTGTCAAAGTGCTGTGGAGCAGACTGCATTGCAAGAGAAAGTGCAAGAGAATTTTTTTTTGGTGGAGTACAGTTGCTTTACAATATTATGTTAGCTTATACTGTACAGCAAAGTGAATCAGCTATACATGTACATATATCCCCTCTTTTTGGATTTCCTTCTCATTTGGTCACCACAGAGCACTGAGTAGAGTTCCCTGTGCTATACAATAGGTTCTTATTTTTTATCTATTTTATACAAAATATCAGTAGTGTATATACGTCAATCCCAGTCTCCTTATTCATCCCACCACCCCCAACTTGGTTTCCATACATTTGTTCTCTATGTCTGTGCCTCTATTTCTGTTTTGTAAATAAGGTCGTCTTATACCATTTTTTTCAGATTCCAGATATATGCATTAACATATATTTGTTTTTCTCTTTCTGACCTACTTAACTCTGTATGACAGTCTCTAGGTCCTTCCATGTCTCTACAAATGACCCAATTTTATTCCTTTTTATGTCTGAGTAATATTCCATTGTATATATGTACCACTTATTCTTTATCCATTCAAGAGGATGTTAAAGGATAAATTTATTCAAAGATAAAATCACAATCTTATATAATTATAAAATAAACATGTCAAAACTCTCATTTAATTTACTAATTAATGGAAGAATTAGTAAAATGCTGCAACTGTGTCAAGGAAAAATTCAAAAACTACACATATTTAGGTAATAATAAATGTTGCTATGATGCAAATCTGACTTATCTACAAGGCAGTCATCAATTGCATTCCATCAGACATAATTCTTTTGTATTTCTAAAGAAAATTATTGTTTGTATTATTGGTTTTCTACCACTTACAAAGTTGTAAATTAGCTTAAAGACAATGAAAGTTTGAGACAACCTGAAGGGGTAAACTACATAGGACATCCAGTAATATTTCTTTGTCCATTTCAATTTATTTCACAAGTTTTCCTGATAGTGCAGATGTTTAATAGAGAAGCTTTCTGCTTATAGGGGTGGTGAATGTTGGAAAAACTGAGAGTTGAGGTGGTTAAAACATGGAATCAAATTGAATAAAATAAAGAATTTACTGTTAGAAACTTACCTTGCTAAATCAGATGGAATTGCTCAAACCTGAAGATACTCAGAAAGGTCTCAAATAATTCTTCAGTAAGGCTTTTTTCTAAAATTAATTAATAAATTAATCTATGTATCCATTCATTCATTAGTTTATTTAAAAAGTTCTTTATATACACGATTAATGTCCTGATTACAGGGATTACCATCTAGGATTATTTCTGATTCATATCAGATATGAATGCAATTTGAAAAGAGAAATAATAAAAATTATATGTGCTTAATATATTTAAGTGGAAATTAGTAATTTTTCTTAGCAGTTACAGAGGGGCACATGCCTCTTCACTTTGAACAATTTTAGATAGCCATTCGCTGGAGAGATACAGTGGCAGTTCTTTTGGATAACTCCTTAGGCTGGTCTGGGTTCTGCTACTGATGTTATAAAACAGCCTGTATATAATGGCTTGTGTGTCACATTTGAAAAGCCTGCTGAAGCGCATTTTGAGGACACTTCCACTGCCAAATTTTAGATTGGCTCCATTCAGCTCACCAAACAGGCACAATTTATCCAAGTCTTCTAGTTATTAATCTCTAGCTTTAACACAAGCATGCATTACTTCAGTGTAGTTGTCTTCTTAAAGTTGTAGGTTGATGATTTTTTTTTTAATGCAAAGACCTCCACATGATTACTTTGACAACTCCTAGTACCATTTGGAAAGACACAAATTTTACAGCTGTGTAGAGGTGAGACATGATCATTGCTCTTTTTATCATTAAACTTGGTTTAGAACTCAATGCTTGAGGTCCCCATAATAAAGCAGATTAAGATTTTATCTGAAAAATGCTAACTATGTTTTATTGCCCCCCAATACCTCATTCAACAGTGTCTGAAATGTCCATCATACTCATTCTTTGTGTTAAGGCAATGTAGCAAATTAAAATTAGTATGCCAATAGGAAAATTATTTTAGCTATTAACACCTGGGTAAAAATAGCATATCCATTTAGTGAGGTCCTGATAGAATAGTACATGAAACAGATATAATTTGATTGAGAGCAAAGGGAAAACAAAGAAAAGCCAAGAGGAATATTTCAAGAAGTGGCAGAATAGAGAATTTCATGCAGTGAAGAAGCAGAAGGAGAAAATTTGGGGTAAGAGGGAAAGGTAAAATGGAGAAGGGCGAAACTACAAAACCTTCTGCCGTTCATAGTTTTGCTTAATAATTATTGTGTTGATGTCACACTCTATCTTCTATCCTCTCAAGTTATTAAGGCCTCCTTGTTTGGTAGTTGTTTTTCTTTTTATTCATTTGTTTTAGAGCAATTTATTAAGGTATGATTGACATATAAAAATCTGTACATATTTATTGTATACAACTCAATGAGTTTGGGGATAAGTATACATCAGTGAAACCATCACCACCATCAAAGCCATAGACACATCCTTTATCTCTCAAAGTTTCCTTCCGGTCTTTTATTATTATTATTATTTTGTGTGTGTGGTAAGAACACTAAACTTAAGATCTACAAGCTTAGGAAATTTTAAAAATATAATACAGTAGTGTTAGCTATAGGCACTATGCTGTAGAGTAGATCTTCAGAATTTACTTATCTGGCATAACTGAAACTTTGTGCCATTTAACCATTATCTCCTCATTTCCTCCTCCTGTCAGCCCCTGGTAACCACCATTCTACTCTCTTCTTCTTTAAGTTTGACTTTTTTAGGTTCCATATATATGTGAGATGTACAGTATTTATTTTTCTCTGTCTTATTTCACTTAGCATATATATATATATATATATATATATATATATATATATATATATATATATACCACATTTTCCTTATCCATTCATCCACTGATGGATATTTAGGTTGTTTCCATATGTTGGCAATTGTGAATAGTCCTGGAATGAATGTGATAGTGCAGGTATCTTGATTTCAGTTTCTTTGGATAAATACCCAGAAGTGGGATTGCTGGATCACATGGTAGTTCTATTTTTAATTTTTTTGAGAAATCTCCATATGTTTTTCATAAAGCCTGTTCCAATTATATTCCCACCAACAGCATACCAGCGTTCCCTATTTTTCAACATGTCCTCATCAACACTTGTTATCTTTTGCTTGTTTGATAGTAATCATTCTAACAGTTATGAAGTGATATGTCACTGTGCGTTTGATGTGCACTTCCTTGATGATTAATGATATTGAGTACATTTTCATGTACCTGTTAACCATTTGTGTGTCTTCTTTGGAGAAATAGCTATTCAGGTCCTTTTTCCATTTTTAAAATTGGGTTGTTTATTTGCTATTGTGTTATTGGAGTTCCTTACATATTTTTGGATATTAATCAGTTATTAGATATGTGATTTACAATATTTTCTCCCATTCTATAGGTTGTCTTTTCATTTTGTTGATTGTTCCCTCTGTTGTACAAAAGCTTTTTAGTTATATGTAATCCCAGTTGTTAAATTTTACTTTTGTTGCTTGTAATTTCGTTTGTCACATCCAAAAAATCACTGCCAAGACCAATATCAAGGAGCTCTTTTTTTATGTTTTCTTCTAGGAGGTTTGTGGTTTCAGGTGTTAGGTTTAGGTTTTAGTCTGATTTTGGTTGGTTTTGTGTATCATGTAAGACAAGGATATTGATTTCATTCTTCTGCATGTGGCTATCAAATTTTCCCAACAATCTATTGAAGAGACTATCCTTTCCCCATATTGTATTTTTGGTACCTTTGTAGAAAATTAGTTGACCATATATGTATGGGCTTGTATCTGGGCCTTCTATTCTGTTTCATTGGTTTATGTGTCTGTTCCTATGCCAGTAAAGTATTCTTTTTTTATTAGTTTGTAGCATAAGTTGAAGTCGGAAATTGTGGTGCTTCCAGCTTTGTTCTTGCTCAAGATTCTTTAATATATTCACAGTTTTCTGTGGCTCCATATAAATTTTAAGATTACTTTTTTCTATTTCTATGAAAAATGTCATTGGAATTTGATAAGAATTGCATTGAATCTATAGATTGCTTTGAGTAGTATGGAAATTTTCACAATATTAATTCTTCAATCCATGAGCACAAAATATGTTTCCATTTACTTGTGTCTTCTTAGATCTCTTTCACCAATGTTTTATAGTTTTAGTGTACAGGTTTTTCACCTCCTTGGTTAAATTTATTTCTAAGTATTTTACTCTTTTTGATGCTATTATAAATGTAATTGTTTTCTTAACTTTTCTTTCTGATAGTTTGTTCTTAGTCTGTAAACATGCAACTAATATTTGTATGATTATTTTTTATCTTGCAACTTTACTGAATTCATTTATTAATTCTGTTTTTTGTTAGAGTCTTTAGGGTTTTCTATATATAAGATTATGCCATCTGCAGAGACAATTTTTTTTTCTTTCTTTCTGATTTGGATGCCTTCTATTTCTTTTTCTTGCCTAATTGCTCTGGTTAGGACTAAACTCAACATCCATTCATGATAAAATCTCTCAACAAATTAAGTATAGAAGGAATATAATTCAAGGTAATAAAGTCCATATATGATAAACTCACAGTTAATACTCAAAGTAAAAAGCTGAGATATTTTCCTCAAAGATCAGGGACAAGCCTAGATGCCTACTCTCATCATTTGTATTCAACACAGTACTGGAAGATCAAGGTTTTTTTGGAAATATCTCTTTAAATGCATTTCAATGGTAAAATGATCAGTTATAAGGAATGAATCAAGTTTCCTTCAAATAAATACAAGGAAAGTGAATATTTGTGTCAGTTATAAATTTATTGCCTTTGAAATCTAAATTCACTTTTGAATATATATACTGTAATAATTATCAAAGAAAAATTGCCCCAGATGGTTTAAATAGGCAAGGAAGGCTGTATTCAAGATCATTGCATAAGGGAAAAGGGACTGAATTTAACTCTGTTGAAACAGAAGGTGGGAGAGTTTTTAAACACTAGTGTGAGCTACTGGAGAAGTACTAGGTGAAAAGTTAGGGGAGAAGTTGTCAGTATGATTAGGCCACATGTATTTGCTAATTTACTGATCATAGTTAGGCTCTTACTCTTTCACAGAGACTGGGAGACAGGAACACTATCTTTCTTGATTATAACATTTCAAAAGAATGGCTCCCATGTCATTGAAAAAGGACAACCCAGGTTGTCAATCTGGCAAGAGTCTGGGAGAGGATTAACATATCAAAGGGGCAGAAAAATAATTTACAACTGCAAGTTTTCTAAAAATAAATGCTCTAGGAAAAGGGAAGTCATGGGTTTACAGTCACGAAGAAACTCAACTAAAGTTTAGTCAAAAGAATCTGAAAAAGAATGGATACATGTATATGTATAACTGAATCACTTTGCTGTACACATGAAACTAATGCAATATTGTAAATCAACTATACACCAATATAAAATTAAAAATTAAATTAAAAAAAATCCTACTTGACCTATTTGTCTCGCTGCCCCAGTTTCCTGGTGATCCTCTCCTCATATTCCTCCCCATAAGAACATCCTGCGTTCTAGTTTTCCAGCCCACATTGGTACTCCCAGTCTCACAACACACTGAAATCCCCATCATCAGCTATTGCTCACCCATCCTGTCTGCTGTTTGAAGGGTTGCATCCTATTTGCCTCAAGACTGAAGACCAGCTCTGGCTTGGCAAGCCAACAAACTGCTCTGCCATCCAGTGAGTTCCACTAAACCCTCTCCACTGAGGTCTGTACCCCAGATCTAGTCAGGGATCCTCTTTTCATGTTCGTCCTCCCTTATGGACTATCCCTCAGCCTTAGGATGTCATATAGTTTCTTCATATCCTACAGTTATTTTATCTATTTAGTTTTTCTTCATATCAAACTTCCTCTGTTAAGTCACTGAGAGGTTCTAGATCTGATTTGATCCAGTATGATACTACAGTATTTCTTACAATTTTATTTTTCTGCTAAACTAGAGGTTCTTAATGGGTGACTTGGATATGTGCCAATTATTTTAATTGCATCAATGGATATGACTTAAGAGGGAGTGTCTATAAGCCCCCTGAATTCTGTGTATTTTTTAAAACATCTTTATTGTAGTATAATTGCTTTACAATGGCGTGTGAGTTTCTGCTTTATAACAAAGTGAATCAGCTATACATATACATATACATATGTTCCCATATCTCTTGCATCTCCCTCCCTCCCACCCTCCCTATCCCACCCCTCTAGGTGGTTACAAAGCACCGAGCTGATCTCCCTGTGCTATGCAGTTGCTTCTCACTAGCTATCTATTTTACGTTTGGTAGTGTATATATGTCCATGCCACTTTCTCACTTTGTCACAGCTTACCTTTCCCCCTCCCCATATCCTCAAGTCCAATCTCTAGGAGGTCTGTGTCTTTATTCCCATCTTACCACTAGGTTCTTCATGACCCTTTTTTTTTTCTCCGTAGATTCCATATATATGTGTTAGCATACTGTATTTGTTTTTTCTCTTTCTGACTTACTTCACTCTGTATGACAGACTCTAACTCCATCCACCTCACTACAAATAACTCAATTTCATTTCTTTTTATGGCTGAGTAATATTCCATTTTATATATGTGCTACATCTTCTTTATCCATTCATCTGATGATGGACACTTAGGTTGCTTCCATGTCCTGGCTATCGTAAATAGAGCTGCAATGAACATTTTGGTACATGACTCTTTTTGAATTATGGTTTTCTCAGGGTATATGCCCAGTAGTGGGATTGCTGGGTCATATGGTAGTTCTATTTTTAGTTTTTTAAGGAACTTCCATACCGTTCTCCATAGTGGCAGTATCAATTTACATTCCCACCAACAATTCAAGAGGGTTCCCTCTTCTCCACACCCTCTCCAGCATTTATTGTTTGCAGATTTTCTGATGATGGCCATTCTGACCGGTGTGAGGTGATACCTCAATGTAGTTTTGATTTGCATTTCCCTAATGATTAGTGATGTTGAGCATTCTTTCATGTGTTTGTTGATAATCTGTATATCTTCTTTGGAGAAATGTCTATTTAGGTCTTCTTGAATCCTGTGTATTATCTTGGAGGAGATAAGCATAATTTTAAACAAATTCTCAAAGATGCCAGCAATTAAGAATAGATTAAGGATCAGTTTTCTAGTCTAGAAAATTAGTCTCAAACCTGAGTGCATTTTAGAATCACCTATGGAGCTTTTAAAATTACCACTGCCCAGACCCCAACCCAGAACAATTATATCAGAATTTCTAAGGGTGGGGCACAGGCACTGGTAGTTTCTAAAAGTCCCCCAGGTGATTATGATGTGCAGCCAGAGTTGAGAACCACTGCTCTAGATGCTCAACATCATTTTCGTTTCTTATGTTCTTTATACTCTCTTAATCATTGCTTTATCATTCCTGATTATAATGGGAGACTACTGGACAGAAAGTAGAACCCATTTTAGGGCATCAAAAGTGCTCTTACAGCAATTTCATATCCTAATTTTTAATTGATTGTTCTCATAATGCCTTCAATATAAAATTACTTTATATTAATAGTCACTCCATAATAATGAGAAGATGTAGATTATGACAAAAATAAATTATACCCATTTCTTTTAGGTGGAAGTCAAAAAGCCCTATCACAAGTAAATAATGCCCTCGTGAGTATGACACAGAAAAATTCTCAAGAGAAAAAGAACTTTCAAGTGGTAGAAAATGACCTTTTGGAGAAAATTTTCCAAGTACTGTTTAGAAGGCCCATTTAGAAAATGCCACCTAACCACTGAGTAAAGGCATGTTCTGAACAAAATGATTTTATATTTAGTTTGAACTTTATACAAGCAATTTAGCTGTTCCTGATATAGCATGCAGTGACAAGAAAAGAGAGATTAACACCATTCTTTCTAAGCATTAAAGAAAAACTGACTAAATATGCCAGATCTAAGTGTCAATTTACTTTTTCAAGTAGTGTCATGATAAGTTTTGTGGTATTCTTTATTTCTGCCACAAAGTGATTAAAATGTGTTTTTATTGAAAACCTTAAACACGATGTAGCACAAATTATAATATATAAATAAAGGAGCAAATAAAATATATTGTTTTACATATTCTACATTCTTTCTTAGTTTTCAATAAATATTCTTAACAAAATCTTATTAGTGCTTGGCTGGGCTTCTGAGTTCCTGTATAATTATACTGGTAATTGTTATACTGAATATGTCACCACCGCCCAATATGTATTTTGAAATCCTATTCCCCAATATGATGGTCTCAAAATGTGGAGCCTTTGGGAGAAGACTTGGTGTCACTAATGAGGGTGGAGCACTCATGAATGGGATTGGTGTTGTAAAAAAAAAAAAAAAGTAAACAGAAACCTCAATTAAGAAGAGTTTGGAGACCAGACAGGGGAGCTCTCATGCCCTGCAAGGATAGCAGAGCATAACAGGAAGAAAAGACTCCTCCTCTTTCCTGGCAAGGACTCAACCAATGAAAAACCATGGACTCTGTTTACTATAGCCCTCCCAAATTCTTTTTCCCCTCTGTAAAAGTGTTCTCCTTCCCCTACAAAAGAAATTGCACAAGGCTCACCATGGTTGCAGACCCCAAATTGCAATCCTTTGCTGATTGTGAATAAACCCATCTTTATTGAAGAAATATCTGGCAGCCTGTTTTAGGTCAGCAGTGTCCTTATGAAAGAGACCCAAGCAAACTTTATTGCTCCTTCTCCCATACAAAGACACAGCAAAAGGACAACCATCTATGAAACAAGCAGTGGTCTCTTACCAGACACCCACTGTGCTGGTGCCTGGATCTTGGAATCTCTAGCCTCCAGAACTGCAAGAAATAAGGTTATATTGTTGATAAACCACCCAGTCTAGGGTATTTTGTTACAGCAGCTCAAACATACTAAGACAGTAATATTATTAAGTAAAGATGTCAGGTTCTTGATTTCCAAATATTTCCCTAATCTTTTCTGACAGAATCTTGGTTAAACAAATGGTTCTTCTATTATAGATCTGAAGGTCAGCAGTATATTCAGCTAGATCAAACTAGAAAATTATTTCAAAGTGTGATTCATTATAGAAGACACTTTGCCACTTGTGCTGTGAACCTAATGCTAGTGCTCTAAATCTGAGCAGTTTGATGACAAATGAATTGGGATCAAGAGTGGAAGTAATATGGACATAAATGAAGCCTCAACTATACAAATTCTTCCTGATTTGAATTATGACCATTGTTTTCCTTTGTAGACTATGGAGTCTATATCTTAGAAAATATCTTAGAAGGATTTTAAGGAAAGTAATGGGATAACACTAGTAGGTAGAGAAAAATATTAATAGACTTTAGCCTGTGACTGACTTTAGCACTACTGATTAGAATAGACTTAAAAGTACATTATACACACACACAAAAATACTTTGAAATTTGGACCCTATGGTACATATGAACGAGAAAGACTGAACGAGAGGAGCTAAAATAAAACAAAATTCTGTAAGAGTAACTATGAAAAGAGTTAAAATGGATATTTCCTTACAGAAAAGTATAAATTCACTCAGTTTTAGAGTGTATAAAAACTAGTTATTGCAATTTTACTGAGAATTAAATATGAAGTAGTTTGGATATCAGATTTTTTTGACCAGATAGTGTATTAGTTTACTAGGGCTGCTATAATAAAGTTCCACAATCTGGGTGGCTTAAAACAACAAAAATTTATTCACTCACAGTTCTGGATGCTACAAGTCCAAAATCAAAGTGTCAGCAAGACTGATTACTTCTAGCTGTTCTGAGAATCCATTCCAGGACTCTCTCCTAGCTTCTGATGGTTGCCAGCAATCCTTGGCATTCCTTTGCTTATAGGTGCATCACTCCAATCTTTGCCTCTATCATCACATGGCATTCTTCCTGTGTCTCTATGCCCAAATTCGCCTCTTCTAATAATACCAGTCATTGGATTAAGTCCCACCCTCATCTGGTATGACGTCAACTCAACTTGATTACATTTGCCAACACCCTATTTCCCAATAACATTCACAGGTACCAGGTGTTGGGGCTTGAACAAATCTTTTTCAAGGACACAATTTTACCCATTACAGATAGTATTTCAAGAAGGCTTGGAATATTCTTTTAGAGATTTTTGGTGCCAAAGCATTGGAGCATTTTAACTTTTTCATCCCTCAAGTTATGTGCTATTTTTTGCTATGTACTTTAATCTTATATGTATTTTTAAAACGTCATAAGAATTCTTATTTATACAGTCAGTATTCATCTATATTCATTCATATAACTATCTTTTCCTTTCTTCTTGATTACTTCTTGAATTTACAGTGTATATTTGTGTCTCTCTGTGTGTGTAAAATTTACATGCAAATTTTCCTTGTCAAAGGGATAATGTAAATGACTAAGTGCCCTTTTATTGGCCCCCTTAAGAACACGGTTTTATGATAAATTCATCTAATGCCTTCAGTAGAGGTTAGTTTACTTAAGGCAATTTTTTTAAGTTTTCAGTTTGCAAAACGCCACAACTTTAATTCTGCTCTGATGTAAAAAATGCACCTTCTGTCACTGTTAAAATGGAATAAACAAGTGAAGATTAAAAAGTCAGAGAACTTAACATCCAGTGTCCTTTTATGTGTGGGGAAATTTGTACAGCTTCATTTGTTGGAGGACTTTAACAGTGTGCATCTATAACCTGAGAAAAGAGATTTCACATATATGAATTTATTGTAATGAATTAATACATATATGCACAAAATGTATATAAAATTATTTACTGAAGAATTATTTATAACAATAAAAAGTTAGAAACAATTTAAGCATCTGTAGGGAAAAGTTGAAAAACCATGTATTGTCTATTGTGTACCTTCCAGCATTAACAGATTCCAGGAGGAGTATTTTCAACTCTATATGCAGGTAACTCATAGTAATGCAAAATAATTTTCGTCTGTAGACATGTAAATTCTATCCTTTGGTGGTTCAATTGACTTCCTTCCTACATCATGAAAGAGACTAGTTTTGTCCCCATTTGCACATTGATTTCATTATTATTGCTCTATAAATCTCTCTCTCTCTTTCTCTTTCCTTCTCTTTTGAAGAGGTTTTAACACCTTACAGTTTCCTCCTCAATGGGTTAATTATAATCTTTTTTTTTTTTTTTTTAACATCTTTATTGAAGTATAATTGCCTTACAATGGTGTGTTAGCTTCTGCTTTATAACAAAGTGAATCAGTTATACATATACAATATGTTCCCATTTCTCTTCCCTCTTGCATCTCCCTCCCTCCCACCCTCCCCATCCCATCCCTCTAGGTGGTCACAAAGCACCGAGCTGATCTCCCTGTGCTATGCGGCTGCTTCCCACTAGTTATCCATTTTACATTTGGTAGTGTATACATGTCCATGACACTCTCTTACCCTGTCACATCTCACCCCACCCCCTCCCCATATCCTCAAGTCCATTCTCTAGTAGGTCTGTGTCTTTATTCCCGTCTTGCCACTAGGTACTTCATGGCCTTTTTTTTTTTTTTTTTTTTTTTCCCTTAGATTCCGTATATATGTGTTAGCATACTGTATTTGTTTTTCTCTTTCTGACTTACTTCACTCTGTATGACAGACTCTAACTCCATCCACCTCATTACAAATACCTCCATTTCATTTCTTTTTATGGCTGAGTAATATTCCATTGTATATATGTGCCACATCTTCTTTATCCATTCATCTGTCGATGGACATTTAGATTGCTTCCATGTCCTGGCTATTGTAAATAGAGCTGCAATGAACATTTTGGTACATGACTCTTTTTGACCTATGGTTTTCTCAGGGTATATGCCCAGTAGTGGGATTGCTGGGTCGTATGGTAGTTCTATTTGTAGTTTTTTAAGGAACCTCCATACTGTTCTCCATAGTGGCTGTATCAATTTACATTCCCACCAACAGTGCAAGAGTGTTCCCTTTCCTCCACACCCTCTCCAGCATTTATTGTTTCTAGATTTTTTGATGGTGGCCATTCTGACCGGTGTGAGATGATATCTCATTGTAGTTTTGATTTGCATTTCTCTAATGATTAATGATGTTGAGCATTCTTTCATGTGTCTGTAGGCCATCTGTATATCTTCTTTGGAGAAATGTCTATTTAGGTCTTCGGCCCATTTTTGGATTGGGTTGTTCGTTTTTTTGTTATTGAGCTGCATGAGCTGCTTGTAAATCTTGGAGATTAATCCTTTGTCAGTTGCTTCATTTGCAAATATTTTCTCCCATTCTGATGGTTGTCTTTTGGTCTTGTTTATGGTTTCCTTTGCTGTGCAAAAGCTTTTAAGTTTCATTAGGTCCCATTTGTTTATTTGTGTTCTTATTTCCATTTCTCTGGGAGCTGGGTCAAAAAGAATCTTGCTGTGATGTATGTCATAGAGTGTTCTGCCTATGTTTTCCTCTAAGAGTTTGATAGTGTCTGCCCTTACACTTAGGTCTTTAATCCATTTTGAGTTTATTTTTGTGCATGGTGTCAGGGAGTGTTCTATTTTCATACTTTTACATGTACCTGTCCAATTTTCCCAGCACCACTTATTGAAGAGGCTGTCTTTTCTCCACTGTATATGCTTGCCTCCTTTATCAAAAATAAGGTGCCCATATGTGTGTGGGTTTATCTCTGGGCTTTCTATCCTGTTCCATTGATCTATATTTCTGTTTTTGTGCCAGTACCAAACTGTCTTGATTACTGAAGCTTTGTAATATAGTCTGAAGTCAGGGAGCCTGATTCCCCCAGCTCCATTTTTCGTTCTCAAGATTGCTTTGGCTATTCGGGGTCTTTTGTGTTTCCATACAAATTGTGAAATTTTTTGTTCTAGTTCTGTGAAAAATGCCAGTGGTAGTTTGATAGGGATTGCATTGAATCTGTAGATTGCTTTGGGTAGTAGAGTCATTTTCACAATGTTGATTCTTCCAATCCAGGAACATGGTATATCTCTCCATCTATTTGTATCATCTTTAATTTCTTTCATCAGTGTCTTATAATTTTCTGCATACAGGTCTTTTGTCTCCTTAGGTAGGGTTAATTATAATCTTATCAAGACTTTATTTTTAAATGTGTGAGTCACACAGATTTACCTTGTTTTGTAAACTAGTGTTTAACATGTCTTATAAGGGGGGAATGGTTCAAATAGCTATACCAGAGAACACTGTACTCATTAAAATCATCTTATAGATGCATCTGATAACATAGACATGACCTAGTAACGTGCTTAAAAATGTGGTCAAATCACAACTCCAACACTAATAGGGTGAATTTGTGTCTCAAACTGTCTTGTGGGATAATAATAGTACCTATTTCATAGTTGCTTT
The DNA here is from genome assembly GCF_965194825.1 of Balaenoptera physalus. Lineage (NCBI taxonomy): Eukaryota > Metazoa > Chordata > Mammalia > Artiodactyla > Balaenopteridae > Balaenoptera > Balaenoptera physalus. The sequence goes on along the minus strand of NC_138895.1, from coordinate 31,357,155 downwards.
ATGTGAACGTCATAAGACGCTCATTTTGTATACAAAATATTAGATGAGTGCCCGCAGACAATATAGAAAATGTATGGATACAATATACTATATTTTTAAAGGATGCAGAAATAGCATGGCCTATTTTTATATTTTTAGTATAGAAATCCCTATTAGACTTCGTACTCTCCTTTTATTTAGCTTTTTTTGTTATAATAGACAGACATTATTTTGTAAGAAATAAAAACAATTTAATTTTTATAATGTCACAGTGGTTTTGTAAGCCATTTTAACAAACATAGTAGAGAAAAGACAAAAACCTTCTCAAGATGAAAAAGCAATGTCTAGGTCCATTGTTTTCAAATGCTTTCCATTGTTTACCAGCTTCACTCTATGTCCTGGAATTAGCCTGGGCAAGCTTATCACCAGTGATAAGAATTTAAAAATGGGCAAAGATAGCAAAGTCACTGCTTCCTTTACAGAAAACAGAAGCCTGTACATGGGCAGATGGTGCTTTATCCCTAATATGCAGGGTATGTTCATCTGATGGTTCTGCACATACATATAATAAAGCCTATGATCAGGATGAGGAGGAGCTGCTTGCAACCTGGGTAAGAGTCTGGTACCCTGATAAGCTGTCATGAAAACAAAAGACAGGAGGAGCTAAACCAAATTGTACTTCTTCATCTTTCTTTTTTTTTCTCTGCATCAATGATATGTGCTCCTTCATTATTCCTGCCAAATATTGGACGTTAAGAGTTTAAGATTGTTAGACTCACAAAAAAAGAGTCAACGACAGTGCTTAGCACCAGAACTAAGTATCACAGCCTCCTCAGGCTCCCCAGGTCAGAGCTCAGCTACAGAACTGAGATCTTCTTTACTATATTAACTTACTTATCATGCTGCTATTTTCCTAGATATGCAGTTAGCACCTAATATAGTATGGTGTTAGCTTGACTGTCCCCAGGTGGCTCCCTGGCCTGCTGGCCACTAACTCTGGAGTCCCCACCCATTGTGTTTTTGATCTCTAAGAAACTAGAAAAACACAGATATATTAACAAGGAGGTACATTGTAGGAACTCATTATATGGAACAGTGACCGTAACAAGGGAGAATTAGGTCAGTTAAAGAGTCCTTTAAACTATGGGCTAGAATAGACCAATTTTAATGAGAATATGCTTATTATCAGGACAAGGTCTGCCAGTTTGGATCAGGTTGAGAATCCTGGAAGTCAAGAGATAATTTCTGGTCTTTGGCATATTCAGCAAAACAGTGAGACACAATGAGAGGAAAAAACTACACCCTCTAGGCACTAAAGTGGAGATTTGAAGATTAATAATATTGGGCCTAGGTTTGCATTATCTTGGAGGAAGGGATGGATTGGTAAATACTTTGTATACAAATATCTTTCTTGCCCCCATCTAGGTGTTTACAAATTATAAAAAAAGAGCAAATTTTGTTTTCTGTCCATTAGTAGCAAATGCCAAGCCTTATAGGATTTAAGGTGGTGTGGGTAACTGTGAATCTCTATTTTCTAAGCTATCTTCACAATACTTAGTGAATCTAAAACAATGTGGAAACAACAAAGCAGTCCTGCATTTTTACACAGTCACCTTAAATGTTTCTGCAAGTTAATATTGATTGTGCCGTTCAAGCAATGATGTTATAGGTATAAAATATAGGAGTACTTCTGTAAAAAATATTTCTGTTTCAATGGAAAACTATGTATCATCTGTAGTCTACCCTTCTTTATTTGTCAGTTTCTAGCCCTGGTCATTGTCTTTGAGCTATTTTGTTACTCTTTATAAAGTTTTAGGTAAATTCTGTCCTCTCTGGAAGTGATTTTAATTGACATCCTCCTCTCTATGACAAAAAAAAAAAAAAGTGATTTTATTCACATTTGTAATTTAAGTCAATGTCCCTTTACTCCATATAAATTTATGCTATTCTGACTTATCCTTTGAACTGGTTATCATATCTGACTTGTTTCCTTGCATCATATGAGTAAAACAAATTCTTTATATGTGTCAATTCTTCTTTCTGTAGGTGAATAATGATTTTACATTTTCTGAAATTATCTTTTAACAGTTTTGAGGTTTTTCACCAAGATGAACAATGGGTTTCACTACCAGAGTTATGTAAAATTTATCCTAGAAAAATGTACCTCATGGGTTTAATTTCCCAGAGGTGAATCCAAAGTGATGGTCTAACTTGGCCAACTCTCTTGTTTTTCTAATTATATTTCTACTGTTTATTAATTTCATTTTTGTGTTTTTTTTTTTGGCTGATAAGTTATTTCATATCTGGAATTTTTTATGGTTTGACCATTTAATGATCTTTATACATGGATTAATGTTTTATAGAGATCTATTCCGTTTGGGGTGAGACATGACAAAGAACCTGGCTTGTTAGTATTATTTTAACTCAGAATTTGATTTTATGGTCTCATCGTTTGGTAATCTCTATAAACACTAATGGATTACAGAGATCATGTCTCTGTTGGAGGAGAGATAACAAAGAATCAGATATGTTAGTCTTTTCTGCTTGCATATTTGTCTATTTTGAACTTAAATAAAAAATTTGTATCTATAGGTAAAAAATAATTATTTGATGCAAACCATGAGTCATTCTTGATTCATGTCTAAAATTTGAAAATTAAAGTTATAAATTCTATCTATCTGTTTCTTTTTGGTTTGTTTGGCCTTGCTACATGGCATGCAGGATCTTACTTCCCTGACCAGGGATCCAACCCGAGCCCCCTGCACTGGAAGCTCAGAATCTTAACCACTGGATTGCCAGGGAGGTCCCATCTATCTATATATTTCTGTATCCCTGGTTACGTGTCTGTAATTCAGAAAAGGCTTTATGTCTCATTGTGTAAGGTTGGAATATTTTCCTAGATTCAGTGGTGTTAATAAATTAGATTATATATTCTCTTTTTTATTCAGATAAAATATATGTATTTATTAACTATATAACATTAAATTTATTTTTTCACAAAAGAATGTTTTTTAAAAATGTGGTTTTAAAAGATGCTGCTTTTCAGTTTATTTAGTACGTCAAGTGGCCTAACACTAATTAAGAATCATATGAAAAAATTAAAAAAATGGAAACTGTATATGCCTAGTTCAATATTATAATTTTTTTCAATTTTATTTTTTTTATACAGCAGGTTCTTATTAGTTATCTATCTTATATATATTAGTGTATATATGTCAATCCCAATCTCCCAATTCATCCCACCACCACCACCCCACTCCCTGCTTTCCCTCCTTGGTGTCCATACGTTTGTTCTGTACATCTGTGTCTCTATTTTTGCCTTACAAACCAGTTCATCAGTACCATTTTTCTAGATTCCACATACATGTGTTAATATACAATATTTGTTTTTCTCTTTCTGACTTACTTCACTCTGTAGGACAGACTCTAGGTCCATCTGTGTCTCAGCAAATGACACAATTTCGTTCCTTTTTATGGCTGAGTAATATTCCATTGTATAAAGGTACCACATCTTCTTTATGCATTCATCTGTCGATGGGCATTTAGCCATGACCTGGCTATTGTAAATAGTGCTGCAATGAACATTGGGGTGCATGTGTCTTTTTGAATTATGGTTTTCTCTGGCTATATGCCCAGTAGTGGGATTCCTGGGTCATATGGTAATTATATTTTTAGCTTTTTAAGGAACCTCCATACTGTTCTCCATAGTGGCTCTATCAATTTACATTCCCACCAACAGTGCAAGAGGGTTCCCTTTTCTCCACACCCTCTCCAGCATTTGTTGTTTGCAGATTTTCTGATGATGCCCATTTTACCTGGTGTGAGGTGATACTTTGTAGTTTTCATTTGCATTTCTCTAATAATTAGTGATGTTGAGCAGATTTTCATGTGACTCTTGGCCATGTGTATGTCTTCTTTGGAGAAATGTCTCTTTAGGTTTTCTGCCCATTTTTCAATTGGGTTGTTTATTTTTTTAATATTGAGCTGCATGAGCTGTTTATATATTTTGGAGATTAATCCTTTGTCCATTGATTTGTTTGCAAATATTTTCTCCCATTCTGAAATATTTCTCCCATTGCTCTTTGTCTTGTTTATAGTTTCCTTTGCTGTGCAAAAGCTTCTAAGTTTCATTAGTTCCCATTTTTTTATTTTTGTTTTTATTTCCATTACTCTAAGAGGTGGATCAAAAAAGATCTTGCTGTGATTTATGTCAAAGAATGTTCTTCCTATGTTTTCCTTTAAGAGTTTTATAGTGTCTGGTCTTAAATTTAGGTCTTTAATCCATTTTGAGTTTATTTTTGTGTAAGGTGTTAGGGAGAGTTCTAATTTCATTTTTTACATGGAGCTGTCCAATTTTCCCAGGACCACTTATTGAAGAAACTGTCTTTTCTCCATTGTATATGCTTGCCTCCTTTATCATAGATTAGTTCACCATAGGTTCATGGGTTAATATCTGGGCTTTCTATTCTGTTCCATTGATCCATATTTCTGTTTTAGTGTGAGTACCATATTGTCTTCATTAGTGTAGCTTTGTAATATAGTCTGAAGTCAGGGAGCCAGATTCCTCCAGCTCCATTTTTCTTCCTCAAGATTGCTTTGTCTATTCTGGGTCTTTTGTGTTTCCATACACATTTTAAGATTTTTTGTTCTAGTTCTGTAAAAAATGCCATTGGTAATTTGATAGGGATTGCATTGAATCTGTAGATTGCTTTGGGTAGTATAGTCATTTTCACAATATTGATACTTCCAATCCAAGAACATGGTATATCTCTCCATCTGTTTGTGTCATCTTTGATTTCTTTCATCAGTGTCTTATAGTTTTCAGAGTACAGGTTCTAACAACCTTAGGTAGGTTTATTCCAACGTATTTTATTCTTTTTGTTGCAATGGTGAATGGGACTGTTTACTTAATTTATCTTTCTGATCTTGCATTGTTAGTGTATAGGAATGTAAGAGATTTCTGTGCATTTATTTTGTATCCTGCAATGTCACCAAATTCACTGATTAGCTCTAGCAGTTTTGTGGTGGCACCTTTAGGATCATCTATGTATAGTATCATGTCACCTGCAAACAGTGACAGTTTTACTTCTTCTTTTCCAATTTATATTCCTTTTATTTCTTTTTCTCCTCTGATTGCCATAGTTAGGACTTCCAAAACTATGTTGAATAATAGTGGCAAGAGTGGACATCCTTGTCTTGTTCCTGATCTTAGAGGAAATGTTTTCAATTTTTCACCACTGAGAATGATGTTTGCTGTGGGTTTGTAATATATGGCCTTTATTATGTTGAGGTACGTTCCCTCTATCCCCCCTTTCTGGAGAGTTTTCATCATAAATGGGTGTTGAATTTTGTCTAAAACTTTTTCTGCATCTATTGAGATGATCATATGTTTTTTATTCTTCAATTTGTTAATATGGTGTATCACATTGATTGATTTATATATATTGAAGAATCCTTGTAGCCCTGAGATAAATCCCAGTTGATCATAGTGTATGATCCTTTTAATGTGTTTTTGGATTCTGTTTGCTGGTATTTTGTTGAGGATTTTTGCATCTATATTCGTCAGTGCTATCAGTCTGTAATTTTCTTTTTTTGTAATATCTTCATCTGTTTTTGGTATCAGGGTGATAGTGGCCTCGTAGAATGAGTTTGGGAGTGTTCCTTCCTCTTCATTTTTTGGAGGAATTTGAGAAGGTTGGGTGTTAGGTCTCTAAATGTTTGACTGAATTCACCTGTGAAGCCATCTGTTATTGGACTTTTCTTTGTTGGAAGATTTTTAGTCACAGTCTCAATTCCAGTGCTTGTGATTGGTCTGTTTATATTTTCTATTTCTTCCTGGTTCAGTCTTGGAAGTTGTGCTTTTCTAAGAATTTGTCGACTTCTTCTGGGTTGTCCATTTTATAGCATAGAGTTGCTTGTAGTAATCTTTTATGATGCTTTGTATTTCTGCAGTGTCCATGTAACTTCTCCTTTTTCATTTCTAATTTTATTTATTTGAGTCATCTCCCTCTTTTTCTTGATGAGTCTAGCTACGGTTTATCAATTCTGTTTATCTTCTTGAAGAACCATCTTTTAGTTTTATTGATCTTTGCTATTGTTTTCTTTGTTTCTATTTCATTTATTTCTGCTCTGATCTTTATGGTTTCTTTCCTTCTACTAACTTTGGGTTTTATTTGTTCTTCTTTCTCTAGTTCCTTTCCGTGTAAGGTTAGATTGTTTATTTGAGATTTTTCTTGTTTGTTGAGTTAGGATTGTATTGCTAGAAACTTCCCTCTTAGAACTGCTTTTGCTGCGTCTCATAGATTTGGGTCATAGTGTTTTCATTGTCATTTGTCTCTAGGTATTTTTTTTATTTCCTTTTTGATTTCTTCAGTGATCTCTTGGTTATTTAGTAATGTATTGTTTAAACTGTATGTGTTTGTGTTTTTTAAGATTTTTTCCCTCTAATTTATTTCTAGTCTCATAGCGTTGTGGTCAGAAAAGATACTTGATATGATTTCGATTTTCTTAAATTTACCAAGACTTGATTTGTGACCCAAGATGTGATCTATCCTTGAGAATGTTCTGTGTGCACTTGAGAAGAAAGTGTAATCTGCTAATTTCGGATGGGGTGTCCTATATATATCAATTAAATCTATCTGGTCTATTGTGTCATTTAAAGCTTGCATTTCCTTATTAATTTTCTCTCTGGATGATCAGTCCAGTGGTGTATGTGAGGTGTTAAAGTCCCCCACTATTATTGTGTTACTGTCAATTTCCTCTTTTATAGCTGTTAGCAGTTGCCTTATGTATTGAGGTTCTCTTATATCGAGTGCATATAGATTTATAATTGTTATATCTTCTTCTTGGATTGATCCCTTGAGCATTATGTAGTGTCCTTCCTTGTCTCTTGTAACATTCTTTATTTTAAAGTCTATTTTACCTGATATGGGTGTTGCTACTCCAGCTTTCTTTCCATTTCCATTTGCATGAAATATCTTTTTTCATATCTTCACTTTCAGTCTGTATGTGTCCCTAGGTCAGAAGTGGGTCTCTTATAGACAGCATATATGTGGGTCTTGTTTTTGTATCCATTCAGTGAGCCTGTTTCTTTTGGTTGGAGCATTTAATCCATTCACATTTAAGGTAATTATTGATATGCATTTTCCTATTACCATTTTCTTAATTGTTTTGGGTTTGTTTTTGTAGGTCCTTTCCTTCTCTTGTGTTTCCCACTTAGAGAAGTTCCTTTAGCATTAGTTGTAGAGCTGGTTTGGTGGTGCTGAATTCTCTTAGCTTTTGCTTGCCTGTAAAGCTTTTGAATTCTCCATCTAATCTGAACGAGATCCTTGCCGGGTAGAATATTCTTGGTTGTAGGTTTTTCCCTTTCTTCACTTTAAATATATCATGCCATGCCCTTCTGGCTTGTAGATTTTCTGCTGAGAAGTCAGCTGTTAACCTTATGGGAGTTCCCTTATATATCTTTTTTACTTTTTTCCCTTGCTGTTTTTAATGATTTTTCTTTGTCTTTAATTTTTGTCAATTTGTTTACTACGTGTTTGGGCACGTTTCTCCTTGGGTTTATTCAACCTGGGACTCTCTGCACTTCCTGGACTTGGGGGGCTATTTCTTTCCAATGTTAAGGAAGTTTTCGACTAATCTCTTCAAATATTTTCTCGGGTCCCTTCTCTCTCTCTTCTCCTTCTCAGACCCCTATAATATGAATGTTGGTGTGTTCAGTGTTGTCCTAGATGTCTCTTAGGCTGTCTTCATTTCTTTTCATTCTTTTTTCTTTATTCTGTTCCATGGCAGTGAATTCCACCATTCTGTCTTTCAGGAGGTCATTTATCCGTTCTTCTGCCTCACTTATTCTGCTATTGATTCCTTCTAGTGTATTTTCATTTCAGTTATTGTACTGTTCATCTGTTTGTTTGTTCTTTAATACTCTAGGTGTTTGTTCTTTAATTCTTCTAGGTCCTTGTTAAGCATTTCTTGCATCTTCTCGATCTTTGCCTCCATTTTTTTCTGAAGTCCTGGATCATCTTCACTATCATTATTATGAATTCTTTTTCTGGAAGGTTGCCTATCTCCACTTCATTTAGTTGTTTTTCTGGGGTTTTATTTTGTTCCTTCATCTGGTATATAGTCCTCTGCTTTTTCATTTTGTCTACCTTTCTGTGAATGGGGTTTTTGTTCCACACATTGCAGGGTTGTAGTTCTTCTTGCTTCTCTAGATTATAAATTCTCTTAAAGAATGTCTATTCTGATTGCTTATAGAAATAAATAAAAATTTATATAAATAGAATTTTTTTTCAATTTTCAGAAAATAAGAAAATTGAACTTCTAATACTTTTACTGTGTTAGATATAAAAGGTATTCTTGAAACTAACTTGGGAATGTTTTAAGTATTCAAGATCACATAATTAGGAAAATCATGGTAAATAAAACTAGTTTAATAATTTTGTTTAATAAAAACTGCTATGTCTATTATGATTTATCAATGTTGAATATAAGGGTAGATTTTTATTCACTTGGGTATGTCCTTCCTAAATTTACATAGGTTTATTGATCAAATAAGTTAACATTACTTCTACTTAATGTTTAAGATTATAAAAAATGTATATTTGTGTTTAATCAAATTGATTCATTTTTCTGACAATTCTTCTCAAACTAATTATGTTTTGTAACATGTTAACTTAATAATTACTAAAAATCTTTAGATAATTTAAATTTTGTATTAATGTTAAAGTAAGTAATTAATGTGTATTTATTAGATAATGAGATCACTTCCTAGTAAGAACCCTGGAAAACTGTTAAGCTTAATTTTAATCTTTCATATATTTTTGTTTTTAATTTTTATATGCTTTAGAAAGACTACATATTGGAGTCTGTTAATGAATGTGTTACATTTTTTTTTTAATCAGTCATCAATTTTATACACATCAGTGTATACATGTCAATCTCAATCGCCCAATTCAGCACACCACCATCCCCACCCCACTGCGGTTTTCCCCCATTGGTGTCCATACGTTTGTTCTCTACATCTCTGTCTCAACTTCTGCCTTGCAAACCAGTTCATCTGTACCATTTTTCTAGGTTCCACATACATGCATTAATATACGATATTTGTTTTTCTCTTTCTGACTTACTTCACTCTGTATGACTGTCTCTAGATCCATCCACATCTCAACAAATGACTCAATTTCGTTCCTTTTTATGGCTGAGTAATATTCCATTGTATATATGTACCACAACTTCTTTATCCCATTCGTCAGTCAATGGGCATTTATGTTGCTTGCATGACCTGGCTATTGTAAATAGTGCTGCAATGAACATTGGGGTGCATGTGTCTTTTTGAATTACGGTTTCTCTGGGTATATGCCCAGTAGTGGGATTGCTGGATCATATGGTAATTCTATTTTTTGTTTTATAAGGAACCTCCATATTGTTCTTCATAATGGCTGTATCAATTTACATTCCCACCAACAGTGCAAGAGGGTTCCCTTTTCTCCACACCCTCTCCAGCATTTGTTGTTTGTAGATTTTCTGATAATGCCCATTCTAACTGGTGTGAAGTGATACCTCATTGTAGTTTTGATTTGCATTTCTCTAATAATTAGTGATGTTGAGCATCTTTTCATGTGCTTCTTGGCCATCTGTGAATGTGTTACTTTTTGCCACTTTGAAAAGTTTAGTATAAAGTGTGACAGCAATTGTGAAAGTATACTTGCTGTGTGTAGTTTTCATGGAGATCCATCTTCCAGTTTTCTCTAAAATAGAAGTGACTGTAGTTAAAAGTTATAATTGCTATACTGCAGTATGGAATTAGACTCTACTTAGAAACAACAGTTTTGGAGAAATACATCTTTGTATATAGTTCTGTTTTTCAAAAGAAAGTGTAGTTTTTTCCTAAAGGAGTATTTTTGTTGTTGTTGTTTGTTTGTTTTCTTGTCTTTTCTTTTTTTCGTCTCTAAATATCTTTACACTTTATAGGCTTATTGAGCATTCCAAATAGTTTTTGTTGAGTATAATCATTGATATTTAATGTGTTGTGAATTGAAACAAAATATTTAAAATGCTTACTTATCAATCAATTTGAAGATAGCAATGATGAATGTATTGCATGTTAATGACATTTTTAGTAATATTATGAAACTAATTCTGACCCTGTGGCTTCAGAGATTGGTCCTAAAGTAAGGTTACAGTTTGTTCCAGAATGGGAAAGAGCATATTGAAGAACAACATTTAGAACTGAATTTTGTCTCACATTAATAATACTTGAATTTGACAAGCTATGAAATATTTTAAACTCTTAGCAAAATGTGGCCAATTTGGGGGGGATTTGTTTTCTTGGTTTACTTTTTCTGCCATCACCTGTAATATAAAGGATTATTTTAATTCTTATTTTTTCTGTTATATATCTAGATAATGAAGATTATGTGCCTTACCAGAATAAACTTATATGATTTGTGTTGACATTCTGATGTTCTTGATTATTTAAGAAAAGAAAGGTTTCTCACTTGGAAAAGAGACAAGGTTCTTTACTATCATGTTACCTTTTATTTTTAATTTTCAATTATTTTATTGTCACTCTGAAATGAGTGATAATATTGTTTCTCAGGAACTCTGATCTGATTCCTATCTTAAGTATTAAAATATCTTGCCCAATTTTGACTTTCATTCTTTTACAAAATCAAATCCTAAAATAAGTTAAACAACTTTCAGGATACCTAAAACTGTCTGAGATTTTCCAGAGGGGTCCTGGAAAATCACAACAATTTGTTTTTTCACCTTGTAAAGAGAGGTGCTGGAAATAATAAGGTTTATTTGATATGTTACTCTTGATAAGTTGTGTAGGAAGAGTAGTAAAATCAGAAGAGATGTTCAAAATTGTTTAGGTAAATGTTATTAGTATAACTATTTCAGAAAATGTATGCAATATGGGAAATTTCTAGAGATTTATCAGTGTTCTTGCTGTACATGATCTGTTGCTATTCTGTTTATCAGAGTCTTGGTGCTTCTATTGGCTGTTAGACATCTAGGATATACTTTATCAGTCACAACTTCAGTTACATTTTAAAATGCTAATATCATTGTGTCCTTACTTCTTTGAATTAAATAGAGTATCTTATAGGTTACATATTCTAGGTTAGTAGCTTTCAACTGGGGATTCACAATAATTACCTATGGAGTTTTATTAATATGAAGCTATTTAAGACCTACACCAGACTTATGGAATCTCTACTTTATATCCTTGCTGTATTCTTGGTCTGTTCTTACTATCTGCAGTATAAGCATGGTACAATGGTTTGAGATTATTGTTTTTTATGTGAAGATATTTCTATGTAAATGTTAGTTTTATAAATTGATGTAACATTTTCTTTCAAAATAGGATTATGCTTATAAGTATTTTGTCTAAAGCTTTTTTGGGGGATTGACTTTATTATCTTGTTTTGCATGCCATAGAAACAACCAAATTTTCTTGTCAATGGCATTGTTCTCATTATGAACTCTCATTCAGTCTTTCACTTTTGAAAATTATCAGTAATAAGTTAGCCACAGCTATCTCCTGGACAGTTTGTTGTTGTTTTTTAACCCTTAATGTTTCCCTGAAAGCTCTGCCTTCAGCTATATGTCAAGAGGCTTTGTCTTCAACAAAAGACTCTTAGAGAGCCCTGTTGAAAGGAAATTGCTTTGGGTATAGACTTCAGATTATATGACGTAAACAAATTTTGACAGTGGAACTGAATTAGGATTTCCATAATTTTAGTCATGAAGCAGATGGTTTCATGAGACTTTTAACTCAATGTCCAAAGGAAAAATAGTTGTATAGGATTAAATTAACTGATGAAGGATGATTTTAGTTTTTATTTAGAGTATTGTTGATATTGTTCTAATGTCCAATTTTCTGGATATATAAGGAAGTCCTTTCTCTTTCCTCTTAAACTGTCTGTAACTCATAATAATTTAGTACATTCTACTTTTGCAAGCTTAAATAAAGCATTTGTAAACAATATCTTATTTTTCCTAACTGAGCTTTTCAGAATTTGGAAATTTTTATGAAATATTCTTATTTTCATAGCAACATAATTATTTGAATAGTTCCAATGACAATCTGTCTTTTTTTTTTTTTTTTTAACGAGGGCATATACGGACATATATGCAACTAAGGCCTTGCCTAGAAGATTGATGCTCATTTAGTTGGGTATAAGCAGATAGTTTTAAGGAACTAAGATTAACTTTATAAAACTAATGCCCACAGAGCCCTTTGGGGAAAATTGGCTCAGCGTTTACAGGGTTACCACTCTTATAGGTGAGTAAGAAATGTCACTTCCTGGCAATCTTGGGGAACAGGATATTTTGGACCTTGAGAAGGAGAAATTCACCCAAATAAATAGGTATTACAGGTGAAAACTAATGGTGGGTTCTGGGTTTTGCTTCTGAGCCTCAAGAGGCTTTTAAAGGTCCAACCTGTGATCCTTTATGAAAATTTTCAGCAAACAAAAACACAAAAATCCCACACCACTTTAGAAGGCCCATATAGCAAATTAGCTCTCTTGCTGCATTTATGTAAAGAATCAGGTCAAATCTAATGAGACTTAAAGATTTCTTTAGCATTATTTTTGATTAAAACAGGGTAGATTGTAGAAAAAAATTGTTTCAGAAGAAAACTATGCATCCTCTATAGCATACCCTTCCAGATTTATCATATTCTAGCCTTGTCTATTGGCTTTGAGTGATTGTGCAACTCTGTAAGTTGTAACTGATTATATGTAAATCTGTTGTGTCAGTTAATGGTTTTAATTAATTACCTTCCAATTTGAAAAACATTGCAATCCATTTGCAATTCATCTCAACATCTCCTTACTCCATATAAATTTGTGCTATTTTGAAAATAGAAATCAAAATATTATTCTCCTTCCTTGGTCTCCTGTTTTAATCACTGTAATTGAAAAGTATAAAGATTTAGAATTTCACTGACATGATTTTTGCCACTGCTCTTAGAAGGTAAAAGTCGTTCATTTAAAAGCAAAATTAGTGAGTTTAACACTAAATAATGAGTTTTTTTACATATCTATATTATGATTACACTAATATATGAAGTCATTACCCTTTAATGTTTCACAGCGTAACAGGCAAAACATGTAGAAAGGTCTCCTAGTCAATGTTCCCATACTAACATGCCTCCTGTTTTTAAGACCCAAACTTTATAGGACAAAATATAGTTTAAAATTTTTCTTTGTATTTTAACAAGTTTATTATTTATAAATAATATTTCTTTAAGGGTTTTGGGTTGACATGACATGCTATTTAAATAATGGGATGTAGGTGTCTGGTTAGCATTGCAGCATCAAATGTCTGGTTTTTAAGAATGGATCACTGTCTTACATTTAGGTCTTTAATCCATTTTGAGTTTATTTTTGTGTATGGTGTTAAGGAGTGTTCTAATTTCATTCTTTTGCATGTAGCTGTCCAGTTTTCCCAGCACCACTTATTGAAGCACCACTTTTTTCCATTGTATTTTCTTGCCTCCTTTGTCATAGATTACATGACCATAGGTGCATGGGTTTATCTCTGAGCTTTCTATCCTGTTCCATTGATACATATGTCTGTTTTTGTGCCAGTATCATACTGTCTCGAATACCATAGCTTTGTAGTATAGTCTGGAGTCAAAATGAATTAAAGACCTAAATGTAAGGCTGGACACTATAAAACACTTAGAGGAAAACATGGGCAGAACATTGACATAAATCACAGCAAGATCTTTTTTGACCCACCTCCTAGAGTAATGAAAATAAAACTAAAATTAAACTTAAAAGCTTTTGCACAACAAAGGAAACCATAAACAAAACAAAAAGACAACCCTCAGAATAGGAGAAAATATTTGCAAACAAAGCAACCAACAAGGGATTAATCTCCAAAATATACAAACATCTCATGCACCTCAATATCAAGAAAAACAAACAACCTAATGAAAAAATGGGCAAAAGGCTTAAATAGACATTTCTCCAAAGAAGACATACAGATGGCCAACAAACACATGAAAATATTCTCAATATCACTAATTATTAGAGAAATGCAAATCAAAACTACAACTAGGTATTACCATACATCGCTCAGAATGTCCATCATCAAAAAATCTACAAACAATAAATACTGGAGAGGATGTGGAGAAAAGGAAACCCTCCTACACTGTTGGTAGGAATGTAAATTGGTACAGACACTATGGAGAACAATATGGAGTTTCCTTAATAAACTAAACATAAAGCTACTATATGATCCAGCAATCCCACTCCTGGGCATATATCCAGAGAAAATCATAATTCAAAAAGATACATGTACTGTAATATTCATTGCAGCACTATTTACAATAGCCAGGACATGGAAGCAACCTAAATGTTCATTGACAGAGGAATGGATAAAGAAGATGTGGTACATATATATAATGGAATATTACTCAGCCATAAAAACAAATGAAATAGTGCCATTTGAAGAGATGTGGATAAACCTAGAGACTGTCATATAGAGTGAAGTAAGTCGGAAAGAGAAAAACAAATATTGTATAATATCATTTATATACAATATTTAGAATCTAGGAAAATGGTGGAGATGAACTTATTTGCAAAACAGAAATAGAGACACAGATGTAGAGAACAAACTTATGGATACCAAGAGGGGAAGGGGGTTGGTATGGATTGGGAGATTGGAATTGACATATATAGAGTACTATGTATAAAATAGATAACTAATGAGAACTTACTCTATAGCACAGGGAACTCAACTCTATGCTCTGTGATTACCTAAATAGGAAGGAAATCTAAAAAAGAGGGGATATATGTATAGGTATAACTGATTCACTTTGCTGTACAGAAGAAACTAACACAACATTGTAAAAATTAAAAAAAAAAAAAAAAGAATGGATCACTGACACCAAGTGGAAGATATCTCTAACTAAAATGCTTTGTTTGGAACAGTTCTCTAGCTTTTATAGGTGGAGAAATTTCCTCCCAGAAATACAAACTGAGATTTTCCAATAAGTACTAATTGTGGTAAGTCAGTAAAGCTATTGCATTATATAAATTTAAGAAACTTTTTTTGTCAGAGATTATGAGAGAAAAGGGTTTCAAAATTGCACTATAACTTCTTTGGAGTTATTGCCAGTTTGATTCCAGGCCACTACTATAAAGTGAATATCACAATAAAGTGAGTCACAATTTTTTTGGTTTCCCTGTGCACATAAAAGTTTTGTTTATACTGTACTGTCATCTATTAAGTATGCAATAGCATTATGTCTAAAATACAATGTACATATATTAATTAAAAATACTTTATTGGTAAAAAAATGCCAATCATCATATAAGCCTTCAATGAGTCATAATTGTTCTGCTGGTGGAGGGTCCTGCCTCAGTGTTGATGGCTATAGACTGATCAGGGTGGTGGTTTTTGAAGGTTGGGTGGCCATGGCAATTTCTTAAAATAAGAGTACAATGAAGTTTGATGCATCAGTTGACTCTTCCTTTCATGAACTACTTTTCTATAGCATGCAATGCTATTTGATAGCTTTTTACCCACAGTAGAACTTTCAAAATTGAACTCAGTCCTCTCAAACTTTGTTGCTACTTTATCAATAAAGTTTATGTAATATTCTAAATCCTTTGTTATCATTTCAATAATCTTCACCAAGAGTAGTTTCCATTTCAAGAAACAACTTTCTTTGTTCATTGGTTAGAAGTAACTCCTCATCCATTAAAATTTTATTACGATATTGCAGCAATTCAGTCACAACTTCAGGCTCCACTCCTAATTCTAGTTCTTTTGCCATTTCCACCACATCAGCAGTTACTTCCTCCACTGAAGTCATCCATGAGAGTTGGAGTCAACTTCTTCCACTCTCCTGTGAATGTTGATATTTTGACTTCTTCCCATGAATCATGAAAGTTCTTAATGGTGTCTAGAATGTTGAAACCTTTCCAGGAGGTTTTCACTTTACTTTACCCAGGTCCATCAGAGGAATCACTCTGGCAGCTATACACATACAGAATGTATTTCTAAAATAATGAGATTTGGAAGTCAAAATGACTCCTTGATCCATGGGCTTCAAAATGGATGTTATTTTAGCAAGCATGAAAACAACATGAATCATGTTGTATATCTCCATCAGAGCCCTTGTGGGAACAAGTGCATTGTCAATGAGCAGTAATACTTTGAAAGGAATCCTTTTTCTTCCTTGAAAAGTAGGTCTCAACAGTGGGCTTAAAATATTCAGTAAACATGTTGTAACCAGATGTGCTGTCATCCAGGGTTTGTTGTTCCATTTATGGAACACAGAGTGGATTTGACATTTCTAAAGGGCCCCGGGATTTTCATAATGGCAAATGAGCATTGGTTTCCAATTAAAGTCATCAGCTGCATTAGCCCCTAACAAGAGAATCAGCTTGTCCTTTAAAGCTTTGAAGTCAGGCATTGACTTCTCCTCTTTAGCTATGAAAGTCCTAGATTACATCTTCTTCCAATAGAAGGCTGTTTTGACTACACTAAAAATCTGTTTTTTAGTGCCGTCATCTTCATTAATTATCTTAGCTAGATCTTCTGGATAACTTACTGTGGCTTCTACATCAGCACTTGCTGCTTCACCTTGCAATTTTGTTATGGAGATGGCTTCTTTCCTTAAACTTCAACAACCAATGTCTTCTAGTTTCAAACGTTTCTTCTGAAGCTTCCTCACCTCTCTCAGCTTTCACAGAATTGAGGAGAGTTAGGGCCTTGCTCTAGATTAGGCTTTGGCTTAAGAGAATGTTGTGGCTGGTTTGATCCATCCAGACGACTAAAATTTTCTCTGTATCAGCAATAAAGTTGTTTCACTTTCTTATTATTTGTGTGTTCACTTGAGTAACACTTTTCATGTCCATTAAGAAATTTTCCTTTGTGTTCAAACTTGGCTAACTGTTTGGTGCAACAGGCCAGACTTTCAGCCTATCTCAGCTTTCAACATGTTTTTCTTGCCAAGCTTAATCATTTCTAGCTTTTGATTTAAAGTGAGAGACGTGTGACCCTTCCTTTCACTTGAACACTTAGAGACAACTGTAGGGTTATTAATTGGCCTAATTTCAATATTGTTGTGACTCAGGGAATGGGAGGCCTAAGGAGAAAGAGAAAGATGAAGGAATGGCTGGTCTGTGGAACAGTCATAACACACATATATAAATTAAGTTTGCTGTCTTACATGGGTGCAGTTCTTGGCACACCAAAACAGTTACAATAGTAACATCAAAGACCACTGATCACCATAAAAAATATAATAATAATGAAAATTTTGAGATATTGTGAGAATTACTAAGAGTGACTCAGAAGCAGAAGGTGAGGAAATATTGTTGGAAAAATGATTCTGATAGATTTGCTTGATACAGGACTGCCACACAGCTTCAATTTGTAAAAACTGCACTATCCGTTAAGTGCAATAAAGAAAAGTGCAATAAAACAAAGTATGTCTATAGTTACTATTTTGATAAAACTACTGTTTTTAACATTCTCTGTAGATTCAAAGTTTACCATGAGTTTTCAAGATATCTTAATTCAATTAGGATCTAAAAATCATAGAACTAAGTAATCATATAAGGCAGAGGTTCATGTAAGTAAATAGTTAATTGAATTTGGAGGAAAAAATGGCCAAGGCTCCTGAGTATCCTGCATTTTAGAATTACAGACATAGGAACAAAGCAGAATTCCATGGCAATGCTCATTGTGTACAGGAAATACAATGCAGATAACCTTATTTATGGATCCACTGGGAACCCATCATAAAATGATGATCACTTAAAATTGGAATGATAAAATAAATTTATGTTCCCTTTTATTTTTATTTCTACTAATAGCAGTTCAACCATGTGGCAATTTCCTGATTCAGCATTTATGTTTAAATAAACCCTGAGACTCTTAGGGAAGTAATTTTTTTCTGTCTTACTTTTAATTTCTTTTGAGGCTATTTTTTTCAAATTTCTTACCATCTTTCCTCCTTAACTAATTCCATCAGGGTATTAATATACATTTTCTAAAAGACAAAATAGCAGCTAATTTCTAATAAGCTGACTATGAACCAAGAGCATAGTTCTATTTAAATAAAACTGAACAAGAGATTGGTTTGAATAAATTGAAATACATCTCATTATAATAGAGAAAAAATTGTACTGCTAAACTCAGAACAGGAGAGATAGTTATTAGGAAGCACACATTGTTTTTAGCACTTTAAATGATATATGGTAAACTTAGAGAAATTTTAGAAGAAATGAAGAATTTTAAATTTTGGAAAGAAGGAGGAGGAAGATGAGTGTAAGGCAATAACTTTCAGAAGAAGAATGTTTAGAGGTATAAAAAAGGCTGGTGAACTTTTCTTCATGTTTCTTAAGAAATAAACTTTATAGCCATCTTTACAGTTTTAGTCAATAAGTTGATGCCTTACAAGAGGAAATAAATTTAAGAATTAACTAAAGTTCCTAAGAACGTACATTGTTAGGAAAGATTCTCTCAGATTAATATTGATCCCTTGATTGTTTTTCATTTTGTATATTTCGGTCTTGTTTGTTTTAGTTCATGCCATGATCATTTCTTATACTATGCTTATTTCCTCCTATTCATGTTTCTAAGTAAGGTATAAATAACAATTTTAAAATTTATTTTATGATAGATTTTTTAAAGTTTTCCTCATGATCTCAAATTATTTTTTCTCCTACTTATCATTTGGATTTCTATGAACAAGAGTAAATCTTAAAAAAAAATACATCAATAAACAACTCAATTAAGGCACCTAACAAAACCCAAAATATTTGGTGTGATACTTTAGCAGCAGAGCTATATTATTAGTCAAGATTCCAGATCATAATGGCATGTTAAGCAGCTTGTTTAAGGAACAATATAACATATGCATTTAAGTCTCAGTGTTTGATATATATGAAAAAAGTCAATATAACCATGAACAGTTTGTGACTTTACTTAGCTATTTATTGATCAGTAAGCAGAAGACCACTTAGTAAACATTGCAGTACTGATTTTTTATTTTTTTGTTTCTTCCTCTTTGGCTCTTTCAGAGGTCCTAGCACGATGCCAAAACAGCCATGGCTGTGCTATTTTAATGCCATGCTTGCATTCTTTCGTTTTATTTTCTTTTTAAAATAGTTTGAAACATTTCTTAGCATTATGAAATGTCATCCAACGCATCCTCTAAGTGTGACAATATCTGTGATTTCTCATGTCTTTCATATGCGCTAAGGCTACGTTTCCTACTTGGAGAAAGTGGCTCTCTGTGAAACCTTGAGATATGACATGACTGCTACATTATTTAAAATGGTTCTTTATTCCTGCTTTGTTCATTAGGGAAATGGAAACTTCAATAATTTGGCAAAAATACCACTGATATGATATCCTAGACCTGCATGTAAATGGCAGTCTGTTAATTTCACAAGGTGCTGAGAGGTATTCAGTTACTGGTTGCTCATAAAGACATGAAAGTTAGGGGAACTCAGACGCATATAACAGCTTCCCCATGGTCTCATTTGGTTCTGATGTGGTATAGTGAAATACATCCATCTAATTCCATTTAAAAAATGTTAGCAAAAGTGGAGGGAAAATAAAATGGAATATAAACTTTAAGTGGTCTACTCAGGAACTTAACATTCTTGCTCTAGTAAAATACTTAAATATGTAGTGTGAAATGACAGACAATTAGGACAAAAAATGATTCTTGAACTAGATATGAATAAACTGAGTTATAAAATACCTTAATTCACATGTCCTTTCTGGCTTCCCTCCAAAAGATTGATGTGGTTGACCTATCAATATGTATAGATAAGTAAGTTACTCTTAGCTTGGAAAGAACAAAATGTAAAGCAAAATAGAGACAATACCTAAAACTGTGAAATACTGAAAAACTGAAATGTTGGTTATTATAGTATGTTTATGTGAAATCACTTAACCACACTAAAATAATAATCAGTTGCATAAATCTCTGTGTAGACCAAGAACATTTCCCTAAGAATGTATTGACTGATTTTCAAAATTATAATCTGCACGGCCTCTAGACAAAGAGTACTGAAGATATTCCTAAATTATATAGACCATGATTGTCCCCCACTGCCATACCTGAAAGTCATTGATAGCTTCTCTAATTTCAAGGTTGTCAAACTCATTAAATGACAGCATGGTTGAATGCTTTTCCAATGATCACACTACCATCTGTTTAAATGATGACCTATGATCTTTTGGAAAAATTTAGAACTTGAACATTTAATATGATAAAAGCAGTTTACCTCTCTTGGACACAGCTTCTTTATTTGTAACCATTATGAGTCATATGAAAATTTCATAAATATTAGTCATGACAAATCACTTTAACATTGACAGGCAGCAATATGCACTATATTCACTAAAGTTTTAAATTTTAACCATCAATGTGTACATAAAAACATACTGGCTTATACAAAGCTAATATATTTTTCACATACTCCATTGTTAGTTTTACTTAACTTTTAAAGTATATTGCTTTCAAATTTCACTTAAATAACATTTCATACCAAGCTTACTGTCTGGAAATTTGGCTACAAAAAGCAAACTCAAAGTACTTAGCAAAGATTATCAGCATCACTTAAATGGATATTTTAACTTTAGAAATATAGATTTGGCAATTTGTTATAATATAAAAGAGGCTTTAGAATGAATGCTTAGAGTACAAATCTAAATAAACAACCATATTATATATGAAAATTTTTTCATGAAAATAGGCCCTTCTGGTACAAAAGTACATTAGTACTGAATTATTATAACAAATACAAGGGCTAATATCTGAAATTTTGCTGTTGCTAAGACCTTAATTCAGGGCCATGCAAGTTTTATCATATAGGATATTTCTATATGATTTCAATGAAATTGTGCTGCATATTCCAACTGACAAGTTATCATGGTTTACCTGGCTTTTAAAAATAACATATACACACTACGATATATACAATAGATAAACAAAAAGGACCCACTGTATAGCATGGGGAACTATATTCAGTGTCTTGTAGTAATCTATAATGGAAAAGAATTTGGAAAAGAATATATTTATTTATAAATATATATATACACACATATATATAAAACTGAAGCACTTTGCTCTACATCTGAAACTAACACCAAATTGTAAATTAACTACACTTCAATTTTTAAAATTGTTAATAAAAAAACTAACTCAAAATGGATTAAAGACTTGAATGTAAAACTTGAAACTGTAAAGCTAGAAGGAAACATAGGTGGTAAGACATTACATAAGTCTTGACAATGATTTTTTGAATGACACCAAAAGCAAAAATAAACAAGCAGGGCTACATCTAACTGAAAAGCTTCTGCAGAACACAGAAAACTATCAATAAAATGAAAAGGTAACTTACTGAATGAGAGAAAATATTTACAAATCATATATCTGATAAGGGACTAATATCCAAAACATATGAAGAACTCACAGAACTCAACAGCAAAAAACCAAACAATCCCAATTAAGAAATAGGCAGGGGCTTCCCTGGTGGTGCACTGGTTGAGAGTCTGCCTGCCAATGCAGGGGACACGGGTTCGAGACCTGGTCTGGGAAGATCCCACATGCCGCGGAGCAACTGGGTCCGTGAGCCACAGCTGCTGAGCCTGTGCGTCTGGAGCCTGTGCTCCGCAACAGGAGAGGCCGCAATAATGAGGCCCGTGCACCGCGATGAAGAGTGGTCCCCACTTGCCACAACTAGAGAAAGCCCTCACACAGAAACGAAGACCCAACACAGCTGTAAATAAATAAATAAATATAATTAAGAAATAGGCAGAAGACCCCAAGAGATATTTTTCCAAAGAAGACTACAAATGGCCAACTGATATGAAAAGATGCTCTACATTGTTAATCACCAGGGAAATGGAAATCAAAACCACAAAGAGATACCACTTCACACCACTTAGAATGGCTATAATCAAAAAGACTAGAAAAAACAAGTGTTGGCAAGGATGTGGAGAAAAGGGAATTATTACATACCATTTGTGGAATGTAAATTGGTGCAATCACTATGGAAAATATTTTGGAGTTTCCTCAAAACATTAAAAGTAGAACTACCATATGATCCAGCAATTCCACTTTTATGTATTTGCCTGAAGAAAAGAGAAACACTAACTTGAAAAAATAAAAATATGCACCCCCATATTTATTGCAGCAGTGTTTACAGTAGCCAAGATATGGAAGCAACCTATATGTCCACTGATGAATGAATGGATAAAGAAGATGTGGCATATATATATATATAATATATTATTATTATATATATATATATATATATATATATATACACACATACATAATGGGATATTATTCAGTCATAAAAAAGAATGAAATCTTGTCATTTGTGACAACATAGATGGACCTTGAGGACATTATGCTAAGTGAAATAAGTAAGAGAGAGAAAGACAAATACCATATGATCTTTCTCACATGTGGAATCTTAAATAAAGTTTGTTTTTTTTTTTAAATCAAGTTCATAGATAGAACAAACTGGTGGTTGCCAGGCGGTGGAGGGTGGGGGTAGAAATGAGTGAACAGTTTTTGTTTTTTTAGTTTAAATAAATTTAATTTAAAAAAACAAAAAAAAATGTTTTTCTTAGTGGCACATAAAAAATGGTATATCTTAAATTGATGCTGTCTTAGGTTCTAGGAAATTCAACAGTGCATTACTAGAGGCAAATTAAGTTAAGAATATGATGGGAGATAGCAAAGAGAGAACCCATAAAGTGACTTCTGTCTGGTTTGTTAGTGTGCTTAAAGTCAGTGTTCAGTATTCAAATGCTTCTAGGTCAGGTCTTAATAAGCATTGGGCCCTGAGTTAGTTTGCTTTTTGTGTTTTGGATTATCTACCACCAGCTTCCAGTTCAAGTTTAAATTCGGGCTATTTTCTTTCTCCTACTGTCTTTTAAAAAACATTTACAAAATGATCAGCAGCCAAATATATTTAGAAATCAGGTAGAAGAAGGGATTATTACTGTTAACTTAGTGATCAAAAGGATTCTTCAAGAATTGAATTACTCTATCTCAAAGTGTAGATAGATGAATACTAAATATAAAATAAAAGAGCAAAGTACAAAGTACATATACAAACATAAAAATACAAAAATATTTTCCTAGATCTCAAAAAAGTAAAAATTGGCTTAAGCAAAAAAAAAAAAAAAAAAGGCTGAGTTTTAGAAATGATAAGACACTTTCCAAAATCTTTATCCTAACTAGATTAAAGTTTTAAAAGTATACTTCTCAGTGAATGTGTGTATGGGTTTCTATACCTTGACAAACACAATCTCCATTTCATTTTGTTTCTACCAGAAAATAAGCAAGGGAAAGAACTTGGAGTATATATATATATTTAAGACAGAGTTCTTTTTTTCTTTCATACTAGTTGGTGTAGGCAGAGCCTGGACAATAAAATGTGTGTGTGAGAGAGCAAAGAACAGAAAAAATGGTGAAGAACAGTAAGAATGACATTAAAGATAGAAAAATTGCCTGAGTCTAGTGCCTTGCATATGAGTGCTCAACAAATCATTCATGAGTAATTGACTAACTGAATGAGTGAATAAGGAGAGAAATGATTCTTCCATATTATGCAATCACATATTCCATGAAGAGTAAATATTTTAATGCAAATAAGCCTTAAAATTCCAAGTTCAGTTCAGTTTGTCTTGTTGTTGAAACATATTTGGTCTGTGATTAAAATGTTCACGTGTTTGTGGACCTTTCCATCTGTGAGTTGTTTACATGTGAGGATCCTGTAGGGTTGAGACTATGTTTATCTAAATTAATTTTATTCCATTCCATGCTAAAGTTTATACTTATTATCACATATTGATAATATTAATAAGAATGTTATAAATGCAATAAAGGACTCAAAATGAAAGACATGACTGGTAAAATATCTGTGATTTAAGATTTTCCTAATATGCTTCTTTCATTTTCTCAAGCTATTGAGATAGAAAACAGAATATTTTTAAGATGCAATTTTAAATCCCTTTGCAAAACAGTCATACCATGGCTATTTTCTTTGCCTCTATGCCACACTCTATTCTTCTTTTCCAATGTGCTTTTCCTGTCACTAAATGTCACCTTGTTATAATACAGATTTTCTTATACTTGAAAAACCTAGCTCTCTTTTAAAGGGAAAAAAGCTCCCATATATGCATAGTTGACAATTATTTTATTATGAAGTTACTTAAAAGTATATACAAATTGAAAACTAGATTTAGATTTATAATTTTTATAGCTCTTATAGAACTATAAAGCCAAAAGAAGTTTACAAGTTAAATATAAACAAAATAGTAAAACCAATAAATAAAATAATTAATATGATGTGGTTTTGCTAACTTGGAGTTAAGGTAGAAAGATACAGCATAAACTTTTCTTTCACATTTATTCTATAACTGTTTGTCTTGTTTTGTTTCTTTACTTCAGTATTATTAATGAAGGCTGTGCCTGGTCACCTAATGAATGGTATTATTTCAGAACTTGTTTGCTAGTTTAGAATAAGACTTAAGTTCATAATTAATGAGGTATCATTCAATACCTCTGTCTTTTTGCAACTTTGAAGATAAGGTTACTGTTTTGCATTACTCAAATAGACGTTAAAAATCTAATCTAATACTGTTGAAATTGGAATCTGGAACAGAAATTGTTCTTTTTGCATGTACTTACTACAAAATACTACTAGTGCACTCTTTCAAATTAGCACATTCAAAAATAGTCACTTAGAAATATTTATGGAGCAGGTTCTCTTGGATTTGGTATGCTATTACTGTCATGATTAGCTTGTCATGTGTTGATCCACTTCTGTCACCAGTTTTCTTTAATGGAATCACTTCAAAGCTTTGGTTCATGCAGAATGAAGTGACATCCTTTTGCCTTTGTCTGACATAAATATAGGCACTAATTGATATGGTGGTCCTAGGTTATAACAGCGATTTATTTTATGCTAACACTAATTTTTGTAATTTATTATAAAGTTAAAAGTTCAAAGTGAATCATATCTATATCTTAAGATAACTATGATTATATTTGAGAACACAGTTTGGGAAACGTTGGAACAAGAAAAAATTCCAATTCAGTCCTGCTTCTTTTATAAGATAAGAATACTTGTTCAGTTCACATAACTTCTTTCTGCCTAAGTTCCCTCATTTCTTAAATGAGAATTTGGACTTGAAACTCTTGTGCAGTACTAAAATGCTATGACTCTATGCATATCACTCAAAAAACAGTAAATACTTAATGTTATTGATATGAAGGTAGAAACAAATAATTTATTTGAAAATAAACATTAATTTAGCATGTTTTAATACAATACAAATGTATTTGTATAGCACAAATGTATTCAATTTATTGTGTTGTTACATTTTAATGTACAATTTGAAGCATACATTTATAGGTATCTTTCGTTAAATATGAGATATTAGAATAGATTTTCTAAGTTTAATTTCTAAGCAGTAAAATCCTTGTGCTATGACATCAAGAATATATTTACAAATAACCCATAAAAATGCTCTCTATATATCTTGAGCTGCTGCATTTATTAACTTTGTGAACAAGGGCATTCCTTTTCTTTAACTGCACAATACTCTATTAAAATGGGATTAATAATACGTCTTTTACTTACTTTACAGGGATACAAAACACATGTTTTGTAAATTGACATTCTTTTACAAATGTAACAAATATAGTCGTTATCATCACCATTGGATACTTTCTTATACACTTTAATTTAAGGTAATTTTGTTACATTCCACCCATTAGAGGGCAGTAACATCACATTCCCACAGAGTGTTACCAATACATGGCGAGGAAGGAGAGACTAGACATTCTCACCAGTTAGATCTGCAGTCTTCTGAAATGTTATGGATAAACTGATTATTTAATAAGATATTTGTAAGATACTTCCCTTAGGAGCATCATTATACCCGGTGATGAAGTACCTAGGTCAGTTTACAAAAAGTTTACTTAACTTCCATTACCTTTGTTTCTATTTGGAAAATCTAGGTTTCTAATTTGTGGGAGTGGAAAGATACTCACTCTCCTACAGTGAGTTTTAGGACTCTCTTTGTCTTCCTTTGCCTTCAGGGAATGAGGGTGGAATGTATGTGTGTGCCTCCTTGATTCCTTAACTGTTGTTTTCTTCCCCAGTTATCTGCTTTAATGGCAACAATCTTTGGTTTTCAGCCAAAGGGGATTTGTTTGTTGTTTTGTTCTCCAATATTTCAAGACTTCTTTATTCTGTTCTTATACTGGAAGCAATTTAAAAACTTGAACTGATTTTAGTAAAGAAACCATAGGAAAATCTTTGATAATTAATAATTAAGTCATCTTATCTTTTTAACTTAATATTTACTGGCAAGAGACTGGAAAGGGGGAAGAAAGAGAACTTAAAGGAAATTTCCAAGGCAGATGTGGGTTAGTAGCTCTCAAAGACCTGTAGTTCACCTGTCCATTTGTATTCCTTTCTTCCTTTCCTCCTTCCTGACATTCTTCCTTCCTTCATTTATTCGACAAACTTCTACTAAACACCTATTAGCTATAAAACAGTGATAGACAATGAGAACTTATAAAAATAAAATAGACTTTGAAAGTCCTACCAAAGTAGGAGGAACTATTGCACACACACACAGATGTATTAATATATATATATATTTATATATATTAGGAGAACCACTGACTGAAACCACCTGCTCTGGCCAGGCACCGTAGGTAATCACTTGCATGAGTTATCTTAAACAGGAGGTTCTGGTAAGGAATGCGGAACTAACAAGCTACCACCAACCGGAAGAATTCGGGAAAGGTCAAAAGGAGAAAGGAGACTCCAGTCCGTATGTCTTACCAACCTCCCAGAATCCTCCTGGCTGGAATCCATCTTGACTGAGTGATGCACAGGCCACCAGGAAGGACCCTGAGTCAGAGTGATTGGCCAGAGACAACCCGGAAACTAACCCAATTACCATAAAACCCAAGACTGTGAGCTACGTGGAAGAGCAGTTCTCCTGGGTTCCCTTACCCTGCTGCTCTATGCCTGGGTGCCCCTTCCCAATAAAGTCTCTTGCTTTGTCTCCTCGGATAATTAGTTTCTGAGTGTTAGACAAGAGCCCACTCTCGGGCCCTGGAAGGGGTCCCCCTTCCTAGAACATATATATTTATAAATATTTAACTATATGTAATATGGTTAACTCACAAGTGCTACAAGAGTTGGGAAAAAGTTTTATCAAGTTCAAAGACAAAATAAATTACTCCCAAATTAAGACAATCTGGATTATCTTCATAAAAAAGGTAGAATTTGAATTGAGGCTTTTTTTTAAGTATGTATGATGGTTTGTATATTGAAAGTTTGAAATTAATTTGGAGAACTAAATCAGAAGTAGAAAAACTTAGGGATTATGTAAGGAATAGTAAAAATTCAATTTGGTCAAATCTCAGAGTGCTTGGAAAATATTTTAGAGATGAATATTCCATTGTCAGATAACCCCTTTATTTTCTCCAAGTATGTCCTTGAAGTCAGATGCCCAGAGAGACTCTATAAAAAATTTTAACATGCATGTGATTCTCTAGTAGGAAATGACTCTAGGACTCACTATCCTCCATGGTTCAAAACTACTCCAAATCCAATCATCTCTCCTAATTCCCTAAATATTTGGATTTTCATCTTGGTTCTTCCTTCTATGTTTACCTTGTTTGAATTTGGCAGTAGAAGTCTGAACTCTACCTTGGCACTGATAGGGTTCAGAGCAGGCTGCCCCAAAATATGCCATGATGACATATTGATTATTTTGAACTGAAGTTGCTTGAGAGCCAGCTGATGTAAGAAGGAAACTCTGATCCTCCTCTGTCTCCCTGAAATCAGGAAATAAATCTGCCATGTGAAAGCCATCCTCCCTGTATGGGGAGGTAGAAGGACACCCTTGTCACCAGAAACAGGGAATTCAGGGCCTGAAAAGCCCATACTAGCAAATCTTGTTACTTCTTTACTAATTTACTACGCAGAGCCCAAACTTTGCTTAGATTTTTCATTAATTAAGCACCCAAAGCCTAAGTTTCTTTGTCTTGCCTATTCCTCACAAATTTATTGTTTCTTTGTCTAAAAAGTATAAAAGCTGCCTGCTTTGGCCACTTCTTAGGTCCTATTTCTATGAGATTTCTGTGCATATGGATTAATTTTTTTTTCCTCTTGTTAATCTATTTTGTCTCAGTTTAATTATTAGACCAGCCAAAAGAACTCGAGGAATTTCCCTTCTCCAAGAGAACCTGCATAGAAACCCCAGGAGATAATGTCACCGATTAGCCTCGTTTTGCTTTTTTTTACCACCAAAGTCTACCTCAAACTCTGTTATCCAGTTCCTCAGTTATCTGCTCATTTGAAGAAAGAGATACTCATCAAAGAAATGTGGGGGTAAATTTGAGGGGCAAATCAAAGATGACTTTATAGTTTCTATTTGATTCAGCATGTCTAGGACAAATCAAGTTAACCATGATAGCAAAATAACACAGCATAGGTACCAGAATTCGCAAAGAAATTCTGAGCTAGTTATGGACATAATTGATTTGAAAATTGGCTAAAGAATGGGTAGTAGTAAAGCATTGTATTCAGTAGGGTTTTAATAAATGAAAGAATGAACGATACAAGATCTAAGGTTAAGCCACTTGTGTGAGCTTTCTGTAATTCAAAATCTATTAAAGAATTCGAAAGAACCATGCATTACTATCTTCAAAGGTATTTGTCATGTCTTCATTTCACAGCTAGTATAGGCCCACATGAAACAACAGGGATTTTGAGTTGCATTATGGTCATATGGCCCACTGCTGTCTAGTATGATTCACACAGAAAAGGAACACTCTAAATTGAAGTTCCACATGATAAATACATGGCAAAGCATGAAAAGAAGTTTGCTTTTATGTCTCAGAATCACTTTGCTCTCAGACTAGATAGCTAGTTTAGGATATGGCAGAATTAGAGATGGGTCAGTCTTTGAGTGGGGGTAGGATGTGAGGTGTAATAAGTAAACTAAATCAACTGGCAGGTGATGATCAGCAATTCTCTTTCAAATATAATTTTATCTCAGGGTTTAAGAAGAGCTTACTCAAAGGATAGCCACCATAGCAGCACTATTTACCATAGCCAAGGCATGGAAGTAACCCAAGTACTTATCAACAAGTGATTAGCTTAAGAAAATGTACTATATGCATACAATGGAATATTACTCAGCTATAAAAATAATGAAACATTGTCATTTGCCCCAACATGATGGACTGGAGAATATTATGCTTAGTGAAATAAGTCAGACAGAGAAAGACAAATAAATGATATCACTTACAAGTGGAATTAAAAAAAAATAGAAACAAATCTAAATACAAACCAGAAACAGACTCATAGACATAGAAAACAAACTTACAGTTACCAAAAGGGAGAGGGAGGATGGGAGGGACAAAATAAGGGTATGGTATTAACAGATACAAATTACTATACCTAAAATAGATAAGCAATAATGATTCACTGCATAACGCAGGGAGTTATACCCAATACCTTAAAATAACTTATAATGGAATATAATCTGCAAAAAAAAAAAAAAGAACGAATCATTATGCTATACACCTGAAACTAACACGATATTGTAAATCAACTGTACTTCAATAAAAAGAAAGGATAGCCAATTTAGTGTCCACTAGTGTGCCTCAGTGCATCTCATTAATGGCCTTAGTGGTATATGTTTAGGGGAATTAAGCAAAGTTTTAGACTTTACAATTTCTCTCACTGGAACTAGTACAGTAAAAAAAAAAAATCCTTTGATTGTTTTTAATTTTTCTTTTTTTGTGGGGTTTTTCTCTTCCTTCTTTAGCACTTAAAATAAAAATGGTTACATTTGTAACTTGGTTCACATGTTTTTGTATCATAGTCACAAATATATTTAAGAATATATAAATGTGAAATTACAGTGGCAGATGCCAGTGTCCACATTTGTTTGCTTTAGGCTTAGCTTTAAAATTTACACTTTCTAGACAAAAAAATGCCAGTCAAGATTTTTTTTTTATTATTCCTGAAGGAAAATTCTCCAAAGGGTGTTGGTAACCTCATGTTCACTGGGAATTTCAGTAAGTTTGTTCAAGATAAATACTTGTATCATTGTACTTTTATCAGCTTTGAAAACTTTTCTGTTGGTTTCCCAGAGAAAAAATTATAATTTTCATATTCATAATGAGATTCATTTTTATCCAGATAATTGGAAAACCAATTGTATGGTAAATGTTTCCTAGAATCCAGCAGAGAAGTGTTTATTTTTAAAAGAAGTCATACAAATGTATCTTGAAGGAGCTTAGGGTTGGAATGGGAAATATTCTCTGGAGTGAAAGTATTCTCAGGAATTATTCTAAACTTGTAGAAAGTCCTATTTATAAATAAGGAAAAAGGATAAATGTTCACAATATCTACAATTTTACTGAACAGAAGGCAGAGAAACTGTATTTCATGTTTTAGCATTATCCCATGGTTGACAAAATCTTTCTCTAGCTAATAATAAATTAATCAGTGAGGTTAATCTTGGACTATGTCTACCTCATTAGATACATATCTTGCCATCTAACCTTACCCACTTTCATATTGTTATTCTTTTTATAATTTTTATTTTGCATAGCAGGTTTCCTCTGTGTTTGTTTTGTTCTCCGCTTGGCAAACTTCTATTCCAATGTGATAATCCAACTCAAAGGACTTCTCCTTAGTTTTACCTCAGCGACCATCCCCAGACATAGTTGGTGGCAACTTCCTCTGGGCTCTTTTTCTACTCTTTTATATCTCTAATGTAGCAGGTATCCCCTTGTATTATAGTTTATCTATTTGCATGCCCCTCCACTGTTCTTATTATGTGCTACTCCTCCAGGCCAACAGAATAATTTGCTTATTTCAATATCACTGGCACATAATAATGATGCTTGCTTGCTAAAAGGCATTTAGAAATGGCTTAGACTAAATCGATGCATGACTAATGGGGAAAATACTACTTAGGTACATTTAAACTAGAGGGACGCATATAATATTAAAGGAAAGAGAATCAAAAAGGGAGGGGTGAATATAAGCTGAGGCAATAGAAAACATTTTCAAGGTTAAATGTTTATTCATTCTTTAAAGAATTTGAATCCTTTTTTTATAAAAACCAATGTTCATATCTTTCTAAAATGGCAGACTGTTGAGGAATAAGTATGTGTACGGGTTTGTGTGTATATATATGTATAAACTACAGTGAGAGTTAGAGAGAGACAGAGAAACAGAATTCTAAACATCCAGCTTTGGGTTAGGAGAAAATGAGAGAAAGGAACTGTGAGTAGAATTTGGGCTTGCTTTTTCTAATGCTACACTGGATAACATCTTCCCTCCACCTCACCAATCTATCCACTTCAAAAAACAAGCAAAGAATTACAAACCTTTTCTCTGAGAGGAAGAACTTTGCCAGCCAAAGATGGGTTGGTAACCTTTTTACTGAGCTACACCCTATTACAAAATTATGTTTGCACTGTGTTTAGTACAATTGTGCTTTCAGCTAATAATCACTTGGTTTAGATTTTTTAACGGGCAAAAGCTATCAGCTTCTGTGTCATTTTAACCCCTTTTCCACTGTTTATTTCATTCCATGCTTTCTCTACAAAAGTTTAATATGGTGTGTTAAACACAGGAGGTCTCTTTAATTTGTTGAAACTCCCACAGCACAGGAATTCAAGGTATATACATTCTATGATAAACATCAAGTCAAGACTTGTGTTAGTACCGAGGAGATTCTTGTAATCCTAAGATTTTTTTAAGCTATTATGTTTAATTTAATTTTTATTAAAAAACTTTTTAAATATCTTTATTGGAGTATAATTGCTTTACAATGGTGGGTTAGTTTCTGCTTTATAACAAAGTGAATCAGGCATACATATACATATATCCCCATATCTCCTCCCTCTTGCGTCTCCCTCCCACCCTCCCTATCCCACCCCTCTAGGTGGTCACAAAGCACCGAGCTGATCTCCCTGTGCTATGCAGCTGCGTCCCACTAGCTATCTATTTTACATTTGGTAGTGTATATATGTCCATGCCACTCTCTCACTTCGTCCCAGCTTACACTTCCCCCTCCCCGTGTCCTCAAGTACATTCTCTGTGTCTGTGTCTTTATACCTGTCCTACCGCTAGGTTCTTCAGAACCTTTTTTTTTAATCTCTCTAAACATATATGCACTTACATGACTAGGAGACCAAAATGTATATTCTGTATTCCAATGTCTCCATCTTATTAAGATGTCAAAGGAGACTTTGTCCATAAATATTTTCTATTTTAATTGTACTCTCAGATGATATGACTTGGACCATAGTATAGAATACGGGAGCTTATCTTATATTTATGTAATCTAAAGCTCTTTGGTTCCTCTTTTATGGCATGGCTGAATTGACTTTAAAACCTTATTTCTGGAGTTGCAAATTATATTGGATGACCCTGTATGATCTTTCAGAGTCACACTGTAACTATCATTTTTTGAAGTTTGTCACCCAATACTCTAAGCTTTTTAATACTTTACATGACGCTTTGGTTGTAATGATAGAGCATCTATAGGTGAAAGCCTATGAATAAACTCCTTTTTTGAACAACGTTTTATTATAACATTTTGGAAAAAATCCATATAATGATTCTGCACCTAAGTCACGAGGGTAGTGAAAGGAAACAATCTTATACTTTATTTACTTATTTTTACATAAGGTTAGGAAGATTCCTTTTTCATTGGAAATAGCTTTATTTTATTAAACAAAGTGGATTTTTAGTGGATTCTGTTAATGTGTTTTACATATATTGACATTTCTGACATATTTAGACTTTGGATTCAAGTACAATGCCTCCAGATACCATATTTAGGGTGAACTGCTTTTTTAGTTTTAGAAAATTTATTTTGTATAAATATTTCTTATAATTTCTTGTGTTCTACGACAACCCCTAAATGATTTTTAATACATAATATATAAGACACACATCTTTTTAAAGGACCAGATGACAAATATTACATGCAAAATTAATAATGCATAACACAAATGAACTTGTATTAAATAGTATAGATACGATGGTACAAAACAATTGGCTAGAGCAAAGAGTAAATGAAATGCAAAGGACAAACATAGAAAAAGCTGTCAGGAATTGGACAACTGTGTCATATTTGATTGGATGATATGATTCCTAACTGCCCTTTATTCTGTTCTAGATCTAAAAAAGAGAGTGATTTCCCAGAGGAAATAAACTTAGAAAAAATTAAAATTTAAACAATTATGTACTCATCTGTTTTAAAAAATTGGATCATCTGTATTTTCATTTACCTAATTGTTTTCCTTTCCCTAATGTGAAACCAGATTCAGGAAATATGAGTCATGTTGCCTGATACTCCTCCTCTGCGTTACTATGTGCTGAGATCTGTCTCCCAATTGTGAGCACATAAAGCTGGGACAGAGTTGCTGACAACCTCGTCCTGAAAGAGTATGTGATTTTTAAATGAAAATGACCTAAAATTAACTTTTCTCTTTTTGAGAATGTGGAAAATATAAACTCCTTTATAAACTTTTAAATGGAAATACATTTATTGTCTAATTATTTACATGGATCAAGGACAAAGCTGATTCTTTTATCTTTTATTTGCTGTCAATTCTTTATGCTAAATGATCTAATGGATGTCAGTAAATCTTGAAGTCCGTGATAGTCTTTACCTATAACTAGCATTGATTATTATTCATTTACTCATTAATTCATTCAACCACCTTCTTTTTTCTTTTTTTTTTTTTTGACCACTTAATTGAAACTGATTATACAAAAATCCACCATCCAGATCACTATTTTATCTTACTCCAGAGCCCACAAGGACAGACAAACATGAAACCAAATAATTATGAGATAATACAAAAACTTCCTGAGCACATATGCATAGAATGGAAGTTACTAATTGAGCTCAGGAAGCATTTACTCCACCTGCCCTGGGATAGCTGAAGAGAGCTCCACAGAAGAGAGGATATGGAGCTAAGCCTGAAATAATGAATATAAGTTTTCCAGATGTGCTTTATGAGGGGAGGCAAGTTCTATCTAGTCCTATGGATTTCTTTTCAAGGCAGAGATATCTTCTGGATTTTTCTAGTGTCATTTTATTAGTCCAGACAGCACAATTGACTCCGTGAATGGTGAATTTTAATAAACTCTCTTACAGAAGATGAAGGAAAAAGTGATGTGAGCAATGGAGATCTCTACTTAAACACATGCTTTTCCAAGCTTTGATTACAGTTTCAGGTTTTGCTATGCTAGAACACAGATGAAGGATTTTCTCATTGCCTCAATGAGATGCATAGCCCCATTTTAAAAACATAACCATACACCAGTTAGTGACTTTAGGCTGCTTCTGACATACCCCTTGTCCTATTTCTGTCTTGAGTTACACACTTAGTAAATGTAGAAAGAATTTGTTGTAATTGAAACTCTGAGGGTCTTAAAAGTGAGATTTATTGAGCAAATAGCTTTGTGGTGTGTAAATGCAGTCCACAAAGTACCAGGCATCAAATGTTTAAATTATTGTACACCCACCTGCTATTGATTTGGTGGACAATATTGGGACATGATGGTAATAGGGAAAATGTTAATGTTATCCTGACAATATGGTGGTGTCATCACTAACTGCTTTAAGAGGAAATATTTCATTTCAACTTCCAAAGAAAAAGTTCCCAATATTAGGTCTTCAAAACCTCCTTAAAAGTCGTGTTTTTTGGTCAGAGAATAGAGAAAATGCTGATGTCCTAGGAAAATTGGAGTTCTCAGAGAATGAATGTACAAAGATCAGATCAGAGAGACTGTGACTTAATTTTAACAACCAGAATCATCTCTTTGAATAATATAATGAAGAAAACCAAAGATAATTGTGGATATCAATCAATTCTTAAAAGCATATCAGTGTGGACAGAAAACTATAACAAAGTTAGGAAGACTTAAGCAGAAGGCTAGGAATCTAGAGTTAAACACATTTCCTTGATTTTTCTTTTTCAGATTGCATAGGTTCCCTAAATTTCTGTATTGGGAAGATCATTGTATTCTACAAGTCTGTAATTACTTCCTAAGTATAGTTTGTGCATTTTCCAGTGATTAGTGAGGTCATAAATGCATTTCTATTTTTCTTTAATTTCTTGGTCAAATTTTTACTTGAAAGATATAAAATGCATATTTAATGAAATCGTAACAGTTAGTTAAAGATGTGTATAAGTCATAAATTCAATGAATTTTCACAAAATGAACACATATCTGTAGCCTACATACAGAATAAGAATAGGTAAATGTATATGTGTAACTGAATCAGTTTTCTGTGCACATGAAACTAACACAACATTGTTAATCAACTATACTCGAATATAAAATAAAAATGTTTTTAAAGAGTCAAAATAAACATATTTGTGTTTCAAAAAAAAAAGAAACAGAACTTTAACAGCATCTTCGAATTGCTTCCATGTTCCTTTCAAGTCACTAACCTCTTTCCCAAGGTAAATGTTATCATGACTCCTAATAACATTACATTAATTTTGCATGTATATGAACTTTATATAAAAGGAATCATACAGTAAATACTTTATTGTGTATGACTTCTTTTGCTCAACAGTATGTTTATGAGATTCATCCATGTTTTTTATGTATAAGTTCATATTGTCTTTTAGCAAACTAAATGTCAATCAACAGATGAATTGATAAAGAAGATGTAGTACATATTTATGGAGTGGAATACTACTTAGCCATAAAGAAGAATGAAATTTTGTCATTTACAGCAACAGGGCATTATGCTAAGTTACATAAGTCATACAGAGAAAGACAAACACTGTGTGATATAGCTTATATGTGGAATTTAAAAAATACAACAAGCTAGTGAGTAAAACAAAAGCAGGCTCACAGATACAGAGAACAAACTAGTGGTTACCAGTGGAGAGAGGGAAGGGGAGAGAGGAAATATAGGGGTAGAGGGAAAAATGGGTTATAATGGGAATATATGAAATCACGTGTGTGAAACTTTTGAAAACTGTAAAGAATTTAAAGAATCTTTAATTCAATAAAAATAAAAAATAAATAATTAAATTAAATTTTAAAAAGTCATATTATCTTTTTAATATCATTAACTTCATGATAATTATGTCATCTCTTTTAGTACTCAATCTCAATAAAAATAGGAGCATCTCTTTCTGTGCATTGTATACAGTATAAGCTTAAAAATAATGAGATAGGACTTCACTGGTGGCACAGTGGTTAAGAATCCGCCTGCCAATACAGGGGACATGGGTTCGACCCCTGGTCTGGGAAGATCTTACATGCTACGGAGCAACTAAGCCCGTGCATCACAACTACTGAAGCCTGCCCTCCTAGAGCCCATGCTCCACAACAAGAAAAGCCGCAGCAATGAGAAACCCGCACACTGCAAGGAAGAGTAGCCTCCACTCGCCACAACTAGAGAAAGCCCGTGTGCGACAACGAAGACCCAACACAGTGAAATAAATACAATTTTAAAAATAAATAAATAAAATTAAAATAATGAGGTAACTAAAACCTTGCAATGTCAGGATATCTTGGAAATAAAAGTGTACTACTAGTACTAACTAGTTGGTTAATATTTATTATAAACTAAGTTTCCTATTCATATCTGTATTTTGGACAAATTAAGCTATTTTGTATACACATCAATTTTCTCTAAGTTTTGTAGGAATTCTTAAATGAGACCGCTATCACTTAACCTAATCCTGTACCAATTATTTTATTTCAGCTTTAAGTATTATCAGCTGTTATGCCCCAAAAGTGCAAAATCTTTTAATTTCTGATATAGATTTGAGATGACTCCTTATAAACTTGGGTAAGTTTGGGTGTTCCTGGTCCAGCAAAAGAGTCAGTAAAACATGACAGGGCAAAATGATAAGCTCTGCACCAAATGAAAAGCTCACTAAGTCCTCAAGAAGGCAATAAAATTTCTCAGTTGTAATGGTTTTAAGGGCATCAAAGCACTTAAATGCTCAGAGATGTAGTTCCTACTATCTCTAAACCCACGAGAACTTAATAAAACATATTAGGAAAACTGGTTGAACAATACTGTTTGTCACTGCAGGCTTTATTGGGCCGTATAATGAACAATGATGACAATGTATATGTTTAAAAGGAAGGTGAAGATACTTCCTGGAACAAATTCCAGGCCCAATAAATAGTGTGTAACCAGAGGAAGTGATCATCAAAATAAGAGGAAGTGATTATTAAAAGTATTGAAACCAGTTCTGATGTTTTAAATGGTTAATTGTATATGATTTTTAAAATATTATCAAAATATGATAAAATTATTTTCGGGTGGGAAGTCACAAGACACTAAGAAAAATACAAGTACCTCTTTATTTCATTTTTAGAATACATTTAGATTGCCTGATTACTAAATACAGAACATTCTTTCCCTTCCAAGATAATGTTAAAATAGAAAAATACTGAACATATAAATCCTAATGGTGTAAGAAAATTAATCTATACTTATATTTATGCTGTTTTGCTATGTGAAAATTGTATTAGTAGTGTTCAAGTAAGGGATAGAGAAGAAATTTTAGTTTCTTTAAGTAATTTACACAGATTTTGAGCATAGTTACCCTTTGAAATAGGTAATCTAATTTTCAGAATCCACGTTAATCTTAACTGAATTTTGGCAAAGTTGGAGGAAGAAAGTTGGAGTGAAATAAAATTGAGGTTGACAATTGTTTAGTAAGAAGGCATTTTACCAATCCTATAATATCATATTCAAAGATGATATTAGTTTATGAAATATAGTTTCTAAGCATTCTTCCTCCTTGGTCATAAATTTAAAAGAACTTCATAAAAGAAAATAACTTTATTGAAAAAAGGAAATTATTTTCTGGACTTTAACTACTCAAGATAAATAAAACACATCTAAAATAAAATAAAATAAGTAGAGACTTGAGAACAAGTGTTTAAATCTGGAAGATGATAAAAAAAAATTATCGTGAGCTTTATAAGATATAAATACAAGTGTCTTTCCAGGAGGGTACTTTAATTCATGAATCTGTTATCAATTAAAGCAAAGGAAAACAGCTTGAAAATACAAAGTCAAGGTTTACCCAAGTGGTGACTAATTAACTGTCAAGATTTACTCAAGAACTCAAGAAGTCTTTGTGGAATACAAAGTTAATTTATTTAAATTTAACCTAAATTATTTATCTATCATCTAATCTATCTACCTATTCATTCATTCATTTATTCTTTCTTTCAAAAAATCGCATACTCATTATGTGCTAGACACTGTTATAGATATTGGAAAATAAAAATAAACAGGACAGCCAAAGGCCTGCCCTCAAGGAGCTTTTATTTTAGTGTAAAACTAAACAAGGAAACAAATGTATATTATTATTTCATGTAGTTATTGTAATATCTATAATTTTTAAAAGTTGGAATGGGCAGTGCTATATTATATACGTGATGCCTTGCTCAACCTCAACTATGTGGCAGTTAGCTACTAAAACTAAAATATTATACCCCAGGAATTGTCAGAAAATTATAAATATGAACTATAGAGGTAATTACTAATAGAGGTTTTGTTATAGAAGTCTTTATAAATACTTAATGCTTTAGTAATGACCATGGTGGACTCCTATTGATGTAATTAAAGGCATTCAAAATGTTTGGATGGGTTAAATATTTTAGAGACACACTCACATTTGTATACTCTGGGTATAAGTATCCAGCAAACCCTATAGCATTTACCTTTAGAGATAAGGCCAAAGACTTGGTCCATAAATAGTCCTCTGTCTAACCACTGACTGGATGTATTTCCACTTGTCTGATTCCAAGAATAAGAGTAACTAACCTTGCCTAAAATTATTTCTGTCTGCCTCAGATGAGCCTTTAATAAAAGGTAGTTATCAGATTACCTAAGAGGACGGAGAGCTGGGACTCTATAATTTATAGAACTATTTATAAATTATTGTGGTACTTGCTTGCTAGTAAGTTATTTGTTTAACAAATCTTTGTATGAGTTGCAGAATTTAGTCTGAAAACTTTCATTACACTGTAATAGTAAGATTATGAGGAAGTAGTTCACCTTTATTTTCTTCTAACTACTTTTAGTGGCTGCCATTGCATACTGTAAAGAATGTAAGAGTTTGTATGAGTTTAAGTAAGTTTATAAAAGTAGTGAAGTATTATAAAGAAACATAAAACAATATAAAGTAAGTGTAACTAGGGTGTATATGGGAAGGTGATTTTAAAATGCAGTCCAGGAAGTCTTCACTGAGAGAATGGTATTTGAGCAGAAACCTGAATAAAGTGTGGGAGTGAGACATTGGCGATTGGTCTAAGGAAATGGCAAGTTTAAAGGTCCTGAGCTGGGAACAAGCTGTGAACATTCAAGAAACATTCTGAAGACCAGATGATTTGGTCAGGATGAGAGATAAGAAAAATATTAGGAGAGAAGGTCAGAGAAATAAACAGGAGTCAAATCATATAGAGTCTTTTTGACCATTAAGTTTGTCTTAATTATGAATAAATGGCAAGGCATTGGAGGAACTTGAGCAGGAAGGTAATCTTACATAACTTACCTTTAAAAATTACTTCTCTGATAGTTGTGTGCAGAATAAGTTTTGAAATATCAAGAGTGAAAGCCATGAGACCATATAGGAATCCATTGTATTGATAGTAGTGTAGGCAAGAGGTCATGAAGGCTTCACATATTTTAATAATGGAGGTAATAAGACTTGGTGGCTATGAGATA
The DNA here is from genome assembly GCF_965194825.1 of Balaenoptera physalus. NCBI lineage: Eukaryota > Metazoa > Chordata > Mammalia > Artiodactyla > Balaenopteridae > Balaenoptera > Balaenoptera physalus. The sequence goes on along the minus strand of NC_138895.1, from coordinate 31,317,363 downwards.
GGTGTTTAGGTGACGCCAACTGGATTCTTATTGGATTAATGTAGGATGTAAAACAAAGTAGTACAATGTGAAAAAAAAAGATTCTGGAGAACTGGAATATTGTAACAATGGAGGTAATAAGAATTTCTTACTTGGGGGATATGTTTTTAGGTGAAGCCATCAGGATTGCACATAGAATGTAAATAAAAGAAAATAATCATAAATGAAGATTGCACTTCTGGCAATGGTGGACTAAGTGATTTGGATCAACATTCCTACTAAGAGAAAAGCTAGAAATATGTAAAAAGAAAACAATTATTTGAAACAATCAGAGAAAATTTACACAGTGAGGAATTGTAGGTCAAGATCTGAGAGAAAAGAGACATCTAGAGGATTAAGCCCAACTTTGGGGGTGACTTTTCTCTACAAAGTGATGACCATTCTCAAAGCAGCATCAGAGAGACTGAGAAGCTGAGCAGAGCTTCAGATACACAGACTGGGGGTAACTCTCTTGTGGAAAGTTCAAGATCCACAGAAAAGTGTGGGTCTTGATGAATACTGCAGGCTTTCAATTAGGATTTCAAAAGGCCTCAATTTGAAGGAATAGTGAACAGAAAGTAGACCAACCCAGTTTTAAATATTTGCAGTTAAATGAAGGTGAACTAATATGGCTATTGCTATCCTAGATTTCAAGAAGAAAACAAAAATATAAAAACAAGCAAACAAACAAAACAAAAAGTCAACTGTGTCTAGAGTAAAATACTAGAGTTCCTATTTAACTTTACAAATTTTCATATACAACATTCATTTAATCAATAATAACCAGGCATATTAGAAGATAAGATGGAACTAAAAAGCAAGAGAAAAAATAGACAATAGAAACAAACCCACAGGAGATATGGATAATAAAGTTTTGAATCATGCCATTTAAAATAAATGGTCTGAAACCTTCAAGGAATTAAATGACAAGTTTGAGAATTTGGCAGAGAACTAGAAGGTTAAAAAAAAGAACAAATTGGAAATTCTATAACTGAAAAATACAGTTACAAATGGTTAAAATTAATAGCAGATTAGCTATAAACAGAATGGAGAATTAGTAAATTGGAAGATAAATCAGAAGAAAATATTTAGAATAAAGTCCAGACAGGCAAAAGAATAAAAAATACAGAAAAATAATATAAGAAATATGTAGGAAATTGAAAAGCAGATTATAAATTTCATTTGAAAAATAAAATGGACAATAATAATAAGAAAATCTTAAGAAGAATAAAAAAGTGTGAAGGCAAACCCCATATGATAAGATTTATTATCAAGATACAGTAATTTACACTGTGTGAAATTGATATAAAGAGAAAAATAGATAAATGAAACAGATTAATTAGCTCAGAAGGAGACTCATTCATACACATACACCTTATTTTTGACAAATTTAGTGTAGTGGAGTAGTTGTGAAGCCATAAACAAGTTAATAAATGGTGCAGGGTCAATCGGTTATTCCTCTGGAAAAAATTGAAATAATCACTACTTCACATTATATGCAAAACTCAATTTTAGTTTGGTTGTAGATTAAATTGTGAAAGAACAAACAATGTTTTAGAATATAACACAGACCTATCTTTATAAAGTTGAAGTGGAATAATTTTTCTTAAGGGACACAAGAATCAGAAACCATGAACAGAAGACTAATAAATTGGGCTATATAAAATTGAAAACTTTCTGTTCATCAAAAAATGCCATTAAGTGAGTGAGAAAACAATCCTTAAATTGAAAAAATATAATTGCAACATAGATAACTCATAAAGGGCTTATATTCAGAATATACAAAGACTACTATGATTAATAAGAAAAAGACAGGCAAGCCAATGTGTAGAAAAATTGACAAAAGATTTCAAAAGGCTCATTAAAATACAGAATATTCAAGTGGTCATAAGCGTATAAAACTGTGCTCAACCTCATTAGTAATCATAAATATGGAAATTAAAATCACAATGAGGTATCACTACTCATTCAAGAATTAATAATGGAAACAAAAATATCAACAATATCAGGTGATTCTAAGGATGTGAAACAGGTGCAACTCTTAAATCACTGCAGTTAGAAATGTAAATCATTACAGTCACTTTGGAAAATGCTATTAAAATTCAGCATGCACATACTTTATGATCCAGCAATTTCTTAGACACACACACACACACAAACACACACACATATTTGGGAGAAATCCGTATATATGTGTATCCCAAAAATGTCCAAGAATGTTTATAGAAACATTTTTTGCAATTGTCCAAAATTGAAATCCAATTTCTCATCAACAGTAGAGTAAACCAATTTTACATATTCAAACATAAGAAATACTATACTATCATGAAAATAAAGTAACTGTAGTGCAGGCAACAAAGTTGATTAATTTCACATATTTAATGTTGCATGAAAGAAGCTAGGCAAAATAATTCATACTTAATGAATCCATGTATATAAGTTCAAACATAAGCAAACCAATGTTCAGTGTTATCAATTAGGCATAATTTAAGCTTTGGGGATGAGTAAACAAGTAGTATTAAAACATCATGAGACGGGCTTTTGAAGTACTGATAATCATAAGTAACTTGCACTACTTTTTTTCAGCTGTCTGCAGCATCAAAATGAATGATTCTCAGGAAGATATTTGGAAGATTCTGGAAAAACATCATATCAGTGGCCTGCCAAAGCCCACAGTCCTGTCTACTTTTCTCCCAACATTTAAATGTGTTGTAAATATCTCTTGCACTTGCTGCAATTTGAACCTATAATCCTGCTTGCTGTCAGAGATTCTGGGAGATGTAGTTTCCAGTCTTCCAGCCTCTGTGATAAAAGGCAAGGGCTTGGCAGGGGCAGGGCAATGGTACTGAATTGCAGAAAGAAAATCCAACATATCATATTGTAACTTTTATTCAGAAAATCAAACCAGGCTGTTATGACATATGGAAGGCCAAGAGTTTATGCAGTAATAAGCATGATAGGATATGACATTCCATAGAATCTAATTTAGGGTAAGGAGATAAATAAGAAAACTGTACAGTATCAGTGATGTGAAATAAATGGATTAGAGGTGTCAAAAGGGTTGAAAACATGAAAATATTTTGGAGTGGGGATATTGGAGCCAGAAGAATAGTGTGCATTAGTCTGTTCAGGTTGCCATAACAAAGTACCACAGACTGGTGGCTTCAACAACAGAAATTTATTTCTCCCAGCTCTGGAGGCTGGGAATTCTGAGATCAAGGTGCTGGCCAGTTCAGTTCTTGGTAAGAGCTCTCTTCCTGGCTTGCAGATGGCAGCCTTCTTTCTGTGTCTTCACTTAGCAGAGACAGAAAGCTCTGGTATTTCTTCTTTTTTCGTAAGGACACTTGCCCTGTCAGATTAAAGCCCTACCCTTATTACCTCATTTAACCTAAATTACTTCCTTAAGGGGCTCAATTTCCACGCATAGTCACATGGACAGTTAAGTCTTTACCATATAAATTTTGGGAAGGCACAAACATTTAGTTCATAGCAGATAGAAAACAAGGTCTAGAGGGTAGATGCTATAAATCTAGCTTCTGGAGAATGTTTAAGTTTGGTAATGAGGATGTATAACGTAGTGCCTAGAAGACAGACATATAACATTGCTAGTTCTCCTGATGACTTGCCTATTATATTTCTGCCCCATACTAGATATATGCACCCTCTTCCTCTCTCTATCTTTTTTCTCCCTCTTTCTCTTCAAAAATAGTGTCAAGTGAGTGCTAACCACAAGATTAGAAGGCTCTTATCTATGACTGGCTTAGTGGCCTTATATTATTATGTTTTAATTCAAGAAGTCTCAATTAAATATCATTTGGAGAAGACCTACAACTTAAAAGGGAAAGTCTCATATAAATTTTCCTGGTTTTCAGTAAAAATTTAAAATTTTTTTGTGATAAAACTAATTTATAATCTTAAAACAAAATAGTTAGAAATTAAAGGGAACATTAAATTATAAGTGATGGTGTAGTTTCAGGTGGGTATTTAAATGTATTTTGTTTTTATATAAAAAGGTTTGGCTCTCAGTTTTTAACTTTGTAAAAGCACTATCATATAATTTATTTATTTTACCTAGAGAGTATGAGAAATTCTGAATAATCTTCCAAATCTTTCCAAGGAAATGAACTGAACCTGGCAAGCTGTGCCAGAAAAAGTGAATACATAAAGAAATGTTAAAATATTGTAGCACATCCAAGCAATAAATCTTGAGGAATAAAAGAATTAGACTTGATGTATACATTTCTAAGAATCATGGATCTATAAAGACTCTTCAAAAAAATGCAGTAATTAAATTTATTTATTAAGTGTATGTAATCTCTTCTCCACATTACTATGAACTTTGTAGTTGCTGGGCCTTCAGGGAGAACTTCAAGGCTCCTCTTTGTCTCTTGCTATTTCCTGAGCAGTCTCTACTGGGGACCTGAGAGCACTCCCTCTCAAGGAAGAGTATGCAACTATGGATTGGTAAGATTTAAGGATATTATTGGCTATTGTGCTAATAGTTGCAATCACTGACATAGTTTAAAGATCATAATGGTCCTTACAGAATTTTCACTTTTCCTAGGTAAATTCTTCTGAAGAAGAACTGTCATTTTCTTTCTGTTCATCTTACTGGTATTTGGAAAATCTAGATCAGGCAGTCTAGAAGAATCCTCTCTTGGAATTAGGGGAAATATTTGTCTTATATCTAATAATCCCACTCCTTTGCTTTGGTTCTTTCCCCTGGGTGGCTGCTCTTAGATATTCCCAGAGATCTGAGACTTTGGGTTCACATTTGGGTTCCGATGTGAAAATAGAGAGAAAAGCACATGCCCTGCTTTCAGCCTTGACATTTTAGACCTATTTAAGTTTAGGGAAAGGTGTTCCACATGGGTCCAGCATAGCTCTGGGGGCGGGGGGGTGTCTATCATGGTTTGACACCAAAGCCCTTACGAATAATAAAAAGTGTTTTGCCTTATTCACCTGTGAATCCATTTTCATCAGGTATATTGAGAGGAGAAAAATTGAGTAAGGGATTCAAGCATTTCTGTTTCCTTAGTGTAATTCTATCTAAGCAATTATCATCCTTTAATTGTAGTGCCACATGTTCAATAGTAGTTAACCAAAAATAAATAATATATATATATTTTCCTCCTCTACAGAAATGTATAGTCTGGTTGTATTACTAAAGAAATAGACAGGTAGATGCTGAGCTACTTACAAACAAATTTAAAATAATAAGCTCAATATGTGTGTGTGTGTGCACATGTGCACTTATTCATGTAGTACTTACAATAGCACATGGTAAGATTTTAATAAATATTCTTTAATGAATGCAAGAATTCATAATCCATGTGTTGCTAAGTATTCTCTTAGAATACCAAAATAGAACTGAAAACAAAGAAAACCCCCAAAGGATAAAGTAATGGATCAAAAAGATTTGTTATTGGTTTCAGAATCAATGAACAAGAGGAAGATGTAAAAGGACATAATGTATTAACTAATTATTAATCATTTTTATTGTTTTCTAGACTTTGGGAATTTATTTTATCAATATTGAGTGTGTGTGTGTTTGTGTGTGTGTGTGGTATCAATAATCTTACTCTGCTGGTGAGTGAAGCAACAATAGAAATCAAGTGTTTTTCTACTTCAATGTTAAATATTTCCCTTATTTGGATTACCTGTTAATTATGAAGGACATTTGTAACTTCTTCTCTCTAGATGGTAGGATTAATCAAAGAATGAACAACAAGAAGTGTGTTCAATAAAGTGCACTTTCAATAAAGTGCAAAGTGGCTTTTAAATCATTTATATAGGAAACATATTATTATGTCTTAAATTTGAACAGTGAAATATTGATGATGTTTTCTGTAAATATTTTTAGCCTGGTTATGTCATTTATTAGTTGATTTATAACTGAAGCATTCTAATAAAATGTTAATTTTAATGCACTAGTTGCTTCATATTTTTCTACTTTTGAGAAATGGTAAAAAATTCAATAATTATTAAATTTTCTTTTACTATGCATATCAGATTATTTGTGTTAGATTGTAAATCTAATTGAGTAGTCTTAAATTTTATCATTTTTAACACAGCATTGAAGAAAATTTAAAAACTTTGAACACTACATTGCAGATACCCCTGTGGACTCTAGGAATTCAGAGTTTAGGGACATCCGCACAAGTAAGTTAAAGTATTTTTCTAAATTTTTTCAAATCTTTTCAAAAAGAAGTTTGAATTATCTTTATTTGGTTTAGTAAAGACTGAAAGGAAAAGCCTTGTTTTGAAAACACTTTTAAAAGAGATTAATGATTTTTCATTAATTTTTAGAAGTTCTGTTTGCTCTATTGAAATCAGTAGCACATTTATTTTGTCTCATAAGCTTCCTTTTTTTTTGAAATCCCCAAGGGTCTTTACATCAGTAAACAGAAACCAAATTAAAAAAAACTAAAAATACAAAACAGGAGCCTTACATAAAACTGTATTGTACAGCATCATGCAAACAGAGAACTTATTGCAGTGAGTTTAGATATGGTTTAGGCCATATTATGTGTAATTTCAAGGATAAATTAACTGTAATAGGCAGATTTCAAATGTTTACAAATAAAATTTACTATGTGGGATGATAATTGACAAATATAAGAAAACCACCATCTTTCCCTTGGCAATGTTTTTTCTAGACAACATCATGTACTCAAATTTTGGATTCTACTCAAACTACATTTTCTTCTCTGACCAACATTCTCTTACAGCTCTGTAGCAGTTACAGGATATATCCTCCAGAGTAAAAGCAAAAGGCAGAGATGAAGTTCAAGGACTTCTTGCTACCTTTATTTGGCATAGGATTTCATACTGATCCTCAGAGGTGGATGTGGGTGCTAATCACTGCATTACAGATACCTTTTCCACAACTCTTCAGAAACTGAATGTGTCATGCATGTGACATTCCAGGAGCATATCCCCACACAGGTTCAGTTGTTCATTTGTTAAGTATTGGTCACATCACCTCCAGGAGAATTTGTGTGATTATGAACAATCTAGTAGGCTCATTGCTTTTATTTGTGGCTCCTGGTTGACTTCCTCAAAAAGTAATTCCATGGTACTTAATTTCCCTATTGGTGATCTGTATGAAAGTATGTCCTGACTTTGTTTTTCCTCCTCTCAGATCTTAAACATAAAAACAGGCAATGCTTTTTGATTTTCAGAGGAGAAGCAATACAATACATTTATGTTCTCTATATTGCAGGACATTATTGTTTCATATGCTGAGCCAGATCTTTCAAGGTCTATGCTATAACTTATTTTAAAGGGGTACCTTTGGAAGCTGTTTGGGTTTTCAGCATGCAAGGATCAATTGAATGTTGCCCAAACTAAATGAAAATAAAAAAGGGAAAGAGAGCAGAATTATCTGAATGGCTGCAAAACTAAGGATTGCAAAATTTGTAAAACTAAATTTAATTTAATTTTCAAAACAACTGCTTTAAGTAGAAACAATTATCCTCATTTTATTAATAAGGAAGCTAAAAATTAGGTCAGTTACAAGTCAGGCTATAACTAACTTTGCCTTAGAGATAGCCCTGAGATCGAGAAATCCTTTTTACCAAAGTTCTTTCTAATCTACCACACAATCATTCTCGTCCTGAGTCAAATATAAACTGGAAAATGCACTGGATATGTAGAATTTATACTAACTTATTAGAATAATTTTTCACAGAAAAACAAACTTGAAGCTACATATCAAAATAGATTTTAATATGACTTAGTTACATTGTCTATTGCAATCACAGAGAATTGGCAGGTGATACCTTCTGCTTTAAAATAACCCTGCCTATTAATATTTCAGAGATGATTTGTCTGTTACTGAAGACTGGATTTGGGGATGAAATGTGATTGATTTTCAAACCAAATTATGGATTTTACTTGAAAGAATAGTTAAGACTGTTAAGACTGGATACCATATGTTACGCACTGAATTGTGTCCATCTGCTCCCTCCTAAATTCATATGCTGAAATACCAACCCTCAGTAGCTCAGAATGTAAATGTGCTGGGAGATAGGGTCTTTAAAGAGGTAATTAGATTAAAATAAGGTCATTAGGGGGTGCCGTTATCCAATCTGACTGGTGCCCTATAAGAAAAGGAGACTACGACACTGACACAAACTGAGGGAAGACCAGGTAAAAACACAAGAAGAAGAGAGCCATCTACAACCCAAGGAGAGAGGTCTCAGAAAAAACCAACTCTGCTGACATCCTCTGTCAGAGTTCTAGCACCCAGAATTAAGAGAAAAAAATTCTGTTGTTTAAGCCACCCAGTCTGTGGTACTTTGTTATGGCAGCCCTAGTAAAGTAATATATCATCTTATTTGATACTTTAGGAACTAAGTTTTCCTGGCTTGCATCTTCATATATTCCACTTGGAATTATTTATAAGATATAGAAATCATTCATAATAATATATAGAAAGAGAAATAGAATTAGTTGCCCAACATATTAAATGATTATGAACAGTTATATTTGTAATGGTATTAAAGAGATGCTCTGGATGTGATATGTATGCTGAGAGTCTTTCTATATTTGAGTTGGATGAACTATAACAAATCTGTGTGCTATGTTATTAAGAACATAAAATAACAATAAAATATATGGCTGACATTATGTATTGGTAGTCAAAGGTCTATAAGATTTGATATGAAGATAGTGAAGAAATGCTTTCATCCTAAGATATTTTACTGGTAAGCATAAAAAAGTGTTCAACATCACTGGGTTTTAGGCTATTAAAGGGTTCTATTAATATGCAAATTTGTCATCAATGTAGATCAAAAAATTAGGTTTGAATTATTCCTTGACATTATAGTGTAAATTAATTTAATAGTTTTTATAACCAATAACTTAGCCAGTCCCTGTGGCAAGAGGACATGTAAGTTTTGATAGAGAATGGTTGAAGGCTGAACTAGGTATATTGTATACTGTGGTATGAGTAGAAGGAAGGGGAATATTAAAAGAAGTAGGGTGGTTCAAGATGTTTGGAGTAGAAGGACGTGTGCTCATTCCCTCTTATGAGAGCACTGGAATCACAACTAACTGCTGAACAATCATTGACAGGAAGACACTGGAACTCACCAAAAAAGATACCCCACATCCAAAGACAAAGGAGAAGCCAGAGTGAGACAGTAGGAGTGGCACAATCACAATAAAATCAAATCCCATAACTGCTGGGTGGGTGATGCACAATGGGGAAAACAGTCATACCACAGAAGCCCACCCATTGGAGTGAAGGTTCTGAGCCTCACATCAGGCTTCCCAACCTGGGGGTCTGGCAATGGGAGGAGGAATTCTCAGAGAATCAGACTTTGAAAGCTAGCAGGATTTGATTGCAGGACTTTGACAGGACTGGGGGAAACAGACTCCACTTTTGCAGGGCACAAACAAATAGTGTGTGCATCAGGACCCAGAAGGAAGTAGCAGTGACACCACAGGAGACTGAAACAGACCTACCTGCTAGTATCGGAGGGTCTCTTGCAGAGGTGGGGGCAGCTGTGGCTCACCACAGGGACAAGGACACTGGCAGCAGAAGTTCTGGGAAGTACTCCTGGGTGTAAGCCCTCCCGGAGTCTGCCATTAGCCTCACCAAAGAGCCTGTAGGTGCCAGTGCTGGGTTGCCTACGGCTAGACAACCAACAGGGAGAGAACTCAGCCCCACCCATCAGCAGACAAGAGGATTAAAGTTCTACCGAGCTCTGACCACCAGAGCAACACCCAGCTCTACCCACCGCCAGTCCCTCCCATTAGGAAGCTTGCACAATCCTCTTAGACAGTCTCATCCACCAGAGAGCAGACAGCAGAAGCAATAAGAACTACAATCCTGCAGCCTGTGGAACAAAAAACTCATTCACAGATAGACAGACAAGATGAAAAAGCAGAGGGTTGTGTACCAGATGAAGGAAAAGATAAAACCTCAGAAAAATAACTAAATAAAGTGGAGATAGGCAACCTTCCAGAAAAAGAATTCAGAATAAAGATAGTGAGGATGATCCAGGACCCTGGAAAAAGAATGGAGGCAAAGATCGAGAAGATGCAAGAAATGATTAACAAAGACTTAGAAGAATGAAAGAACAAACAGCTAGAAGTATTAAAGAACAAACAAACAGAGATGAACTATTCTTCAGTAACTGAAATGAAAATAACACTAGAAAGAATCAATAGCAGAATAACTGAGGCAGAAGAATGGATAAGTGACCTGGAAGACAGAATGGTGGAATTCACTGCCATGGAATAGACTAAAGAAAAAAGAATGAAAAGAAATGAAGACAGCCTAAGAGACCTCTGGGACAACATTAAACGCAACAACATTTGTGTTATAGGGGTCCCAGAAGGAGAAGAGAGAGAGAAAGGACCAGAGAAAATATTTGAAGAGATTATAGTTGAAAACTTCCCTAACATGGGAAAGGAAATAGCTACCCAAGTCCAGAAAGTTCGGAAGGTCCCAGGCAGGATAAACCCAAGGACAAACACCAAGACACATAGTAATCAAGTTGACAAAAATTAAAAACAAAGAAAAATTATTGAAAGCAATAAGGGAAAAATAACAAATAACATACAAGATAATTCCCATAAGGTTTTCAGCTGATTTCTCAGCAGAAACTCTGCAAGCCAGAAGGGACTGGCATGATATATTTAAAGTGATGAAAGGGAAGAACCTACAACCAAGATTACTCTAACTGGAAAGGATCTTGTACAGATTAGATGGATAATTCAAAAGCTTTATAGACAAGCAAAAGCAAAGAGAATTCAGCACCACTAAACCAGCTCTAAAACTAAGGTTAAAGGTACTTCTCTAAGTGAGAAACACAAGAGAAGAAAAGGACGTACAAAAACAAACCCAAAACAATTAAGAATTTGGTAATAGGAACATATGTATAAATAATTACCTTAAATGTGAATGTATAAATTCTCCAATCAAAAGACACAGGTTCACCAAATGGATACAAAAACAAGACGAATATATATGCTGTCTACGAGAGACCCACTTCAGAGCTAGGGACACACGCAGACTGAAAGTGAGGGGATGGGAAAAGATTTTTCATGCAAATGGAAATCAAAAGAAAGCTGGATTAGCAATACTCATATCAGATAAACTAGACTTTAAAATAAAGAATGTTACAAGAGACAAGGAAGGACACTACATAATGATCAAGGGATTAATCCAAGAAGAAGATATAGCAATTATAAATATATAAGCACCCAACATAGGAGCACCTCAATACATAAGGCAAATGGTAAAAGCTATAAAAGAGGAAATTGACAGTAACAAAATAATAGTGGGGGACGTTAAAACCGCAGTTACACCAATGGACAGATCATCCAGACAGAATATTAATAAGAAAACGTAGCTTTAAATGACACAATAGACCAGACAGATTTAATTGATATTTATAGGACATTCCATCCGAAAACAGCAGATTACACTTTCTTCTCAAGTGCACATGGAACATTCTCCAGGATAGATCACATCTTGGGTCACAAATCAAGCCTTGGTCAATTTAAGAAAATTGAAATCATATCAAGCATCTTTTCCGACCACAATGCTATGAGATTAGAAATCAATTATAGGGAAATAAACGTAAAAATCACAAACACATGGAGGCTAAACAATACATTAGTATATAATCAAGAGATCACTGAAGAAATCAAAGAAGTAATCAAAAAATTCCTAGAGACAAATGACAATGAAAACATGACGACACAAAACCTATGGGATGCAGCAAAAGCACTTCTAAGAGGGAAGTTTCTAGCAATACAAACCAAACTCAAGAAACAAGAAAAATCTCAAATAAAAAATCTAACCTTACACCAAAAGGAACTAGAGAAAGAAGAACAAACAAAACTCAAAGTCAGTAGAAGGAAAGAAATCATAAAGATCAGAGCAAAAATAATCGAAATAGAAACAAAGAAAACAATAGCAAAGATCAATAAAACTAAAAGCAGGTTCTTTAATAAAATTGAAAACCTTTAACCAGGTTCATCAAGAAAAAGAGGGAGCAGACTCAAATCAATAAAATTAGAAATGAAAAAGGAGAAGTTACAACTGACACAGCAGAAATACAAAGTATCATAAGAGACTACTACAAGAAACTCTATGCCAATAAAATGGACAACCTGGAAGAAGTCAACAAATTCTTAGAAGGTATAACCTTCGAAGCCTGAACCAGGAAGAAACAGAAAATACGAACAGACCAATCACAAGTAATGAAATTGAAACTGTGATTAAAAATCTTCCAACAAACAAAAGTCCAGGAGCAGATGGCTTCACAGGTGAATTCTATCAAACATTTAGAGAAGAGCAAACACCCATCCTTCTCAAACTCTTCCAAAAACTTGCAGAGGAAGGAACACTCCCTAACTCATTCTATGAGACCACCATCACCCTGATACCAAAAAAAGAAAATTACAGACCAATAGCACTGATGAATATAGATGCAAAGATCCTCAACAAAATATGAGCAAACAGAATCCAAAAACACATTAAAAGGATAATACACCATGATCAAGTTGGATTTATCCCAGGGGTGCAAGGAGTCTTCATTATACACAAATCAATCAATGTGATACACCATATTAACAAACTGAAGAATAAAAACCATGGGATCATCTCAATAGATGCAGAAAAACCATTTGACAAAATTCAACACCTATTTATAATGAAAACTCTCTAGAAAGTGGGGTAGAGGGCACCTATTTGAACATAATAAAGGCCATATACGACAAAGCCACAGCAAACATCATTCTCAATGGTGAAAAACTGAAAGCATTTTCTCTAAGATCAGGAAAAGGCAAGGATGTCCACTCTTGCCACTATCATTCAACATAAATTTGCAAGTCCTAGCCAGGGCAATCAGAGAAGAAAAAGAAATAACATGAATACAAATTGGAAAAAGAAGTATAAATGTCACTGTTTGCAGATGACATGATGCTATACATAGATAATCCTAAACATGCCACCACAAAATTGCTAAAGCTAAACAATGGATTTGGTAAAGTTGCAGGGTAAAAAATTAATGCACGGAAATCTCTTGCATTACTAAACACTAACAGTGAAAGATCAGAAAGAGAAATTAAGGAAACAATCCCATTCACCATTGGGACAAAAAGAATGAATTACCTCAGAATAAAGCTACCTAAGGGGTAAAAGACCTGTATTCAGAAAGCTATAAGACACTGGTGAAAGAAATCAAAGATGACACAATAAGATGGAGAGATATCCCATGTTCTTGAATGGAAGAATCAATACTGTGAAAATGAACATACTACCCAAAGCAATCTACAGGTTCAATGCAATCCCTATCAAATTACCAATGGCATTTTTTACAGAACTAGAACAAAAATTCTTGAAATTTGTATGGAAACACAAAGACCCCGAATAGCCAAAGCAATATTGAGAAAGAGAAACGGAGCTGGAGGACTCAGGCTCCCTGACTTCAGACTATGCTACAAAGCTACAGTAATCAAGAGAGTATGGGTCTCATACAGAAACAGAAATATAGATCAATGGGACAGGATAGAAAGCCCAGAGATTAACCAACACACCTATAGTCAACTAATCTATGACAATGGAGGCAAGCATATACAATGGAGAAAAGACAGTCTCTTCAATAAGTGGTGCTGAGAAACCTGGATAGCTCCATGTAATAGAATGAAATTAGAACACTCCTTAACACCATACACAAAAATAAACTCAAAATAGATTAAAGACCTAAATGTAAGACTGGACACTATAAAACTCTAAGAGTTTTATAGGAAGAATGTTCTTTGACATAAATCACAGCAAGCTCTTTCTTGACCCCTCCTAGAGTAATGGAACTAAAAGCAAAAATAAACAAATTGGACCTAATGAAAGTTAAAATCTTTTGCACAGCAAAGGAAACTATATACAGGATGAAAAGTCAACCCTCAGAATGGGAGAAAATATTTGCAAAGGAATCAATGGACAAAGGATTAAACTCCAAAATATATAAACAACTCATGCAGCTCAATATTAAAAGAACAAACAACCCAATCAAAAAATGGGCAGAGGGCTTCCCTGGTGGCGCAGTGGTTGAGAGTCTGCCTGCCAATGCAGGGGACACGGGTTCGAGCCCTGGTCTGGGAGGATCCCACATGCCACAGAGCAACTAAGCCTGTGAGCCACAATTGCTAAGCCTGCGCGTCTGGAGCCTGTGCTCCGCAACAAGAGAGGCCGCGATAGTGAGAAGCCCGCGCACCACAATGAAGAGTGGCCTCCACTTGCCACAACTAGAGAAAGCCCTCACACAGAAACAAAGACACAACAGAGCCATAAAATAAATAAATAAATAAATAAATAATTTAAAAAAAAATGGCCTCAATAAGGCAGCAAAAAAAAAACAAAAACAAAACAAAACAAAAAAAAAATGGGTAGAAGGCCTAAATAGACATTTCTCCAAAGAATACATACAGATGGCCAAGAAGCACATGAAAATCTACTTAAAATCACTAATTATTAGAGAAATGCAAATCAAAACTACAATGAGGTATCACCTCACACTGGTTAGAATGGGCATCATCAGAAAATCTGCAAACAACAAATGCTGGAGAGGGTGTGGAGAAAAGGGAACCCTCTTGCACTGTTTGTGGGAATGTAAACTGATACAGCCACTATGGAGAACAGTATTGAGGTTCCTTAAAGAAATAAAAATAGAACTACCATATGACCCAGCAATCCCACTACTGGGCATATACCCAGAGAAAAAGATATTTCAAAAAGACACATGCACCCCAATGTTCATTGCAACACTATTTACAGTAGCCAGGTCATGGAAGCAACCTAAATGCTCAATGACAGATGAATGGATAAAGAAGATGTGGGATACATATATACAATGGAATATTATTCAGCCATAAAAAGGTATGAAATTGAGTCATTTGTAGAGATGTGGATGGACCTAGAGACTGTCATACAGAGTGAAGTAAGTCAGAAGAGAAAAACAATTATCGTATATTAACACATATATGTGGAATCTAGAAAAACGGTACAGATGAACTGTTTGCAAGGCAGAAATAGAGGCACAGATGTAGAGAACAAACTTATGGACACCAAGGGGAGAATCAGGGGGGTGGTGGTGGTGGGAAGAGTTGGGAGATTGGGATTGACATATATACACTAATATGTATAAAATAAATAAGTAATAAGAACCTTCTGTATAAAAGTAAATAAATGAATAAAATAAAATTTAAAAAATTTTAAAAATTAAATTAAATTAAAAAAAAGTAGATACATAAAGAGAGATATATCCCACAAGCAAAAAAGATTATTTGTTTTAACTTGCAACTGGTACCACATCAAAGTATGACAAGAAATGTAGGTGCCATTTATAAATTGACAGTAATTGCAGAGAAGAGCCCAGTGGTAATAGATATCTCTCAGACACATAGTGAACAATTTTTTCACAACACCAAGCCTCATATGATTGTGCTCCTGATACAAGCTATGTCATGCTTTGTGAATCAAAGCATGTCTAGAAAGAAATATATGGTATATAAACATCCCTGTTTACTTAGGGCTTTTTTGTTTTCTCCTTTTGTCTCCTAATAAGCATAAGGTAAACCAAAAGAATTTGTCAATATTTGACCATTTTGACATGTAAATATAGCAATTTTCATGTATCTTAACCTAATATCAATAGTATTTCCTTTTACTCTCAAGAGTGTCTGCATTTAATGAGAAATTATATGGTCACCCTAAGTAAATATTTGTGGTATTATTATTTTCCCAGGGTTGCCTGGTAATGATTTTCCTTATTTCTTTTAATTCACAACCATAACTACTTACACTTAGAATCATATATTTCTTATTGCAACACACACACATACACACACTCACAATTGTATTTAGAGTAGGTACCAAGAATAAGAGCCAAGTTGTTCCACCACAAAATATGAGACCATTAAGAAAATGTTTTCCTAAATTAATATATTAAAAGACCATCATTTTAGCCTGTAGTTTTTAAAGACTTCTTAGATGTTACCTATTTTTTGGGGAGGAGAAATGGAAATATTTTAAATGGAAAGATAAATTTTACTATGTCCATAGTAGAAATTGATCATATTTCTTGCATAAAGGAAGCATAAAGATTTCACTCTCCCTCTACTACCTGACTGAACTGCTTCAAACTAAATTCTGTAGATATTGGAACCTCTCCTAGGACCTCGACACAGATATGTACTAATTAACTTTGTCAGTTGGCTAGCAGCCAAAACCAATTATGTAGCAATGCAGACATGTACTGCTGCTCATAAAGAGAATGGAAAATTACCTAATAAAATAAATAAAATCATTTTTACTATCATGACAAATAATCTTTATTGCTTTGTGGTGCTTTTACCTTAGTTATTCATTCTTTCTGATTTAAAATAATCAATAATCTAAACTCCAGTACTGAAATTGAATTACCAGATCCTAATAAACATTGATTCTATCCTTTACTTGTATATTGCTATTTCTGCCATTACCTGATTTTTTTTTTTACATTTGTTTCTTTGTCCTTTATTTATCGTCACATATGTCAACAAGGCCAGGGAACTGTTTTTCAGTGAAGGTTAATGCCAGCCTTCTTTTCGTAACTAGTATTAAAGTATTAATAGGTTCTCCAAGGGCAGTTGTGCCTAAATTATTCCACTAATCAATACGCTACTGAAAGGCAAATAACAGTGAGAGGGTTTACTGCCAATTCTCTACTTCAAGGAAAACTCATATCCTTGAAAAATGCAAAAGTATAGGCATCTGTAAAGAAACTGCTCGAGTACAGCAATATACTGTTGCATGTGGTGGGGGGGGGGACTGGACTTTAATTGCATATTTTTAAATCCCTAAGTAAGCTTACCTTTTATTAGAGGTAAGCTTTGGGCCTACCTATTCTTTTCATTTCCAATTTGAGGGTCACCGGATTGATTAAATTCATTTGCTTAGACTCTGTTTTTTTTTTTTTACCTGCTTTCTGATATGACATTATTATTTATAAACATACCCATAAATCCGAGATGCAGAAATGAAAGCACTCATCATTTCTTAGCCACCCAAGAAGAATCGAAATCACACACACACACTGAAATTTAAATAATAAACTTTAAATGAGACTATGCTGTGTATGGTCAGAATTAGATCTTGAGTGGCATAATTGGGTACTAAAAAGTTACTTGTGTTTCCATGGGCAGAAGACATTATTTCTTTCTAAAACAAAGCTATAATTCTGAACTACCCTTAAGTAATAAAGTCGCTTGTTCATATAAAGTCTACAATGATTATTAAGTGCAGAATATGACCTGAGGAGAAGTAAATTCATAATGTATGTAAGTAAAAAAATGTACAATGTAGGGAGTTCCCTGGTAGCCTAGTGGTTAGGATTTGGCACTTTCAGTGGAAGCCCAGGTACAATCCCTGGTCAGGGAACTGAGATCCCGCAAGCAACACAGTGCAACCAAAAAGAGCAAAACAAACGTGGGGCGGAGGGAGGCTGAAACATCGTAGTACAAGATATCATTACTATGAAAGAAAAACAGAAAAGGTAGAGCTGAAATATGAGCACAGCTTTAATCCTTACCATCTCATCTGATTTTTATATACTGCCTTTATACATTTTAGTGTCTTCCTCATTTTCAAAATAAGGTTACCCACACTGTACTCAGGTTGCCCCTTTCCCTGAAAGTCCACTTTATGTCGCCCCTGCCTTCTTTTTTGTCTTTAATTCATTAATCCCTTCATTCAACATACATTCCTTCCTAGGTGTCCCTTTTGAGCCAGGCAGGTGCTAAAAGATACTGAGAAGAAAAGGACATTGTCCCTCCAGGATAAAAGCCCATGGCTCATGGCAGATGCTAACATATAACCAAATAATTGGAAACATGTGAAGTATAAGTATATAGTCTATAGACAGTATACAGTGGGAGTACAATTGTGTGGAAGCATATGGTGACTTTATAGGGAAACAAAACCAGATGTGAGTTCAGACACCCCTACCTTGTGGTTGTTGAATTCTGGCCAGTCCTAAAACCTGTCTGATCCTCTATTTCCTATTGGTAAACTGGGAATAATAATGCCTGTCTTGCCATATTGTTGTAAAGATTAGAGGAAATGCATGCAAAGCACCTGGAATTTAACAGATACCTAAGAAATAAATGCAAACGAGTTTATATTAGGTTGAGACCTGGTCTGCCATGTCAGTGAGCAGTTTTGAATGTTCCTTGTGTCTGTTAGAAATTCTTTAAATATTTTAAAGCAGCAGAATGACAGGGTCAGAATGACGCTTTAGAGAGATTAGTTTGGCAACAGTGAACAAGAGAAATGGGAGGGGGAAGAACCTGGAGATCAGAGCAAGTTAAGAGACTATTGAAATAATTCAGGCATGAAATGAAAGGACCTGAAAATAGAGGATAGAAGGCATCCCAGGTGACTAGACTGATAAAATGGAAAAGATTTTGCAAGGGAGAGAAACGGCACTTTGCCTCCACAAGAACAGGCACTGGTATCCTTAGGGGAGAAAGGAACTAGCATTAGCTTACACCTAACAATTGCTCACACTAAATTAGATATTTTAGACATTTTAACTTACTTAAATATTCCAACAATTCTAAAAGGTATGCATTGTTCCCTCATTTTTAGATGAGAAAACATTTGCAAGTTTAATTAACTTGCCCAAAGATGTACAGGTAGAAAGTGCTTGAGTAAGATTCCAACCCTGGCCTTTAACTGCTAGAACATATGAGTCACCCATTATCACACTAACCTGCCTTAAAAACTTCAATGTTAGGAAGTGATAAAGGTAATAATAAAGTGATAAAGGTAATAATAGAAGTAAAGCAGGAGAGAATGTTATGGGAGAAGCAGAAGGCAACTGTTTGCTTCCTTCCCCACCAACCCACTCTAACACTCACTAGTGGAAAACGTACCGCTCAGCTAGTGCCAAGCCCTGCTCCTGCCCTGGGGCTCCTGCACCTCGCACATGTATGCACTCTGGCTTAGATTCTCACTTCACCTGATTCTATTTGAGGAATATGGGTAAGGGGTTCCTCAGAGTTAAAAATTAATCAAGATTCCTCTTAATTTTCATTCACTTTTAAGTTTTCAGGCACTAATTCATGTCAATATCATTGTTCTTTTCTTTTCATTTTAGGCATAATTTTTCCTTTTCCATTCCATGGATCTTAAATGGTATTTTGTCTAAAAAATGTGAATACCTTGAAACTTTGACAAAAGTTGAAAAAAGCCCATGATTTCTGACTAGAATACACAGGTCAAATATGCATCACGCAGATCACCTACCTGAATCATTTGCTAACTTCCCCTGTTCTCTCAGAGAATTTTAGTGAAAGCAGAGTTGTTGAGTGCAGAATGCTCAAGTAAAGTCCATGTTTAAAAATAACAAATAGGAGAACTAGTGGACCATAATAAGAAAATGTGAAAGAAAAGGTTACATATTAAATTGAAAAATATCTAACATTTAAGGCAGCAACAGTAAAGCCTACTTCTCCATACAATATTAATCATGGACACAATCTCACCCGTATTTGCTTGACACTTGTATAATTCTCCCAACTGCTATGAAAAAATCACCTAAATAGAGAACATGGAATTTTACTGCCATAGAGAGAACAGAATAATGCATCACCCTCATTTCCATATAATGTTTCACCAGTTAGATATCTTAACAAAACTCTAACAAAACTCTGTTCTTTTTTGTTATTTGTTTGTTTTCCAAGCAAAGACTAAATTACAATTACTACATTTTTTGAAAATGGCATTGACTGACTGGAGTGATAAGTCATTTAGCTATATATCTTGCTTTTAGGTGAGACCATGTCTATACCATCCCAGGTAGATGGAAATGCATCCTATATGGATTGACTTTTATAAGGAATTGCATTTCATAGCCTCCCTGTATTAACAGGACTTAGTAAGGGGAAAATATATGTTATTATAGCTAGTATAAATCCCTCTTGCTGTAACTTGGGTCTACTTCTTTCATGTTCTTCTGGTCACCATTTTTATGTCATAATTTAAAGACAGGTGACTTTTATTATATGATGAGTTATCTTTTAATATAGTAAAAGCTCATGGATCAGGAAGATGAGAGTGTGCATAGACTTCAACAATAAAGGGAAGAACATAGATATTTCTTGACAAATGTTAAAGTTCTTCCTTTTTCTTTTTTATTTCTCCTAAAACAATAAGATTGTGTTTTATTTTATAGGTACTATATCATTATTTATAATGGAGAATTTTTTTTCCTCGTCCCTTGGATTTTTAGGCTTTGTGAGACAAAGCTTCTCATCTGTTAATTGTTCTTCCTTAAGGTAGTTCTGAAGCTAGCATAAAGGGAACTTTTAACAGGAACTTTCACCAATAAAATGTTCATTTTTGTTTATTCTTGAGACATTTCTGTGTGTTTATGCAGGAAACCAGCATTAGAGGATAAGGACAAATAAGAAGAGGAATAGGTGGTCAATTCTATAATGGTAAAATGCAATTCTCAGGGACTTTCTTAACAAAATCTGGTACTTTTTATTTTTATTTTTTTTTATAGAGAAGCAAAGCCAAAAGACAATGTAAATGTCCAAAAAGAGAAAGAAATACCTGAAAACTGCTGACACAGATATAAACCCACGAATATGAAGTATAAATCATAATAGCCCTATAGTCTTTCATAATACTGTATGCCTTGACATTTCTTTTTTTCCCATCCATACTATGTGGTAATATGTAGTGTTTCTTTTTGTTCAAATCCGTATCCTGAGCTCTGGTACTGTTCTATACATTGTATATATGCTCATCACTGCCACCTCTCTCTCTCTCATACTAGCACACTGATATAAGTAAAATAGTGAAATTTTAAACAACAAATGTTTAGTAAGATAGCTTAGCAGATTATATTAGTTCACCATAAATTTTATGATGTTATTACAACAGTGGTTTTGAAGACCATATATGAACACTAAGACATGTTTTCTACATGATGTTGGAGAGAGGGAAAAAGAACAAAAGTTTGAAGTTACATTGTAACTACTATTTTACTGTTTAGTAGGTATATGAAAATTGACTTGAAGATGCATGCCCAAATGATAATGAAGATTGCTTTAGGGTGATAGAATAATTGCAGACAATTAATATTCTCTGTAATATTGTAATGTTGCTGTAACATAGCCATGTTGCTTCTATAACTTTATAATTTAAAATATTTTAATGTTAATTTTCTCAATCTCTTACCCAAGTAAGGAGACAAATGAAGAGGTAATTAATTCTTCCAGAAAAATATCAGATTTAAAATGACCACTTGAGGCAGTTATTCAACAGTGGAAAGAACATTAGAAGAAAAGAGAGTGGCAAGGAGAAAGCCGTCTGGGCCTTCACATGCACCTGTCCTGGGACAAGCCAAAGTCTGATGTGGTACAGGGGATCAGAGCCATGAGCAGCCAGTCAGAGGTAGGTTTTGCAAGGAGGTCAACGGAGCTGAGAGAGAGGTGCCAGGTGACAGAGTACCAGATAAAAGCAACAAGCAAGGATACTGACAGTGAAGCTTTTAAGGCCTTATTGTGATGGTATAAGTAAGAGTCTAATCTGAAGAAAGTGCTGACTCCCCCTGTTCCATCTTCCCTCAGGAGAAGGTCAATGTGAGGATGTGACCACCCATAGACCCCCAAGCTGGACTTGGGCAAACAAGGCTTCTCTTCCATCCCCTGTTTGTGGAATATACGTTCTGCCCACCATCCCACTCTAAGAGCTCTTTCAAGGATATAGACTTGACAGAGTATGGTGTTGTTAGACCATCTGGAAGGTACAGATGATTGAAGCCTGTTGAATCCTATATAGACACTTTTAAGACTCTGATGGGCAGATGCTGTAATCTTCTACTTATCTTATGGTGCCCAAGATAAGCCTCTTAGTAAGTTCCCTTGCTTCTTAAACCTTCCACTTACCAATCTGGAGTGGTCTGACTCTTCGGTCCCTCCTTGTTCTCAGTGTATGGGGGCCAGTTTCAGATTTCACCCTGGGAAGCTCCTAAGGTTTTGAACCAACACTGGTGGAGGGTCAGGTGGATCAGTGGGGTCACAGGGATTGTCTAACTGTTGAGGGAGCCCCACACAAAAGTTTCTGGAAGTTTTATGGACCCTGGGTACTGAGTCAGAGTGGAGAAAAATGCCTTCAAGTTTCCCCCTTCTTTGGCAAAGAAACCTCAGGAAGACCTCTGCCAAAGGCCTCAGAGAAAGACATCTAGGAATGAAAGTGCCTGGGCTAGGAATGAAAATATGCAAAGGGTATGACTGAACAGTAGGGTCTGTGTCCTTCACTGTGTCTGGGGGGAAGAAATTTCCCTCTGCCCTTCTAAATTCTTCTGGCTGGTTTAAGAGTTAAATTAACATGAGATAGATTAACAGGAGAAATTCAAACAAAGGTTTAATAACATAAATATATGGGTGAGACCGAGGAGAGCTGAGTTACTTGCCAAAATGCCTGAAACCGTCACCTTAAATACCATTTGCTGCTAAAGACAAAAGACGATGTTGGGGGTAGTGGTTTGGGACTTCAACGGGGAGGAAGCAATTGACATAGAGATGGAAAAGGAAATGTTTGGGCGATAAATGTTTGCTGGGCTGTGCAGAGACAAGGGGACACAGAGTGGACTCTGATCCCTAAGAGTTTCTCCCACAATGCCTGGCCAATATTCTTTGCAGATATCTCTGGAGATAGCTCTATTCCAAGAACAGGCCCTTTATCTAAAATTTTTAGGCAACTAAGGGGGAGGTAAAAAGAAAGACTTCCTGAGTCTTCTGTTTCTTAAAATAATCAGGCTAAATTAATTCTCATGCCAAAGAGACACATTTCGGGGTGGCAAATTTTGCTCCCCTACAATCTGCAATACCCTTCACCCTTCGAAGACCACAATGCATTGGCTATGCATAAAGTTGGGCATGCAGAGAGCAGCTTCTCCCATGAAGACTGTCAGGAAAGCTTTTAAATTGCCTATGGCCAGGCCTAAAATATCACACAGAGGTTTAACCAGGAGGTAAACTCAGATCAGGCTCAAACAGTGAAGGTTGTGGATGCCATCTTTGGAGTCTGGGACCTCTGAGATTTTTGAACAAGACATTGACTCAAAAAATAATAAGTTTTAGAAAGGTAACTTGTGCACATTGTGGGGAATAGCCAAAAGAGGGTTAAGGGCAGACACAGGGACATTGCTTCAGAATTCAAATGTGCATATGGAAAAATCATTTCCAAAAACATAAAGAATTGTAAACTAAGAAAGAGAATGATTTCTTGATGAGAATTACAATCAGTTGCTTTTGTCTGCTTTCCAGAATTAATTTAAAATCACTTTAAAGTTTTGCTTATATTCACTGATTTACCATTAGTATAGTCTTTTAGCTGCCTTTAAAGTATTTTACTCATTAAGGAAAATACAGATGAAGTTAAATTTATACTATCTTAGGTATGAATCATGTTATCCATTTTCAAAACTAGATCTCATGGACTAATTCTATGAAAACCACATGAAAAATTGCCTAAAGGTTTTCTTAACTAACTTTGCATTTCTAAAGACATTTCTCAAGAGCAAGCTCAATAATTTGAAAGCCATCTGTTCCATAGACTAAAATAATACAGCCAAAGCAAGGAACTGAGAAAAAAAAAAAAAAAGAAGAAGCATGTATTCTGCCCATGGGAAAGAGAATGAAAAAATGTAATGGAATTCCACTGGAAATGTTGAGAACTCTTACTTCTGACAAAGGATATAATTGGAGAAACACAACACATATGTCTACAACTACATACATTAATCAAGACATCATTTCAAGGTTGTGTTTAATATGAGTAACTTGCACTTTCTTTGACCTAATATGTTTGTTTTATCAATGTCAAGAAACTCAGTGTTTAGAATACACAAATTAAAAAAAAAAACTTTGATCATATGGGTCAAATAAGTTTGAAAACCATGTGAGAGGTTAAAGAATATCTTTATTTGCAGATTTATAGTTTAATTGTTTTCTGATCATTAATAAAAAAATTATCTTTTAGAATGAAATAGACTTGAAGAAAAGAAAGGCTGTTAAGAAAAATAATGATCATATGTTATTAAAAGAGTGGGTGCTTTTTCAGGAATGAAGTTAAGTCCAGAAGATTGTCAGAGAGGGGAGAATTCTTCAAGGATTCAAGCATCATTCATCACCCTAAGTTTGCTTGGTGAAACATTTATCAGTGTTGCAGCTAAGAAAATCCTGTTATTTAAGAGAGTTCTTCTCTGAACAGTCAGTGAAAAAATATTCTAAATGCATCTGTAAAGCCAATGACAACATTCTACGTGGACACAGAAAATTTATTCATTAACAAATTATTTATTGAGTGGCTATCATATGCCAGATATTATTGTAAGCCCCTATATACAGTGATGAGCCAAATAAACCTTCTTGGAGCTTATCTTCTAGTGAAGGGGTGGAGATTAATCATGGATAAATAAGCACATAAATATAATAATTTCCAAACTAATAAGTACAATGAAGAAATTAGATAGAGATAAGATGTTACTGGATAGAAGGGTGGGAGAAACTGCTTTGTAGAGCCTGGCTAGGAAGGCTATCTGAGGAAGGGACAATTCTAAAGATGTTTTCTAAATGTACTAAAAAATAAATACAACCTTGGTGAGTGGATGTTAGATATGAAGAAAAATTCGAGTGACACTTAGGTTTCTGGGTTAAGTAATTGGATAGTGGGTTGTGTCATGCATCAAGTTAGAAAACTGATGAAGCAAAGTAGATTTAGAAGAAGATATTAAGTTGGGCTGTGGACACAAGAATTTGGGAGGTCCTACCCCTAACATTTTTAGGGCCTATGGAAAGAGTACAAATGGAGACTTATATTCCATATTTCTAAATATTTAAAAGTTATAAGTCAAACTAACAAACTGTTAAAAAAGATACATCCTATTATCCTACTTTGAAACATATTCCTCATCCAGAAAATGTCTGTATTTCTTGTCTTTTTTTATCTTTTTCCTTTTCTGGGCTACACTTTTATACTTTCAATTACTATCCTGACATTGAATTGTATTCACTGAATTTTTAAATAATTGAAAATAAAATATAATTCTATTCAAAGTGTCTACAATTTGAATAGATCTTCATCAAAAATGTAAATTAAAATAAATGCAAAAAATGTTTTGAAATTTTTTTCTAAGGTTATTAAAACTAAAAGTCAAAGTATACTAAATGTATATCAAATTTTAAAGTAAAATTATTAAAATAAACTGAAAAACATTTAGGAATTTAACTAGTTTTAAATATTTTTATAAAAACACATATTATTTCATTTATGACATGTTTTATTCATTTAGTTGTCAATAAAATTTGGTATCATATTTCATGCAAATTGCCTAGATCTACATATAGACAGTTTCCCAGTCCCATATGGTACTCTTGCAAATACCATGCTAATTCCTCGGAAACCTTAGGGAAAAAAATGGAAAAAAAAATGATAACTTGCTAATTTTGAAAAATGCTACTCCTTTAGATATTATGAAGTAGGAGTTTACAAGGTGATTAAATTGTCCTTTATTTTCCCTAACTGCTTCTGCAATTCAAATTTTCCTTGTCTGAAGTAGTGTCTGTCTCCCACGATAGCTGAACCACATTCCAACGTCCTTGCCTTTTACTTTGAAGATATAGGGTAGGATATGTGGACACGGAGTTCCCAGGAGAAAAGCTTCTCTGGCCTGGATATAAACATTGTGCTAAGTTTGAGGTATCCGTGGAATATCTGGCTAAAATTTTCTAGACAAAATTAATCCTTAGAGGTTTGGATTGAATTGAGAACACATGTTTGGGAGCCTTACATAGATTTAGTTGAAGAGTTGGGTAAAAATGAAATCACTGAGAATTTATAGAATGAGAATAGAGGAGTGTGAAGGAACAGTAGAGAACACCAAAAATTCAGAGAGTCTGAGGAGTAGAAACTGACAAAAGAGTAAAGAAATATTTAACAGAGAGGTACCAGCAAAACCTGCAGAGAAGAAGTTGATGAGAGTGAGAGTTTAAGGAGGAAAGATTGAAATGTATTTGTTATTTAGACATTATAACTATGAATATTAATGATAACTCTGAGTTTCCCCTCAGATATTTCATATGTCTACTCTTTGAAACTAAGGTGTAAATCAGGTCAAATTTAAAATAACTTTAGGCCTGAGGAAATTAGTACAAGAGTGGTGCAGGAAGGGATAAGTTATTAATATAAAAGATTTCTGAATGTGTCAAGATGAGTAAAAGAGGATAAAAACATCTTAATTTTTTCCTTATTTTTTAATCATCAAAAAGTCTAGTTACATAAACAAATGAAGACTTTCATATACAAAAGATACATAGCAGTTCTGTAGCAATGTGGTACATCCCAGGAGTAGAAGTACTTATCACCATCTAAGTGAAAGCAAGATAATGCATTAATAAGATAAAGTTTTAATCTCTGGCGGTTAGGCACTCATGCTATCAAAATACAAACCAAGAGGTTACTTCCATCTAAATCTCGTAGATTACTACATTCTCTGTTCCCTGTTCTTAAGTACAGTGCCGTTACATCCATTTTTTTTTTTTTAATGCAACAACTTTTTAAAAAAGTTACTTATTTATTTATCTATTTTTGGCTGCATTGGGTCTTTGTTGCTTGATCCCATATCATCTACCAAAAAAAGATATAATTACTGTGTGACTAATTTAAAAAATATATTGCTAGTTTCATAACTTTAATTTAAATTATATTAATTATTAATTCACGTCAGTTTGGGTTTAGATTCCGTTTTAAACTAAGTATAAAGACACAATTAACAAAATGGAAGTATGTTGTACTTTTTGTGTTTGTTTTGGGGTTTTTTGTTTGTTTGTTTGCAGACTAGGTTACTGTGATAACAGATAGACTTTTTTTTAAACTCAGAAGTTCAAAATTCCAGATTTTTTCAATATGGTACATAGACAGATTAATGTTACAAATGACATTCAGAATCTTATTCCTAAAATTATTCAAATGATATATCTAAGTAATCATTTGTTTTCTAATGTTGCATTCTTAACATTAAGTAAATTTTATCTGTTTTCGTTTTGGGAAAATTAACAATTTTTTCTGAAAAAATTCTAGAAGAAATTGGCTTTGCTATGACCCACTTTTTTTACATTATAAACAATAAAGTCAATAGATTAATTTTAGAAAACTTTGTTGGGATGACAGTTATTTTGGAAATTAAAATTTATGATCCACCTTGTTATTTAAAATTTTCAAAATCAAAGATGAATTTTCAATAACATAGTTTTTAGTGGTTGGTAGATATAAACATCATAATTATCGTTGAACTTCTTCACTCTTGCAACATTGTGTCAAGTTTGTATATACATAAAAATGGGATAGCCAGACCCTCCAAAGTCTCTACGTTTACGAAATTGGTCAAAAATCCATACTCTCTGAGCAGGAGACTTTCCCACAAAAGGATATTTCCTGTTTTCGATTCAGCTAAAATTATCAAGAGAATTTTCTTAGTAGTTTTGTAAAAAGGTTTTATTTCACAGACTAAGCCCAGAAACCAAATGGGAATTTAAAAAAATAGAGAGAGGAAGATAAAACCCATGCTTACATCATATTGCATTTAAAGTTTTCAACATTTATCTCCCCTAACCACCATTTCCACTTTTATTTTTCATACATTATTATAACTTTTACCATTAAGTTTATTTCTGATGGCAGCAAGTGATTATTGTTCACTTTGTCAATTTTCCAGTCCTAACAATATGTGTAAAATATGTACTGTCCTACTTGAAATATATTAGTCCTTCAATATGAGAGCATTTTGGTATCAATAGTCCCATCTATTTGTTAGAAATCCCTCTCTCTGTTTCCCCCCCCCCCCGCCCCATCATCTATGATGGTGTTAAAATATTTGTTCATGTATTCGGGGTACATTAGTTAAATAAAGCTGTTTAGTAAGCAAAAAATATAAGAAAATGAAGTCATGAGTATAAAAATTAACCTCAAAGAATTGAAGATATCTTGGCAATATGAGGAATTTTGGCTTAATGTAGAATTCAGTGATGAAATTCTATCTTTGATCCACATTTGTTCATTTAACCATTTATTCAACAAACAGAAAATCTTCCGTGTCTTATATACTCAAAAGAGTATTTACAGTTCACATCACATAGGTATACCACACTTAAAGTGAAATTGAAGAATGAGGTATCCTTGCCAAAAATATCTTTCCCCAAATACAGATAATCCAAACCTACTTGGCTAAGCAGAATTCCAAGAGAGAGACTCACACAACTTTTTATAATAAGAGTGCATGAATAAATGTAGTATTTCAGTCTTCCCTGTGTCAGAAAACGAATGTGTTTTTATCAGTGAAATTTTAACATTTTAAATACTTGATCTCTCTGAATAATTGGACTTATAATAACAAAGGAATACATACCTCTGTATTATAAGACAAAGCAAAATTACAGAAAGAATGAGTTATTCTAATTTAATTAAATTTTCATGTTAATATGAGCTTAAATCATTATTTTTTTCAGGATAATTTGTGAATTTTTACATTTTAATTCATTTAATTTTAACAAGAAGGTAGTGTCAATAGCATTTGAAATTATTTTGATTGAAATGTATTTTTTGACTATATTTTAGATAAAATATTTCTCTTAGAAAATGGAGAGTTTTTTTTTTTTTTTTCACTAAGTAAAACACTGTATAATGGAAAAAAACACTCTGAATAAAATAAAATGGATCAATACAGAATCTGAAGCTACAAAGATTATAGAACAGATATTATATTAGATCATAATCTCAACAACAAAAAAAATGAGACTAGGCCAAAAGGTGACAGCTGTTTGTCCACAAATTCTATAAGCCAACAGCTAGGCAAGTAGCATCTGAATTAGGACATGGAGAGAGAGGAAAGCTAAGTGCAGAATGCTAAGAAGCACATAAATCCACCTCTATAGATTTACTACAAATTTCACAAATTGAAGGCATTAAGAAACTCTGAAAATCAGACTCATGGAGGTTTTAAAATAGGATGATTGATTAAAAGTCTGTTTAAGAATAGTTTGCACCTCTAGATTCCCTCCCCTTTCACCAACAATTCAGGCAACTCCTCCTCCTCCCAAGCAAAAGCCTATAATAGGTTTTCTCTTCATAGAATTTGAATCAAAGGAATTCTGCATCTGTAGACAACAGGCATAGTTAAGTGTGAAGGTGCCATACTCAAAACTTAACATAAAAGCTGGGACCATCTAGCTCCCTTCTCTACTTCTTTAATAAAACATAGCAACCAGTATTATGTGGAGATTAGAGGATTACTTTCTGGGAAAACTGACTGGCACAAAAGAAAGGACCTATAGGTAGTGACAGTTAGTAAGCCTCCTGTAAAAAGCCTATCTTGGTTCATCATTCTATAATAAAGCCCCCCCCACCCTGAATCATTCTGCCCAAATGCAGAAACTTCTAAGAAACATTTCAGTGTTTTACCATGAAACATAAATGGAGGATCAAGGATCATCCCTCACTGGGGAAAGTCTCTAATATTAAAAAAATAACAATAAACAGATCCCAACAGATGAACAAAAAGGAATTTGGAAAAAACAAAGACAATGCAGAGAGCAGAAGAACGTTTGCAAAAAATTATAATTTATATCCTCAGATAAAAGGAAATACTACATATTTGTTTTAAAAACTAGATGTTATAAAAAAGAGTAGGAGAAGAATAAAGAAAAGTTCATTAAAATGAAAATACAAGAAGTTTTGAAAACTCAGTCAAAATATTAGAAAACAAAGTGAAGATATCTCAGAGAAAGTAGAATCAGAACACAGAGATGAAAAAATGTAAAAGACAAGAAAATGAGAAAAAACAGCTGTAGTGTTTCAACATCTAAATTATAATGGGAATAGGAGATCAAGAAGGAAAAGAAGGAGAGAGAGAAGAAGAAGAGGAAGATTTCTGAGGACCAAGGACTGAGGTTAAGAGTTTGAAGAATAAAAGAATCTATCAATTGACCAGCATTATGATTGAATAAAGACTCTCTTCAAGATACATAAGCTTGATATGTTAGACCACTGCATTTAAATAAAATGCTCTAAAATCTTCCAGTGACGAGGGGGTGGGGGAACTAGTCACATAGAAAAACACCAGGAGTCAGAATTGCATCATACTTATCGATGGCAGTACCATAATCTTAACAAAATGGAGGCAACAGTTTATAAAATCTGAGGGCAAATAATTTTCAGTCGAGGATTCTAAACAGTAGTTTTCTATTGTTTCATAACCAATTACCACAACTTAGTGGCTTTAATAACATTGCCTTTCACAGGTTGGAATTCTGTCAGGTCTTCTCAGTTCAGGGTTTCACCAGACTTAAGTAAGAGTGTCAGCCAGGGCTGTGATCTCATCTGAGGCTCAGGGTCCTCTTTCAAGGTCCCTGTTTGTTAAGCAGTTCAGTTCTTGTGACTGTAGGACTGAGGTCCTCACTTTCTGATTTTTAGCGAAAGATTATTCTCTGCTCCTAGAGACCACCCACTGTTATCTGCCTTGATGTCTCGCTATGCCACGGCAGTTTGCTCCTTCAAGGCCAGCAGGTGAATCTCTCATTTCAAATCTCTCAGATTTCTTTTAACAGAGTCACATAAATAGCTCCATAGAAGATAATATCCTTTTAAATTAGTTAAAAACCAACTAACTAGGAACCATAAAACATCTGCAAAACTGTTTCTTCTGTATAACATAACCTATACATGGGGTGATATCCCATAATGTTCACAGGCCTCTCTCACATTCAAGGGGAGAGAATTTTAAAGGGGGTGTATACCAGGGGTAGGAATCATGGGGGCCATCTTAGAATTCTGCCTGCTACCTTGGTCAATGTATTACTCAAAGTAGAATTAAATAATTTTGAAAGCTACTGGAGATGTGTATGTAACTGATAAGGGATACATGGAAATCCAACAAGAAGAAAACTCAGAGAACTCAAAGAGTGAGAATGAAGGGAAATCCTAATAAGAAAGAAAGAATAGGCCTAGAGTTCATGCAAATGGCAAGAGAGCAGAAAAACAGAGGGATCTAGGAGGAATGCTTTCATGAAAAAAGTGAAATCTATATATCTATGTACAGAGATGAGAGACACACAAAGTATTTGGGAGTGAATTAGTGATAGGTACATAATAAACTAAGCAAGCAAATAAAAATTAGTGAGACAATTAATTCCAGGCAAAATTTTAAAAGTACAAGGAACGATATGATGATAAGGATTACTTGTTTTATTTTTACTTAATAATACCTATGTGGACACTGACCATTGATTTAACTCAAAATTATAATTTAGCTCAATTGGGAGGATGGGAAGAAGGGACTCTGTTTGCCTTTGTTTGGACTTAGAATGTTTGAACTTTTCTTCCATTTTAGAAAATTACAAAACAATCTCTACAAATGAAAAGTAAGTAAATAGGAATCAAATGAATTGTCTTAATATATGGAGATAGATTTCTGGTAGGAATATGACTATATAAATCAACCACTGTTCATTCTATTCCTGGAAGTTATTCAAAAACAAAACTATCACAGTTTCATATTCAGCAAAATGAGAAGACAATATAATCCCCAGGTTTCGTATTAAAGGTAAAGGCTGCCAAAAGAGCTGAAATTAAGCAGAGTATGCAGAAGGAAATGAAGCTGAGAAGCCATGGAAAGAAATCACAGCATTGAGAGAGGCCAGAAGAAGTGTATCTTGAAAAGTAGTACTAGCACAGAAAAGTATGTTGAAGATGACTCACCATGAGGTAAAAAAATCTATTCCTTGTGCTTTCTAACATCAAGGTGAAAACTACAGTGAGCCAGCACAAGATGCTCCCCAGGACACCATATGATTTTGAGATGCTGAGGATGTAAGACTACATAAAATCACCATGAAAAACTTTTTCTTCAACATACCTTCAGTCTCTTAAGAGAAAGAGAATCTTTGTGTTAAGAAAACTATTAGTCTGAAATGTCCCCTTGATCCTATCCCTTAGGCCCTTCCTCCAAAACTCTTGCAAAGGCATACTTCAGGAAAACCCTAATCATTCATGGGTAAGGAAGTAAAAATGATCTAGAACAACATAGATACAAAATAATGTAAGAAATAAATAAGAGCATGATTAGTTATTAATAGGATATCGGACATGTTGCCCTTGAGAAAATGAAAATTATGACCATGTATACTGCCATGATGAGGAAATAGAAAATTTTAATAAAACAGTCACACCTTAAAACAAATCCATGAAACAGAAATACAAAAAGTAGAAAAGAGATGATATTACAAGAGTAGCAAGTGCTAAGTGAACTGGCAAAGCTTAGAAAAAAAAATCAAAGAAATGAAGAAAGTGGAAAAAACGTTTGTGAGAACAGATGTTTCAGAAACCTCAGAAATACAGAAAAGGGAAAAAGACAATTGAACAAAACAAAATGGCACATAGGAAACATTAAAACTTTTAGGAAGAAAATAACAGGTAAAAAGAAAGGCAAGGAGATCCACCAGATGCATAATTGTAGTTTCTGAAAAAGAAGAAAGTAAATGTATAGACTAATATTGAATATAATTTTTTTTAATATGAAATAAAGCACACCTTTTAAGTAAATATTTAAATGGCACCTTAAATGTCAGGGAGGGATCTGACTTAAAATAATCAACACAGATATATTCTTGTTAACATTACAAGTATTCAAATATATAGAAATAATACTTTAGGCAGCTAGGCAAAAAGATCAAGTCACTCATAAGGGTGAGAAATGTCATGTTGGCCTCATATTTTTAACAAAACTATTGGTGATACAAGGATAAAGACAAAAGAAAACAATATTATTGTCTTAAATTCAATGTTAGGAAAAAATAAGCAGAGGATGGGGAAGAAGAGGAGATGTGTTAATTTCAATATTGCTCTTACTAGGGAAATAATAGATACTACTTAAAAATATGAAGGATTAAGGGAAATATATGGATGATTAAGTTTTCATTAAAAGGTAATCCTAAAATGAAAAGGCAAACCATCCAAAATATCAGAGTGGTAAAAGCAGAAAACACATCAAATAATAAAGAGTTCTAATTAGAAATAAATAAATAAGAACAAAATAATTATCACATTAATAAAAAGTAAATGGTCTATATTCATCTATTAAAATAGTTTTAGATTTCTACTATACAAAACCCCAATTCTTTGTTGTGAACCATACCTAAATCCAAAACAAAGTGAGTTTTAAAAGTAGGACTTAAAAGTCATAGCAGGCAAATTGAATAGCGAGGAAAGAAGGAGGAGAAGTAGGAGGAGAAAGAAAAAGAAGAAGAGGAAGAAGCAGAGGAGAGAAGAGAAGAATAGAGAAAAAGAGAGAGTGAGAAGAAAAAGCAACAATGGAAAAAAAATGAAACAGGGGTTACAATATGAGACAAGGTGAAATTTAGGCCCAAAAAGCATTACACAGAGCAAAGTGTTAAAGAAACACTAGCTACTGTAACAGATACTATCCAAATCTCAGAAACTTATATAATAGGAATTTGCTGCATAGTGATATAAGAAACAAACAGGTATATCTGACCAGATGATTCAGTGACTCAGGCTTCTTCCATCTATGATTCTGCCGTTTTTAACAAAATGTCTTTTATCTCTGGTTGTTTTCAGTTGTCTCTTTTCTCTCTTTCCACCCTATTTTCTGTCATTACCATAGCTTAAATATTTCCCTGAATCTTTATTTTATAAAATACCTTTTTTTTTTTTTGCCTTGGAAGCCATACTCCCAAACCTCCCCATCCCCATATAAAGATCTTGTTTTTTTCCTGCCTTGTAGAAGAACATAGACGTCTTGGGATTTCCCTCAATGTTTTTTTGGTTTCTGTTAACTGTTTCCTAAATCATGTGTGTTTTTTGTTTGTTTTGTTTTTATTCTCTCATTTTATTGGCTTATATCACCAAGTAACTTCTGAAGAAAAGTTATTTAGTGGGGAAGATTTCTGAATCCTGATAATATTTTTATTGTACCTTCACATCTAGTTAATAGTTAATATAAAATTCTAGATTAAATCATTGTCCCTCAGAAAAATGAATACACTGACCCACTGATAAGATGTTTAGTGACGGTTTGTTTCTCATGCTTCTGTGAATATATTGTGGTTTTTATTTTCTCTCTGGAAGCTTGAGAGATCTTGGATTTACCTTTCTTGCCTTGAACGTTTATATTGCTTTGATTAAGTTAATGCCTTTTTTTCCAATCTATCTTGTTTAACACTTGGTGGGTGATTTTAATTTCTATATTTAGAAGGACTTTCACTTTGTCTGGGACACCTTCCTTGATCATCCCACCCCAGACTCAATCATTTACTTTATTTGGGTCTATGAGATTTAGCAACAAAAGTCTTTTAAGACTTTGGTGAAACAGTCCCAACTGAATGGTTTGCTCAGGAGTCAGATTGCAGTCAGATGAGGGGTGATTTGAAGGAAAAGAATCGGGGGCAGTGGGTAAAGGTGTTTCTTTCAAGAAATTTGGTAACCATAGGGTGGGGAAATAAGAGTTGCACCTGGAAGAAACATGGGTAACCATGGTATATATCTCCATAGCATCTTGTCTTATTTTTGCAAATATTTGTTTGATTTCAGTTTTCCCTATTAACCAATAAAGTCATAAGGGATCACATTACTCATGTTTATTGCTGTTTTGTCCTGAAGTTAGTTCAGTATTTGGTACACAGTAGATACAAATTGTTGTTTCCTTGTTTTTGAAATGGAGAGATGAATTTGTGGGATATTTTGTTTATTTTTTTCAGAGGTTTGAAAATTTTTGAATGCCGATAAGAAAAAGCAGGTGGAGATAGAGACAGTGGTTGAAAAGAAAGAAGTTGACAGAGCAAGGTACATGAGATGGTAGTAAAAGCTTTGGACAAGAGCATTAGGTTTTATCCAAAATGCTAATTTTGATATAAAGTCTGGGTTTAATATAAGCATATTAAAGAAAAATATTTTATTTAGAGTTGTGTGTGTATATGCACACATATAAATATACATACATTTTCATTATTACAGACTCCTGCCAATTCTATCCAAAGTGACAGGTACAATTTAATTAAATGTTCAGTGGAAGTAATTTGCTTCTACTGGTAATATATATATAACTTTAAGTACACCCATTAGCAAAGTAAAAAACTGACTGTTCCTGTCACTCACAAGACCACCTGAGCTAGCCACCAGAGCTTGGATTAATCTTTTTGTAACATCTGGTTATGTCACTGTTCAAACAAATGTCACTCTTAGATGGTTCAAAACTCAGAGATAATTAAATAGAACTTAGAAGAGTCCTAATACAACTAAAATACTAGGCAGCAATAGCCTTTCTTTGAATTTTATTTAATAACTCACTTGACATTCATTAGGTCCTGTCTAATAAGTTGAACATTGTACTCCTTGAGGCTGTGTGATAGGAGGGTAAGGTTATGGGATGAGAAAAATTTTCTCATCAGGTGGAGAAGTATATGTTGGTATCCAAGTCCAGGCTCAGACTGTGGGCTTGGCTGATATAGAAAGGGGTTGTGGCAGAGTCCAAAAGGCAGGAAAGGAGAGACTAAAGCTAACGTGCTAGGCTAGCAAGTCAGTTAAAGAGAATGGCTAAGAAAACTCGTCAAAACATGTTCACTCTAGCAGATCAAATGAACTTTTTTTTTAAACTAAAAATATAATAAAATGTAATAGAGGGGCTTCCCTGGTGGCGCAGTGGTTGAGAGTCTGCCTGCTAGTGCGGGGGACACGGGTTCGGGCCCTGGTCTGGGAGGATCCCACGTGCCGCGGAGCGGCTGGGCCCGTGAGCCACAATTGCTGAGCCTGCGCGTCTGGAGCCTGTGCTCCGCAACAGGAGAGGCCGCGATAGTGAGAGGCCCGCGCACCGCGATGAAGAGTGGCCCCCACTTGCCGCAGCTGGAGACGGCCCTCGCACAGAAACGGAGACCCGACACAGCCATGAATAAATAAATAAATAAATAAATAAATAAATAAAAATTTTAAAAAATGTAATAGAAAGGCAACTCCTTCTCTCTACCTAGTTCCCTCTCTTTCCCCCAGATACTTCTTGCTCTTTCCCCAACCCCTCACTTCAGGTATAGCCTGCTTAATCCTTTCTATCTCTCTCTCTCAGAGTTGGAGCTGAGTTCTCTTCTCTTCAGATACCTCACAACTTGTATTATGTCTCTGAGCAATGCAATATGTTCTGTGCCTGCTTCAGCTTATTAGAAGTGCTCTCCATGGATATATTTGGCTTCCCTTTGCAGTGGACACCTTTTCTTCTGGTTCCTCTTTCCTCAGAATGGATTGGTTCCAGTGAAGATATCTCTGTCCTGAGCATTCAATTATTTCAGTTACTATATGATCCAAGCCCCATTCACCTAAACTTTAAGGTTTTTAAGGGCAGGGAGTTTTCCTCATAAGCCATTGTTTAATGTCATGAATATATAATTATTATATACATACACATAAACATGCATAAATATAAATGCAAATATCTCAGGAAAGCCTCACACTATTTGAGCTCATAGACCACAAGATAAATCAGAATTCTTGGTTGACAGGATTTTTTCCTCTTACTAGTTTACAGATGTTCTACTGTATTCTAGACTCCAGATTTTCTGATGCAACGTTAGGGATTTAAAATTGTTACTCCCTTTATGTAATGTATTATTTTATCCGGATGCTTTCAATAAGTTATTTTTATCTTTTATTTATAGCAGTTTGACTGTAATGTGCTGGGCATGGGTTTCTTCATTCAATCCTTCTTGGAACTTATTGAACTAGGGGTTTACTTTGCTTGTTGAATTTATAAGTTTATGTCTTTCACCAAATTTGATGTTTTCACACATTAAAAAAGTATTTTTCTATTCCATTCTCATTTTCTCTCCTTCTGGGATACCAATTACAAATACTGAAGACATTTCAATATGCTGCATTGTTTTTTTTTATGTTTTCTTCTCCCTTTTCTTCAGATTGGATAATTTATATGGATCTATCTTTGAATTCACTGATTCCTCCCAGTGATATTTTTTGATTTAAATATTATATATGTTGCTTTTGGGATTCCCATTAAGTTTTTTAAGTATCTATTTCTCTGCTTTTATTTCCTATATTTTCATTTGCTCAAGAATAATTTTCTTTATTTCTTTGAGTGTATTTATACTAGTTGCTCTAAATTCTTGGTTGCTCATTCCAAGATATGAGTTATCATGAGGTTGAACCTCACTTATTGTCTTTTCTTTTGAGAATAAGACATGTATTTCTGGTTCTTCATACATCAAGTAATTATGTATTATGGTGACTCTCTTATATACTTCTAAAGAGTATTGTTATTGTTGTTGTTTTCTCTTGTTATTTTATAAATGTGAAAAATTAATAAACAGAAATTTCACTTAAATAAATTCAAGAGGCCAGATGGGGGAACCTGTCATGCCCTGCAATGATAGCAGAGCCTAAAAGGAAAAAGAAGGACTCCTCTTTTTTCCTGGCAAGGACTCAACCAGTGAAGAGCCATGGATTATTTTTTTTTAACTATAGCCCTCCCAACTTCCTTTTCACCTCTATAAAAGCTGTCCTCCTTCCATTGTCATGGGGGACTTGCCCATGGCTTGCCATGGTTGCAGATACTGAGTTCCAATTTGCTGCTGATCCTGAATAAACCTGTCTTTGCTGGAGAAATATCTGGCAGTCTATTTGTTCTATGTCAACAATAACAAACAGTTGAATTGACTGGACTCAGAAGTAAACTTTGGCTGATTGTCTTGCAGTATAATCTTTGCTCACTTCTTTACTCTCTAGTCAGAGTGTGTCCCATGTTAATCATTAATTGTAGCAAAAGCTAAAACAATTGGAGTAATTCAGGAAAATTTACTTTCTTTAAGAATTTACTTAAGGAGAGTAACATTTAATAATTTGCTTATAAAAAATTTAAGACATCTATTTGAGAAATATATTCAAGAAAATATTTTTTTAAAAAAACCAAATACTGGATTTTGAATTACTCTACCTTCAGAATTAATCACTCTTTATTGGACATCTTCATTGACATTGGCAAAAATATTTTCCCACCCATTTAAATAATATTGGATGAATGAAAATAATGTATTCCCTTAGTTCAATGCATACTAATCCTTTTTCTTCTCTTGTTCTTGAGTCTAGTTGCACCGAAGAACTTTCAATAATAGTTTTATGTACAATGTAGAAGTTATTTTAACTCATGAATCGACTGGCACCATTTAATTAAGGCAGTTAATTGTAACTCTTCTGCATGGATAATCTTTAGACATAAATTTCTCGGAAAAAATCTTGACTGAATTTAGAATATGTCAGAGTAGTTAGGTAGTTAGACGTTAGCAGTAAGGAGGTGACAGTGGCGAGAAAGACAAGAAGAAGAAATCCAGTCACACCCAGCCATCTGGGGACTTTCCCTTGACGCCACCCAGAATGGGCGAAACTATGGTCGTGTGGTGGGCAACTTATCCTGATAAAGCGGCACACAGTAACACGAGGGGACTTCCCCCGGCTGCGCATGCCCAGACCAGAGAGGTGTATAACTTATAGTAAAGCCAAACTCATTATACCATAATTATAATAAAATCTACATGTGGTTTTGCACCCTGACTGGGCGTTTCTTAGTGATTCAAGGGTGAGAGCATGCACAGCAGTAACAAGTTTTTTACATAGCTGGGGACTGTCAATCAAATAATGATCTGCTGTCACTCACCCACACCTCCCTGCAAAATGCTCCTTAAAAGCGCCCTTAAGCCTGTTACAGGAATGCTGCTCTCAATTCGAAGAAACAGCCCAGTCTCTCTCTCTGAGAGTGTACCTTTGCTTCGATAAACTTTGCTTTGGGCTTGCTTCACTTTGCTGAAACAGCCCTCTCTCTCTCTTTCTCTCTCTCGCTCTCTGAGAGTGTACCTATGTTTAAATAAACTTTGATTTGTGCTTAAGCTGAACGTGGTAGTTTGCAATTCTTTGCTTAGTATCCTGAAACCGAGATTGCTGGTCCGGATCTTCCGTTGACCTCCTCAGTTGAAGTCATTTTGTTACAACGTACGTCAACCCGGTGACAGGTAGAATAACTTACTGTTTAACTTGTTTTATTTTATTTATCTTAAGCTACGTAAAACCACATCAAAATATCCAGCTTGCCAGAAAAATTATGGAATCAAAAATATAACCAAAGTAACAAACTTGAGAAATGATGTCTGATTCTGAATGGATGAAATTGAGTTGGAACAAAATTGCCAACACTGTTTTTAAGACCAGTTGCATTTCTACAACTAGACAGTGTACTTTTGACAGATGGGAACCTCAATTTTCCTTAGGTCTGATTATGCCTTCAATAAACAGGCTCAGTTTAAGAAGTTCGGATTTTGCCTGAGGATTAATAGCCAGGTTACTGTGGGAGAAATTTGAGAATTTTTCTTTTTCTATCCTTTGCTTTTTTCCCTTTATTATCTTATCTTCCTTTTTTTATTTAAAGAGAGTGCAATAGCTTTGAATTTTGAAAATCTACATAATTAAATGATTTGGGCAGATATATCATTGGCCGTATTATTCCAGTGGTAAGAGATAGATTCAGAGAGACAGTTGGAAGGCAATTTCGAGATTTTGGCAGGAGTCGAGGTGATACAAGACTTAACCATTGAGGTATCAGTGAAAATGGAAAGTGGGTTGGCTATAGCTTAGGCTGCCCTTCCTTGAGAGTTCTGATTGTCAATATTTAGGCAACCATATATTCGTGTGTGTGTGTATACATTCTAATAGTGTTTCCTTTTTCACTGATAATTAAAAAGTAAAAACTTATGGAATTTAAAATTGTTTATGATTATGTTTTGCCTATTTGCTTGTTTGATCTTTTTTTCCTGGCCTTTTGTTTACTGCTTTATTCCTTTTAAATATCAGAAGTAGTTATTATTTAATATAGGAAAAACTCAGAACAAAAACATAGCCAAATTAAGAAATCAAAATTCATTAAAAGTAATTAGAATAATAAAGATGCCAAACATAAATGCTAAAAATGAGATAAAACTACTGAGAAGTCTAGTTGATAATGATTCAGTATGATTCTAATACCACAAAGAAATAAAAGCAAAAGTCAGTATAATTCTTTAAACAAGTAGAATTATAAAATATTAATTCCAAAGAAGAAAAACAAATCTGGTAAATCAATAAACTTATAAACTACTGAAAGTTATAAACATGGGAGCAATATAAAAGTGAGAATGAAAGTGAATTTGATTAAAGAACAGAATCAAATGGTCTCCAAAATTAAGAATAAGAGAGGCTCAGATATGCGGGAGTTAAAATACTTTGAATGTTCAAGAGTCAATGTTCAAAGTCCTTGAATTTGCAGTTAATGGGGTCTTCCAGAAGCTGGACAGGTAAAAGGGTTGAAATCCTGGCCTGAGGGCATGAACAAGAGCTCTTCAGATATTCTTAGATAAGGCCAGCAAATTATGTCAGAGTAAACTATCAAGTGCTTCAAGCTCAATCCTCTTCAATAAAAGACAAAGTAAATAAATAAATTTTAATAGATGAAGATCCTATCAGAGTCAAATCTTCTATTTTTCTTTCTATTAAGTCACTACAAGACAAAAGTGTTTAGTGTGTTAAGGAACAAAAATATTTAGCCTAATAGACCATAATATTTTCCTTCATAATCTCCAATTCTTTGAGAGATAGTGAATTACCTTCTCTAATATTTCTCACTTAATAGTATTTTCTGAGCACACACAAGTCTTAAAAGCAGTTGAGACCAGTCAGTGGGCCACAGGACAAATGCTAAACAATCTATACATGAGCCCCTTCTTTTGGCCACTGAGACCCTGTACCCTATATTGCTTTAATAGTGAATTTGGGACTGTCTACCTCTTAAAACTTCTGCTAGTTGACTGACTTGTGACTGCTAAATAAAGTTGTCCAAACTCTGCTTAGAAACACTATCAGAAAATGATTATCTTTTTCTCAGAATGTGTTATATCACAGTCCCAAGTTCATAACAGTTATGAAAACTGCTGTTACTGCTTGTTCTTTTGTAACAGCTTATGCCTGATATAATCCTCTGGGCATCTGTGAGTGGAAGTAACAAAGCTGCCTCCTTTGCTATTATATCCTTAGCACAAAGCATAATTCCTAGCACATAGTAGGTACTTAAATATTTGAGGAATTAGTGAATAAACAATTAGAAAAGTCACATTTACAATCTTAACATCTATAGTCGATGATGATTTAGAGCCAAAAAATATATTGCCAATTATTTTGCTAGTAGTGTTATAGTTTTTAAAAGTACAATCACATTTTCTTTTAAAAATATTAGTTTGGATTATTCCTACAAAAAAATGGTTACACTGAAGATGTTACTTCTTAATGCTTTAATCCTTGGCCTATAGAACATTGTTTCTCCTAAATCAATCACCTGCAATTAACAAGATTAATTGCCTCTGCAGGGCAAGGAGAAGCTGGTACCAAGATTGGTGTTAGGAGTTTCTATTGTGATACAAGATGTTGATTTTTTTTTTTTTAATTTTATTTATTTATTTATTTATTTTTTGGCTGTATTGGGTCTTCATTTCTGTGCGAGGGCTTTCTCTAGTTGCGGCAAGCCGGGTCCACTCTTCATCGCGGTGCGTGGGCCTCTCGCTGTCGCAGCCTCTCTTGTTGCGGAGCACAGGCTCCAGACGCACAGGCTCAGTAATTATGGCTCACGGGCCTAGTAGCTCTGGGGGATGTGGGATCTTCTCAGACCAGGGCTCGAACCTGTGTCCCCTGCATTGGCAGGCAGATTCTCAACCACTGCGCCACCAGGGAAGCCCAAGATGTTGATTTTGTGAAGAAGAATTTAGTGTCTTTATATGCAGAACTGAGAATAAGTAACAACCTGAGGATTGAGTAACCAACCTCAGAAGCATATGAAATGTAAAATGATGGCTAAACTGTAGCCTGTCAAACAGGACTTATGAGTAGATCTACTGTGTGGTTGTGTGTTTTTGAGCCAGTAAGTCAAGCTCTCTTGGCTTCATGTTTTTCCTTAAAAGTAAATGATGGTTTATATAATAGCATATTTGTCAAAGTACTGTGGGCTTTATACAAGCATATTAAAGTGATTGGCATTAATATTTTTAAAATACTTTTTAATTTTAATAAGAATAAATATTTTATTTTTAAATATTAATAAGAATAAATGCAAGGATTTTTAGTGCTGACAATAGTGACTATAAAGCAAGTCTTTGCTTGGCAGGACAGATTCTATATTCAAATATCCAAACTTATCAACACTATGGGGGAAAAGTGAGGATCTAGAAAACTAAGTGTGAGGAATAAAAAACAGTTAATGAATTGTTAAACAAGTTTTATATATTATTTATAAAAATCTGTTCTAAAATTTTTGATGTGCATCATTAGGCAATATCTTTCCTTCTTTATCTTTCTCACTTTCTGTATCTGACACTGTTCTGCCAAAATTTTTCAGAAGTATGTACTTTGCTACTTTTCTTGCAGTTTCATTTTCCTCATATGTTGTTTAAATATTTCATAATGAAAGTCCTGTTGTTCTCATATCCATGAGGCTTAATGAAATAATGTTTACTCTGGCACTATCTTAATACAAATTTACTTTTCTTCCTCTTTTCACCTACTAATGCTTTAATCCTTAACAAACATATGTGCCAAACACTTGTATGTCTGCGCATAATTTTATAATATTTGGAAGTATATTTTTTCCTTTGCTGAAAAACAAATTCCATTAGACCCTTTAAAAGGGAGTTTAGAGACACCATGATTTCATCCTTAGGTATCTATCTATATATCTATCAATCTATCTATCTATCTATATCTATCTCACATCTTCTTTATCCATTAATCTGTCAATGGGCACTTAGGTTGCTTCTATATCTTGCCTATTGTAAATAATACTGCTATGCTATGAACATTAGGGTGTATATGTCTTTTTTAATTAATGTTTTCATTTCCTTCAGGTAAATACCCAGGAATGAAATTGCTGGATAGTATGGTAGTTCTATTTGCCACAGTTTATAACTTGATGGTACATCATTCCTTTGTTGGGAAGCTCTGGAGAGGAAGCCAAGATCTTGGGAGCAGGAAAGTCTAAGTGGATTTGGGGACCCACAGAAACTTGACCTGCTGTAGTACACACCTTGAACCATTCCAGTGAACTCGCACCTACTTATGAAACTCACAAGTGAAAACAGAATGTTCTTCCTTCTCTGAGAAGGGAAATGTTAGTACCATTCTTCAAAAAAGTGACCATTTGAAATCACCTGAAAAAAGAATTTAAAGAATGTTGGTTAGCAAACCAATCAAATGAATTGAAATGGAATCCTCCATGCTGCAGCTGGTCTTGGAAAATCTTTTACTAATACATGACCTTTACTTTAAGATGTCGGATAAGATGGTCCAAATCTTTATACATAAGGAGTCTGGGCCCTTATTCAACTTGCCCTTATTATGTTATGGTTGCTCCCATTATTCATTCACAGATTTTACTAAGCAAGGAAGCAGCAAGAGATGCCAACAGAGCCCGTTTTACTCAGACATATTTCTTCTGGTCCCCACTGTGTACCAGCTTGCCATGCTAATATGGTCAATTAATTATTCTAGTCATCCTTGTCA
The DNA here is from genome assembly GCF_965194825.1 of Balaenoptera physalus. NCBI lineage: Eukaryota > Metazoa > Chordata > Mammalia > Artiodactyla > Balaenopteridae > Balaenoptera > Balaenoptera physalus. The sequence goes on along the minus strand of NC_138895.1, from coordinate 31,273,637 downwards.
TCTAGCCTAGTCATTCTATTACTTTTTGTGGGTATATTGGAATGAAGATCCAACATGGCCAGATGATAGTCAATGGTCCAGTTCAGTGGGACTCTTATTGTATCCCCTAGAGGAAACGTTTCTCCCCCTAAGTATCAGGAACTCTATTCCAGAAGATCCTAAGGATGAATGGGTTTGAAGCACAAATTCTATGAGTAAGTCACCAGGAGAGATGGTGAGAGGCTTCCTTCCTACTTCAAGCCTTGATTCCAGGGCCCATATATTTAGCTACTGGAGACACGTGATCACTTAACAGCTTTGGGTTCAAACAGGTACCACAGACCAATAGATAGTGCTCCAGATTCCCAGGGTTTTGTTCCTGGCCTGACACCTTAGTTGAACATTCGAAAGGCCATTCCCCTATTTAATTAGTGGAAAAAACCAGCTGCCTCTGTGTTATAGAATATGGTAAGATGCATGAACTCAATGTTCATGATCTCATTACCTCACTTATTTTACTATAAAATGGCAAAAGTGTGTGTGTGTGTGTGTGTGTGTGTGTGTGTATGTGTGTGTGTGTGAGAGAGAGAGTTATGTTTCTAAAACATTATTTCTTCTTTTTTTTGGTGAAAACATTTTTCTACTCTCTTCACAAATTTCAATTATACAACAGTGTTATCAACTATAATCACCATGTTAAACATTAGATCCTCAGGCCTTATTCATTTTATACCTTAAAGTTTGTATACTTTTATTAACCTCTCCATATTTCCCCCACTCCACGGCCCAAGGCAACCACTTTTCTACTCTCTGTTTCTATGAGTTTGAATTTTTTTTTTTTTAATTTAGACTCCACACATAAGTGATAACATGCACCATGTAGTGTTTGTCTGTGTCTGGCTTACTTCACTTAGCATTATGCCTTCCAGGTTCATCACTTCCCAAATGACAGGATTTTCTTCTTGTTAAGGCTGAATAATATTCCATTGTATATATACACCACATTTTCTTTGTTCATTGATCTATCCCTGTACATTTAGGTTGTTTCCTTACCTTGAATATTGTGAATAATGCTGCAATTAACATGGAAACAGATATCTCTTTGAGATAATGATTTCCTTTACTTTGGCTCTATACCCAGAAGTGGGATTTCTAGATTACATGACAGTACTACTTTTAATTTCTTGAGGAAACTCTGTACTGTTTTCCATAGTGGTTATACCAGTTTACATTCCCACCAACAGGGTACAAGTTTTCTTTATCTCTACATTCTCAGGAACGTGTGTTATTTCTTTTTTGTCTTTTTCATAATAGACATCCTAACAGGTGTGAGGTGATAGCTCATTGTGGTTTTCATCATCACTTCCCTGATGATGATTAGTGATGTTGAACACCTTTTCATGTACCTCTTGGTTAGTTGTATGCCCTCTTTGGAAAAATATCTATTCAGGTCTTTTGCCCAATTTTTAATTGGGTTGTATGATTTTTTGTTATTGAGTTGTGAGTATTCTTTATATATTTTGCATGTTAACCTTTTCTTGGATACCTGGTTTGCAAATATTTTCTCCCATTCTACAGGGTTCCTTTTCATTCTGTAGATAGTTTCCTTTAAGTATAGAAAATTTTTAGTTTGATGTAGTTCCACTTATTTATTTTTGCTTTTGTTGCCTTTGCTTTGGTGTTAAATCTAAAAAATCATTGCCAACAATGATGTCAAAAAACTTACTCCTTATGTTTTCCTATGTTATTTTTACATTTCCAGGTCTTATACTCAAGTCTTTAATCCATTTTGAGTTGATTGTGTGTACTGTGTATGAGGGGGACTCAGTTTCATTCCTTTGCATGTGCCTGACCAGTTTTCTCAACGCCATTATTAAAGAGACTATCCTTTCCCCATTGTATGTTCTTGGCTCCTTTTGTCAAGAATTGATTGACCATATATGCATGGGTTTACTTCTGGGCTCTGTATTCTGTTCCATATATCTGTGTGATTGTTTTTATGACAATATTATAGCTGTTCTGATTACTTTTTAATATAGTTTGAAACCAGGTTATGAGATGCCTCCAGCTTTGTTCTTTCTCAGGTTTGCTTTAGCTATTCCAGGTCTTTTTGGCTGCATACAAATTTTAGGATTTTTTTTTTCTATTTCTCTGAAAATGACATTGGAACTTTGATAGGAATTGCATTGAATTCATAAATGACTTTGGATAGAATGCATATTTTAAGTATTTTAATTCTTCTAATCCATGAACATGGAATAGCTTTATATTTATTTGTGTCTTCAATTTCTTTCACCAGTATCTTATAATTTTCAGTGTATAAATCTTTTACCTCCTTGTCAAAATTTATTCCTTAGTATATACTCTTTCTGATGCTATTGTAAATGGGATTGTTTAAAACAATTTTTTTTCTAATAGTTCTTCATTGGTGTATAGAAACACAGTTGATTTTTGCATATTGACTTTGTACCCTGCAACTTTACTGAATTTACTTATTAGTTCTAACGGTGTCTTTAGAATTTTCCATATACAGTACCGTGTCATCTGCAAAATATAATAGTTTTACTTATTCCTTTCCAATTTGGATTATTTTTATTTATTTTCTCTTGCCTTACTGCTCTGGCAGCTAGGACTTCCAATACTATGTTGAATAAAAGTGGTAAGAGTGGGCATTCTTGTCTTGTTCCAGATCTTCAAGAAAAATCTTTTAGCTTTTCACTGTTGCATATGATGTTAGTTGTGGGCTTGTCATAGATGACCTTTATTATGTGGAAATATGTTCCCTCTATACAGTTTGTTAAGAGTTTTTATCAATAACGGATGTTGAATTTTGTCAAATGCTTTTTCTGCATCTATTGAGATGGTTCATAAGATATGAGATGGATGATTGATCTATTCACTAGAAATGAAAAGAGACTGACTACTTTGTGTGGTAGTAGGTATAAAGTTATCCATAGTTGTTTTTAGATATGGATATGTGGAGTTTGAGAGAGAAAGGTAGGGGTATCAAAGTGGCAATTTTACATATGTGTTTAGAGCTCAGGGAAGTGTCTACACTTGAAACATTATGTTCTGTATCGTGTATATGTAGATAGTAACTAATGCTTCACCGTGGATAGAGAAGCAAAAATGTATAAAGTGAAAAAAAAAAGCTGATTACTGAGGAAAGTGAAACAGAAACAATTAGTTTCTTGGTAGAAGAAGATGAGCCTGCTGAAAATACAGTTGTACAAAAAATTATCAAAGAGATAGAAGGGAAACCAGGAGATCACGGGGCATGGAATTCAAAGGAGGAGAGTATTTTAAAAAGGAAAAACTGGTTATCTATGTTGAATGCTGAGATTTAAGTAAGGTTGAAACCTTTCCATTGGATCTAAATTAGAAGCTATTAGAAACCTTAGAGGACTATTTAAAATGGAAACCAAATTGCATTGAGTAGAAGAATGACTGGCCCTGGCATATAATAAGTATTCAATAAATTATTATCTCTTCTCATTTTTTAAATAAAAGATAACTTAGCATTTATTTTACAATTAAGTCATTCAATTTTAATATTATCTCCTATGGTGCCTGGGGTCCCATAACAGCAGTGCAGATGATGGGTCATGTGCAAAACCAGAAGTGGACTTTATATTTTATAAATTATTCTGTGATATGATTTCCCAATTAGACACTCTTGGAAAGAGAGATGATTGGTAAACATTCAACAAAATTTACTAAATATTTACTGTTTGCCAGGCATGGAGACACAGACTCACTCTTTTCATCTTTGATAATTCAACAGGAAAGTAGAAATTTAGAACGCTAGCCAATCAGTAATCAATAATAGTTGATTAGTGGTCCCTGCTATCATACAGTCCAAGCACAATGTGAAAGGCAGACTTTAGGTAAATGATTATGAATAAGCAAATAATTGCAATTGTAAAGAATATAAAGCAGGAGTGCTGGAGATGCATCATATAATATATGCAATTTTAAGGATCACAGAATTAAATCACAGTGCATGATTAAGAATTCTATGTTAGAGAAAAGCAGAAGGTACTGGCAGGAAAAACACACACACAAACACACAATCCAAAATGCAAGTAGGTACTGGTTTGGGAAGATATTTGGAGAAGGTATAGATTTTGAGAATCATTTTACCATGAATCCAAACCAGAATAAATTAAGATTTGTCCAGATTGGAGGAAAACATTAATAAAAGAGATAGAGAGAGAAAGAAAGAATGACAAATGAAAAAAGAGAAAAAATTGAAATGTTTAAGAAGCAAAGAAAACCATGGACAAAATGAAAATACAACCTACTAAATGGGAGAAAATATTTGCAAATGATATGACCAATAAGGAATTAATATCCAATATATATAAACAGCTCATACAACTCAACATCAAAAAAAAAAACCAAAAAAAAACGAAGCAACTCGATTGATAAATAGGGAGAAGAACTAAATAGACATTTCTCCAAAGAGGAAATGCAGATGGCCAACAGGCACATGAAAAGCTGCTCAACATTTCTAATCATCAGGGAAATACAAATCAAAACCACAATGAGATATCACTTCACACCTGTCAGAATGGCTACCATCAAAAGAACACAAATAACAGATGTTGGCAAGGATGTGGAGAAGAGGGAATCCTTGCACACTGTTGGTAGGAATGTAAATTGGTGCAGCCACTATGGAAAACAGTATGGAGATTTCTCAAAAAACAAAAAATAGAACTACCATATGACCCAGCAATTTCACTCCTGGGTATGTATCTCCCTAAAATAAAAAAAAAACTATTTGTTGTCTTTTAGTAATAGCCATTCTAAAAGGTGTGAGGTGATACCTCATTGTGGTTTTATTCAGATTTCCCTAATGATTAGTGATGTTGAGCATCTTTTTATGTACCTTTTCATCATCTGTAATTCTTCTTTGGAAAAATGTTTATTCAGGTCTTTGCCCATTTTTTTAAACAAGGTTTTTTTTTTTGTTTGTTTTCTTGATGTTGAGTTGTATGAGTTCTTGATTCCAGTGTATGAACCTTTTAATGTATTGGTGAATTTAGTTTGCTAATATCTTGTTGAGAATTTCTACATTTGTGTTCATCAGGGATATTGGCCTGTAATTTTATTTTTTGTGATGTCTCTCTGGTTTTGATATCAGGGTGATACTGGCCTTGTAGAATGATTTGAGAAATGTTGCTTCCTCTTCAATTTTTTGGAATAGTTTGAGAAAGATAACCCTTCTCTAAATGTTTGGTAGAATTAACCTGTGAAGCTGTATGGTCCTGAAATTTTGTTTATTGGTAATTTTTTTATTACTAAACAATTTCATTACTAGTAATACACCTGTTCACATTTTCTATTTCTTCCTGATTCAGTCTTGGGAGATTTTACTTTTCTAGGAATTTTTTTATTTCTTCTAGGTTGTCAATCTTACTGGCATATAATATTTCATAGTAATCTTTTATGATTTTTTACATTTTTGTGTTATTTGTTATAAATTTTCCTTTTTCAATCCTGATTTCATTTATATGGGCCCTCTCCCTTTTTTCTTGCTGTGTCTGACTAAAGGTTAATCAATTTTCTTTATCTTTGCAAAGAACCAGCTTTTAGTTTCATTGATCGTTTCCATTTTTTTCTTTTTTAGCCTGTATTTCATATATTTCTGCTCTGATTTTTATTATTTCTTTCCTTCTACTAACTCTGGGTTTGGTTTGTTCTTTTTCTAGTTCCTTTAGGTGTAAGATTTGGCTGTTTATTTGAGATTTTTCTTATTTCTTTATGTAAACTTGTATTGCTGTAAACTTCCCTCTTAGAACATTTTTTGCTGTGTTGTGTAGATTTTGGATCATTGCATTTTTCATTTTTATTTTTCTGCAGGTACTGTTTGGTTTCTTCTTTGATTTCTTCAGTGACTGGTTGTTTAGTAGCATATTGTTTAGTCTCCACATGCTTGTGTTTTTTCAGTTTTTTACCTTGTAGTTGATTTCTAGTCTCATAACATTGTGATCAGAAAAAATGCTTGATATGATTTCAGTCTGCTTTAATTTACTGAGACTTGTTTTGTGGCCTTGTAGTCTCTGTCCTAGAGACTATTCCATATACATTGAAAAGAATATGTATTTTGTTGCTTTTGGATAGAGTGTTCCATATATATCTGCAAAGCTCATCTGGACTAAGGTGTTGTTTAAGGCCAGTGTTTCCTTATTTATTTTCTGTTTAGATTATTTGTTTACTAATATAAGTGAGTTGTTAAAGTCCCATACTATTATTGTGTTAATGTCAATTTCTCCCTTTACGTCTTGCTGATATTTGCTTTATGTATTAGGTGCTCAGTGTTGGGTGTATGTATGCTTATAATTGTTTCTTCTTCTTGAATTGATCCCTGAATCCTTATGTAATATCCTTCTTTTCTCTTGTTACAGTGTTTGTTTTAAAGTCTATTTTGTCTGATATAAATATTGCTGCTCTGGCATTCTTTTGTTTCCATTTTCATAGCATAATTTTTTCCATACCCTCACTTTCAGTCTCTGTTTGTCTTTGGATCTGGAGTGAGTCTCTTTTAGGAAGCATATGTATGGGACTTGTTTTTGTATCCATTCAGCCACTCTATACATTTTGATTGGAGCATTTAGTCCATTTACATTTAAAGTATTTATTGATAGGTGTGTAGTTATTGCCATTTTGTTAATTGTTTTTTAATTGCTTTTTAGCAGTTTGTGATTTGATGACCATCTTTAGTATTGTTTGTATTTTCTCTTTTTTTGCATGTGCATCTATTATAAACTTTTGGTAGTGGTTACCATGCAATTTACATATAGCAGTTTATATGTATGTGATGATTTTATTTCCTGGTCTCTTCAGTTGCAATGCATTTTAGCAACCTTCAGTTTTTAACTCCATCCGCAAGTTTAATGTTTCTGACATCATATTTTACATCATTTTGTTTTGTGTATCCCTTAACTATTTATTGTGGATATAGACAATTTTACTGCTTTTTTTTTTGAGTAATATATTTTATTTAATTCTATGCATCCAAAACCTGTCATTACAGCATCTGATCAATACAACAGAAAGTCAGATGAACTGGTTTGTAGGGCAGAAATAGAGACATAGATGTAGAGAACAAATGTATGCGCACCAAGGGGGGAAAGTGGTGGGGGGGTTGGTGGTGTGATGAATTGGGAGATTAGGATTGACATATATACACTAATATGTATAAAATGGATAACTAATAAGAACCTGCTGTATAAAATAAATAAATAAAATTCAAAAAAAAATAAAAAGCTGCTTTTGTTTTTTTAACCTTGTTACTAGGTTTATATATGGTTGATCTTTACTGTATATTCACCTTTACCAATTGTATTTTACCTTTAATAATTTTAATATTTCTAGTTAAATCATTTTATTTTTTGCTTAGAAAAGCCCCTTTAATGTTTCTTATAAAGCTGGTGCTGAACTCTTTTGCTTTTGCTTGTCTTTAAAACTCTTGATCTCTTCTTAAAATCAAAATGATAGGATTGGTGGGTAGAGAGTTCTTATTTGTAGGTTTTTTCTTTCATCACTTTATATGTACTGTACCACTCCTTTCTGGCCTGCAGAATTTCTCCTGAAAATTCAGCTGATAACCTTATGGGAGTTCCCTTGTACAGAACTCATTGTTTTTCCCTTGTTGCTTTTAGTATTCTCTCTTTATCTTTAATTTTTGCCATTTTAATTACAATGTCTGTGTGGTCCACTTTGTTGATCTTGTTTGCAATGCTTTGTGACTCCTGGACATGAATATCTGTTTCCATTCCCAGGTTAAGGAAGTTTTCAGCTAATATGTCTTCAAATATGCTCTCATCACATTTCTCTCTCTCTTTTCCTTCTAGGACTCCTATAATGCAAATGTTAGTATGCTTGATGTTTTCCCAGAGATTCTTAAACTGTTCTCATTTTTACATTCATTTTTCTTTCTTTTTTTTTGTTTAACATGAGTGATTTCCACCACTCTCTCTTGCTGTTAGCTGATCTGTTCCTCTGTAGCATCTAATCTACTGTTGATTCATTCTAGAATATTTTTAAAATTTCAGTTATTGCATTCTGCAGCTCTTCCTGGTTCTCCTGTATATTTTCTAACTCTTGTTAGAAACTTCTAAGTTATCAATCTGTTCATCCATTATCCTACTGAGCTCTTTGAGTGTCTTCATGATCCTTACCTTGAACTCTGTTGGGTAGATCGTTTACCTCTAATTCACTTAGTTTGTCTTCTGGGATTTTTATCTTGTTCCTTCTTTTGGAACATGCTTGTCCGTCACCTGACTTTGCCCAGTTCTTTTTTTATTTCTACATATTTGGTAGGTTGATTACATCTCATAATCTTGGAGATGTGGCCTTATGTAAGAAATGTCTTTTGGGGCCCAGCAGCACACTCTCTGCAGGCCCTTCTGTAATGGCTGATGACTACTTTGAGCCTGTTGGTAGGCATAGCTGACCCCCAGTCCAGATGGCTGCAAGGTTCTGCCTATTGTGGAGACTGTTGGCAGCTGGTGGGTGGGGGCATTTCCTGGCAAGGCTAGCTGCACAGATTGGGGGGTTCTGGTCCTGGTTCTGGCCCATTAGGGTGGGGCTTGGTCCCAGGGTGGCTGGCTGTGGGGCCCAAGATGTCCCAGAGCTAATATATATCTGCTGGTGTTTGGGACTAAGGCCCATGGGATCCTGATTCTGGTACCAGCCTGCTGGTGATTGGGGCAGGTCCTGGGGCTAGTGCCAGACAACTGGTAGGTGATTCCAGGTCCTGGGGTTTCCAAGGTCTAGTGTTGACTGCCTGGTGAGTGGGCCTGGGTCTCAGCATTAATAGCTAGAGGGAGGATTCCAAAATGGCAACTGCCAGCTCCAGGTCCTCATGATAGAACGAGTTCCTCAAAATGGCTGTCACCAGCATCTAAGTCCCAGCGTGAGTCCTGGTTGCCTACTGCCTCTCTGGGAGACTCTCCAAAATCAGCAAGTGGATTTGACCCAAGCTCCTTTCAAATTACTGTTGCTTCCCTAGGCATCAGAGTGTGTGAGATTTTGCATGCACCCTTTATGAGCAGAGTCTCTATTTCCTATAACCCACCAGCTCTCCTGAAAGTAAACCCTGCTGGCCTTCAAAACAAACGTTCTGGGGGCTCATCTTCCTGGTGCAGGACATGGGCTGGGGAGCCCAATGTAAAGATTGGACCCCTAACTTTTTGGGGAGGACCTCTGAAGTTGTAATTATTCTTTTGTTTATGTCTACCTGGTAGTGGGAATCTTGACTCTCCTATGTCTCTGCTCCTCCTACCATCTTGTTTTGGTTTCTTCTGTATATCTTTAGTTGTAGAATATCTTTTCTACTAGTCTTCAGGTCATTCTCACCAATAGTTCCTCTTTAAATAGTTGTAATTTTGGTGTGCCTGTTGGAGGAGTTGAGATCAGGGTCTTTCTAATCCACCATCATTGCCACTCTCCCTCCATATTTTTATTGTTTAGACAGAATACTCTCTGAACTTTTGTGGAATGACACGGAATTAGTATTGCTTGGCTCTGATTTCAAGAAAACATTGAGACATCAAATCATGTGTTAACTTTAAGCTACAATGTATGATTTATGATTTTAATTTCAGATTCTTCAATGTTGCCAAAAATGGTGGAAAAATTGCTTGTTCCAAGGTGTAAGGCTAGAATATCAATCTTGCCTAGGTATATGATATTTTATTTATATTCTGGGAAGAGTGTCCACAGCTTGATTCTTAAGTATAGTGTTTCTTTTAGTTAAATCAGAAAGTATTGTTAACTTCGCTTAATAATTACTTTGACCTTCTGTGGAAAAATTGAGATAAGTGTGTTTTCAGAGGAAGAAAGCATATCTAAAATTTAAATCTCAGGTTTTATAATTAGAAGTGATCATCATATGAAATGCTGCATCTAGTTTTCATGTCATATCTTCACCTCCAATGAAAACAAAAACTATCAGTTTATTCTTGTTCTATGTGCCATGTTGCTTACAGTTGTGATTACATTAGAATATTATTGTATTATGCCTCCTAATACAATGACAAGGCTACAATTTACAACCATGTCATACATCTTTTTTTAATTATATTTTTTTTATTGAAGTATAATTGATTACAATGTTGTGCCAATCTCTGTTGTACAGCAAAGTGACTCAGTTATACACATATAGACATTCTTTTATTATATTCTTTTCCATTATGGTTTATCACAGGATATTAAATATAGTTCCCTGTGCTATACAGTGGGACCTTGTTGTTTATCCATCCTATATATAGTAGTTTACATCTGCTAATCCCAAAATCCCAGTCCTTCTGTCCCCTACCCCCCTAACCCTTGGCAACCACAAGTCTGTTCTCTGTGTCTGTGAGTCTATTTTGTAGATAGGTTCATAGGTGCCATATTTTAGATTCCACATATAAGTGATAGCATATGGTATTTGTATTTCTCTTTCTGACTTACTTCAGTCTGTATGATAGACTCTAGGTTCATCCACCTCACTACAAATAACTCATTTCATTTCTTTTTATGGCTGAGTAATATTCCATTGTATATGTATGCCACATCTCTTTATCCATTCCTCTGTCAATGGACATTTAGATTGTTTCCATGTTTGGCTATTGTGAATAGTGCTGCTATGAACATCGGTGTGAATGTATTTTTTTGAACTACAGTTTTGTCTGGGTATATGCCCAGGAGTGGGATTACTGGATCATATGGTAATTCTATTTTTAGTTTTCTGAGAAACTGCCACACTGTTTTCCATAGTAGCTGCACCAACTTACATTCCCACAAACAGTGTAGGAGTGTTCTCTTTTCTCCACACCCTCTCCAGCATTTGTTATTTATAGACTTTTTAATGATGACCATTCTGGCTGGTGTGAGGTGGTACCTCATTGTAGTTTTGGTTGCATTTCTCTAATAATTAATGATGTTGAGCATCTTTTCATGTGCCTACTGGCCATCTGTATGTCTTCTTTGAAGAAATGTCTATTAAGGTCTTCCACCCATTTTTTGACTGGGTTGTTTGTTTTTTTGATATTGAGCTGTATGAGCTGCCTGTATATATTCGGGATTAAGCCTATGTCTGTCACATCATTTTCAAATATTTTTTCCCATCTCGTAAGTTGTCTTTTCTTTTCTTTTTTTTTTTTTTTATAGTTTCCTTTGCTGTGCAAAAGCTTGTAAGTTTGATTAGGTCCCATTTATTTTTGTTTGTTTGTTTTTATTTCTATTGCCTTGGATGACTGACCTAAGGAAATATTGGTACGATTTATGTCAGAGAATGTTTTGCCTATGCTCCTTTCTAGGAGTTTTATGGTGTAATGTCTTATGTTTAAGTCTTTAAGCCATTTTGAGTTTATTTTTGTGAATGGTGTGAGAGTGTGTTCTAACTTCATTGATTTCATGCAGCTGTCCAACTTTTCCAGCACCACTTGCTGAAGAGACTCTCTTTTTCCCATTTTATATTCTTGTCTCCTTTGTCAAAGATTAACTGACCATAAGTGTGTGGGTTTATTTCTGGACTCTCTATTCTGTTCCATTAATCCATATGTCTGTTTGTGTACCAATACCACACTGTTTTGATTATTGTAGCTTTGTAGTATTGTCTGAGGTCTTGGGGAGTTATGCCTCCTGTTTTGTTTTTTTTCCTCAGTATTGCTTTGGCAATTCTGGGTCTTTTATGGTTCCATATAAATTTTTGGATTATTTGTTCTAGTTCTGTGAAAAAGGTCATGGGTGTTTGGTAAGGATCACATTAAATCTGTAGATTGCTTTGGGTAGTATTGCCATTTTAACAATATTAATCCTTCCAACACAGGAGCATGGGATATCTTTCTTATTTTTGAATTCTCTTTAATTTCCTTTATTAATGTTTTATAGTTCTCAGCATATAAGTCTTTCACCTCCTTGGTCAGGTTTATTCCTAGGTTTTTTTTTGTTTGTTTTTTGTTTTTTTGGTGCTATTTTAAAAGGTTTTTTTCTTTTTTTTTTTTTTACAACTCCTTTCTGATATTGCATTGTTAGTGTAAAGAAATGCAACTGATTTCTGAATGTTAATCTTGTAGCCTGCTACTTTGCTGAATCCATTTATTAGATCTAGTAGTTTTTGTGTGGAGTCATTAGGATTTTCTATATATAGTATTGTGTCATCTGCATATAGTAATAATTTTATTTCTTTCCTTCCAATTTGGATACATTTTTGTTTTCTTGTCTGATCACTTGGCTAGGACTTCCAGTACTATGTTGAATAGAAGTGGTGAGAGTGGGCATCCTTGTCTTGTTCCAGAGTTTAGCAGGAAGGCTTTTAGCTTTTCACCATTGAGTATTACATTGACTGTGGGTTTGTTATAAATGGCTTTATTATGTTGAGATATGTTCCAATTTTTCCCACTTTGGTAAGAGTTTTTTATCATTAATGATGTTGAATTTTGTCAAATGCCTTTTCTGCATCTCTTGAGATGATCATGTGTTTTTCTGACTTTTCTTTTGTTGATGTGATGTATTACATTGATTGATTTGTGAACCCAAATAAACAAAATAAGAATTGAAATAGGAGAAATCTCAACTGATACCTCATAAAAAGAAAAAACAAAACAAAACATGAGAATACTATGAACAATTATATGCCAACAAATTTGACAACCTAAAAGAAATGGACAACTTTCTAGAAACATACAGACCACCAAAATTGAATCAAGAAGAAATAGATGATTTGAACAGACTAATCACTAGAAATGAAATAGAATCTGTAATAAAAAGAAACTTCCTACAAACAAAAGTTCAGGCCCAGATGGCTTCACAGACGAATTCTACCAAACATACAAAGAACTTATACTTATTCTTCTCAAATTCTTCCAAAAGATTTAAGAGAAGGGAATACTTCCAAAGACATTCTATGAAGCCACCATCACCCTGATAACAAAACCAAAGACACCACCAAAAAAGAAAATTACAGGCCAATGTCTTTGATGAATATAGATGCAAATATTCTCAACAAAATATTAGCAAACCAAATTCAACAACAATAAAAAAGATCTTACATGTCATACATCTTTAAAAACAAATGGATCATGCAATCAAAGTTTATTGAACTGTCCATTAGAAACTGAAATCAAGGCTGACTCTATGAATTATTAAATGTTATGGCAATGGAGATGGGAGGAATTGAGAAATAGTAGTGTTCAAGGTTCTAAGTCATGAATGTGTTATTGTTTTATTGGTATTTGAAAGACATTGACAATAGCTGTTTTTCCCCATGTTTTCCACTAGGATAAAGACTTCTTATTAACATTCTCAGTATATTCATAACCCTCACTGATCATTTTGTTACTCACCACATTAAATTTTTTTGAGATTGTGTAGATCAATAGAGGAGGATCAATTCCTATATTTCCAAATCAGCTGTGAATATATATTTGGGGCTATTTATCAATGGTAATAAGTTTACAGCTCATCTTCTCCCCGAACAAGATGTGAACAATGAGCAAATATTGGTATTGTATTGTATATTTGATAGTGTACTAGCCAACTCTAAATCATTTCTTTCATGAAAGGCCAATTTCACTCAGGAAACCCCAGGATAGGTATTAGATAATCTTAATATGGAGAATGAACATCTTTCTATTGTCATATTGCCGTACATGCAAAAAAGAACTTTAAAAGTTCAAAAGGCAAATAGTAATATTTTGCGTGAATGATTTCATCTATGTGTGACCAATTTGGGGATATATTTTTTATTGCTTTATGATCTTCATTTCTTATACTACATTATAAATATTTTTAAAAGTAAATATATATGTACAAAAAAGTAAATCTTACTATATGAGATTGTATTATTTAGGTCCCCTGACTTACATTATAGAAGATGACTACAGTTCCTTGTTAAGTTATACAAAAAGGGTGGTTTCCTTAGATGTGATGTGCATAGTTAAAGCTTTTATTTTATAGTGTCTGATAACTCTGTGTATCAATTCCAGTAATAATATTATTCAATGGATAGTCCAGATACATTTTTTTGATAATTTACTTATGAACAATTTGTTATTAAGTTTCTGTTCCTGTGGGGAAAAAAATGGATTGAGAAACATATAGATTTTCTGGATTACCTGTATCTTGTCTACCATTATTTTCAGAATCAAGCATAGTTATAACACATATACCACAGTAGGATTTCAATTAATTTTTGCTAAATCAATCACTGTTCAGATAATTAAAGTTTAAAATATTTTCGTATTTTAAATAACCTAAATATTTGTTTAAGACCACATTTCCATGTTATGGGAGGAACTAAATTTAATCAAGAAACAAAGCAGCCACTCAAAAAGTTGAAACATTTGCAAAGATGTGTTAGTAAAGGTGCTTACGTGAAAAATTGTTATAATGAAAACAACTAATATGTATTGAGATTTTACAATGTGCTAGACAATGTTTTAAATACCTATTATTTGCATGTATGGTCTGATTAAATCTATATAATATCTTTAGAAATTAGGCATTATTCCTAAAGTCTCTGTTTTAAAAATAAAGGAACTAAGATAAAGTTTCAATACAGGAACAAGAGAATTGTATATTTCATTACTCCACCTGTAGATAACAATTATAAACTCTGCACAACGTATAAAAACAACTACTGAATAGTTCCTAACTAATTTCTAACCAGGCAAGAACTAGAACTAATTTATTATTAAAGGAAGATATTTTAATCTCACTTGGTGAGATTCATGTTTATCAAGATTTTGCCCTGAGGGCACTGTGTAGTGCATACAGGGTGATGTGTCGTGAACTCCAGTAGCAAGTTGCATTCTTATTGGCTTCAAGAGTCAGAGGATAGAGTTTAGGGCTACCAGAGAAGATGAAAATGGAGGAGAGAAATACTATAAAAAGGGAGCCATAGGGAAGAGCCCCATAATCCGCTTGTAAACTCGTTTTACATTCTTGCCTGACTCCTGAGAAACACATAAACAGATTCCAAGAATCTCAGCAGAAACCAATAGCTTGAAAGGCAAAAGAACTGAAAGAAGTTTTCAGTGTGCTGCCCTCACTGGATAATCAGTATTTGGAATTACGAGCCCTGCCAAGTTAGGAGGGCTTGGAAATACCTTAGGCTTCACCAAATATTTAAGAACGCATAAAACAATGTCCCACAAGCTCAAGATGATTATGTAGTAATATAATTGTCTATACATTCCATCAAATATGCTGACTTGACCTAGGAGTAGGCTGGGTCAAGAATGTTTGTGAATAAAAAGGAGAAATAACAGTTATAAATATGGACACTAAAATAGTGCATATATTCTGTAATAATCAAAGACTTTCCCAGTGTAAAATGTACCATTTAAAAGCCTTAGTTTGGCCACAGCTCAGCTGAAACATTCTCTGATTCAGTTATGAACATAAAAATTTACAGATAAGGACAAATGTGTTTAATTCACAAATTCAAAATTTAATGAAAAATAATTGAATTTCTCCAAATTAACATCCTTATGTGAATGGTTCACAACTTAAATATCATTATGTGATATAATACACAACTTTCCATGAGAAATTAGGCTTATATAACTGGCCATTTTATTCCTATGATCATTGAAAAATATAAACTTTTTTCTTTCTCTTGTTACTTTAATAAAATTTTTTGACCTTTCATTGATATACATATAATGTGTATTTATTTTATTTAATCCAAGTTTTTTTGTTACCTTTTTTTTGTAAATAAGCATAGTGTTTCCCTAAGAAAAGACATATATAATATTTGTTATGGAATAGTATAAACTTTATGCAGTGGTACTCATTTGATTATGAACCCAGAATAAGAGAGTGAAAATTCAATGATTTGACTTATTTTGGGTTATTAAATTGGCCAATGCACATCTTATACATTCTGTCTAGATTCATCAGTATTTCAGAGATTCTTGTTCTGAATTTATGTACTTAGATGTAACATAAAAGAAATTAGAGGATAAAATTCCTTTGTATTTTAAAAAGAGATTGAAAATTTACCCATCCCCCTCTTCAAGATGTTTTTCTAATAAGCCAATTATTTAAATTCATTTTGTGATATTCACACAAAATATATTATCTTGCAAGGGACAATGTTGTACAGTGTAATATACATGAGAATAATAAGCATGATTTCTTCATTTGAATAATCAACAGATAAATTTCCTGACTGTAAAATATCATGTAGTTTAGGGATGGTTTAAACAATTTTTCCAAATTAATGAGATCAACCAAAGGCCAGCTGGGAATGTTGTGACTTATTTGAGTAATACCTCATAGTCTCTACTTTTCATTAATGAAATGCCTTGCAGGTGTTTTAAAATAAAGATGTACTAAAAAAGTTTTATGAAATTATTTCCTTGGCATCTACTTCATGAGAAATCTTAGTCATTCTCAATAGAAATTGGCTTTATGGACTACTTGATGCAATAGGCTTAATACATTTTCACCATATGTCTAAAGGTATACTTGGAGAAATTCTCAGTATATTGACTCTGTTTATGCTTGACTGAATATCTGCCATAAATGCCTCACTGGACCTTACATTCTTAGCACATATACATAGCACCTATGTTATTAATATGACATGAATATGGGAAAATTAATGACTTGCAAAAACTGTTTGTATAACTAAAAGTATCCATTTTAATAAAGTATTGGAAAAAATGAGGGAAGATTGAAATAATAATTATCACCATAATTTTCTGTCATAGATTAATAGTGTTGAAATTTATTTCATCTTTCAGTAGATTCAATAATATATTCTGATAAGTTGCAATGATACACTCTTCCATAAGTATTAAAATAATTTATTATGTATTTAGTTATGTTTATGTATGTATTATTAAACTTTAGATTTTTAGAGCAGTTTTAGCTTAACAACAAAATTGAGAGGGAGTAAAGATATTTTCCAGGCACCACCTGCCCCACACGTGCATAGTCTCCCCTGTTATCAATATCACTCACCAGAGTGGTACATCTTTTACTGAAGATGAACTAATATTAACACATCATAATCACCCTAAGTTTACAGTTTTCCTTAGGGTTCACTCTTCGTGCGGTACATTTTATGGGTTTAGACAAATGTATAATTACATATATCCATCATTATAATATCATGCAAAGTATTTTCACTGACTTAAAAATCTTCTGTGCTCTACATGTTATATCCTCCACCCCCATTCCTGGCAACCAGTCATCTTTTCTTTGTTTCCATAGTTTTGTCATCTCTCGAATGTCGGATATTTGGAATTATACAGCATGTAGACTTTTCATATTTGCTTCTTTCACTTAGTAATATGCATTTAATGTTCCCCTATGTCTTTTGATGGCTTGCTAGCACATTTCTTTTTAACACTAAATAATTACCCATTACCCGGATATACCACAGTATATTTATCCCTTTACCTCCTGAAGGTCATCCTTGTTGTTTCCAAGTTTGGGCAATTATAAATAAAGCTGCTATAAACATCCTTGCACAGATTTTTGTGTGAACATTAGTTTTCAACTCCTTTTGGTAAATACCAAGGAGTGTTATTGCTGGAACACATGGTAAGAGTATGTTTACTTTTATAAGAAACTGCCCAACTGTCTTCCAATGTGGCTGTACCATTTTGCATTTCCACCAGCAATGTATGAGGATTCCTGTTGCTTCACATTCTTGCCAGCATTTGATGTTGTCAGTGTTCCAGATTTTGGCCATTCTAATAGGTGTGTAGTTGTATCTCATTGTTGTTTTAAAAGAACTCATTTTTTATTGTTATTTTAAAATTGGAAGTTGAAATTTCAGTCAGCTTCTCTACAGAATCCTTTTCATCATCCCATGTTGTAATATCTCCTATTTTTTATTGAAGTATAGTTGATTTACAATATTATATTAATTTCAGGTATACGACATAGTGATTCGATAGTTTTATACATTACAGATCATCCAAATTTATTGCAAAACTATTTTCCCTGTGCTGTACATTAGATCCCTGTTATTTATTTTATAACTGGAAGATTGTATCTCTTAATACTCTCCACCTATTTCATCCACCTCCCCACCCCCCTGCCCTCTGGCAACCTCTGGTTTATTCTCTGTATCTATATTGTTCATTTTTTAAATTTTATTCCACATATAAGTAAAAACATACAGTATTTGTCCTTCTCAGTCTCACTTATTTTACTCAGCATAATACCATCTAGGTCTTCCCATGTTGTTGCAAATGGCAAGATTTCATTCTTTGTCATGACTGATATATATATATATATATATATATATATATATATATATATATATATATATATATATCATATCTTTTTTATCCATTCATCTATGGATGGGCACTTAAGTTGCTTCCATATCTTAGCAATTGTAAATAATGTTGCAATGAACACTGTTGTGCATATATCCTTTCGAATTAGTATTTTTGTTTTCTTCAGATAAATATCCCAAAGTGAAATTGCTGGATTGTATGGAAGTTCTATTTTTTTTAGTTTTTTTGAGAAATTTCCATACTGTTTTCCACAGTGGCTGTACCAATTTATATTCCCATCAACTGTGCATGAGGCTTCCACATGCTCACCAGCACTTATTTGTTGTCTTTTTGATAATAACCAATCTGACTGGTATGAGGTGATACTCACTGTGGTTTTGACTTGCAAATCCCTGATGATTAGTGATGTTGAGCATCTTTTTATGTGCCCTTTGGCCATCTCCATGTCTTATTTGGGAAAATGTCTATTCAGATCTTCTGCCCTTTTTTATATTAGATTGTCTGTTTGAGATTGAGTTTTATAAACTGTATGCTTTGAATATAACTCTTTATTGTACATATCATTTGCATATATCTTTTCACATTTAGTAGGTTTCCTTTTCCATTTGCTGCTGGTTTCCTTCACTATGCAGAAAACTTTTAGCTTGATGTGTTCCCATTGGTTTATCTTTTATTTTGTTGCCCTTACCTGAAGAGAGAGGTTCAAAAATATATTGCTAAGGCTGATGTCAAAGAGCACACTGCCTATTTTTTCTTTCCAGGAGTTTTATGATTTCAGGTCTTACATTTAAATGTTTAATCAATTTTAAATTCATTTTTGTATAAGGTGTAAGAAAATAATCTGCTTTATTATTTTATATGTAGCTGTGCAGTTTTCCCAACACTATATGTTGAAGAGACTGTCTTTTCCTCATTGCATATTCTGCCTTCTTTGTTGTAGATAATTGATTATATGAATATAGGTTTATATTGGAGTTCTCTATTCTGGCTGATTGATCCATGTGTCTGTTTTTGTGCCAGTATCATACTGTTTTGATTACTATAGCTTTATGGTGTACTTTGAAATCAGGGAGCATGATACCTCCATCATTGTTTTTCCTTCTCAATATTGCTTTGGCCGTTAGGGGCCTTTTGTGATTCCACACAAATTTTAGCATTATTTGTTCTACTTCTGTGAAAAATGTCATGATTACTTTGATAGGGATTACAATAAATCTGTAGATTGTTTTGGGGGGTATGGACATTTTAATAATATTAGTTCTTCCCCTCCATGAACAGGGGATAACTTTCCATTTATTTGTATGGTCTTCAACTTCCTTCATCAAAATCTTTCAGAGAACAGTTCTTTCACCTCCTTGGTTAATATTATTCCTATGTATTTTATTATTTTTGATGCTGTTTTAAATGTGATAGTTTTTCTTGATTTTCATTTCTGATAAATCATTATGAGTGTATAGAAATGCAACAGATTCATGTATATTTATTTTGTACCTGGAAATTTTACTAAATTCTTTTATTAGTTTTCATAGATTTTTAGTAGAGTTCTTAGGGTTTTCTATATATAGTATCATGTCATCTGCAAACACTGACAGTTTAACTTCTTCCCTTTCAACTTGGATTATTTTATTTTATTTTTTTGTTCGATTGCTGTGGCTAGGACTTCTAATACTCTGTTGAATAAAATTGGCAAGAGTGGACATCCTCATCTTGTTCCAGATCTTTGAAGAAAAGCTTTCATCTTTTTACCATTGAATATGATATAAGCTGTGGGTTTATCATACATGATGTTCATATGTTGTGGCATGTTCCCGCTATACCAACTTTGTTGAGAATTTTTATCACGAATGTATGTTGATTTTTTAAAATGTTCTTTCTTCATCTATTGAGATGATCACGTGATTTTTTATCATTTGTTTTGTTAATGTGGTGTATCATGTTGACTGCTTTGCAGATATTAAACCATCCATGCATCTCTGGAATAAATCCCATTTGATAATAATGTATGATCATTTTCGTGTATTGCTAACCTTGTTTTGATAATATTTTGTTGAGGATTTTGAATCTAAATTCATTAAGGATGTTAGCCTGTAATTTTCCTCTCTTTTCTTTTCTTTCTTTTTTTTTTTCTCATTCTTTTTTTTCATAGTGTCTCTGTCTAGTTTTGGTATCAGGGTAATGCTGGCTTCATAGGATGAATTTGGTAGTGTTCTCTCCTCTTCAATTTTTTGGAATAGTTTGAGAAAGAGAGGTATTAACTCTTTTTAAAATGTTTGGTAAAACCTCCCTGTGAAGCTGTCCAGTGTTAGAATTTTGTTTGTTGTGTGTTTTTGGAATACTGAGTCAATTTAATTACAGTAATTTTTTTCAGATTTTCTATTTCTTCCTCATTCAGTTTTGGAAGATTGTATATGTCTAGGAATTTATCCATTTCTTCTATGGTGTCCAATTGTTGGCATATAATTTTTGTAGCTATCTCTTATGATATTTTGTATTTCTGTGATATTGTTGTGATTACTTCACTTTTATTTCAAATTTTATTTATTTATCCCCCCTTTTTTAATGAATCAGGCTGAATGTTTGTCAATTTAGTTTATGTTTTAAAAAAAAAGCTCTTAGATTTATTTATCTTTTTTTATTTTTTATTTTTAGTTTTTATTTTGTCTCTTTCACTCAGATCTTTATCCTTCCTTCTACTATTTTTTGTGCATTTTTATTTCCTCTTTTTATAATTCCTCTGGGTGTTACGTAAGTTTGTTTATTTGATGTTTTTCTTGTTTCTTGAGGTAGGGCTTTAGCACTATGAACTTCCTTCTTAGAACTGCTGTTGCTATTCCCAGTAGATTTTGGAAGGTTGTGTTTTTATTTTCATTTGTTAAAGGTATTGTTTTATTTCCTCTTTGATTTCTTAATTGACCAGTTGTTTTTTTACTAACATGTTATTCAGTCTCCATGTGTATAAGTTTTTTCCAGTTTTCTTTCCATAATTGATTTCTAGTTTCACACCACTGTGATCAGAAAAGATACTTGACCTGATTTCAATCTTCTTAAATTTAGTGACACTTGTTTTCTGACCTAGCATGTGATCTATTCTGGAGATTGTTAAATAGGCACTTGAAAATAATGTGTATTCTGCTGCTCTGGGATAGAATTTTCTGTAAATATTTATTAGATTCATCTGGTCTAATGTGTGCCCAATGCCAAAATTTCCTTAGTGATTGTCTGTCTGGATGATCTATCCATTGATGTAAATAGGGTATCAAAGTACACTTTTATTATTGTATTATTGTCAATTTTTCCCTTTATGTCTGTTAATATTTGCTTTATATATTTAGGTGCTCCTATGTTTGTCTTCAAGTCATTGCCTTATTTGAGTATTGCTATTTCAGCTTTCCTCTGGGATCCATTTGTATGGACTAACTCAACATCAAGTTTTAGTCTGTAAGTGCCTTTATCTCTAAAGTGAGTTTCTGGTAGGCAGCAAACTATAGTTGGGTATTTTTTTTTAAAAATCCATTCAGTCACCCTTTGTCTTTGGAATGGACTGTTTCATCCTTTTACATTTAAAGTGATTACTGATAGGCATGTACTTATCACCATTTAAAAACTTTTTTTCTGGTTGATATTGTATTTCTTCTCTGTTTCTTTCTTCCTCTTTTAGTCTTTTCCCTTGTGGTTTAATGATTTTCTTTAAAGTTATGTTTAGGTTCCTTTCTCTTTAGTTTTGTCTATCCACTATAGATTTTTGGTCTGTAGTTGCCATTAAACACACGCACACACACACACACACACACACACACATATATATATTCATTATACATACTCATTATAGATTCAAATGTATATATATTCATTATCCATATATATATATATATATATATATATATATATATATATATATACACACACACATATATATATATATGTTTTCTTTTTGAGCCAATGGTCTTTAAGTTCAAACACATTCTATAGCTTAACTTCCCTCCACGTTTTATGTTTTCATGTTGTTATACTTTACCTCCTTTAACTATTTATTGTAGTTATTTTTGATTTTACATCTTTCTTTTAATCTTCGTACTAGCTTTTTACATAGTTCAACCACTGCCTCTACTATTCATTTGTCTTTACTAGTGAGATAAAGTAGTATCTTTATTTTTTCTATTTTTTCTTTCATATATTTTCTTATTTCTGGTTATGGTTTTTATATCTTCACCTAAAGAAGACCCTTTAACATTTCTTGTAATGCCAGTTTAGTGGTGATGACCTCTTAGCTTTTGCTTGTCTGAGAAACTCTTTATTTCTCCTTCAATTCTAAATGATAATACTTTCAGGTAGAATACCTTTTTTTTTTTTTTTTTTTTTCCCCAGCACTTTAAATGTATCATACCACTCCCTTCTGGACTGCAAAGTTTCCACTGAAAAATCAGCTGATAGCCTTATGGGAATTCCCTTGTGTATGGCTTATTGTTTTTCTCTTGTTGCCTTTTAAATTCTCTCTTAATCTTTAAATTTTGTCATTTTAAGTATAATATGTTTTGGTATGGATCTCTTTTGGGTTCATCTTGTTTGGAACTCTCCGTGCTTCATGGTCCTGGATATCTTTCTTTCCCCAGGCTAGGGAATTGTTTGGCAATTATTTCTTCAAATATGTTTTTTGCCCCTTTCTTTCTCTTTCTCCTTCTGGGACCCATATAATGTGAATGTTAGTACGCTTCATGTTGTCTCACAGGTCCCTTAAACTATCCTCATTTTTAAAACTATGTTTTTCTTTTTGCTGTTTTGATTGGATGATTTCCACTATTCCATGTTCCAGGTCACTTACATATTCTTCTGTATCATCTAATCTGCTGTTGTCTTCTCTAGTGTATTTTTTAAAGTTATTGTATTCTTCAAATTGAATTGGATCTTTAAAAAAATATTTTCTAACTCTATTGAATTTCTCACTGTGTTCCTCCATTCTTCTGCTGAGTTTGATGAAGATTTTTATGACTATTGTTTTGAACTCACCATCAGGTAAATCATTTATCTCTATTTTTTAAGGATTTTTTTGTGGATTTTATATTATTATTTCATTTGGAACAAATTCCTTTGTCTTTCCATTTTGTTTGACTTTCTGTGTTTGTTTCTATGAATTAGTCAAAACTAATTAGTCAAAACTACCTCTCCCAGTCTTGAAGGCATTGCTTTGTGTAGGAATGTACAACTACAGCCAGTGTATTCCTAGCAGTATTTTTGGGAGGGCTGGAGCTAGTGTTGGTGTGGACTGGGCCTCTCCCCAGGGGACATGGGGGGGTCACCATCTTGGCGGGAGAGCTGGAGCTGAATCAGGGCATGGGCCAGGGGGCAGCTGGTGTGATCTTGGAATTCCAGCTAGAGCACCAGGTACTTTTCAACCTTCTGCCTCTGAACTGGGACTCAGAGTGGGTAAGTTTGTGCATGACCCTTTGAAGAGTACAGTTCCAGTTTCCTACAGCCTTCAGGCTCTGACGAATGTAAGCCTTTCTGGTTTTCAAAACGAGTTATGTGGCTCATCTTCCTGGTGCCAGACCCCAGGCCTGGGGTGCCCAGTATGAGGCTCAAACCCTTTGCTTTTTAGAGAGGACCACTCAGTTTGTGATATCCCCTTTCACTTTCAGGTTACCTGCTGGGAAGTTAGGTCCTGACTAAATTGCATCTTTGCCCCTTCTGTCTGTTTCTGTGTTTTTTTTTTTTTTTTTTTTTTTATCCTTAATTGTAGAAGAGCTATTCTGCTAGTCTTTAGGTCATTCTCAGAGTTTTTCTATATGTAGTTACAGTTTTGGTGTGTTTGGGGGTAGGAGGTCAGCACAGGATCTTCCTACTTTGCCATCATACTAATATCTCCTATCTTAAAACAAAACCAAACCAAAAAATTCGTTTGTGCTCACATACCTCTCCAAATACAGTTATCTGTGATGGTATTTGCAAATTATATATTCCCAAGGTAAGTTACACAAAAAAATATAATTCTAGTTAAATACTAGATATATTGTGTACATAAAGCTAAATATACATCTTTGTCAGAACTTTTCATCTTTTAGCTGGATGTTTGCTTCATATTTGATATTATTTTAGTAGAATCAGGAAATGAACACAAAATGTAGGCAGCTTTCAGAGAGAAACTACAAACAACATTTCAAAACCACCAATTGGAATGAGATAGAAATTAATTCCCCCTTCTCTTTATTCTTCTATCATATAAATATATCTTCTTCACAAAATTAAGCTCACAAACACACTGTTCAGCTCTCTGAAAACTTACTTTATCCTTTCCAAATGGAAAAGAATACTGATCACTTTTTTTTATAGAACATTCTAAAGAATTGATTATTTTGTTTCTGAACTTAAAGCTGTTGTGCCTTATCTGGAAACCCATCAGAAA
Source organism: Balaenoptera physalus (assembly GCF_965194825.1). Classification (NCBI taxonomy): domain Eukaryota; kingdom Metazoa; phylum Chordata; class Mammalia; order Artiodactyla; family Balaenopteridae; genus Balaenoptera; species Balaenoptera physalus. The sequence continues at coordinate 31,249,001 of NC_138895.1, read as the reverse complement.
CTTTTTATTGGATTTCCAAGTTGTCAGAGAATTACTATTACTTAATCTTCTGAAACACCTCTGGCTATTTTTCTTTTCAGAATATGCCATGCTAATAAATAGCAAGCAATTTACCTGAAAACAAGTCTCTGGTTGCTAATATAGACTTATGCTGATCCAATAATTTGCTCCTGAACCTTTGATATAGCATATAGATTTCTGTCTGTGCAGCAAAGGCAATTCATTAGCAGATGGTATATTACTGAGGGTTCCTATAATACTCAATTATGCTGACTAAAGAATTGAATGTGTGTTAAAAATGTTCCAGTAACATTTCAGGTTCACATTAAAGCAATTCAAGCTCTTAAAGGCAAAGTGTTTAACTCAAAACTGTGGGATTTATATTAACACCTAAACAACAACAACAATCAACACACAGTCCAATAATATTGAATCCTTCTCTAATGTAGACAGCTTTTATATATGAGCTCTGCAAAATGTACACAAGTGTTAAAGTAGAGAATTGAAGTCATTATAGTTATGCTAATTCTGGTCATATAACCCAAAGCACAATAAAAGAAGTTTGGCTTCCAAATCTAAATAATTCAGGGAAGTATGTGTTTAGATGGAGCAGGTTGTTAAAAAGGCAACGTCTTATTAAGAGTCAGATATATCAGCATTTGGATCCAGGGCTCTGTATATATACATATCCACAATAGTCAAAAGCAAGTCACTTAATCATTTAAAAATCCTCATTTATAAAAGGAAATAAGAGGATTATAATAAACCATACATTGTACAAAATATAACATACCCACTTTTCTTTCCTAATTGAGAAATATTTGTTCTTTAAATGTGTTAATATCTCATTTTTCTCCATAGGTCATATCATGTAAAATTTATTGTAGAATTAAAACTAGAATGTCTTGGGGATAAACAAGGAAAGTATTCATATTCAGTCCCTGTAGTTGCAGAAAGAGTAGATTATACAATCCAAATTTATAAATACTACTAGATCTGTTATCTCCAGAAGTTCAACATTAATTTCAGCCACACATTAGTTGAACCCCAGAGATTAATCATATCCAGAACCATCTAAGGTATATGAACTGCATTTTACTAAGGTATATGAATTGCATTTTACTTAATTACAGAGATGAGAATCAGTAGCTATATCTTTACTTGGGTCACATCCACTGAAAGTGTTCCTCAAAGTCTGGCACATATAGAACCTGGTCAGAATTGTGAGGTTATTGTGATTTACATTAAAAATCCAAAATCTCTTGAATGGGACAAATAATCTGATTAAGATGTTCCCCGGTGATTTCTGTGGTCACAAAATTATACAATCTCTGATAATTATAGAAAGGACCTCAATTAAGTTAAATGATAAAGAGGGTTCATTGGGACCATGTTTTCCCCTTTTTGTATACATGTTTTACATCTACTCTACTCCTAACTCTAGTCACCATGATGGAAGATTTCACTATCTACACAGATGCTAGCTTTCTAGTGCACTGGCTCCAAAATTCCTTTTCAGTAACACTTCAAAGTAACCATCATTGGATTTTTGTAACCTTCACCAAATATAATACACTGGGTCTTAATATTTCAGAACTGAAACATCTATATAACCTCAGATTCCAAGATCTTAATCCCCAACTATAGTTTCCTATGTCTCTGACTCTCTCGTTCTTATATCCATACCACATTGCTTCTCAATCTCAATTAGAGTTTAGCCCATTGTTTGCTTTCTTCTGCTCCTTCAGCCCTGTGTGGCTTCATTCCTTTCTCTAGCCACAGAAGCCCACAGTGCGTAACTTTAGCTGTTCTGCTTTTTCACACCTACCATTCCTTTGCTCCTTAAGATTTGCACCCTAATTGATAAGAACACTCCTAAGGCTTGACAGCCCAAAATGCCATTAAATTACCCAATTTCCTCTTTATCAATGTATTTATTGAAAATTCATTTGTGCACTATAGTAAGGATTTTTTTTCTAAACTGCACTATTACTCTAGAAGTAGATTTTATGCATTTAATTTTACAGATGACAAAATTAAGCCTGTAAAAGGGTAAATAATTTTCTTTTACCACAAAACTGCAAATGAGTCAGAAATCTAAATCCAGGATTGTTTCATTTCAAAACTTCTGCTTCTTCTACTACATGAAAATGCTGCCTCCTAGAAGCTTACTGCTCTTGAGAGACCACAAGTAAACTGTGTAATCATATATTTGAAGCTTAACTTGTCATTCAGTGCTTTTTAAAAAATATATATAAATGGCTGGCATAATTTTTCTGAAATTCTCTATAGCAACTACGCTAATCCTCCACATTTTCATGATGAGAGGGGCACCAACATTACCGAGAAGCTCAGTGTTGGCTACCTTTTGGCCAATACTTGTTCTAGGTGATGCTTACAAATAGCAATAGGGAGCCCAATACAAGAGGCCAAGTGGTGAGTCTCAAACATTATAAGCCAGGCAATCATAATTATTTTTATTGAGTATCAAGGTTGGAGTGAATTAAACAATTGATATCAGTCTGTCTCTCTTACAAGTCACCCCAATATTGACACAATGTACTCATTAACTGAGTAGCAATGGTGGTAGGGATGGACACTATGCATGGGACCTGCAACACAGACTCTAATTTATCAAGACTGATCTAGCTTCTACTGCTGCTTAATATTCCACTGGTCAACATCAGAGACCAATACAGAATCTCCAGTATAATATTATCCCTCAAGGAGACTAACAGGCCACTTGGTGGTAAGTTAACTGACTTGGACACCTTTCATCTTAGAGGGACAATGATTCATATTGTTGGGAATTGATATTTCTCAGCACAGGTTTGCCCTCTTTGGTTACAGGGTATCAAATAACTATCCAAGATCTTGTGGAGTTTTTGACTCACTAACATCCTATATAAAATGACCTTGATCCAAAAGACCTACTTTACAGCAAGATAGTACAGTGGGACCACTATCCCATACTGTACTTAATAGAACCTGAGAGCCTGATAGAATAGTGATAAACTGATAGAATAGCCTGATAGAATAGTGATAACCTAATAGAATAGCCTGATAGAATAGAATAGTGGGATGGTCTGCTAAAGGACCAATGGAGGTTTAAAAATGATATGTTGACGTATGGGGCATTATCCTTTAGAATGCAGCATACACCCCAAGTCTATGACCATTATATGGTGCTGCTCCAAGATATAACGTGAAGTAGGTAGACCTAAATGGCACATCAGATGTACTCCTGTGACTGCTATACCAATATGCTCGGGTCCCTCCTTCAGGACTGAAAGATTTATGTTCTCAGCTCTTAGTGCCCAGTCCTTTTTGGAGCTGGACAGTCCTCTTTAGAACTAAAGAGAGCTGCTTTGTTTAAGGACTTACTAAATTCTGGACTAGTCTCATCTACTGGTTATCCCACTGGTATAAAATTCCAAACCCCTCACACCAAAAGAAGACAACTCTGAAGAGCCATCTTAGCTTCAGAACTCCCCATGCGTTCGACTGAGGCCCGATTTCATATTTCCCTTTCTACCACAGGGTTTGATCCTGAGAGAACTAGTACACTTTGTGTATGCTAATTTTCAGCTCAGAGTCTGATTCCTGGGAAACCAAACCTGCAACATTCATGCACTCAATTTTATATGCTTATCCAAATATACGATTTTCCAAGTATAAGGGGACTGCATCTAAGAAGGATTTGTTGTGTTTTTATCTAAAGTGTTGGGATATAGTATGAGTCACAAATAGTTTTTCCATCATTCTTACAGCATTATCATCTTATCTTAAAGCCAATTGCTTTTACAAATTCAATGATGATTCATAAGAGGGTCTTTTTAAAGTGAAGTATTTTAAACCAATATTCATTCATGAATTCCTGTCTATCCATGCTATTAATTATAAACAAATATCAATAGTCAGGATTTGATTTTAAATAGAATATTTGTAGACAGATAGGTGGGTGAGCAAATGATTTTTTTAGTGAGCAAATGCTCACACAACCCCTAAGAGAATATATAGATGGAAATGAATATTCAATTTTTACTTTCAAAGTTTAATCATTTATCTAATATTTCTATCATCTTATAGTTTGTGTATTATTTGTGCTTTCTTTTCATTGTTAAAAAATGGAAAAAATGTTTTTTTTTTTTTTTTGTATGTGAGAGTCCAAAACCACTTGGGTCATGAGAAATATAAGTTTTGTAGTTAGATATATTTGCCACTTAATTAGAGAAGAAATTTTTACATATTATTAAAGCATTCAGAACCTGTTTTCTCATATGAAAAATGGGAAATATTGGGATTGCTTAAAAGATCTAAAAATACATTAAACTCTGTCACTGTGATTGTACATGTGAAGAGCTCAGCAAATGTTAATCATTATTTATTTTATAAGTTTTTACAAAAGTATGTAAACCTGATTTTAAGTGAAAAGAATAATGAGAATGAAGATTTTACTCACTTCACCAAATGAAAAAAATGAATCAAAACCAACCAGCTGAGGTGCTGGAAGAGGGTAAGGAGAACATGAGTATATGGTGGAAGAAAGGTATTGTGATATCAGTTTAGGACTCATGATCATCTACAGATTGGGATCTGTAGCAGCTATGGTTTATTTTATTTAACTTTGTTATATTATTGGAACGTACTGGTGGTAGCTGACATTACAGTTTCTATTCCAGGCAGGAGTATGGCTGAATTGAAATCATGTTGCCACAATACATTATTTGATGACACTTTATGTTTTCCCTAAGTAGGGGACAGAAACCGCCATGCAACAATTTATTACCTCATGGCACCTGTGTTTTCCCTAAATTGGGACAGGAGTTATCTCTCTCTCTTTCTCTCTCTCTCTCTCACACACACACACACAAAGGGCAAGAATGGATGTCAACTGGCATAAAGAGGTGATTTGCTGGTTACTTGTAGAGAGCACAGCAACTGGTCAGTTGCAGACAGGAGAGCAAGACCTAAAAGGATGGTCTGTGCCACATCCTTGCACGCCCCAGCCTGAGACGTGTGTCTGTTAACGTGGACAGGGGCTGGGTGCTAGAACGTGGGGTTTGGAGAGCAGACCCAGGGAGGGGACTGCTATTTGCTTGGAAGAGACAGCCTGAAAGGATGGGAGTAAGGAGCTCCACAACCAGGAATGTTCGTGGAAGACGCCTGGGCCTCCATAGAAATAGGGCACCACTGTTGAGCCCCCTTCCCCATGCTCTGACCCCTGCCTCCTCAGTCACTAGGAGAGGCTGCTGCCTGAGCAGGATGATGCACCCTGCCCACTGCTGCCTCCTCTGCTCCCACTGGCCCAAGCTGGCTCTTGCACCCCTCCTGCCACCACCTCTGCCTTCTGCCCGCCTGGGTAAGCACATGTGCTCCAGGGAAGCCCCAGGAGCAGACACCAGTGGGAGGCCAACAAACAGAGGTGGGGCTGAAACCACAGGTGAGCCCCAGGGGCCATGCAACTAAGAAAAAAGAGCTGAAATCTCTCCTCACAGCTGCAGGAGCTGCAGTTTTAAACCTCTGCTGCCAACTTTGTAAATTCAGCATCTGCGGAACATCCAAATGGACCAGTGCTCCCACAGCTGAGACGGGTCTAGCTTTAATAGCTGTGGGCTTTGTGGACATGTACACACAAGGATTGGACCCAACCAGAATTTGAGTTGCTTCCATAGCTGCCACAGCAGGTCCAGGTTCATGATTAATGCGGTCCTGGGACCTAACTTCAGTAGATCTGCACTGGTAGTCAGGTGAAAAAAACACCTGAGAAACATCAGGGCCAACTGCCAGCATACTCACAGTTAAGGTGGGGCTGAGAGCAGTTTCACCAATAGTGTAATTTCTGGGCCCACACAACAAGTGAAAAGTGACACAACAGAGTACACTCACAGGTGAACAGTTCCAGAGGAGGAAAACTCAGTGACCTCTCTCCCAGTGAGATTGTTCCAATCCCACCTACCTCACACTGCAGATCAGAAACACAGTTCAGAAACAGACCTGGGGCCTTCTACTCCAACAACTAGGAAGCAGACCCTGCACCTGACAGGGCAGTGAAAACCACAGAGCAAAGCAGAGGCCCCGCTCAGTATCCAGTGAAGGCTCTGGCTACCACAACATCAGTCACACCTCCTATAAAGGGAATAAAGGACAACATACACCAAAGACAGATGTGGCAGACATCTATACTAAAAACAGTCCTTGCACCAAAAAATATTAAACCCACGCAAGTTGAACAGAGACATTCCTACATAAAAAATAGCCCTCCAAGACAGTCAGGCATCAGGGGAAGAACCCCCAGAGCATTTAGCTTTCAAGGCCAGCAGGTCCTGAGTGCAGGAGCTCCACAGGGTTTGGTGAAACAGAGATTCCACTCTTGAAGGGTGCACACAAGACCTCACATGCACTGGGACCAAGCACAAAGCAATACCTCCATAGGAACTGGGGTTAGACCTAACTAGATGTCTGCGAGGGTCTCCTGGGGAGGTGGGGATCAGTTGTAGCTCACTGCAGGAGCAAGGACACTGTGGCAGAGGTGTCAGGGAATATTGAGTAGTGTGAGTTCACAAAGACCCATCCCTACCCAACAGCCTATAGGCTCAAGAGCTGGAATGACTCAGGCCCAACAACCAGCTAGACAGAAACACAGCTCCACCCATCAGCAGACAGGCTTCCTGAAGTCATACTGAGCTCACAGCTACCTCAAAGCCCAGCCTTGACATGGCCCTGTCCACCAAAATGAAAAGATCCAGCTCCACCCACCAGAGGACAGGCACTAGTCCCTCCCACCAGGAAGCCTACACAAGCCCTTGGTCCAAACTCACCCACCAGGGGGAAGATGCCACAATAAGAGGAACTATGATCCTGCAGCTTACAGAAACAAGACCACAAACACAGAAAGTTAGACAAAATGAGAAGACAAGAGAAATATGCTGCAAACAAAGGAACAAGATAAAAATCCACAAGAACAACTAGATGAATAGGAGATAGGCAATCTACCTGAAAAAGAATTCAGTGTAATGATAGTAAGTATGATGAAAAATCTTGGAAAAATAATGGAGCCCAGGTCAAGAAGATACAAGAAATGTTTAACAAGGAGGTAGAAGATTGAAGAACAAACAGAGATGAGCAATACAAAAAGTGAAATGAAAAATATACTAGAAGGAATCAATAGCAGAATAAATGAGTCAGAAGAACAAATAAGTGAGCTGGAAGACAAAGTGGTGGAAATAACTTCCACAGAACAGAATAAGGTAAAAAGAATGAAGGATATGAGGACAGTCTCAGAGACCTCTGGGAAAAACTTAATGTGCCAACATTCTCATTATAGGGGTCCCAAAAGGAGGAGAGAGAGAGAAAGGGCCTGAGAAAATATTTCAAGATATTATAGTTGAAAACTTCCTTAACATGAGAAAGGAAACACTCACTCAAGTCCAGGAAGCACAGAGAGTCCTATACAGGAGTAACCCAAGGAGTAACATACTGAGACTCATAATAATCAAAGTGACAAAAATTAAAGACAAAGAAAAAATATTAAAAGCAATAAGGGAAAAGCAAAAAATAGGATATAAGGGAATCCCCATAAGATAATAAGCTGATTTTTAAGCAGAAAGTCTGCAGGCCAGAATGGAATGGCACAATATATTTAAAATGATGAAAGCAAAAAACCTACAACCAAGAATACTCTACGCAGCAAGGCTCTCATTCAGATTCAATGGAGAAATCAAGCAAAAGCTAAGAGAATTCAACATCACCAAACCAGTTTTACAACAAAAGCTGAAGTAACTTCTCTAGGTGGGAAAGAAACCAGCAACATAAAACAATCTGGCATATATATACACTGCTATATCAAAACCTCATGGGAACTGCAAAACAAAAAACTGTAATAGACACACACACAAAAGAAAAAGCAACCTAAACACAACACTAAAAATAGTAATCAAACCACAAGAGAAGAGAACAAAAGAAGAAGGGAAGAAAAATGACCTACTAAAACAAATACAAAACAATTACGAAAATGGCAATAAGAACATACATATCGATAATTATCCTAAATGTAAATGGATTAAATGCTCTATCCAAAAGACATAGATTGGCTGAATGGATATAAAAACAAGAACAGTATTTGTACGGTCTGCAAGGGACCCACTTTAGATCTAGGGACACATACAGACTGAAAGTGAGGGGATGGAAAAAGTTATTCCATGCAAATGGAAACCAAAATAAAGCTGGAGTAGTTTACACATATCAGACAAAATAGATTTAAAAATAAACACTGTTACAAGAGACAAGGAAGGACACCACATAATGATCAAGAAATCAATCCAAAAAGAAGATAAACAATTGTAAATATATGTGCACCCAACATAGGAGCACCTCAATATATAAGCTGAATACTAACAGCCATAAAAGGGGAAATGAAAAGTAACACAATAATAGTGGAGGACTTTAACAACCCTCATACACCAATGGACAGATCATCCAGACTGAAAATCAATAAGGAAACACAGACATTAAGTGACATATTAGAGCAGATAGACCTAACTGATATTTATAGAACATTCCATCCACAAGCAGCAGAATACACTTTCCTCTCAAGTGCACATAGAACATTCTTCAAGATAGATCATATATTGGGCCAAAATTCAAACCTTGGTAAATTTAAGAATATTGAAATCATATCAAGCATCTTGTCTGACCACAATACTAAGAGATTAGAAATAAGTTACAGGAAAGAAAATGTAAAAAAGAGAAACACATGGAAACTCAACAATGTGTTACTAAACAGCAAATGGACCACTGAAGAAATCAAAGAGGAAATCAAAATATACCTAGAGACAAATGACAATGAAAACATGATGATCCGAAACCTATGGGATATACCAAAAGGAGATCTAAGAGAGAAGTTTACAGCAATATAATCTTACCTCAGGTAACAAGAAAAATCTCAAACAACTGAACTTTTCACCTAAAGCAACTACAGAAAGAAGAACAAAAAAAAAGACAAAGTTAGTAGAAGGAAAGAAATCATAAAGATCAGAGGTGAAACAAATGAAACAGAGTTGAAAAAGCAATACAAAAGATCAATGAAACTAAAAGCTGGATCTTTGAAAAGACGAATAAAATTAATAAAAATTTAGCCACACTCATCAAGATAAAAAGGGAGAGGGCTCAAATCAATAAAAATTAGAAGTGAAAAGGAGAAGTTACATTGGATACCAAAGAAATACAAAGGATCATGGGAGACTACTACAAGCAATTATACACCAATAAAGTGGACAACCTAGAAGAAATGGATAAATTCTTAGAAAGGTACAACCTTCCAAGACTGAACCAGGAAGAAATAGAAAATATGAACAGACAAACCACAAGTACTGAAGTTGAAACTGTGATTAAAAAAATTCCAACAAACAAAAGTCCAGGACAAGATGGCTTTACCAGGGAATTCTATCATTTAAAGAAGAGTCAACACCTATCCTTATCAAACTCTTCCAAAAAGCTGCAGAGGAAGGAACACTCCCAAGCTCATTCTTTGAGGCCACCATCACCCTGATACAAAAATCAGACAAAGATACAACAAAAAAAGAAAATTACAGTCCAATATCACTGATAAACATAAACACAAAAATCCTCAACAACATACTGTCAAACAGAATCCAACAAAACATTAAAAGGATTATGCACTGTGATCAAGTAGGATTTATCCCAGGGATTCAAGGATTCTTCAATATATGCAAATCAATCAATGTGATACACTGTATTATATATTGAAGAATAAAAACCTTATGATCATCTCAATAGATGCAGAAAAAGCTTTTGAAAAAATTCAACATCCATTTATGATAAAAAAAACTCTCCAGAAAGTGGGTATTGAGGTAACTGACCTCTAGATAAAGGGGCCATATACGACAAACCCACAGCAAATATCATTCTCAATGGTGAAAAACTGAAGACATTTCCTCTAAGATCAGGAACAAGACAAGAATGTCAACTCTCCTCACTTTTATTCAACATATTTTGGAAATCCTAGCAATGGCAGAGAAGTAAAAGAAATAAAAGGAATCCAGATTGGAAAAGAAGAAGTAAAACTCTCACTGTTTTCAGATGGCATGATACTATACATAGAAAATCCTAAAGGTGCTACCAGAAAAAGATTAGCGCTTATGAATGAATTCGGTAAAGTTGCAGGATAAAAAATTAATACACAGAAATCTCTTGTATTCCTATACACTAACAACAAAAGATTAGTAAGAGAAATTAAGGAAATAATCCCGCTTACCATGGTATCAAAAAGAATAAAATACCTAGCAGTAAACCTACTTAGGGAGGCAAAAGACCTGTACTCAGAAAACTATAAAATACTGATGAAAGAAATCAAATGTGACACAAACTGATGGAGAGATATACCATATTCTTGGATTAGAAGAATCAATATTGTCAAAATGACTGTATTACCCTAAGCAATCTACAAATTAAAGGCAATCCCTATCAAATTACTTATGACATTTTTCACAGAATTAAAACAAAAACTTTTACAACTTGTATGGAAACAAAAAAGACCCCGAATATCTAAAGCAAACTTGAGATAGAAGAGCAGAGCTGGAGGAATCAGGCTGTCTGACTTCAGACTATACTACAAAACTATAGTAATCAAAACAGTATGGTACTGGCAAAAGAACTGAAATGTAGATCAGTGGAACAGGGTAGAAAGTCCAGAGGTAAACCCAAACATCTATGGTCACCTAATCTATGAAAAAGGAGGCAAGAATATACAATGGAGAAAAGACAGTCTCTTCAAAAAATGGTGTTGGGGAAACTGGACAGCTACATGTAAAAGAATGAAAGTAGAAAACTCGCTAACAACATACACAAAAATAAAATCAAAATAGATTAAAGACATAAATGTACAGCCAGATACTATAAAACTCTCAGAGGAAAACATAGCCAGAACACTGTCTGACAATAAATCAAAGCAAGATCATTTTTGATCCACATATATCCAGAGAAAAACATAAATTGAAGCAACATACACACCCCAATGTTCATTGCAGCATTATTTACAATAACCAGGACATGGAATCAGACTAAATGTCCATCAACAGAGGAATGGATAAAGAAGTGTTATGTACATACAATAGAATATTACTCAGCCATAAAAATGAACGAAATAATGCCATCTGCAGCAACATTGATGGACCTAGAGATTGTCACACTGATTGAAGTACATCACACAAAGACAAATATCATATGATATTTAATAAAGTGGATCTCCTAATGATAGGTATTTTTGTTTGAACAATGATGCCACCATTTAAAAAAAAAAAAAGAAGTTTGAAGCCTGTGATAAGTGACAGATCAATAGCCCACAAATTTTTGTATCAAAATATATTTTGTAACTGCTTATTATTATAGCTGTCTTTTTTCATAAGAGGCAGAAATTTCATTTTTGTGTTCTCAGAGGTGCATTCATTAGTCATGTTGAGAAAAGCATGTATTAGGCAATATGAAGAACAGTGAGGGTTAGTGAGCTTCTATTTCCCCCACTTTTCTCCTCAACTTTGTAATCTCTGTGAAGTACTAAGATGACTATGAGTTTATATCTGCAATTCCATTATTTTTTTTCCTAAAGTTCTGAAAGAGATTGGCTGCTTTACACCATTCTTTTAAGGCAAGGATCAATCATTTCAGTCCATTAACTTTTATCGTCTACCATAGAATTTGGCTTACATAGTTTAGATACTTCAGAGTGAAGCAAAATTTTTCTTGCTAATTGTTGATTATCACTGTTAACATATGTTATTATGCTAAGAGAACCCCCTTCTATACTGGTTGAGGAGGGGAGAACAGAAAATGGCTGAGCATGTAAAACACCTCTGTACTGGGAGATTGGTTCAAGATAGCAGAGTAGAAGGACGTGCTCTCACTCCCTCTTGTGAGAGCACTGGAATCACAATTCACTGATGAACAGTCATCAACAGGAAGACACTGGAGCTCACCAAAAATGATACCCCACATCCAAAGACAAAGGAGAAGCCACAATGAGATGGTAGGAGGGGCACGATCACAATAAAATCCAATCCCATAACTGCTGGGTGGGTGACTCACAAACTGGAGAACACTTATACCACAGAAGTCCACTCACTGGAGTGAAGATTCTGAGCCCCACATCAGGCTTCCTAACTGGGGGGTTGGCGATGGGAGGAGGAATTCCTAGAGAATCAGACATTGAAGGTTACTGGGATTTGACTGCAGGACTTTGATGGGACTGGGGGAAACAGAGACTCCACTCTTGGAGGGCACACACAAAGTAGTGTGTGCAGCGGGACCCAGGAGAAGGAGCAGTGAGCCCATAGGAGACTGAACCAGACCTAACTACTGGTGTTAGAGGGTCTCTTATAGAGGGGAGGATGGCCGTGTTTCATCGTGAGGAGGACACTGGCAGCAGAAGTTCTGGGAAGTACTCCTTGACATGAGCCGTCCCAGAGTCTACCATTAGCCCAACCAAAGAGCCTGGATAGAATACAGTGTTGGGTCACCTCAGGCCAAACAACCAACAGGGAGGGAACTCAGCTCCACCCATAAGCAGACAAGTGGATTAAAGTTTTACTGAGCTCTGGCACTAGAGCAACACTCAGCTCTACCCACCACCAGTCCCTCCCATGAGGAAACTTGCACAAGCCTCTTAGATAGCCTTATCCACCAGAGTGCAGACAGCAGAAACAAGAAGAACTGCAATCCTACAGCCTGTGGAACAAAAACCACATTCACAGAAAGAGAGACAAGATGAAAAGGCAGAGCTCTATGTACCAAATGAAGGAAGAAGATAAAACCCCAGAAAAACAACTAAATGAAGTGGAGATAGGCAACCTTATAGGAAAAGAATTCAGAATAATGATAGTGAAGATGATCCAGGACCTCAGAAAAAGAATGGAGGCAAAGATGGAGAAGATGAAAGAAATATTTAACAACGACCTAGAAGAATTAAAGAACAAACAACTAGAAGAATTAAAGAGCAAACAAAAAGAGATGAACAATACAATAACTAAAATGAAAAATACACTAGAAGGAATCAATTGCAGAATAACTGAGACAGAAGAACAGATAAGGGATCTGAAAGACAGAAGGGTGGAATTCACTGCTGCAGAACAGAATAAAGAAAAAAGAATGAAAAGAAATGAAGACAGCCTAAGAGACCCCTGGGAAAACATTAAGCACAACAACATTTGCATTACAGGGGTTTCAGAAGGAGAAGAGAGAAAGAAAGGACCCTAGAAAATATTTGAAGAGATTACAGTCAAAAACTTCCCTAATATGGAAAAGGAAATAGCTACCCAAGTCCAGGAAGCTCAGAGACTCCAGGCAGGATAAACCCAAGAAGAAATATGCCAAGACACATAGTAATCAAATTGACAAAAATTAAAAACAGAGAATAATTATTGAAAGCAAAAAGGGAAAAATGACAAATGATATAAAAGGGAGCTCCCATAAGGTTAACAGCTGATTTCTCAGCAGAAACACTGCAAGCCAGAAGAGAGTGAGAGGACATATTTAAAGTGATGAAAGCGAAGAACCTACAGCCAACATTACTCTACCCGGAAAGGATCTCATTCAGATTTGATGGAGAAATCAAAAGTTTTACAGACAAGCAAAAGCTAAGAGAATTCAGCACCACCAAACCAGCTCTACAACTAATGCTAAAGGGACTTCTCTAAGTGGGAAACACAAGAGAAGAAAAGGACCTACAAAAACAAACCCATTACAATAAAAAAATGGTAATAGGAACATACATATCGATAATTACCTTAAACATGAATGGATTAAATACTAAAACCAAAAGACACACATTCACTGAATGTATACAAAAACAAGACCCATATATATGCTGTCTGCAAGACACCACACCCACTTCAGACCTAGGGACACATACAGACTGAAAGTGAGGGGATGGAAAAAGATATTCCATAAAAATGGAAATCAAAAGAAAGTTGGAGTAGCAATACTCATATCAGATAAGCTAGACTATAAAATAAAGAATGTTACAAGACACAAGGAAGGACACTACATAATGATCAAGGGATCAATCCCAGAAGAAGATATAACAATTATAAGTATATATGCACCCAACATAGGAACACCTCAATACATAAGGCAAGTTCTAACAGCTATAAAAGAGGAAATTGACAGTAACACAATAATACTGTGGGCCTTTAACAACTCACTTACACCAATGGACTGATCATCCAAACAGAAAATTAATAAGGAAACACAAGCTTTAAATGACACGATAGACCAGATAGATTTAATTGATATTTATAGGACATTCCATCCAAAACAGCAGATTACACTTTCTTTTCAACCGCACATGGAATATTCTCCAGGATAGATCACATCGTTGGTCACAGATCAAGCCTCAGTATTTTTAAGAAAATTGAAATCATATCAAGCATCTTTTCTGACCACAACACTATGAGATTCAAAATCAATTACAGGGAAAAAAATGTAAAAAACACAAACACATGGAGGCTAAACAATATGTCACTAAATAACCAAGAGATCACTGAAGAAATCAAAGAGGAAATCAAGAAATACCTAGAGACAAATGACAATGAAAACATGATGACACAAAACCTATGGGATGTAGCAAAAGCAGCTCTAAGAGGGAGGTTTATGGCAATACAAGCCTACCTCAAGAAAAAAGAAAAATCTCAAATAAGCAAACTAACCTTACACTTTATAGAACTAGAAAAGGAAGAAGAAACAAAACTCAAAAGTTAGCAGAAGGAAAGAAATCATGAAGATCAGAGCAGAAAAAATTGAAATAGAAACAAAGAAAACAATAGCAAATATCAATAAAACCAAAAACTGATTCTTTGAGAAGATAAACACAATTGATAAACCATTACACAGACTCATCAAACAAAAGAGGGAGAGAACTCAAATAAATAAAATTAGAAATGAAAATGGAGAAGTTACAACAGTCACTGCAGAAATACAAAGCATCCTAAGAGAATAATACAAACAACTCTATGCCAATAAAATGGACAACCTGGAAGAACTGGACAAATTCTTAGAAAAGTATATGCTTCCAAGACTGAACCAGGAAGAAATAGAAAATATGAACACACGAATCACAAGTAATGAAATTGAAACTGTGATTAAAAATGTTCCAACAAACAAAAGCCCAGGAGCAGATGGCTTATGAATGAATGCTATGGTGAATTCTATCAAACATTCTTCTCAAACTCTTCCAAAAAATTGCAGAGGAAGAACACTCCCAAACTCATTCTATGGGGCCACCATCACCCAGATACCAAAAC
This sequence comes from Balaenoptera physalus, assembly GCF_965194825.1. Classification (NCBI taxonomy): domain Eukaryota; kingdom Metazoa; phylum Chordata; class Mammalia; order Artiodactyla; family Balaenopteridae; genus Balaenoptera; species Balaenoptera physalus. Next base: position 31,233,687 of record NC_138895.1, on the reverse strand, counting down.
TAAACAAAGATACTACAAAAAAAGAAAATTACAGACGAATACCACTGATGAATATAGATGCAAATATCCTCGACAAAATACTATAAAACAGAATCCAAAAACACATTAAAAGGATCATGCACCATGATCAAGTGGAATTTATCCCAGGGATGCAAGAATTCTTCAATACGTGCAAATCAATCAATGTGATACACCATATAAACAAACTGAAGAATAAAAATCATATGATCATCTCAGTTGATGGAGAAAAAGCATTTGACAAAATTCAACACACATTTATGATGAAAACTCTAGAAAGTGGGGATAGAGGGAACCTACCTCAACATAATAAAGGCCATATACAACAAGCCCACAGCAAACATCATTCTCAATGGTGAAAAACTGAAAGCATTTCCTCTAAGATCAGGAACAAGAAAAGGATGTCCAGTCTTTTTTTTTTTTTTTTTTAACATCTTTATTGGAGTATAATTGCTTTATTATGGTGTGTTAGTTTCTGCTCTACAACAAAGCGAATCAGGTATACACACACAAATCCCCATATCTCCTCACTCTTGCATCTCCCTCCCTCCCACCACTCTAGGTGGTCGCAAAGCACTGAGCTAATCTCCTTGTGCTATGCGGCTGCTTCCCACTAGCTATCTATTTTACATTTATTAGTGTATATATGTCCATGGCACTGTCTCACTTTATCCCAGAATACCCTTCCCCCTCCCCGAATCCTCAAGTCCATTCTCTAGTAGGTCTGGGTCTTTATTCCCGTCATGCCCCTAAGTTCTTCATGACCACTTTTTGTTGGTTTATTTTTAGATTACCTATATATGTGTTAGCATACAGTATTTTTTTTCTCTTTCTGACTTCCTTCACTCTGTATGGCAGACTCTAGGTCCATCCACCTCACTACAAATAACTCAATTTCGTTTCTTTTTATGGCTGAGTAATATTCCATTGTATATATGTGCCACATCTTCTTTATCCATTCATCTGTTGATGGACACTTAGGTTGCTTCCATGTCTTGGCTATTGTAAATAGAGCTGCAATGAACATTGTGGTACATGACACTTTTTGAATTATGGTTTCCTCAGGGTATATGCCCAGTACTGGGATTGCTGGGTGATATGGTAGTTCAATTTTTAGTTTTTTAAGAAACCTCCATACTGTTCTCCATAGTGGCCGTATCAATTTACATTCCCACCAACAGTGCAAGAGTGTTCCCTCTTCTCACACACTTCCCAGCATTTATTGTTTCTAGATTTTTTGACGATGGCCATTCTGACTGGTGTGAAGTGATATGTCATTGTAGTTTTGATTTGCATTTCTCTAATGATTAGTGATGTTGAGCATCCTTTCATGTGTTTGTTGGCAATCTGTATATCTTCTTTGGAGAAATGTCTATTTAGGTCTTCTGCCCATATTTGGATTGGGTTGTTTGTTTTTTTGATATTGAGCTGCATGAGCTGCTTGTAAATATTGGAGATTAATCCTTTGTCAGTTGCTTCATTTGCAAATATTTTCTCCCATTCTGAGGGTTGTCTTTTCCTCTTGTTTATGGTTTCCTTTGCTGTGCAAAGGCGTTTAAGGTTCATTAGGTCACAATTGCTTATTTTTGTTTTTATTTCCATTTCTCTAGGAGGTGGGTCAAAAAGTATCTTGCTGTGATTTATGTCATAGAGTGTCCTGCCTATGTTTTCCTCTAAGACTTTATAGTGTCTGTCCTTACATTTAGGCCTTTAATCCATTTTGAGTTTATTTTTGTGTATGGTGTTAGGGAGCGTTCTAATTTCATTCTTTTACATGTAGCTGTCCAGTGTTCCCAGCACCACTTACTGAAGAGGCTGTCTTTCCTCCACTATATATTCTTGCCTCCTTTATCAAAGATAAGGTGACCATATGTACGTGGGTTTATCTCTGGGCTTTCTATCCTTTTACCTTGATCTACATTTCTGTTTTTGTGCCAGTACCATATTGTCTTGATTACTGTAGCTTTGTAGTAGAGTCTGAAGTCAGGGAGTCTGATTCTTCCAGCTCCTTTTTTCTTTCTCAAGATTGTTTTGGCTATTTGGGGTCTTTTGTGTTTCCATAGAAATTGTGAAATTTTTCATTCTAATTCTGTGAAAAATGCCAGTGGTAGTTTGGTAGGGATTGCACTGTTCTACAGTTTTCTTTCTGTAAATTGCTTTGGGTAGTAGAGTCATTTTCACAATGTTGATTCTTCCAATCCAAGAACATGGTATATCTCTCCATCTGTTTGCATCATCTTTAATTTCTTTCATCAGTGTCTTAAAATTTTCTACATACAGGTCTTTTGTCTCCATAGGTAGGTTTATTCTGAGATACATTATTCTTTTTATTGCAATGTTAAATGGGAGTGTTTTCTTAAGTTCACTTTCCAATTTTTCATCATTAGTGTATAGGAATGCAAGAGATTTCTGTGCATTAATTTTGTATCCTGCTACTTTACCAAATTCATTGATTAGCTCTAGTAGTGCTCTGGTAGCACCTTTAGGAGTCTCTATTTATAGTATCATGTCATCTGCAAACAGTTACAGCTTTACTTCTTCTTTTCTGATTTGGATTCCTTTTATTTCATTTTCTTCTCTGATTGCTGTGGCTAAAACTTCCAAAACTATGTTGAATAATAGTTTTGAGAATGAGCAACCTTGTCTTATTCCTGATCTTAGTGGAAATGACTTCAGTTTTTCACCATTGAGAGTGATATTGGCTGTGAGCTTGTCATATATGACCTTTATTATGTTGAGGTAAGTTCCCTCTATGCTTACTTTCTGGAGGGTTTTTATCATAAATGGGTGTTGAATTTTGTTGAAAGCTCTTTCTGCATCTGTTGAGATGATCACATGGTTTTTCTCCTTCTAATTTGTTAATATGGTGTATCACATTGATTGATTTGCATATATTGAAGAATCCTTGCATTCCTGGAATAAACCCCACTGGATCATGGTGTATGATCCTTTTAATGTGCTGTTGGATTCTGTTTGTTAGTATTTTGTTGAGGATTTTTTCATCTATGATCATCAGTGATATTGGCCTGTAGTTTTCTTTGTTTGTGACATCTTGTCTGGTTTTGGTATCAGGGTGATGGTGGCCTCGTAACCAAGATATGATCTATCTTGGAGAATGTTCCATGAGCACTTGAGAAGAAAGTGTACTCTGTTGTTTTTGGTTGGAATGTCCTATAAATATCAATTAAGTCCATCTTGTTTAATGTGTCATTTAACGCTTGTGTTTCCATATTTATTTTCATTTTGTATGATCTGTCCATTGGTGAAAGTAGGGTATTAAAGTCCCCTACTGTGATTGTTTTACTGTCGATTTCCCCTTTTATGGCTGTTAGTATTTGCCTTACATATTGAGGTGCTCCTATGTTGGGTGCATAAATATTTACAATTGTTATATCTTCTTCTTGGATTGATCCCTTGATCATTATGTAGTGTCCTTCTTTGTGTCTTGTAATAGTCTTTGTTTTAAAGTCTTTTTTGTCTGATATGAGAATTGCTACTCCAGCTTTCTTTTGATTTCCATTTGCATGTAATATCTTTTTCCATCCCCTCACTTTCAGTCTGTATGTGTCTCTAGGTCTGAAGTGGGTCTCTTGTAGACAGCATATATATGGGTCTTGTTTTTGTATCCATTCAGCCAGTCTGTGTCTTTTGGTGGGAGCATTTAATCCATTTACGTTTAAGGTAATTATCGATATGTATGTTCCTATTCCCATTTTCTTAATTGTTTTGGGTTTGTTACTGTAGGTCGTTTCCTTCTCTTGCATTTCCTGCCTAGAGAAGTTCCTTTAGCATTTGTTGTAAAGCTGGCTTGATGGTGCTGAGTTCTCTTAGCTTTTGCTTGTCTCTAAACGTTTTAATTTGTCTGTCAAATCTTGATGAGATCCTTGCTGGGTAGAGTAATCTTGGTTGTAGGTTTTTCCCCTTCATCACTTTAAATATGTCCCCTCACTCCCTTCTGTCTTGCAGAGTTTCTGCTGAAAGTTCTGCTGTTAACCTTATGGGGATTCCCTTGAGTTCTATTTGTTGTTTTTCCCTTGCTGTTTTTAATATTTTTTCTTTGTATTTAATTTTTGATAGTTTGTTTAATATGTGTCTTGGTGTGTTTCTCCTTGGATTTATCATGTATGGGACTCTCTGTGCTTCCTGGAGTTGATTAACTATTTCCTTTCCCATATTAGGGAATTTTCACCTATAATCTCTTCACATATTTTGTCAGTCCCTTTCTTTTCCTCTTCTTCTTCTGGCACCCCTATAATTCGAATGTTGGTGCATTTAATGTTGTCCCAGAGGTCTCTGAGACTGTCCTCAATTCTTTTCATTCTTTTTTCTTTATTCTGCTCTGCAGTAGTTATTTCCACTATTTTATCTTCCAGGTCACTTATCCGTTTTTCTGTCTCAGTTATTCTGCTATTGATCCCTTCTTGAGAATTTTTAATTTCATTTATTTTGTTGTTTATCACATTTTGTTTTCTCTTTAGTTCTTCTAGTTACTTGTTAAACCTTTCTTTTATTTTCTCCATTCTATTTCCATGATTTTGGATCATCTTTACTATCATTACTCTGAATTCTTTTTCAGGTAGACTCCCTATTTCCTCTTCATTTGTTAGATTTGGTGGGTTTTTACCTTGCTTCTTCATCTGTTTTGTTATTCTCTGTTTTCTCATTTTGCTTAACTTACTGCATTTCAGGTCTCCGTTTTGCAGGCTGCAGGTTTGTAGTCCCTGTTGTTTTTGGTGTCTGCCCCCAGTGGCTAAGGTTCAGTGGGTTGTGTAGGCTTCCTGGTGGAGGGGACTAGTGCCAGTGTTCTGGTAGATGAGGCTGGATCTTGTCTTTCTGGTGGGCAGGACCGTGTCCAGTGGTTTTTTTGAGGTGTCTGTGACCTTATGATATTAGGCAGCCTCTCTACTAATGGGTGGGGCTGTGTTCCTGTCTTGCTAGTTGTTTGGCTTAGGGTGTCCAGCACTGTAGCTTGCTGGTCATTGAGTGGAGTGGGCCTTGGCATTGAGATGGAGATATCTAGGTGATTTTCTCCGTGTGATATTACATGGAGCTGGGAGGTCTCTTGGGGACCCATGTCCTGATCTTGGCTCTCCCACCTAACAGGCACAGCCCTGACACCTGGCTGGAGCACCACTAGCCTGTCATCCCCATGGCTCAGATTAAAAGGGAGGAAAAGAAAGAAAGAAGAATATAAAATAAAATAAAATAAAAAGTTATTAAAGTAAAAAATAAGTATTAAAAAAAATTTAAATTAATAATAGAAAAAAAAGAAAGAAAGAAGAGAGGAACCAAACCAAAAAACAAATCCACCAATGATAACAAGCGTTAAAACCTATACTAAAAAATCCCCCAAAATAACGGACAGATAGAACCCTAGGACAAATGCTAAAAACAAAGCCATACAGACAAAATCACACAGAGAAGCATACACATACACACTCACAAAAAGAGAAAAAGGGAAAAACATAAATATATTGTTGCTCTCAAAGTCCACCCCCTCAATTTGGGATTAATCGCTATCTCTTCTGGTATTCCACAGATGCAGGGTACATCAAGTTGATTGTGGAGATTTAATCCACTGCTCCTGAGGCCGCTGGGAAAAATTTCCCATTCTCTTCTTTGTTCGAACAGCTCCTGGTGTTCAGCTTTGTATTTGGCCCTGCCTCTGCCTGTAGGTTGCCTGAGGGCTTCTGTTCTTTGCTCAGACAAGACGGGGTTAAGGAAGCAGCTGATTCAGGTGCTCTGGCTCACTCAGTTCTGGGGGAGGGAGGGGTACTGAATGCAGGGTGAGCCTGCAGCGGCAGAGTCCAGGGTGACATTACACCTGCCTGAGGCATGCCGTGTGTTCTCCCAGGGAAGTTGTCCCTGGATCATGGGACCCAGGAAATGGTGGGCTGCAAAGGGTCCCAGTAGGGGATGTGTGGATAGTGACCTGTGCTCACACACAGGCTTCTTGGTGGCTCCAGCAGCAGCCTTAGTGTCTCATTCCCGTCTCTGGGGTCTGCACTGATAGGCGCAGCTTGTGCCCATCTCTGGAGCTCCTTTAAGTGGCGCTCTTAATCACCTCTCCTTGCACATCAGAAAACAAAGAGGCAAGAAAAAGTCTCCTGCCTCTTCGGCAGTTGTAGACCTTTTCCCGGACTCCCTCCCAGCTACTAGCCCCCTTCAGGCTGTGTTCATGCAGCCAACCCCAGTCCTATCCCTGGGGTCTGACCTCCCAAGCTCGAACCTCAGTTCCCAGTCCCTGACTGCCCCGGTGGATGAGCAGACAAGCCTCTCGGGCTGGTGAGTGGTGGTCGGCACCAATCCTCTGTGCAGTAATCTCTCTGCTTTGCCCTCTGCACCCCTGTTGCTGCATTCTCCTCCATGGCTCCAAAGCTTCGCCTCTCCCTAACCCACAGTCTCCGCCCATGAAGGGGTTTCCTAGTGTGTGGAAACCTTTCCTCCTCCACAGCTCGCTGTCACTGGTGCAGGTCCCGTTCCTTTTCTTTTGTTTTTTTTTTTTCTTTTTTCTTTTCCCCTACCCAGGTACATGGGGAGTTTCTTGCCTTTTGGGATGTCTGAGGCCTTCTGCCAGCATTCAGTAGATGTTCTGTAGGAATTGTTCCACATGTAGATGTATTTCTGATGTATTTGTAGGGAGAAACGTGATCTCCACGTTTTACTCTTCTGCCATCTTTAAGCTCCACCCCAGGATGTCCACTCTTGACACTATTATTCAACATAGTTTTGGAAGTCCTAGCCATGGTAATCAGAGAAGAAAAAGAAATAAAAGTAATACAAATTTGAAAAGAAGATGAAAAACTGTCACTGTTTTCAGTTCACATGATACTATATATAGACAATCCTAAAGATGCCACCAGAAAACTACTTGAGCCAATTTGGTAATATTTCAGGATACAAAATTAATGCACAGAAACCTCTTGCATTCCTATACACTAATGAGGAAAAATATGAAAGGGAAATAAAGGAAACACTCCCATTTACCACTGCAACAACAAAAAAATAAAATACCTAGGAATAAACCTACATAGGGAGACAAAAGACCTGTATGCAGAGAACTATAAGACACTGATGAAAGAAATTAAAGATGATACCAACATATGGAGAGATATATCATGTTCTTGGATTGGAAGAATCAACATTGTGAAAATGGCTATACTACCCAAAGCAATCTACAGATTCAATGCAATCTCTATCAAATTACCAATGGCATTTTCTACAGAACTAGAACAAAAAAATATTAAAATTTGTATGGAGACATAAAAAACCCCAAATAGCCAAAGCAATCTTGAAGGAAAAAAACTGAGGTGGAGGAATCACACTCCCTGACTTCATTCTATACTACTAAGCTACAGTAATCACGACAGTATGGTACTGGAACAAAAACACAAATATAGATCAATGGAACAGTATAGAAAGCCCAGAGGTAAACCCACGCACCTGTGGTCAACTAACCTATGACAAAGGAGGCAAGGATATACAATGTAGAAAAGACAGTCTCTTTAATAAGTGGTGTTGGGAAAACTGGACAGTTACATGTAAAAGAATGAAATTAGACACTCCCTAACAACATACACAAAAATAAACTCAAAATGGATTAGAGACCTACATGTAAGCCTGGACATTATAAAACTCTTAAAGGAAAACATAGGAAGAACACTCTTTGACATAAATCACAGCAAGATGTTTTTTGATCCACCTCCTAGAGGAATGGAGATAAAAACAAAAATAAACAAATGGGACCTAATGAAACTTCAAAGCTTTTGCAAAGCAAAGGAAACTACAAACAAGATGAAAATACAACCCTCAGAATTGGAGAAAATATTTACAAATGAACAAATGGACAAAGGATTTATCTCCAAAATATATAAACAGCTCATTTAGCTCATTATTTAAAAAACAAACAACCCAATCAAAAAATGGGCAGAAAACCTAAATAGACATTTCTCCAAAGAGGACATACAGATGGCCAAGAAGCACATGAAAAGCTGCTCAACATCACTAATTACTACAGAAATGCAAATCAAAACTACAATGAGGTATCATGTCACACCAGTTAGAATGGACATCATCAGAAAATCTACAAACAACAAATGCTGGAGAGGGTGTGGAGAAAAGGGAACCCTCTTGCACTGTTGGTGGGAATGTAAATTGATACAGCCACTATGGAGAACAGTATGGAGGTTCCTTAGAAAACTAAAAATAGAATTACCTTATGACCCAGCAATCCCACTACTGGGCATATATTCAGACAAAACCATAATTCAAAAAGAAACATGCACCCCAATATTCATTGCAGCACTATTTACAATAGCCAGGTCACAGAACCAACCTAAATGCCCATCGACAGATGAATGGATAAAGAAGATGTGGTACATATATACAATGGAATATTACTCAGCCATAAAAAGAATGAAACTGAGTTATTTGTAGAGACGTGGATGGATCTAGAGACTGTCATGCAGAGTGAAGTAAGTTAGAAAGAGAGAAAGAAATATCATATATTAACGCATATATGTGGAACCTAGAAAAATGATACCAGTGTTTCTACCTTCCACATATGAAACCGGTTTGCAGGGCAGAAATTGAGACACAGATGTAGAGAACAAACGTATGAACACCAAGGGGGGAAAGTGGAGGGGTGGTGGTGTAATTAATTGGGAGATTGGGATTGACATATATACACTAATATCTATAAAATGGATAACTAATAAGAACCTGCTGTATAAACAAATAAATTAAATTAAATTAAAAAATTAAAAAACAAAAAAAAAATCTCTGTACTGTAAATACTGCCTTGTACCTAGTAAAAACAAACTACTTTTCAATATCATTCATTTTGATTTTAGGAACTATTGTGAAGTGAAACATTAACAGTCAAGTATAAAATGGAATTTGACAAACCTAGAGACAAATATATCCAAACTTCTTTCATAATACTTACCATTATCCTCTAATAATTCCTCTTACAATTCACTGAGAAACAATTGTAAAACAGTCTGTCAAGTTTGATTTAATGTCAGCATTGTATTATACAATGCATTAATTATATTTAATATCATGTATTAATTGGATTATTCCAGATCAGATGAATCACAGTGATATAATTGCATTTTTAAAAATTAATATTTTCTTAATATTCTCAGCTATCAAGTCAGTGTTGAAATTTCTAAATGTAGTACAATTTTATTTATTTTTATTTCATCTTTTTGCCATATGAATCACGATCTAAATGCAGTTTACACATTGTGATTTTTAAAAATTTTTTAAATTTTATTGGGGGTATAATTGCTTTACAATGTTGTGTTACTTTCTGCTGTACAACAAAGTTAATCAGCTATATGTATACATATATCCCCTCCCTTATGGACCTCCCTCCCACTTCCCCCTTCCTACCCATCTAGGTAACCACAGAGCAACAAGCTGAGCTCTGTGCGTTATACAGTATGTTCCAACTAGCTATCTGTTTTACACATGGCATTGCACATATGTCATTCCCAATCTCCCATTTCAGCCCACCACCCTCTCCCCACTATACACACATGACTGTTCTCTATGTCTGCATCTCTATTTCTGCCCTACAAATAGGTTTATCTGTACCATTTTTTTAGACTCCACAAATATGTGTTAATATACGATATTTGTTTCTCTCTTTCTGACTTACTTCACTCTGTATGACAGACTCTAGGTCCATCCACATCTGTACAAATGACTCAATTTTGTTTCTTTTAGGGCTGAGTAATATTCCATTGTATATATGTACCTCATCTTCTTTATCCATTCAGCTGTTGATGGACATTTACGTTGTTCCATGTCTTGGCTATTGTAAATAGTGCTGCAATAAATATTGGGGTACATGTGTCTTTCTGAATTATGATTTTCTCAGGGTATTTGCCCAGTTGTGGGATTGCTGGGTCATATGGTAGTTGTATTTTCAGTTTTTTAGGGGACCTCTATACTGTTCTGCATAGTGGCTGTATCAATTTACATTCCCACCAACAGTGCAAGAGGGTTTCCTTTTTTCCACACCCTCTCCAGCATTCATTGTTTGTAAATTTTTTGATGATGGTCATTCTGACTGGTGCGAGGGATACATAATTGTAGGTCTGATCTGCATTTCTCTAATAATTAGTGATGTTGAGCATGTTTTCATATGCTTCTTGGCCATATGTATATGTTCTTTGGAGAAATGTCTATTTAGGTCTTCCTCCCATTTTTTGATTGGGTTGTTTGCTTTTTGATATTGAGCTGCATCAGCTGATTGTATATTTTGGAGATTAATACCTGGTCAGTTGCTTCATTGGCAAATATTTTCTCCCATTCTGAGGGTTGTCTTTTTGTCTTGTTTATGGTTTCCTTTTCTCTGCAAAAGTTTTAAGTTTAACTAGGCCCCATTTGTGTTTTTTTTTTTTTTTAATTTTCATTACTCCAAGAGGGGGGTCTAAAAAGGATTCCTTTTATTTATTTTTCTTCTCTGTTTGTCATCGCTGGACTTCACAAACTATTTTGAATAATAGTGGTGAGAGTGGACATCGTTGTCTTGTTCCTGATCTTAGAGGAAATGCTTTCAGTTTTTCACCATTGAGAATGATGTTTGTCATATATGTCCTTTATTATGTTGAGGTAGGTTCCCTCTATGCCTACTTTCTGGAGAGTTTTTATCATACATGGGTGTTGAATTTTGTCAAAAGCTTTTTCTGCATCTATTAAGATGATTATGTGGTTTTTATTCTTTAACTTGTTAATATGGTGTACCATGTTAGTTGATTTGCAATCTTTGCATCACTGGGATAAATCTCATTTGGTCATGGTGTATGATCCTTTTAATGTGTTGTTGGATTCTGTTTGCTAATATTTTCTTGAGGATTTCTACGTCTATGTTAATCAATGATATTTGCCTGCAATTTTTTTTTCTTTATTCTGATATCTTTGTCTGGTTTTTGTATCAGCATGATGGTGGCCTCATAGAATGAGCTTGGGAGTTTTCCTTCCTTTGCAATTTTTTGGAAGAATTTGAGAAGGATGGGTGTTAGTTCTCTAAATGTTTGATAGAATTCACCTGTGAAGTCGTCTGGTCCTGGACTTTTGTTTTTTGGAAGATTTTGAATTGCTGTTTCAATTTTATTAGTTGTGATTTGTCTGTTCATATTTTCTATTTCTTCCTGGTACAATCTTTGAAGGTTGTACCTTTGTAAGAATTTGTCCATTTCTTCCAGGTTGTCCCTTTTATTGGCATATAGTTGCTTGTGGTAGTCTCTTATGATCCTTTGTATTTCTGTGGTATCAGTTGTGACTTCTCTCTTTTCATTCCTATTTTTATTTATTTGAATCCTCTCCCATTTTTTCTTGGTGAGTCTGACTAAAGATTTATCCATTTTCTTTATCTTCACAAAAAAAACAGCTTTTAGTTTCATTGATTTCTGCTATTGTTTTCTTTGTTTCTATTTCATTTAATTCTGCTCTGATTTTTATGACTTCTTTCCTTCTACTGACTTTGTGTATTGTTTGTTCTTCTTTCTCTGGTTGCTTTAGGTGTAAGGTTACGTTGTTTATTTGAGACTTTTCTTGTTTCTGGAAGTAGAATTGAATTGCTACAAACTTCCCCCTTAGGACTGCTTTTTCTGCATCCCATAGGTTATGGGTCATCGTGTTTTCATTGTCACTTGTTTGTATGTATGTTTTGATTTCCTCTTTGATTTCTTCAGTGGTGTCTTCGTTATTTGGTAGCATAGTGTTTAGCATCCATGTGTTTGTGTATTTTACAGCTTTTTTCCTGTAATTGATTTCTAATCTCATAGCATTGTGGTTGGAAAAGATGATTGATATGATTTCAATTTTCTTAAATTTACCAAGGCTTGATTTGTAACCCAGAATGTGATGTATCCTGGAGAATGTTCCGTATGCACTTGAGATGAAAGTGTATTCTGCTGCTTTCAGATGGAATGTCCTATAAATATCAATTTAGTCTATCTGATATAATGTGTCATTTAAATCTTGCGTTTCCTTATTAATTTTCTGTCTGGATGATCTGTCCATTGTGGTAATTCCCTCGCTATTATTGTGTTACTTTCAATTTCCCCTTTTATGGCTGTTAGCATTTGCCTTATATACTGAGGTGCTCCTATGTTGAGTGCATATATATTTACAATTGTTATATCTTCTTTGTAGACTGAACTCTTGATCATTATGTAATGTCCTTTCTTATCTCTTGTAACAGTCTTCATTTTAAAGTCTATTTTGTCTCATATGAGTATTGCCACTCCAGTTTTCTTTTGATTTCCATTTGCATTGAATATCTTTTTCCATTCCTTCACTTTCCTTCTGTATTTGTCCATAGGTCTGAAGTGGGTCTCTTGTAGACAACGTTTATATTGGTCTTGTTTTCATATCCATTCAGCCAGTCTGTATCTTTTGGTTGGAGCATTTAATCCTTTTACATTTAAGGTAATTATCGATATGTGTGTTCCTATTGCCATTTTCTTAATTGTTTTGTGTTTGTTTTGTTGGTCTTTTTTCTTTCCTTCCTCTTTTTTTCTCTTCTCTTGTGGTTTGATGACCATCTTTGGTGTTGTGTTTGGGTTGCTTTTTCTTTTGTATGTGTGTATCTATTGTAGTTTTTTGGTTTGCATTTCTCATGAGGTTTTGATATAGCAGTCTATATGTATCCAAGGTTGTTTAAAGTTGCTGGTCTCTTAATTTCAAATGTAATTCCCATTTCCCACATTTGTACTCTCTTCTTCACATGGTTGATGGTTTTGATATCATATTTGCGTGTGAATGATTTCCTGCTTTTACTATATGTTTGCTTTTACTAGTTAGCTTTCCCATTTGTGATTTTCTTGTTTCTAGTTGTGGCCTTTTTTTTCTTTTTTTCCCCCTGCTTAGAGAATTTTCTTTAGCATTTCTTGCAATGCTGGTCTGGTGGTGCTGAATTCTCTTAGCTTTTGCTTGTGTGTTAAGGTTTTGATTTCTCCATTGAATCTAAATGACAGTCTTGCTGGGTATAATATTCTTGGTTGTAGTTTTTTTCCCTTTATTGCTTTAAATATATCATGCCACTCCCTTCTGTCCTGCAGAGTTTCTGCAGAAAAAAATCAGCTCATTAACTTATTGGGAATCCCTTGTATGTTATTTATTGCTTTTCTCTTGTTGCTTTTAATATTTTTTCTTTGTATTTAATTTTTGTTAGTTTTATTAATATGTGTTCCTCCTTAGGTTTATCTTATCTGGCACTCTCTGAGCTTTCTAGACTTGGGTGATTATTTCCTTTCCCATGTTAAAGAATTTTTTTACTATAATCTCTTCAAATATTTTCTCATATCCTTTCTCTTCCTCTTCTTCTTATGAGACCCCTATAATTTAAATGTTGGTGTTTTTAACGTTGTCCCAGAGGTCTTTGTTACTGTCCTCATTTCTTTTCATCCTTTGTTCTTTATTCTGTTCCTTTGCAGTTATTTCCATCATTCTATCTTCCAGCTCACTTATTCATTCTTCTCTCTTCATTGTTCTGCTATTGTTTCTAGTGTATTTTTTATTTCATTTATTGTGTTGTTCATCACTGTTTGTTTGTTCTTTTTTTCTTCTAGGTCCTTATAAAACATTTCTTGTAGTTTCTCCATCTGTGCCTCCATTCTATTTCCAAGATTATGGATCATCTTTACTATCAAAACTCTGAATTCTTTTTCAGGTAGGTTGCCTATTTCCTCTTCCTTTATTTGTTGTTGTAGGTTTTTATCTTGCTCCATTGTCTGTAACATAGTTTTTGTCATCTCATTTTTTTGATGGGTGGGGCTGTACTCCTGTCTTGTTGGTTGTTTGGCCTGAGGCATTCAGCACTGGAGTTGGCAAGCAGTTGGGTGGAGCCAGGTCTTGGTGCAGAGATGAGGACTTCCAGGAGACCTCACACCAATTAATAGTCCCTGGGACCTGTTGTTCTCTGTTAGTCCAGCAGTGTGAACTCAGTGTTCCCACCACAGGAGCTCAGGCCTGACCCCTGGCCTTGGAACCAAGACCCTGCAAGCCACACTGCATGGCAAAAAAATAAAAAAAATAAAAACTAAAAGCAAAAACCAGAAAAGTGCAGAACAATAGCAAAGAATAAAAAATAAAATAAAGTTAGAAGAATAAAAAATGTATTAGATAAAATAAAAATGAAACAACAAAACAAAAAAGAACCATGACAGCAAATAAATAAATAAATAAATAAGAAAAAGAAAATAAATAAAAAATTAAAAAATTAAAAATTCCCTGGTGCCTCTTCTATCAGTGTCCTTGCCCTCACAGTGAGCTACAGCCTACTTCTGCCTCCCCAGTAGGCCTCCTAGACCTCTAGGTAGGTCTCTGGACCCACTGTTTCAGCCCAAATTCTGCATGTGTTTGTCTCAGCAGTGTCTGTTCCTGGAGCTGGCCCAGAACACACATACCCCCACAGGCCTGCTGGGGCACAGGTCTTCACAGGTGTTCCTGCAGGGACTGGCACAGCCAGAGGAGGTCTTAGAGCAGGGGGCACTCAGCCTGCCTGGACCTGCGTGACCAGAGGAAGCCCTGTCAGGGGTGGCACTTTGGCTTCCAGGATCTGTGTGGCAGCCAGAGGAGGATTTGCTAGAGGCAGGGCTTGGGCCTGGGACCCACATGACTGTAAGAGGCCTTGGTCGGGGGGTGGGGGGACTCGGGCCTGGGACCCACATGGCCAGAGTAGACCTTGGCCAGGAGGAAGGGTGCTCTGGCCTAGCACTCATGTGGCTGGAAGAGGCCTTGGCATGGGTGGGACCTCAGGCCTGGGACTTGTGAGGCAGGAGGGGGCCTTAGGGGTGGGAGTTCAGGCCTGGGAGCACAGTAGGTTCACCAGGGCCCAAACAGGCAGAGGAGAGGCTGGCCACATTCCCTTCCAATCCCCCAATCCTCCAAAGGACCCTCTCCATCCCTGCTGACCCCCTCACCATGAGTGGGTCCCTCTGAGCATGGGAACCTCTCCCCTCCCCCATCTCCCCCTCAGGGTTGCCTGTCCTGTCCTGCCTCCACTTTTCTTCCCTCTCTCCTTTTCTCCCACATCCTACCTGGTCATGTGGGGATTCCTCCTATCCTTTTAGGTGTCTGAGGACCCCACCAGTGTCTACTAGGTGCCCTAGTTGTGAGAAGACTTGAACTCTGAGTCCTCTTACTTCACCATCTTGACCTGCACATTGTGATTAATAGTTGTCATTTTGTCTCTTTTAATATTTTGTCTCTTTTAATACATTGTCTCTTTTTTGACAATGTATTTGTTAAAGAAACCATATTATTTTGCCTGTAAATTTTCCCACAGTCTGGAATTTCTTGTGTTTTTCCCCATAATGTCATTTAACATATTCTTATTTTGCTATATTTTCTGTAAATTGGTGGTTGAACATATAAACTTCATCAGCTTAGGTTTGTTTGATATTTTGTTAAGACTATGTTATAGATGGTATATTTTTCCATTCAGAGGCACATGTTGTCTGGGTGTCTCTCTTTTAACAATATTCTAATGTCTATATCCATTAATTCCTTTGGCTAGCAAAATGATATTTGATCAATCATTCTTCATTAATAATTAACTGTTATACTTCTATAAAGAGAAACTTTCCCTTTTCTTACTCAGTAGTACACTTTAGAATAGATAGAAAGGTAGTATAACTTTTGATTCTTTCCCTTCAATTACCCATTTTCAAATGAAATGTTAGTTTACTAGCATCCAAAGTTGTCATTCTAGATGACTGAACGTCATATGAATGTAAATTTTTTCTCACTTTTCTATACCCAACCCAGCAAATTTGTATAATGTGTATATATATATATATATATATATATATATATATACTGTATGTATACACTGTATATATTGTACGGTATATATATATATATATATATATATATAAATATAAAATGTATATAATTTTATATAAAATTTATTATGGAAAGCTAGAACCAGAAAGAATGATCCTGGAAATTATTTTTTGGTAGGGGGGGTTGATAGACTGGAATATTTCCAAGTTTGTGAAACCACATTTATTTAAATTGTAAACAATATTTAAGAGTAATAAAGAGACATTCAGGAAACAAAATTTAACTTTAAATAACCTAGATTATTTAAAGTTACTGTAAAAGTGATATTAACTCAGGTCTTAGGCTAAAAAAAATCAAAATTTAATTCTACATTTGTGTCAAAATATGTTTTAATCATCCTTGCATTTAATGACAGTTACACATTTATAGGTCTGAAAATAGTTTTTCTGGTTTCACAGATTAGAAATGCAAGTTTTGCCTTTTAGGATTTAAGTAAGTTGTGGACCCTTGGAGAAGATGTAGTCTACATCAAGCAGAGGATCTCAAGGAGTAACCAAGTTTAAACGCTGTGTTGATGTTATGATTGATCGCCTATTTATAAGGGTGTGTGTGTGTGTGTGTGTGTGTGTGTGTGTGTGTAGAGGAGGTAGTGTTAATTACACAGTCAAATAGCTTTACACAATTATGTTCTAGCATAAGTACAGACCCCTGGTTGGGGAGGGATGCAAAAAGGAGAGAGGAAGCATCAAATCAGTGTGACTCTCAACATGACTGAAAAAAAGATGAATTTGGTCAGTGATTAACAGATGGACTTTATGCATCTCACATACCACTAACGTAACCTTTATTTATATTTGCAAAATACTCTGGGGATTCCATGTTGACTAAACTTACAGTGTAGGAAACTAACTTCCATGTGATGTTCTTATTTCTCTTTACCTATAACAAAAAAGTAAAGAAAAAACACAGAAGAAGTAAGTCCTTCAACTTTGCCATTGCTGTAAAACTGTTATGGAATGTATAAAAAAAAAAAAACAGAAACCTCAATTAGATATTAAATAAATAAACCTCAAAAAACAAGAGAGAATTGGGAACTCTCATGTCCTATGAAGATAGCAGAGCCCAACAGAAAGAAGAAAGACTCATCCTCTCTCCTGGCAAGGGCTCAGCCAAGAAAAGCCATGGACTTTTGTTTAATACAGCCCTCCGAACTGCCTTTTACCCTCTATAGACATGTTCTTCCGGTGCTGTGCGGGGACTTGCAGATGGCTTTCCATGTTTGCAAACCTCAAATTGCAATTTTCTGCTCATCCTGAATAAACCCATCTTTGCTAAAGAGATATCTAGCATGCTATTTGTTTCAGGTCAGCAAATGACAGTATGGTCCTTTCCAATATCTTTCCCACCATCTTTTTCCTCTTTCCTTCCTCCTTCATCACTGCAGGCTATGCCTACAAGAAAGATAACAATAAGAAGCAAAAATAAAAAATAGAACTCAAAACCTCACAGTGATTTTGAGCAATAGCTCTTCCAATTTACTACAAAATCTTCCCTTGTTATCTGATGAAACTTAATCTTACAACTAGCAAGAGGGAACAGTACAAATCTATGATATAGTTATACTTTAATTTAAAATTGTACAAACCCTTTAGTCTTTTCCTCCTAGATGAGATAAGATTTGAATTCCTCAGACTCTTTTTCTAAAGAACAGTTCTTACAAATCATGTATAAGATGTAAGGTGTCCTTTAACTGCAGTTAAATTTGTTCCCCCACCAGTCACCCCCACCCCCCCACCCCCAACCCCCGCCACGCACACGTATGTGTCCCGTGAAAGTCTCTTGATTATATGAGGCCTTGTGGAGACTGCAGATGCCTGGGAGTAATCAGGAATCTACATAGTCATATGGATAAATGTACATTTTAATGACTGAAAAATATGGATCAAGAAGGTTTTTTACCAAGCAAATTTATTTGGTGACTTGTTTAATATTATTATTGAAGATCATGTAGGTTATTGGGTTAACACTGCTCTTTCAGATTTGTAGAAAATGTTGTCAGTGATATACTATGAGGCAACGGTCTCTACCTTAACTATATATTAGAATCGCCTGGGGTGCTTTAAAAATGTACTGATGCCCACACTAGACCAATTAAGTCTGAATCTCTGCTGAGGGTGAGGCTTGTAAATTGCTACTTTAAAAAAAAAACAAAAAAAACCAGGCGATTCTAATCTGTAATCAAAGCTGGAAAGTGTGGCCTTAAGAGAAAAAAGACCGGAAATGAGTATAATCCATGAAAGTACCAGCAATGTGTGGCAGTTCCAGAACTTTTAGGGTTCTTCTTTAAAAACACTTTATTTTGTTCCATTCTATTCTGTTTTTAGCCCATTTGTGGATAGCTTTTTTCTCTCTGTAGTAGGAAAAAAACCCCTGTTTTTTCAACGTCTTTCAGCATTCTGGTTTTAAACAGCTCCATAACTTAAAGTGAAGTATTTGAAGTAAGAAAGAGTGGCTTATGTTCATTGTAATGCATTGTACAAAGTTGGAAGTACATAAATAACTGTGTGGCTTTCCCCATTACAGCCTCACACTGGTAAATCCAAATTTATGGAACACTTTTATCTAGTAGGTGACAATATCACTTTGCAATGATGGCCTTTTTTTCTGTTGAAAAAGAAACTGGTACAAATTGGGCAGCCTTAGGGGAGCTGGAAGCTCAGCTTCAGTTTATAGAGGTGGTGTATTCCTTAACATACCTATAGAATTGATCCCTATATAATTAATGCAAAACCCCAAAGCTAAAAGTTTTATTTATTCCATTTCCTTAAAAAAGCTCATATTCTTGATATATGGAAACTATAGAGAGTTTTCCTGAAGGCTTTTTCAGTATTCATTTTTATTTGAAAATAGAATCTTAATATAGTATATCAAACCAATGGAAAATTCCAGTTGTAAAAGACATTATGAACTAACAGAGTTGAATTCTGGGTGCCCCCCATAGGAGACTGATTGATCAAAGAGCATCAATTTTGGCCATATATTGGCATCCTTAGCAAAAATAAGCTTTAACTTGACTGTCCTCTCTCAGTTCTTGGCTGATTTTGGTTGTGGATAATGGCTGCTCTTAGATGGATCCTCTCTTATTTTTTCCACAATCCCTGAATTACCAGATTCCAAGTTTATGAAGGAGTAAAATTATTATAACTAATTGAATATCTGTAATGCATTCAATAAGAAGTATTTTATTACATTCTCAAGCTGTTCTTTAATATTATTATATTTTAAGCAAAAGTCACATTTTCATTTTAAATGATTAATGCAGTAATTAGGTACAGAAATTTATTTAGTTTTTTATAAACAGTTATGTGCAGTATTAAATAACAATTTATTACTAATTAGTTTTTGCAGAAAAGTGTCATAGAGTTTTGCAGAATACACATCTAGGTAATACTAGGCAATCCTTAAAAATCTTGTTGAGGCCAGCCAGCAACTATTGTCTTAACATCTTTCTCCTTCTGAGTTGATATATAGATACTGTCATAGGTCTTTCTGGTGTTTTCTTAAATACTTTTAAGGGCAGTTGCCACTGTTAGAGTTATGAATAGTATTTCATTTTGAAGTTGCAAATTTATTTGTTATCAACAACAAATTGATGTTATTAACAACAGGTGTGTTAGTAACAACAGCAAATTTTATTGACTCATAAGCATTTTTGTAGGGTTGAGGTAGCTTATTTAATGCTACATTAGAGCAATAGGGTCTTTATAGTTGTTAGAGACCTTAGAAGTCCCAAGTAAAACCGTTTTTTTAAGAGATATTAACTGTAGGATATTTTTCAAAGTCACAGTTAATAAGAGTAATGGCTAGTGACCTCGGGTCTGCTGAATCAGGTCTCTGTTCACATTTCCTTTGGTAAAAGTATTGAACTGATTCTCAGTTCAACTGTACTTTAAAATTGCTGGAACAACTTTTAGAAAGAAGTTATGCCTGTGCCTAATCTCAACCAATAGAAATGGAATCATAGGACTGTGGCTTGGGACACATGTTTTCAAAAAAAAATCTCCCAATTGATTTTAATGCACAGTGGTGATTGATACCTATATATTATAAACTTTTCACAGATAGGTAGATTGACTATCCACTAAATGAATGCATAATGAAAATGTAGTGTATATTTACAATGGAATATTATTCAGCCATAAAAAGAAGGAAATCCCACCTTTAGTTACAATATGTATGGACCTTGAGGACATTATGCTAAGTGAAATAAGTCAGCAGAGAAAGACAAATACTGTATGATCTCACTTATACATATGTCAAATCCAAAAACAAAAAAACAAAAAACACCCAAATAATAGAAACAGAGAATAGAACAGCAGTTGCCAAGGGGACATGTTGGTCAAAGGGTACAAAAACTTCAAGGTATAAGTTCTAGGTATCTAAAATACAGCATGGTGACTATAGTTAAAAATACTGTATTATATACTTGAAGGTTGGAAAAAAGCAGAATATTAAATGTTCTCACCATACAAAAAAATGAGGTGATGGAAGTGCTAAGTAACTTACTGTGATAATTATTTTGCAATATATACATGTACCAAGTCATCACATTGTACAACTTAAACTTACATAACATCTCAGTATATCTCAATAAAGCTGGGAAAAATGAATAAGTTGATCAATGCTACCACCAAAAATCTTAAATGAAACTGAAACTTCAGTGGTAAGGAAGTTGATGAGGGCATTTCTTTGCATACCATAGATGCCCAGGAGCACCACATACTTGTTTGTGGAGTACTCTGATTGGTTAACTTTAAGAGAGAGTAGAAGCATTTCAGCAGGAGAATCTTTCAGGAAACAGGATGACTGGTTTCAAACTTGTCAGTATGCAGCAAAAAGTCATTTTAATATTAGGGTCTGTTTGATCCAGAGTATAGGACACATTGATTGCTTAGGCATTTGCTTTGAGAGTGGTATTGAAAAGGTTTTAGTTTGTTTGTTTGTTTTAACAATGTCACTTCTCTGTCACCAGAAGATGTTGCAGATGGGTAGAACTTTCTAATGCAGGACATTTATTGCTTCAGAACCTATGATTTGATACCACCATCATAAATCACTGAAGTATGTAATTATGAGAACAAACAGAAAAGGAGCAGAGGGGAACACATAGGAAAAAGCAACATCAACATTGCATCATGCTGAATCACAGCATCTCATAGCACACAGAAAAAACTTGTTTTTCTATAAAGAAATGGCTCCTCACCTCTATATTTCCAATAGATATTCTTCATTCTTAAGCAAGGTTTAATAATTCCAACTTCTGAGAATTTAGGCACTCTAAAAAGTAGCATTTTGAAATCTTACTTCTTGGTATTTTAGATTGCAAGCTCTCTTAAGAAAATTTCTCAATTTACTTTTTAATCCTCAAAAAGTTGAAATAAAGTATTAGTTTTGTAACTAGTAGTTTTGTAAATAATATAAATGAATGAACAATTTATGATTTAAAGGATTAAAAAAAACTCTTTAAAGTTTTTTTGCATCCTGAAATTCCTCAGTAGAATAGTCATTTATCTAGAGATCATTTCAAATATTAGAATATGATTTCTGGATTTCAAAATTAATGAAATTTTTTTACTTCTGATAATTTTTATATACATTTGTCTCATATCTTTAAATAATATGTTCTATTCAGGGAATATTTACTGACCGTCTATTACGTGTCAAAAATTATACTCTCTAGAAGGTGAAAGTACCTTCCAAAGTTCCCCATCTAGTGATAATAGTGGGCACATGTAGAAGGATGTGAAGTATAATGCCAACCATAATAAGTACTATTATTAGAAGTAGTAATAAACACTACAGAGTGGGGATGTCCTTTGAGGGCAGTATATTAGATTCTGATACCTCAAATTACCATTGACAAGTTGTGAGACAGAGATCAATATTTGCATTGAAAATATGTTCTTGTTTATTTGTTCATTCAAAAAACATTTGAGTTCTAAGCAATGTGTTAGGGATACAAATATGTGTAAGACATGTTACCTAATCTGAAATGGCTCAAAGTCTTTCTGGGAGAGGCAGACACTAAGGATATCTCTTACATGATATGTTAATGGCAGCAACAGAGTTAGACATAAAGAATAAAGAGAATATTTAATTGTTGCAACTTTATGAGACAAAGCAAACTTCTTGGTTCTTTTTTAACTGAATTGCATGTTTACATTTTTATAAACTATATATAAACATATTTATAAAAGTAAATTGTGAGACCTTCACGATGGTGGAGGAGTAAGATGTGGAGATCACCTTCCTCCCCACAAATACATCAGAAATACATCTACATGTGGAAAAACTCCTACAGAACACCTACTGAACGCTGGCAGAAGACCACAGACTTCCCAAAAGGCAAGAAACTCCCCACATACCTGGGTAGGGCAAAAGAAGAAACAGAGGCAAAAGAATAGGGATGGGACCTGCTCCTCTGGGAGAGAGCTGTGATGCAAGAGAAGTTTCCACACACTAGGAAGCCCCTTCACTGGCAGAGACAGGGAGTGGGCAAGGGGAAAGCTTCAGAGCCATGGAGGAGAGCATAGTAACAGGGGTGCAGAGGGCAAAGAGGAGAGATTCCCACACAGAGGATCAGTGCCAACCAGCACTCACCAGCCTGAGAGGCTTGTCTGATCACCTGCAGGGGTGGGTGGGGGCTGGGAGCTGAGGCTCGGGCTTCAGAGGTCAGATCACAGGGAGAGGCTGCATGAACACAGCCTGAAGGGGGCTAGTGCACCAGAACTAACCAGGAGGGAGTCCGGGAAAAAGTCTGGAACTGCCTAAGAGGGAAGAGACAATTGTTTTGGGGTGCACGAGGAGAGGAGATTCAGAACACCGCCTAAACGAGCTCCAGAGACAGGCGTGAGCTGCAGCAATCAGCGCAGACACCAGAGACGGGCATGAGACACTAAGGCTGCTGCTGCACCACCAAGAAACCTGTGTGCAAGCACAGGTCACTATCCACACCTCCCCTCCTAGGAGCCTGTGCAGCCCGCCACTGCCAGGGTCCCATGATCCAGGGACAACTTCCCCATGGTGCACCTCATGCTGTTGCAACTTCACGCCAGCCTCTGCTGCCACAGGCTCACCCCGGACTCCATACCCCTCCCTCCCCTCAGCCTTAGTGAGCCAGAGCCCCCTAAACAGCTGCTCCTTTAACCCCCGTCCTGTCTGAACAAAGAACAGACGTCCTCAGGTGACTTACACGCAGAGGCAGGGCCAATCCAAAGCTGAACCCCAGGAGCTGTGTAAACAAGGAAGACAAAGGGAAATCTCTCCCAGCAGCCTCAGGAGCAGAGGATTAAATTTCCATAATCAATTTGTTGTACCCTTCATCTGTGGAATACCTGAATAGACAATGAATCATCCCAAAATTGAGGGGGTGGACTTTGGGAGTAACTGTAGACTTGGGGTTTTCATTCTGAATCTAATTTTTTTCTGATTTTATGTTTCACTTGGTTTAGTATTTAAAGTTTATTATCATTGGTAGATTTCTTTATTGATTTGGTTGCTCTCTTTCTTTTTTTTAATATATAGATATGTGTGATTTTGTCTGTATAGCTTTCTTTTATCATTTGTCCTAAGGTTCTATCTGTCAATTTTTCTTTTCTTTTTTCTTTTTTTTTGTAGTATGGTTTTTAGTGCTTGTTAAAGTTGGTGGATTTAAGTTTTGGTTTGGTTGCTCTCTTCTTTCTTTCTTTTTTATTACTTTTTAATTTTTTTTATTTTTAATGTATTTTTTATATAAATCTGATTCTTTTTTTTTAATTAATTAATTTATTTTTATTTTTGTCTGTGCTGGGTCTTTGTTTCTGTGCGAGGGCTTTCTCTAGTTGTGGCGAGCGGGGGCCACTCTTCATTGCGGTGCGTGGGCCTCTCACTGTCACAGCCTCTCTTGTTGCGGAGCACAGGCTCCAGACGCGCAGGCTCAGTAGTTGTGGCTCACGGGCTTTGTTGCTCCACGGCATGTGGGATCTTCCCAGACCAGGGCTCGAACCCGTGTCCCCTGCATTGGCAGTCAGATTCTCAACCACTGTGCCACCAGGGAAGCCCAATTTTTTTTATTTTTAATAATGTTTTTTATTTGAATAAGTTTATTTTATTTTATTTTATTTTTCTTTCTTCATTCCTTTTTTTCTTACTTTTCATCTGAGCCGTGTGGCTGACAAGGTCTTGGTGCTCAGGCTGGCTGTCAGGTCTGTACCTCTGAGGTGGGAGAGCCAAGTTCAGGACACTGGTCCACCAGAGACCTCCTGGTTCCACAAAATGTCAACTGATGAAAACTCTCCCAGAGATCACCATCTCAATGCTAAGACCCAGCTGCACTCAACAACAGCAAGCTACAGTGCTGGACACCCTATGCCAAACAACTAGCAAGACAGGAACACCACCCCACCCATTAGCAGAGAGGCTGCCTAAAATCATAATAAGGTCACAGACACCTCAAATCACAGCACAGATGCGGTCCTGCATACCAGAGAGGAAAGATCCAGCATTATCCACCAGAACACAGGCACTAGTCCCCTTCACCAGGAAGCCTACACAACCCACTGAACCAACCTTAGCCACTGGGGGCAGACACCAAAAACAACGGGAACTACGAACCTGCAGCCTGAGAAAAGGAGACCCCAAACACAGTAAATGAAGCAAAATGAGAAGACAGGGAAACACAAAGAAGATGAAGGAGCAAGGTAAAAACCCACCTGACCAAACAAATGAAGAGGAAATAGGCAGTCTACCTAAAAATGAATTCAGAGTAATGATAGTAAAGAAGACCCAAAATCTTGGAAATAGAATGGAGAAAATACAAGAAACATTTAACAAGGACTTAGAAGAAATAAAGAGCAAACAAACAATGATGAACAACACAATAAATGAAATTAAAAATTCTCTAGAAGGAATTAATAGCAGAATAACTGAGGCAGAAGAATGGATAGATAACCTGGAAGAAAAAATAGTGGAAATAACTACTGCAGAGCAGAATAAAGAAAAAAGAATGAAAAGAATTGAGGACAGTATTAGAGACCTCTGGGGCATCATTAAATGCGACAACATTCAAATTATAGGGGTCCCAGAAGAAGAAGAGAAAAAGAAAGAGACTGAGAAAATATTTGAAGAGATTATAGTTGAAAACTTCCCTAACATGGTAAAGGAAATAGTCAATCAAGTCCAGGAAGCACAGAGAGTCCCATACAGGATAAATCCAAGGAGAAACATGACATGACACATATTAATCAAACTATCAAAATTTAAATACAAAGAAAAAATCTTAAAAGCAGCAAGGGAAAAACAGCAAATAACATACAAGGGAATCCCCTTAAAGTGATCTTTCAGCAGAAATTCTGCAAGCCAGAGGGAGTGGCAGGACATATTTAAAATGATGAAAGGGAAAATTCTGCAGTCAAGATTACTCTACCCAGCAAGGATCTGATTCAGATTCAATGGATAAATGAAAACGTTTATAGACAAACAAAAGCTAAGAGAACTCAGCACTACAAAACCAGCTTTAAAACAGATCCTAAAGGAACGTCCCTAGGCAGGAAACACAAGAGAAGGAAAAGACCTACAAAAAGAAACCCAAAACAATTAAGAAAATGGTAATAGGAACATGCATATCAATAATTACCTTAAATATAAATGGATTAAATGCTCCAACCAAAAGACATAGACTGGTTGAATGGATACAAAAACAAGAACCATATATATGCTGCCTACAAGAGACCCACTTCAGACCTAGGGACACATACAGACTGAAAGTGAGGGGATGGAAAAAGATATTCCATGCAAATGGAAATTAACAGAAAGCTGGAGTAGCGATTCTCATATCAGACAAAATAGAGTTTAAAATAAAGACTATTACCAGAGACAAAGAAGGACGCTACATAAGATCAAGAGATCAATCCAAGAAGAAGATATAGCAATTGTAAATATTTATGCACCCAACATAGGAGCACCTCAATACATAAGGTAAATGTTAACAGCCATAAAAGGGGAAATCGACAGTAACACGATCATAGTAGGGGACTTTAACATGCCACTTTCACCAATGGACAGATCATCCAAAATGAAAATAAATAAGGGAACACAAGCTTTAAATGATACATTAAACAAAGTGGACTTAATTGATATTTATAGGACATACCATCCAAAAACAACAGAATACACTTTCTTTTCAAGTGCTCATGGAACATTCTCCAGGATAGATCATATCTTGGGTCACAAATCAAGCCTTGGTAAATTTAAGAAAATTGAAATCGTATCAAGTATCTTTTCCGACCACAACGCTATGAGACTAGATATCAATTACAGGAAAAGATCTGTAAAAAATACAAACACATGGAGGCTAAACAATACACTACTTAATAACGAAGTGATCACTGAAGAATTCAGGAGGAGAGAAGATGGCGGAAGAGTAAGACGCGGAGATCACCTTCCTTCCCACAGATACACTAGAAATACATCTACACGTGGAACTGCTCCTACAGAACACCCACTGAATGCTGGCAGAAAACGTTCGACCTCCAAAAAGGCAAGAAACTCCCCCCATACTTGGGTAGGGCAAAAGAAAAAAGAAATAACAGAGACAAAAGAATAGGGACGGCACCTGCACCAGTGGGAGGGAGCTGTGAAGGAGGAAAGATTTCCATGCACTAGGAAGCCCCTTCGCAGGCAGAGACTGTGGGTGGCAGAGAGGGGAGGCTTCGGAGCCACGGAGGAGAGCACAGCCACAGGGGTGCGGAGGGCAAAGCGGAGAGGTTCCCGCACGGAGGAGCGGTGCCGACCAGCACTCACCAGCCCGAGAGGCTTGTCTGCTCCCCCGCCGGGGTGGGCGGGGCTGGGAGCTGAGGCTCGGCTTCGGTCGGATCGCAGGGAGAGGACTGGGGAAGGCGGCGTGAACACAGCCTGAAGGGGTTAGCGCACCACAGCTGGCTGGGAGGGAAACCGGGAAAAGGTCTGCAGCTGCCGAAGAGGCAAGAGACTTTTTCTTGCCTCTTTGTTTCGCTGCGCGCAAGGAGAGGGGATTCAGAGCGCTGCCTAAACGAACTCCAGAGAAGGGCGCGAGCCGCAGCGATCAGCATGGACCCCAGAGACAGGCGTGAGACGCTGGGGCTGCTACTGCCACCTCCAAAAATCCTGTGTGCGAGCACAGGTCACTCTCCACACCGTCCCTCCCGGGAGCCGGTGCAGCCTGCCACTGCCAGGGTCCCGTGATACGGGGACAACTTCCCCGGGAGAACACACGGTGCGCCTCAGGCTGGTGCAACGTCACGCTGCCCTCGGCCGCCACAGGCGCGCCCCGCCTCCTCTCTACCACTCCCTCCCCGCGGCCTGGGTGAGCCAGAGCTCCCGAAGCAGCTGCTCCTTTAACCCCGTCCTGTCTGGGCGGGGAATAGACGCCCTCAGGCGACCTACACGCAGAGGCGGGTCCAAATCCAAAGCTGAACCCCAGGAGCTGTGCGAACAGGGAAGAGAAGGGGAAATCTCTCCCAGCAGCCTCAGAAGCAGCGGATTAAAACTCCACAAACAACTTGATGTGCCTGCATCTGTTGAATACCTGAATAGACAACGAATCATCCCAAATTCAGGAGGTGGACTTTGGGAGCAGGATATATTAATTTTTCCCCTTTTCCTTTTTTTTTGTGAGTGTATATGTATATGATTCTGGGTGCGATTTTGTCTGTATAGCTTTGCTTTACAATAGCTTTATTTTACTTCACTATATTATAGCCTCTTTCTTTCTTTCTTTCTATTTTTTCTCCCTTTTACTCTGAGCTGTGTGGACGAAAGGCTCTTGGTGCTCCAGCCAGGCATCAGGGCCATGCCTCTGAGGTGGGAGAGCCAACTTCAGGACACTGGTCCACAAGAGACCTCCCAGCTCCACATAATACCAAACGGCGAAAATCTCTCAGAGATCTCCATCTCAACATCAAGACCCAGCTTCACTCAACGACCAGCAAACTACAGTGCTGGACACCCTATGCCAAACAACTAGCAAGACAGGAACACAGCCCCATCCATTAGCAGAGAGGCTGCCTAAAATCATAATAAGGCCACAGACACCCCAAAACACACCACCAGACGTGGACGTGCCCACCAGAAAGACAAGATCCAACCTCATCCACCAGAGCTCAGGCACTAGTTCCCTCCACCAGGAAGCCTACACAACCCACTGAACCAACCTTAGCCACTGGGGACAGATACCAAAAACAACGGGAACTACAAACCTGCAGCCTGTGAAAAGGAGACCCCAAACACAGTAAGATAAGCAAAATGAGACGACAGAAAAACACACAGCAGATGAAGGAGCAGGGTCAAAACACACCAGACTTAACAAATGAAGAGGAAATAGGTAGTCTACCTGAAAAAGAATTCAGAATAATGATAGTAAGGATGATCCAAAATCTTGGAAATAGAATAGACACAATGCAAGAAACATTTAACAAGGATGTAGAAGAACTAAAGAGGAACCAAGCAATGATGAAAAACACAATAAATGAAATTAAAAATACTCTAGATGGGATCAATAGCAGAATAACTGAGGCAGAAGAAAGGATAAGCGACCTGGAAGATAAAATGGTGGAAATAACTACTACAGAGCAGGATAAAGAAAAAAGAATGAAAAGAACTGAGGACAGTCTCAGAGACCTCTGGGACAACATTAAACGCACCAACATTCGAATTATAGGGGTCCCAGAAGAAGAAGAGAAAAAGAAAGGGACTGAGAAAATATTTGAAGAGATTATAGTTGAAAACTTCCCTAATATGGGAAAGGAAATAGTTAATCAAGTCCTGGAAGCACAGAGAGTCCCATACAGGATAAACCCAAGGAGAAACATGCCAAGGCACATATTAATCAAACTGTTAAAAATTAAATATAAGGAAAACATATTAAAGGCATCAAGGGAAAAACGACAAATAACACACAAGGGAATCCCCATAAGGTTAACATCTGATCTTTCAGCAGAAACTCTACAAGCCAGAAGGGAGTTGCAGGATACACTTAAAGTCATGAAGGAGAAAAACCTACAACCAAGATTACTCTACCCAGCAAGGATCTCATTCAGATTCGATGGAGAAATTAAAACCTTTACAGACAAGCAAAAGCTGAGAGAGTTCATCACCACCAAACCAGCTTCACAACAAATGCTAAAGGAACTTCTCTAGGCAAGAAACACAAGAGAAGGAAAACACCTACAATAACAGACCCAAAACATTTAAGAAAATGGGAATAGGAACATACATATCAATAATTACCTTGAATGTAAATGGATTAAATGCTCCCACCAAAAGACACAGGCTGGCTGAATGGATACAAAAACAAGACCCATATATATGCTGTCTACAAGAGACCCACTTCAGACCTAGAGA
Organism: Balaenoptera physalus; assembly: GCF_965194825.1. Classification (NCBI taxonomy): domain Eukaryota; kingdom Metazoa; phylum Chordata; class Mammalia; order Artiodactyla; family Balaenopteridae; genus Balaenoptera; species Balaenoptera physalus. The sequence continues at coordinate 31,204,446 of NC_138895.1, read as the reverse complement.
CACATACAGACTGAAAGTGAGGGGATGGAAAAAGATATTCCATGCAAATGGAAATCAAAAGAAAGCTGGAGTAGCAATTCTCATATCAGGCAAAATAGACTTTATAATAAAGACTATTACAAGAGACAAAGAAGGACACTACATAATGATCAAGGGATCGATCCAAGAGGAAGGTATAACAATTGTAAATATTTATGCACCCAACATAGGAGCACCTCAATACATAAGGCAAATACTAACAGCCATAAAAGGGGAAATCGACAGCAACACAATCATAGTAGGGGACTTTAACACCCCACTTTCACCAATGGACAGATCATCCAAAATGAAAATAAATAAGGAAACACAAGCTTTAAATGATACATTAAACAAGATGGACTTAATTGATATTTATAGGACATTCCACCCAAAAACAACAGAATACACATTTTTCTCAAGTGCTCATGGAACATTCTCCAGGATAGATCATATCTTGGGTCACAAATCAAGCCTTGGTAAATTTAAGAAAATTGAAATCGTATCAAGTATCTTTTCCGACCACAAAACTATGAGACTAGATATCAATTACAGGAAAAGATCTGTAAAAAACACAAACACATGGAGGCTACACAATACATTACTTAATAACGGAGTGATTACTGGAGAAATCAAAGGGGAAATCAAAAAATACCGAGAAATAAATGACAATGGGGATACAACGACCCAAAACCTATGGGACGCAGCAAAAGCAGTGCTAAGAGGGAAGTTTATAGCAATACAAGCCTACATCAAGAAACAGGAAACATCTCGAATAAACAACCTAACCTTGCACCTAAAGCAATTAGAGAAAGAAGAACAAAAAAACCCCAAAGCCAGCAGAAGGAAAGAAATTATAAAGATTAGGTCAGAAATAAATGAAAAAGAAATGAAGGAAACAATAGCAAAAATCAATGAAACTAAAAGCTGGTTCTTTGAGAAGATAAACAAAATTGATAAACCATTAACCAGACTCATCAAGAGAAAAAGGGAGAAGACTCAGATCAATAGAATTAGAAATGAAAAAGGAGATGTAACCACTGACACTGCAGAAATACAAAAGATCATGAGAGATTACTACAAGCAACTCTATGCCAATAAAATGGACAACCTGCAAGAAATGGACAGATTCTTACAAATGCACAAACTGCCGAGACTGAACCAGGAAGAAATAGAAAATATGAACAGACCAATCACAAGCACTGAAATTGAAACTGTGATTAAAAACCTTCCAACAAACAAAAGCCCAGGACCAGATGGCTTCACAGGTGAATTCTATCAAACATTTAGAGAAGAGCTAACACCTATCCTTCTCAAACTCTTCCAAAATATTGCAGAGGGAGGAACTCTCCCCAACTCATTCTACGAGGCCACCATCACCCTGATACCAAAACCAGACAAAGAGGTCACAAAGAAAGAAAACTACAGGCCAATATCACTGATGAACAGAGATGCAAAAATCCTCAACAAAATAGTACCAAACAGAATCCAACAACACATTAAAAGGATCATACACCATGATCAAGTGGGGTTTATCCCAGGAATGCAAGGATTCTTCAATATATGCAAATCAGTCAATGTGATACACCATATTAAAAAATTGAAGAATAAAAACCATATGAGCATCTCAATAGATGCAGGAAAATTTTTCCACAAAAGTCAACACCCATTTATGATAAAAACCCTCCAGAAAGTAGGCATAGAGGGAACTTATCTCAACACAATAAAGGTCATATATGACAAACCCACAACCAACATTGTTATCAATGGTGAAAAACTGAAACCATTTCCTCTAAGATCAGGAACAAGACAAGGTTGTCCACTCTTAGCAATATTATTCAACATAGTTTTGGAAGTTTTAGCCACAGCAATCAGAGAAGACAAAGAAATAAAAGGAATCCAAATCGGAGAAGAAGAAGTAAAGCTGTCACTGTTTGCAGATGACGTGATGCTATACATAGAGAATCCTAAAGATGATACCAGAAAACTCCTAGAGCTACTCAATGAATTTGGTAAAGTAGCAGGATACAAAATTAATGCACAGAAATCTCTTGCATTCCTACCCACTAATGATGAAAAATATGAAAGAATAATTAAGGAAACACTCCCATTTACCATTGCAAGATAAAGAATAAAATACCTAGGAAAAAAACTACCTAAGGAGACAAAAGACCTGTATGCAGAAAACTATAAGACACTGATGAAAGAAATTAAAGATGATATAAACAGATGGAGAGATATATCAAGTTCTTGGATTGGAAGACTCAACATTGTGAAAATGACTGTATTACCCAAAGCAATCTACAGATTCAATGCAATCCTTATCAAACTACCACTGGCATTTTTCACAGAACCAGAACAAAAAATTTCACAATTTGTATGGAAACACAAAAGACCCCGAATATCCAAAGCAATCTTGAGAAAGATAAACAGAGCTGGAGGAATCAGGCTCCCTGATTTCAGACTCTACTACAAAGCTACAGTAATCAAGACAGTATGGTACTGGCACAAAATCAGAAATATAGATCAATGGAACAGGATAGAAAGCCCAGAGATAAACCTACACACATATGCCCACCTTAGTTTTGATAAAGGAGGCAAACATACACAATGTAGAAATGACAGCCACTTCAATAAGTGGTGGTGGGAAAACTGGGCAGCTACATGTAAAAGAATGAAATTAGAACATTCCCTAACACCATACACAAAAATAAACTCAAAATGGACTAAAGATCTAAATGTAATGTCAGACACTATAAAACTCTTGGGGAAAACATAGGCAGAACATTCTATGACATAAATCACAGCAAAATCCTTTTTGACTCACCTCCTAGAGAAATGGAAATAAAAACAAAAATAAATAAATAGGACCTAATAAAACTTAAAAGCTTTTGCACAGCAAAGGAAAGCATAAACAAGTTGAAAAGAGAACCCTCAAAGTGGGAGGAAATAATTGCAAATAAAGCAACTGACAAAGGATTAATCTTCAAAATTTACAAGCAGCACATGCAGCTCAATATCAAGAACACAAACAACCCAATCTAAAAATGGGCAGAAGATCTAAATAGACATTTCTCCAAGAAGTTATACAGATAGCCAACAAACATATGAAAGGATGCTCAACGTCACTAATCATTAGAGAAATGTAAATCAAAACTTCAGTGAGGTATCACCTCCCACCAGTCAGTATGGCCATCATCAAAAATTTGACAAACAATAAATGCTAGAGAGGGTGTGAAGAAAAGGGAACCCTCTTGCACTCTTGGTGGGAGTGTAAATTGATACAGCCACTATGGAGAACAGTATGGAGTTTCCTTAAAAAACTAAAAATAGAACTACTACATGACCCAGCAATCCCACCCTAGGCATATACCCTTAGAAATCCATAATTCAAAAAGAGTCACGTACCACAATTTTCATTGCAGCTCTATTTACAATATCCAGGACATGGAAGCAACCTAAGTGTCCATTGACAGATGAATGGATAAAGAAGATGTGGCACATATATACAATGGAATATTGCTCAGCCATAAAAAGAAACGAAACTGAGTTATTTGTAGTGACGTGGATGGACCTAGAATCTGTCATACAGAGTGAGGTAAAGCATAAAGAGAAAAGCGAATACCGTATGCTAACACATATATATGGAATCTAAAAAAAAAAAAAAAAAAAAAAAAAAATGGTTCTGAAGAACCTAAGGGTAGGACAAGAATAAAGATGCAGACATAGAGAATGGACCTGATGACACGCAGAGGGGGAAGGGTAAGCTGGGACAAAGTGAGAGAGTGACATGAACTTATATATACTACCAAATGATAAATAGATAGCTAGTGGGAAGAAGCCGCAAAGCAGAGGGAGATCAGCTCAGTGCTTTCTGACCACCTAGAGGGGTGGGATATAGAGGGTGGGAGGGAGACACCAAGAGGGAGGAGATATGGGGATATATGTTATGTATAGCTGATTCACTTTACTATAAAGCAGAAATTAACACACTATTGTAAAACAATTATACTCCAATAAAGATGTTAAAAACAAAGTAAATTGGCATTTCTCACTTATATTTCTTTAAAAACTGGATTGAATATTAGACCACATTTTAATGCCTAAATGTGGCCTTTACTTCACAATCTTCAAAACCTTGGCTGCTTTGTGAATGTTCATAACCTTTGAATATTGATTAAACTGAGTGTGACCTATTTAGTTAACATAACAAGATCTATTTTAGCCCCATCATGTATTTTAGACCCTGGGTCTCTGGAACAGCTTTTACTCACTGTCTCTCTTTCTCTCTACCTCTATTTCTATCTCTGTCTCTGTCTCTCTGTCGTTCCATCTCTCTCTCTCTCTCTGTTTCATACACATACACCTACACACACTCACACACACACACACACACACACACATTAAAAATATCAGAGACTTATCAGAGGAATGTGGAAACCCTGACATTCCTGCCCATGTCTTGCAAATAAGGCTCAGATAGGAGGGAGTGTTCTAAGGGTAGCAAGTGATTTTTTTTCTCTCTCTAGTGTTCCAGCTTATGTACCTGAATATTATTACAGACACTTTGTTATATTGCAATACATATATTTTTTAAAAATAAACATGTATTCTGTAAAATCATACACTGAAATTAATAGAACTTATGGGAAAAATAAAGTTAAGGACAGATCATTCAGAACCTGTGTGATGTTCTAACCAGAGCCCCAACTGACATAATACTTTGATGAAAATACTAGCACAATTAAAAAGACAAATTTCTAATAAATAAATACAAGTTTAGGAATTTATCTTTTTTTATAAAAAGATGAAAGTAGCTCATTAGAAAGGAGTATAAGGAAGGGTTGAGGCTGTTGAGTTATAGAAACAAAGGAAAAATGCCCAAAATTGGAGAGTAGCACAAAATAAAGCATTTCTGGACAGAGCACATGCCTGAATCAAGCCAAGAAAACTGGAGGTGAATGGGCATCTGTGGACATATTTCTCCTTTGTGGCCTATTAGATTTAGCTCAGTGTGAATTCTTCCTGTTCATCTGCAGTTATTTAATGGGACAAAATCCTAACTAGAAAAACAAATGCATGTGAAACTAGGCAATTTCCACTTTACTTTGACATCACACCTAAATTTATTATGGTGTATGAGTTGATTTGTAAATCAAAACCTATTGTACCAGAAGGTCTATTTTTGCACTATTACTCTTGCCTGGACACTTAAGTTACACTGACCTTTTTCACTCTGCTTTTTTACAGGTTTGATTAGATCTTGAGTACTTCCTAGCAATCTGATCCTGCCTGGTTCTTGACAACACCCTTTTGGGTGGTTCAACTTTTATAAGTGAGACTGTATGTGTATAAATCAGATGAAGCCTTTAGAAATATGGTTGTAAGTCCTTTCTTAATTTTGATAATTCGATTTAATTTAAAGAAAGCAAGGGGAGGTTTCTTTCCTTTTCTCCCTTGCAAAGAAAACAGATTTTAAAATATTTCTATAGCATAAAGATCAGAGTATTAACAAGTTCTCAGAGGCATCAAAATTATACATTCTGCCTTTAACATTTAATTTGTTAGAAAACCTCCCGATATTGGAATAGATATTTGCCACTAGTTGAACATAATATGTTTTTGTTCTGGTGTACTGAGTGCCCTGTGCCTAACTTTTTATTTATTTTTTTTAAAAAAGGGACTGGAACTGGAAGCTGGTGGTAGTTCATAGATGGTTAATATTGAGGAGTATTAAGCAACATAGTAACTATTAGCCCAAAGATCATGAGAGTTAAATAAAGCACAGTTTAACTCAATGACCTGGATATTTTGGGAGATAATAGACTTTTGGTGGCCTTAAGTATTAAAATGTTTTCCATCATGGTCTTCTTCAATCTGCAAGTGTATGAGAAGTTACTGTCAGCATTCTGTGTTGTCATGCTTATGTGTCCAAAGGAACCAGAACTGCATGATGATAAAATTGCTGAATACTTAGTTAAGCTCAGCTAATCTATATTATCATCTTCACTGTAAAATGCTACTGCTCCATAATGCTTCAGTCCCCTGAATAATTCTGACTATTCTTTTCTTCCTTGGCCTTGGATTACCTCAGGCAAGTTAATTTCACTAATCCAGAGTATTACGACTTGTCTGACTTGTTTCTACTATTATCTTGATTATTATAAAAATAGATTTTACTCATTTAATATTTTCCTTGTCTTAAAACAAAGAAAATAATTTGTGCTTTAAAATAGAAATCCTGTTTCCTTTCCATCCTTCACTCTTCTGAAATAATGTTTTTTCAAAGAAAGAGCCCATATAGTGCTTAATGATCTCTCCACTTACACAATTAATGTTTAAGGGCTGTAAACTGTATGCTCAAATGCTTTAAATCATTTTCAGTGTGTTCATAGTTAAAGATTTTATTGCTTTCTTCAGTAGCCAATTCCACACACTAATAATTCACTACTAAAGAAAGTTCTTCTAACTTCCCAAGGCTTGATCTTTTGTTAGTTTATAGCAAGATTTTTATACTTTGTCATCCAATTTTGTGATAATCATCTTCTGGGATTTTCAAATACTTTCACTGGCCACTTTTCTTTTAAGGCAAGAGGAATTAAATTCACCTCACGTTTCAGAAGTGGCTGTAATTTATTTTTAGCTTTGAGGCTTTTTAAAAGATTTGATTTAAAAAAATTCGAGCAATATTTAGAGTGACAAGTGTCTGTTAAGTCTTCTCATATTTTTCCATCTTTATCTCTTCAGTTGTAAAATGTTACAAAATATCCCATGAATTAAGATCTAGGATGTAATGAAGACCATTATTAAACACCACAAAAGTTCATTAAGGGACATCAAAAAGCTTCATTCATCAGTTCTTTTTTTTTGTTGTTGTTGTTGCTAATATCTGAATTAACTTCATTTTCACAAAGCAGCAAACCTCTTTGCTATTTGCCTCAGTGATTTCTCCACATACCAAAACATTCTTATTGCCATAATATTCTGCATTAATATTATCCACCTTACATTTTTCTTACATTGCTTTGCAGTTACTCTGAATTTCTCAGTTCCCCTTCAAAGAAACTCCTTAGTGGTATTTCTTTTACACACTTCTTCATATCCTATTTACTCCTCAACCTATTTAAATCTGGCTATTCTTCCTTCCCTCCCCTCTGAGAATTCTCACCAATGACCTACATCTTGCCAAAATGAATGACCAATTTCTTCCTCTTTTCTTACTTATCCTTGCAACTTTGATAGTTTAACTATCCCCTACTTCTTGAAATATATAATTTCATTTCCAGACTCCCCTGGTTTTCTTCCTATTTTGCTGGCTTTTTCACTAGCTATTAGAGCTTTGTCCTTGTTTCTTCTATTTTCTTTTTATGTTCTCTGCTTAGGTGAGCTACTCTGTTGTGTTACTTCAAATAGTATTTATATGATGATGTCCCTTATATTTGTATCTTCTGAATGAATATCAAACATTTTTCTCAATATCTTCATTTTGATGTTCAATTGCATGGCAAATACTACATTTCTAAATGAAATACTTAATTTCCAACATCCAAATCTGCTGTCTCCAAAGTATCTCTATTTCCATTTCTATCTAGTTCTTCAGGAAAGGTATCAAAGTAGAAATTATTATTCATTCCTACCTCTTTCTCACATCTCACATCCAGTTCACCAGGCAAGTCCTTTTAGCCGTCAATATATAGCCCAAATCTGATCACATGTATTTATATTCACAGCTACAGTGCTAAGTAGCATTATCTGTCACATAGGCTACTGCAATAGCCTATAATTGAGATCCTATCTCAATTCTTACCCTCCTACAGTCCATTCTCAACTCAACAGCCAGAGTGCTCTTTCTAGAACAAAAATGATTTTTCTGCTTGAAACACTTCACTAATATCCCAATATTTTTAGAATAAAATCTAAGTGTCTTGCCATGATGTAAAATAGTCAAAATAATCTGAAATTTGTGGAACTCTGAATAAAACATCTATTCCATTCCAAAGTGACTTTTACACATGTTTTTGTCTATCTGGAATATACTTGCTTCCTTTTCTTAAGCCCAAGATAATATTTTAAAGGTATCAAATCAAGTGTGGTTTTTAACCTGGTACTGCACTTTTTCTTCACTCTCCTCTGCCTTTCCTCTACATTTTCCCATAGTCACTCCTTATTCAAGCAACTAGCCATTTTGTATTCCTTGATAAAGATGAATAATACAGAAGAGCAGAAATGAGAGACCTTCCTACCCCATCCATATCCCCAAAAAGACTTGAAAAAGTCCCCAAGGCAGAATGGAGAGGAGAGATGGAGAGAAAAGGTGATGAGAAAAACATGGAGATAAGTGGGGCCTTAGAGAGATAGAATTGTACACAGTCATTATTTTATCTGGTCACAAATGAACACTTGGCCTCTTGAATAACCTGAGACTTTCCTTAGCCCCTGTCTTTCTTACTCCCTATGGATAATGTCTCCTGCAAATAAAAAAAGAGTGGGGGCCTAAATGGGAAGTAGACTGGTGGCTGTGATAGAAGAGGATGGTGGGGACCACTTGCTACACTTATGCCTATTGGAGAGCTATATGGAACACATACTAAATCTCCCTTAGGACAATGATTTCTCACTATAACATATGAGTACTTGTCCAGAATACTGTTAATTTGTAAATCTGGGTACAACCTAGGTGTCATTATTTGACATAGTACTACTTTCATACTAGTCAACTATATCTTTTCACTCTTTAGTACCATTCAAGAAAACAAATAAATTTGACCCATCTCATATGATGTGGAAGGGAAGGAAACCTTCCTGCAGCAAACTGCCTCACACATAATCTATGTAAGTCTGCCAGGAAATTGCCCCAAACAGTATTTCTTGAAAACTAGACAAAGAGGAAGGACGATGGAAAGTAAACTACAAACCTAACCCTCCTTCCCTCAGAGGTAATTTTCTGAAAATATGCCCTTATAACTGTTTCTTAGGTTTTAAAAATTACTTCCTATTTCCCTTGTTATTGTTCTTCATTCTGGACTATATTTATAGGAGGCAAGTGGACATAGAAAAACTCATTTCAAAACTAGTTTTGTGCCCTTCATTGTTGTATAGGATACAATAAAAATACCTAGCCACTTTGATTCACACAGTTTGCTAAGGCAGATTTAACACATTTAAATTATTTTTAAAACAAGTTTGCTCTAAACTCTCTTAACTATTTAACAATGTGGGAGAACTTTTCTAATTTTCCTCTGAACCTGCATTCTTTAATCTGTACAATGAAGAAAATAGTGATGCAAATTTCAAGTGTTTCCTATGCATTAAGTAAGATAATAAATGTCATTGTTTAGTAGAATACCCAGCTAAATTAGATACTGAATGACAGTCGGCCATTGTTATTTTTATTAGTTGATTTATGTATTTATATCTCTGGAAATTCTTCCCAGATTTCATTGTGGTTTCCTCTTCCCTTCTCTAACCTTATGTGTTAGCATTTTCAAACACGTGTTCTTAATACTTTCAACTAACATCTACAGATCAGTGGCTTAGGTATGTACTGTAAACTCAGACCTTTCCTCTCACTTTTAGATGCTTAGATTCAGTTGGTTTCTGGTTAGGTGCACCAGATGTACAGCAGCAACTCCAAACACAACCTGTTTTAATATGAATTAAGATTCTCTAAAACTTCTTTTGTCTCTACGTTCCAATATACTTTTGAATGATGTCACTCTTCATTTGGAGGTTTCACTTGACATTTTCTTCTCTTATTTGGTACATCATATAGGCCATAAAGGCCTGAAGTTCCATAACATAAACATTTTTATCCCCACTGCTGTTGCTTTGATTCAGGACTTTATCATCTCTTACCTGTGCTATTGCACTTGATACCTATCTGTATCCCTGATCTTATAAAGACAACCTTCAGAGCATTCTCCATACAGCTGCCAGAGATGAGTTAAAAATATGAATGTGCTAATCATTCTCCTGAAAATTTGCAGTGGTTCTACTGAGTGTAAAGTTAAACTCTGGCTCTTTATGATTTATGTCAATTTCTCCTGGCTCCTCGTTTGCTATGGTGGTTGTTAATGTGCCACCATATACTGTATGCCAGACAGCTTGCAAGTCCACAAACACTGCTTTATGCTTCCACTCCTTGTCATAATTCTTTAAGTCCTTTTTCTTGCTGTGCCTGCTTGACAAATACTTACTAATCACCCCTACTCCCTCCAAATCTACCTTGGACTTGTCTTCCTTGAAGAATGTCATTATTAATTCTTTTCATTGGCAAGGAACGCTTTGTCATTAGCATTGCCTTTTTGTGTTCCTCCTGTACATAGTTGAGTCTTCCATCTAGGTACCAACGAGTGGACCGTTGACTCCTCTTTGTGTAGCAGCAAGGTGATTAGGGTGATTGACCAGATTGATGGGAGGCTCTTGATTGGTCTAGGCTTCCAATGAAAAGTTTTTTCTTTTTGCCATAGAAAGACTGGCCTAAGATATTTTGGAATTTTGAAATTGAGAAGGTGTCTCCCTGGGGACTTCTGGGAAGTAAATTTTCTTACTTTTAAGATAGAGACATGGAAATCTGGGTTTCCTATTTTACTGAATGTGAAAGAGAAAGTATGCTGCTGGTAACAAGCTGAGGACAAAGCCACACAAGAGAGAGGGCAGAACTAAAAGGAAAACAAAGAAACAGGACAGAAGTTCAATTAAACTGTTTTCAAATGTCACTGTGCCTCTAGACTTTTAGTTATGCGAACCAATATTACGTTATTGTTAAAGAAGATTGAATTTGATGCTTTGGAATGCAAGTAATCAGAAAAACTCAACAGAAAGAACCTGCAACAAGTCGCTATATTATTTAGTTAGATATCTGTCTCTACTTTCTATTTTCTTGAAAGCAAGAACTCTATCTACTTTATGTCACCCCAAGTCATATTTATGTCACCCCAATTTGAGTTTGGGGAATTGTATTTGGTCAAAAATTGTTTGATGATTGAAAAAATTGATTTTCTGGGTTCCTATTCTGTTTAAGGCATTGGTGGGAGGCTTTTTCACATATATTATTTCATTTAATGTTTATAATTAATTGATTGTGAAAGAGCTATTAGTAATTTCGCATGGATCCTAGATTATCATGAAATGAATTCAGAAACGTCCATGTCCAGATGATGATATGGCAGAACAGTACTTACAAATTTTATTTTTGTTAATTGACATGCATGGAGAAGATGTCTTCACAGGGAAGAGAATGAAGTGTAGAGACCTAGGACCATTGATGAGGGTGAGAATAAATGACACCCAGTTGAGACCTATAAAATTGGAACAAACCCTGGGCACTGCAGGGAACTCTGTCATAGAAACAGAAGGAGCTGTTGACACAAGAGACTATACAGAAACTCGGGTCACATAAAGTGAAATTTGGGGGTCTTAGTAACAAAGACCTAGACTTCTAAAAGAATGACATTTTCCCCATTCTGTGAAATACACAGCATGACTCTAGCATAGTAAAAAAGATTTTGAAGGTGAGAACATATAGAATTTCCTGATCAAACCCAGAGTTCTCAAAAAGGCATCAGCACCACTAGGAAACATGGATTCACAAAAAGTGGACACTAACAAAGGGATAGGATGAAGGAAGAGAAGATCATTTGTGACTACATGTGAGACTCCCTTAAGGATTCTTTCTAAATACTGGGGTAATGTTCAGCAGTAATGTGGTTGGACTTTATTTATATCTGTTCAGGTAAATTTTTTTATTAAATACCCCCAGACCGATGGGTCCTATGAAAATTAAGTCACACTTGGTAAGTAGTGTTTAATAAAATTACAACCCAGGTTACTTCTTGGAAGGCAATTTGGAAGAAGAATGAAGTAGGTCAGGCTTTGAAATATTAAAGAGCTGTGACATGGCCTATACTTCCGTTAAAGTATATATTTATAATCACTCACATTCAGTGGGAAGGAATACACAAGGACATGAATACTGGGAGGTGGGGATCATTGGGGGTCAACTTAGGGTCTTCTTACCACAATTACCATTAAAATTTTTCTCTATGGAAAAAAAACTTGAGTTATAGATCACTTACTAGTTTAACAGTTTACAAGACAAAATTTTAGTCTTGCAGAGTAAGATGACTAATTCACAGAATATGCTAAGTGTTTATTTTAAATTACTTTATCTTTGAAGATTCGGTGCTTTCATGTGCTATCTTTTGATCATATCCAATCCATACTGCTAAAATTCTGTTGAGGATCCCCCCACCATGCACATACACACACACACACACACATACACACACTTAACATCATTACTCATTTCAAGTTTTATTTCAGATCGTTCTTTCTAGCTAGATTTTATCTCTCATGGTCTTACTTGTATTTGTCCACCATTAATAATTCGGTGGTTGTAGGATTAGAAAATGACACCTTGCCTCAACTATCACTTCACAAATATCCCAGAAAGAATCAATAATGACTATTTATAATGAGAGTTTGCAATCATGTGAGTAAAATTGAAATATATCATTTCCAAAGTAATACTCTATAGCATTCATCATTCATGATTCTTGCTTCCCATGGAGTACTAAATGATAAAAGTATAGAGTGAAGGACAAAAATGGGATATGATAAAATGTCTCAATAAAGTTAAGATTTGTTCCTTCATTATTGTAGAGCAGTGGTTCTCAAGGCATAGTCTGATGATACTTGGGGGTTTCTAAGACCATTTCAGGGGTCTGCAATGTCAAAACTAATTTCATTAAAATGCTAAGATGTTACTGACCTTTTACACTACCTCTCTCTCTGAGTGTATAGTGAAGTTTTTCAGAAGCTACATAAAATATAATGATACCATTTCTCTGATGGCTTTGTATTCTTTTTTTTTTTTCATACTGATGCTTTTTTTTGTTTGTTTTTTATTGGGATATAATTGCTTTACCATGTTGTGTTAGTTTCTTCTGTTCAATGCAGTGAATGAGCTATGTGTATAAATATATCCCCTCCCTCTTAAACCTCCCTCTTACCCCCCATCTCACCCATCTAGGTCACCACAGAGCACCAAGCTGAGCTCCCTGTGCTATACAGCAGGTTCAAAATGTCCATTAACAGATGAATGGTTTTGTATTCTTGTGTTTAAATGTCTCAATTTTGTTTTCCAACACATTACATATTGATAGATAAAAATAGTGCTATGCTGTTAACTGTTTAAAAGCAGAATATTTGGACCCCAAAACACCAAACCCTGATTTATAGTGTTTGCTGATTTTCTGTGATGTAGATACTCCCAGGATGGTTGATTTCAAACTAGCAAGGTGATGTCATTGAACACAGAGTGAGGAATAATCACACACAGTCAGTTCTTGTGAGTCAGTGTAGGCTGGCTCCATTGCATGACTGGATATAACCCAGATAAGCAAAAATGCTCTGGAATCAATCATATTTTAAAAGTGTAAAGAGACCCAAAGATTAAAAAAAAAAAAAAAGTTTGAGAATCTCTGATCTATCATTTGTCCTAAATGATTCACTGGTAGAATTGGTGTAAGCAAAGTTTTCTCAGGTACAACAGCCAACCATTTTCATGATTTTGTTTTCTCCTTTGGACTGTGATCCTTCATTAAATCCCACAAATTTAATTAGTTCTCAGTTATAGAGAAAGAAAACGTACCTTCTGCTGTGGTCCCAAGGCACATTTTTCTTATCTCAAATGCAACAGATAATATTGAATTTGTGTGTGAAAGTGTCTATCTGCCTCACCAAATAGTAATCCAGGACTTCATTGTTTTCCTTTGTATCTGCTTTGCTTTATCTGCTAAATTAATGAATAACAAGTATAAATTAATATTTTATGATTTTGGAGCATTTACATTTTAAAAGAAAAACCAAAATGTGGATAATCCATTCTGCATAGAACATAATAGAACTTAATAGTGAACTTATATTTTGTAAAGTTGAACTGGCTGTAGAGTATTAGATATATTTGTAGGAAATATTACATGATAGTTACAAGTTAGAAAGATTCATACATTGAATTTATACTTATACTTTTTTCTGTTCTTAGGAGAAAGCTTATAGTTTGTTAGCATTAAATAAAAAATAATTACTAAAGAGGTGGGAGGGAAATTTTGGAAGTGATGGATATGTTTATGGCATAGAGAATGGTGGTGATTTCACCAGCATATACTAAACTCCAAATTCATCGTTTTATACATTAAACAAGTACAGCTTTTTGTATCTCAGTCAAAACTCAATTAAGTGGGTTCAAAAAAGAAAAAAAAAAGTACTCTGTCTGAATAGTGCATAAGAGTACACATTATTTCTCATAATGCCTTCATAGGAATTTTCCCTATAATACTAAATGACTGAATATGTAACTACCATTTATGAATTTGCTAGACAATTTAGTTCTTTCTTAGATATTTAGCCTTTTTTTGTAATGATTGAGTTATTACCCTGAGAGACCATAGCTAAAATAGATGAAAGAAGTAAGAGTAGAGAAAAATATGTACAATAAATAATTTTTAATAGTAGTGCAACAGGTTCTTTTTCTTCTGGAAATCCTAGGGTGGAAATGTTAGTGTTCATTTAAAAAATACTTAAACTACAACAAAATAGCCAGATATGACATCTCTTGCTGACAATTTGAGGAATTCATATCTACTTGTCTTACTTTAAAGACTATTAGGTTTTCTTTAGACTCCAGAATCTTATTCAACATTTTTGACTCTATGGTGCCATTTGTGAATAGATATATCCTTCCACATATTCCACATAATTCATTTTTCATGGTTCTTCGTTCTCTGGGAACTTTTCAATATTGAGAATAGTTTTTATTTCACGAATGTAATTATTGGGTAAATTTCTCAGCCAAAGTTCAAAGATGCAAATGAATTATATCAGTGGGTTAACTAGCCAGAGTGGGTAAAGATCATGCTCTTCTAGCTTCCAAAATGTGTTCTGTAAAATATGGATTCCAGAAATTTTACATAAATATTAGATAGACACAATTATATGTGTTCAAAAAAATGTATTTGGGGATGTCTTGGCTAAATCAAATTTAACAAATTGCTGAGGAGTTTATCAGGATAATTACTGTATTATTCTGATTGTGAATCTTCAAGGGAAGGTGTTGTTTTCCCTTTTTGACTTTGAAGTACATTTTCCACAGAATACCCTACAGGAACACACTATATGAAACTTCCTTGTATGTATGTTCCAAATGGAATATCTTACGAGTGAATGAGGGCATTAAAACAATTAAAAATATTACTTTGAAATATTAATTGGTTAAGCAACAAATTTGTTTTTATTTGTGGACCTATAAAATTATTCTATTCAACAATGATTTTTAAAATAAAATTATTAATAACATAAAAAGAATGCACATTCACACACGTTAGAGTAAAAAAACTCTCATTTTACTCATTATTTGAACTTTAAAAAATAACGTAATAGAATAATTATTCTTCATACATATTCATATTATTTTGATTAGTTTATTAGCGGTATTTTTTCTAATGTCATTTTTTCATGAATGTATTTTAATATGGTCTCATTATTTTTAAATCTTATGAAATTGCAAAATTTTTCATAATTACATTTTATGAGTAATATATTTGAAATTGATGAAATCTTTGATTCTTTTCTGAAAACTATATTTCTAACTGAGAAAATTATATTTTTTAAGTGCCTTGTAAACTCAGAGCAAATTCTTCCAAAAGTAATTTATTTTTGTAATTTTATTTTGTAGTTAATGTACAAATACCTTAGGACAAATGTTTTCCCAGGTACTCTTTTGTCACCATTTTGAGTAACTGTTCTTGACAATTTAAAAAAAAATCAATCTTATTAAATGTTTTCTTTATTTGTAACTCTTTTGAATGTTGTAGATGCTGAAAAATCATAGACTTTCTCAATTTTATTCATTTCCAGTATCAATGATCAATTTATACACTTAAAAATAAGTGTTCCATCACATTTTTTCCTAAAAATCAAGATATTCTGGAGTAAACTATAGAATTTCAAAATTAAATGTGTATTCCATTTCAGAATTCATAATTTGTTCAGTTTCCTGCTTTTTCCTTGATAAATTTGAATGTTTTGCAATTTTCAAATATCTTTTTGATATTGAATTTGCTGAAAGCTTCAAAAACTGCAGGTTGGTTTATTTTTTTCCACTATTTTTCTGGATTACTTTAATTGTAAATTTCCAATTCATCTGAAAAAATGTGACTAAAATTTAGAAGATATATAAAATTTAGAAGACATGTAAACAAGACATAAAAATTTGGAAGACACATAAGACATTTTGACTTACAAAGTAACTTCTCAAAGGCTCAAACATGTCTATGTTTTAACTGATGAATAGCAGCAAAGAGAGAAAAATCATAGCATTATGCTCTTCCTGAAATTTTTGTTTGTTTGTTTTCAGCATCAGCTTCTTCTTATAGTGTATATTTACTGTAGTGAATATATGTAAAACATATGTAATTTTTGACATAGTGACTCTTCTTTCAATTAGTAAACATTTGCAGATTTTTGACATATAATTAGTACCTTATATACATTTAATTTATTAATAATATTCTTTATCCTATCAGGCTGGATTCACCAAAAATTGTATTTATCATTGCAAAACAATCTTATCTTCTATGTTGAACTTTCTACTATAGAAGCATATTTGCAGTAATATTAGACATTTAACTTAAATAGAATGAAATTCCAAAAGATTTATTTGATTTAAAATTTGATGAAAAATGAACAATTTTTAAAATTACATAAATTGATTTTCTATTTGAAGCATTAGATAATGACACGAACATAAAATTTGTATCATCTAAATGTTTGTTTTTTTCTATTAATGAAGAATCATATTAGTATCAATTGCTTTGTAATTTTGTACATGCATAAATAAATAACAAAGTTAATTTAAAAACTATCATTTGAGCTAAATAAAATGCTTACTTCACAGAGTATTATTAAACATGAATTCTACGGCTGTACTTTCTCTCCTTTAATAATCTTCTTAAAATATTTACTAACTTTCCAATTAGACGTTAATGCTTCTTCTGTAAATTTTGTCCTTCAGGTGATACGTAATACTCCTCCCTCCCATTTTAGTGTATGTTAAATGTGTTAATGATAACAAACAGTTTAGGCAAATCACATTTTCATTGCCAATTTTCTTTAGAAATGAAAATTCTTTATTTTTAAAATTAAAATGACCTTTTTAAGGCTCATTCTTGCATAAAAAGTTTATAATGTAAAAATGTTAATGAAAATGGTAGACATTTTAGATTTTAACCATGGAATGTCTGACAAAATATCCGTAGCAGGAAATGTAGATACAATCTAAGACAGGGATGCCCAGCATTTATTTCCCATATACCTGCCACATTTTCTACTGACCCCACAGACAAGGGGGATGGCAGTCTGTTCATCTGACAGGGTTGGCATGATCCACGGTATAACTGGTTGGCACATCAAGTAGCCGGAAGGAGTAGCAGCATCAAACAACTTCAACTCTCACCAAAGACCAGAAGGTACTAGTTTTTCCTAGCTTTTTAGGTTGACGAGCACTTTATCAGCTATTCTTGAAAAGGGGGTGTTTGTTAGATATGATGCTAAATCTAGATCAGATCAAGAAAGTGAGTCCAGTTTCCTCCTGCAGGTTTTCCCTGTGTGAAACTGAGGACTGTTACTGCACATATATCTCACATCCATGGCAGAATCTGGAGACACAAAATGGAGGCTCATCAAAAAACATTTGAGAAGTAAATGATTAGCATGCTGGTCTGCGATCTATATTTTCTTTGAAGTTTGGGGAAGCACCCTCAAGAGAGGATGACCCTGTCAAATCTCCTTGTAAACATGCAATGTAGTCCTACTGGCAAACAAAATAATGGTTTGTTGGAGAGTTTTTATTTTTGGAATACTTTTAACTGGATGGGTCTCATTTATCTAGGATTGCTTATGGTAAACAAACCTGAAATCTACAGTTTTATAGGGTATGGCTCCCTGAGAAATGTCATATTATGTATGTAATCACATGAAGATGAATGGAGATGTTTCCCAGCCAAAATGGCTCCTTCTGTGTAAGATACTGTATATTTGGCACCAGAGTGCATTCTGCTGCAGCAAGAAAGGACCTGGGGAACTGCATTAGAGAACCTAGACCGTTCCTGTTGTGACAGTGTCTTGCAATTGCTTATGTCCTTAAAATTATTAGTAAATCTTTATGGTAAGTAAAATCTTAGATTTATGTCAGTCTTCTTGGAAAATGTAATCCTTTGTTATCATACCATTTCAGACAATTTTATTACAACTATGTGCATTAATTATAATACTTCCTTAAAGTGAAGAATATGGAACAAACTCGTTGGGACTCTGAGTCAACAGGAATAAGCCAGAACTGTCTCCTCCTTATACCTGGAAGAGAGCAGACCTCTAAAGGAGTCTGGTCTCCAAGAGAGAAATCTGCCACCAGTGACTTTAACAACAGACATTCTGACATTTGTCACTCAATATTATTCATATTGAGACTTTCCTCTTTCTGGACACCATCTGTCTATCTGCATGGGATGGACTGACTGACTGTTGCTTAGCAGTAGTTTCTGAACAATTGTTTGGTGTTGGTCTCACATTTCATTTCCTATTTTAACCATAAGTAGGTCATAAATCCAATTTGGTGAGCATTAATAAGCATTTTATTTTTAAAAAAATAGAATAGAATGGAATACAATAGAATATATAGAACAAAATAAAAATAGAAAAAAAATCAAGGCACATTTACCTATGTAAGTTTAGGTACTGTTTCATTATAGTTTTGTTTTGGTTACTTGTAAGTGTGTGTGTGTCTGTGTGTGTGTATGTTTGTGAGAGAGAGAGAGAGAGAGAGAGAGAGAGAGAGATTGACAATATGAAATGTATTTATGCCTGAAGATCATAGTAAAAAAGAAAAACTAAATACCATGACTTCTATTATGGGATAATAGTCTAGAATCTTAAGCAGCCTCTGTAGAGAGTACATTTTTTGGGCCACTTAAGAACCATAATCTTGCTTTGTATGGGAGTTGCTCTGATATAGTGTAGTATAAATGTAGATAGACATTGAAAGAAGAAATTTGCAAGGCTGACATCAAACCTGGAGACTTGAAATTCAAATCTGAAATTGAACCTTGAGGGTTCAGATTAATTTCCGACTAGCGAATGCAATTTATTTTTTTTAAGTCACCATAAAATTATACAAAAAAAAAAAAAAAAAATCGAACAGCTTTACCAAACGGCAACTTGAGTACAAACCAGTCATTAGATGTGAAATACATTTCCCATAGCATACCCAATTAAAAACTTGCTTTTTAATTAAAAGAAAGGTACTTGTAAAATGTCAGTGTGTATTTTGTGCAACCTCAAATGTTTGGGGGAATTTTTTTTTTTTATTTGCTTGGATGGTGCAAAACACAGAATGTGTTGCTTATCTCTCAATGTACACTGTAGCACAAAAGAAAATTAAGACACTGGAAGGTTATTATGAGAAAGAAGAAAGTCAAATTATTCATTTAAAGTTTGACTCTGACCAAAGCTCCAATCTTTATAGTTTGTAGTTTCTACAATGCCGTTATTATTATTTCAACTCAACAAAACAAGTTATTGAAACATTGAACTGGAATTATGATTAATATACTACAATCAATTACATGTAAAATGTAAGAAATATTTATTCCATCAATCCATGAAGACAAGGCTTTCCCAAAACCAGGAGTGCAGGAAGTCCTCAAAGATGATCACAAAAACCTCTCAGCCTTCTGTTGTTATGGTATGAAAGCAGAAAACAATGTACATATTCAATTACTTTCCTAAAAATAAGTACATTATAATTCTGATGCTGAGCACTAATATTTATAGAACATTTATTCTGTACCTGAAACTCTGCTAAATTTTTTTCGTAGATTATCTCATTTAATGCATGAAACCACCTTCTGAAGTATTTAATATTATTATCCTTATCATATGGATAAGGAAACTGGGAGAAATAAAACTTTTTGTAGGCTCCAGAAAACAGGGCAACTATCTGAATCAACTCAGACCTACATGGATCAACACTGCAGACTTTCTCTTATATCATGTTTCCTCCCTCCCTCTTTTCTTCTTCTCCCTTTCTTCCTTTCTTTTCATTTCCTCTCTTCTTCCCTTCTTCCTTCCCTCCTTTTTTCTCTCTCTCTTTCTTTCTCCTTCTGTGACTCTTTCTATCTGAAATTTTAGACTCAATGCCATCTTACTCAGAGGACATTTGACTATCTGTTTCTTTCCTCTTACCTGTTCTCCACCCAGACATGTTAGCAACTACTCACAATCCCTCCTATACTGTACAATAGTACCTGTCATATAATCTAAGGCAACTATGGGGAAAATTGAAAATTACAGACTTTCACATTTGCTTGAAATTAACTTCAGGTGTATTTTGTGGAACTACTTATCTAATATTTAAATATTTGTTAACCAAATGCTCAACCATTTTGACAGTTAAATCTTCCAGTAATAGGTAGCTTACTTTCAGCATGGCTATTAAAACAAATCTTCATATTAAAGTGAAATGTGACTTTATGGCTTCATTCATTTGTCAAACAAATATTGAGTGATTATCATATGTCAATCACAGTTTAGGTCCTAAGGATACATCAGGGGAAAAATAAAAACAAAAAAACAACCATCCGAGAATTTGCAGAGCTTCTACTTTCTTATCAGTTAGGCCATAATAAGAATATTTACATTATTTTTGTCATGTTCATCTTTCAGGTGTTAAATGATAGGTCTTGTGTACATCTTTAATCTTCTTTTCCCTAAATAAAATACTGTCTGTTAAAGGGATATATGTGGAACATATTTTAAAGCCTTACCATTTACACTCATCTGAAGCTAAGTATTCCTCAGAGTGGCACAAAAGGAGTATATCTTAATGTCAAAGTAAAATAGAATATTGATATGTTTAATCCAGATAATCCATAAACAAAATGAGCTGTTTGAGTTTTGGATGTTTTCTTATACAAATGTACTAGATTTAAGGACTGATGAATTTGGTGAGTTATTGGATTAGGTAACATTTCTTAGCTAGCACATGTCTCTTTTATTTTTATAAAACTTGAGGTTTTTATAAAAATAAATCCTGAGTGGAGGTTATTCATAATTAGTTCCTATTCATCTTATCCTTCTACCCATGAGATTTTCCCCCACAACTATTCAACTATTTTAGGTAAAAAAATTCTGTTCTAAGTATCAATTGATTCCTTGCAATAGATTTGCATGCACAAACACAACTACAAGGGGACAATGAATGAACAAGAACTATATACTCTGTCCAAGTTTGTTCTATCATTTTTCCACACTGAATAGTCTTGATACTTGATGAAAGGGAGACAGGACCTTTGAGGAATAAATCCTTAACATCCCTTGTGTCAGGAACACTTTTCTGTCAGTGACATCAATTTCTTTGGAAATCATCGCTCATCTTTAGCTTAACCCATGCCCTTCAGAAGGGCATGATTCAAGTGTCAGAAATGCATGTTCTCCTCACACACAAAGTGAAAGTCGCCTTGGAATGAGAACTACAAGGTGTGTTTGAGGCCATAAAATACAGAAACATGTTGACCAAAGATTTTTCTAAAAGATCTGAGATCAACACATTAAAAAATATATGTATAAAGGGACATATGTACTAAATGCATATAAATACATTTATATGTATCAAATTTTTTCATCTCTTTATTTTTGAAACTGCCAATTCTGCTACCAAGGAGAATTCTGAATCCAATGACTGGTATCTTTATGAGAAGGACATGTGAAAACACAGAGTGAAGATGGCCATGTGGCTACCGAAGGCAGAGACGAGAATGATATCACTCCATTCTTTCCCTATCCCAGAGGAATATCTATTCTTGCCTGTATAACCACTATATTTTGGAGCAGATAACTTGCTTTCTAGGTCCACAGATGAAGAGGAATTTTGCTCCAGGATGGATCATTTCCAGAGTCTCACCTAGATCTGATTTAAGTGATTTTGATGGTGAGATATGAAACTTTTGAGTTGATGAAATGCGTGAAGACTTTCAGGGCCATTGGAATAGAGTGAACATATTAGGAACAAGGGACAGGTGTGAATTGGGGGGGTCAGACTATACTGGGTTGAATAGTGTACTCTCAAATATATGTTTACGTGAAAACTCAGAATGTGACATTATTTGGAAATCGGGTGTTTGCAGATGTAATTAGTTAAGATATTGATTGGTGTCCTTTTAGAAAGCCTATGTGAAGACACAGGAGAGGATGATGCCATGTGATGAAGACAGAGATAGGAGTTATGCAGCCACAAGCCAAGAAATCCAAAATATTGCTGTTAACAACCAAAAGCTAAGAAGAGTTAAGGAAACATTTTTCCCTAGAGACTTTAGAATGAGCATGGCATTGTTGACACCTTGATTTTGGATTTCTAGCCTCCAGAACTGTGAGAAAATATATTTCTATCTTTTCTTTGAATTTTATTTTATTTTATTTTTTATACAGCAGGTTCTTATTAGTCATCAGTTTTATACACATCAGTGTACACATGTCAATCCCAATCCCCCAGTTCATCACACAACCACCCCCAACACCCCGCTGCTTTCCCCACTTGGTGTCCATACGTTTCTTCTCTACATTTGTGTCTCTATTTCTGCCTTGCAAACCGGTTCATCTGTATCATTTTTCTAGGTTCCACATATATTCATTAACATATGATATTTGTTTTTCTCTTTCTGACTTACTTCACTCTGTATGACAGTCTCTAGATCCATCCACGTCTCAACAAATGATGCAATTTCATTCCTTTCTATGGCTGAGTAATAGTCCATTGTATATATGTACCACAACTTCTTTATCCATTCGTCTGTCGATGGGCATTTAGGTTGCTTCCATGACCTGGCTATTGTAAATAGTACTGCAATGAACATCGGGGTGCATGTGTCTTTTTGAATTATGGTTTTCTCTGGGTATATGCCCAGTAGTGGGATTTCTGGATCATATGGTAAATCTATTTTTAGTTCTTTAAGGAACCTCTATACTGTTCTCCATAGTGGCTGTATCAATTTACATTCCCACCAACAGTGCAAGAGGGTTCCCTTTTCTCCACACCTTCTCCAGCATTTATTGTTTGTAGATTTTCTGATGATGCCCATTCTAACTGGTGTGAGGTGATACCTCATTGTAATTTTGATTTTCATTTCTCTAATAATTAGTGATGTTGAGCAGCTTTTCATGTGCTTCTTGGCCATCTGTATGTCTTCTTTGGAGAAATGTCTATTTAGGTCTTCTACCCATTTTTGGATTGGGTTCTTTGTTTTTTTTAATATTGAGCTGCATGAGTTGTTTATATATTTTAGAGATTAATCCTTCATCCATTAATTCGTTGGCAAATATTTTCTCCCATTCTGAAGGTTGTCTTTTCGTCTTGTTTATGGTTTCCTTTGCTGTGCAAAAGCTTTGAAGTTTCATTAGGTCCAATTTGTTTATTTTTGTTTTTATTTCCATTACTCTAGGAGGTGGATCAAAAAAGATCTCACTGTGATTTATGTCAAAGAGTGTTCTTCCTATGTTTTCTTCTAAGAGTTTTATAGTGTCTGGTCTTACATTTAGGTCTCTAATCCATTTTGAGTTTATTCTTGAGTATGGTGTTAGGGAGCGTTCTAATTTCATTCTTTTACATGTAGCTGTCCAGTTTTCCCAGCACCACTTATTGAAGAAGCTATCTTCTCTCCATTGTATATCCTTGCCTCCTTTGTCATAGATTAGTTGACCATAGGTGCGCACGTTTATCTCTGGCCTTTCTATCTTGTTCCATTGATCTATGTTTCTGATTTTGTGCCAGTACCATATTGTCTTAATTACTGTAGCTTTATAGTATAGTCTGAAGTCAGGGAGTCTGATTCCACCAACTCCGTTTTTTTCCCTCAAGACTGCTTTGGCTAATCGGGGTCTTTTGTGTCTCCATACAAATTTTAATTATTTTGTTCTAGTTCCATAAAAAATGCCATTGGTAATTCGATAAGGATTGCATTGAATCTGTAGATTGCTTTGGGGAGTATGGTCATTGTCTCATTATTGATTCTTCCAATCCAAGAACATGGTATATCTCTCCATCTGTTGGTATCATCTTTAATTTCTTTCATCAGTGTCTTATAGTTTTCTGCATACAGGTCTTTTGTCTCCCTAGGTAGGTTTATTCCTAGGTATTTTTTTTTTTTTTTTGCAAAGGTAAATGGGAGTGTTTCCTTAATTTCTCTTTCAGATTTTTCATCAGTAGTGTATAGGAATGCAAGAGATTTCTGTGCATTGATTTTGTATCCTGCAACTTTACCAAATTTTTTGATTAGGTCTAGTAGTTTTCTGGTGTCATCTTTAGGATTATGTATGCATACTATCATGTCATCTGCAAACAGTGACAGTTTTACTTCTTCTTTTCCAATTTGTATTCCTTTTATTTCTTTTTCTTCTCTGATGGCCCTGGCTTGGACTTCCAAAACTATGTTGAATAATAGTGGTGAGAGTGGACATCATTGTCTTGTTCCTGATCTTAGAGGAAATGCTTTCAGTTTTTCACCATTGAGAATGAAGTTTGCTGTGGGCTTGTTGTATATGGCCTTTATTATGTTGAGGTAGGTTCCCTCTATGCCCACTTTCTGGAGAGTTTTTATTATAAATGTGTGTTGAATTTTGTCAAAAGCTTTTTCTGCATCTATTGTGATGATCATATGGTTTTTATTCATCAATTTGTTAATATGGTGTATCACATTGATTGATTTGCATATATTGAAGAATCCTTGCATCCCTGGGAAAAATCCCACTTGATCATGGTGTATGATCCTTTAATGTGTTGTTGGATTCTGTTTGCTAGTATTTTGTTGAGGATTTTTGCATCTATATTCATCAGTGATATTGGTCTGTAACTTTCTTTTTTTGTAGTATCTTTGTCTGGTTTTGGTATCAGGGTGATGGCGGCCTCATAGAATGAGTTT
Organism: Balaenoptera physalus; assembly: GCF_965194825.1. NCBI lineage: Eukaryota > Metazoa > Chordata > Mammalia > Artiodactyla > Balaenopteridae > Balaenoptera > Balaenoptera physalus. The sequence continues at coordinate 31,179,403 of NC_138895.1, read as the reverse complement.
GGGAGTGTTCTTTCCTGTGCAATTTTTTGGAAGAGTTTGAGAAGGATGGGTGTTAGCTCTTCTCTAAATGTTTGATAGAATTCAACTGTGAAGCCATCTGGTCCTGGACTTTTGTTTGTTGGAAGATTTTTAATCACAGTTTCAATTTCATTACTTGTGATTGTTCTCTTCATATTTTCTATTTCTTCCTGGTGCAGTCTTGGAAGGTTATACCTTTCTAAGAATTTGTCCATTTCTTCCAGGTTGTCCATTTTATTGTCATAGAGTTGCTTGTAGTAGTCTCTTAGGATGCTTTGTATTTCTGTGGTGTCTGCTGTAACTTCTCCTTTTTCATTTCTAATTTTATTGATGTGAGTCCTCTCCCTCTTTTCCTTGATGAGTCTGGGTAATGGTTTATCAATTTTCTTTATCTTCTCAAAGAACCAGCTTGTAGTTTTATTGATCTTTGCTATTGTTTTCTTTGTTTCTATTTCATTTATTTCTGCTCTGATCTTTATGAGTTCTTTCCTTCTGCTAACTTTGGGTTTTGTTCGTTCTTCTTTCTCTAGTTCCTTTAGGTGGAAGGTTAAATTGTTTACTTGAGATTTTTCTTGTTTCTTTAGGTAGGCTTGTATAGCTATAAACTTCCCTCTTAGAACTGCTTTTGCTGCATCCCATAAGTTTTGGATCATCGTGTTTTCATTGTCATTTGTCTCTAGGTATTTTTTGATTTCCTCTTTGATTTCTTCAGTGATCTCTTGGTTATTTAGTAACGTATTGTTTAGCCTCCATGTGTTTGTGTTTTTTAAGTTTATTTCCCTGTAATTGATTTCTAATCTCATAGTGTTGTGGTCAGAAAAGATACTTGATATGATTTCAATTTCCTTAAATATACTGAGGCTTGATTTGTGACCCAAGATGTGATCTATCCTGGAGAATGTTCCATGTGCACTTGAGAAGAAAATGTAATCTGCTATTTTTGGATGGAATGTCCTATAAATATCATTTAAATCTACCTGGTCTATTTTGTCATTTAAAACTTCTGTTTCCTTATTTTTTTTTTTTTTTTCATTTTCGATCATCTGTCCATTGTAAGTGAGGTGTTAAACTCCCCCACTATTATTGTGTTACTGTCGATTTCCTGTTTTAGAGCTGTTAGCAATTGCCTTATGTACTGAGTTGCTCCTGTGTTGGATGCATATATATTTATAATTGTTATATCTTCTTCTTGGATTGATCCCTTGACCATTATGTAGTGTCCTTCCTTGTCTCTTGTAACATTCTTTATTTTAAAGTCTATTTTATCTCATATGAGTATTGTTACTCCAGTTTTCTTTTGATTTCAATTTGCATGGAATATGTTTTTCCATCCCCTCACTTTCAGTCTGTATGTCTCCCTAGGTCTGAAGTGGGTCTCTTGTAGACAGCATATATATGGGTCTTGTTTTTGTATCCATTCAGCAAGCCTGTGTCTTTTGGTTGGAGCATTTAATCCATTCACGTTTTAGGTAATTATCAATATGTATGTTCCTATGACCATTTTCTTAATTGTTTTGGGTTTGTTTTTGTAGGCCCTTTTCTTCTCTTGTGTTTCCCACTTAGAGAAGTTCCTTTAGCATTTGTTGTAGAGCTGGTTTGGTATGCTGAATTCTCTTAGCTCTTGCTTGTCTGTAAAGCTTTTGGTTTCTCCCTCAAATCTGAATGAGATCCTTGCTGGGTCGAGCAAAGTTGGTTGTAGGTTCTTCCCTTTCATCACTTTAAGTATATCATGCCACTCCCTTCTGGCTTGTAGAGTTTCTGCTGAGAAATCAGCTGTTAACCTTATGGGAGTTCCCTTCTATGTTATTTGTCATTTTTCCCTGGCTGCTTTTAATAATTTTTCTTTGTCTTTAATTTTTGCCGCTTTGATTACTATGTGTCTCGGCGTGTTTCTCCTTGGGTTTATCCTGTATGGGACTCTCTGCACTTCCTGGACTTGGGTGGCTATTTCCTTTACCATGTTAAGGAAGTTTTCGACTATAATCTCTTCAAATATTTTCTCTAGTCCTTTCTCTCTCTCTTCTCCTTCTGGGACCCCTATAATGCGAATGTTATTGTGTTTAATGTTGTCCCAGAGGTCTCTTAGGCTGTCTTCACCTCTTTTCATTCTTTTTTTTTATTCTGTTCTTCAGCAGTGAATTCCACCATTCTGTCTTCCAGGTCACTTATCCATTCCTCTGCCTCAGTTATTCTGCTATTGATTCCTTCTAGTGTAGTTTTAATTTCAGTTATTGTATTGTTCATCTCTGTTGTTTGTTATTTAATTCTTCTAGGTCTTTGTTAAACATTTCTTGCATCTTCTTGATCTTTGCCTCCATTCTTTTTCTGAGGTCCTGGATCATCTTCATTATCATTATTCTGAATTCCTTTTCTGGAAGGTTGCCTATCTCCACTTCATTTAGTTGTTTTCTGAGATTTTATCTTGTTCTACTTCATCTGGTACGTAGCCTTCTTTCTGCCTTTTCTTCTTGTCTATCTTTCTGTGAATGTGGTGTTTGTTCCACAGACTGCAGGATTGTAGTTCTTCTTGCTTCTGCTGTCTGCCCTCTGGTGTTTATTGTTTTTAACGTACCGAGTTTGTGAAAATGCGTTACAGTAGTCCAAGAAAGTTAATATTCAAACATACAAAAACCTCTTTCTTTATGTTTTTTCTGTGGAATATCACATGATGAGCTTATTTCCTGTTAATATGACAGTGCATCCAATGACTATTTTCAACTTTTAGTTTTGCCTTTTCTATGCTAAAATCAACAAGTTCCTTTCAACATTTTTGATGTATTATAATTACATCTTGGTTTCTGTACCTCAAAGACTCACAGTTTGCCACCCCTTTTTAAAATATCACAACCAAGACTAAACATATTCCAGATGTGGGATATCCAAGGGAAGGTAAAATATGTCTGAATTTAATCTCTGAAGAGAACAGTTCTATTATTTCCATGTAATAATAATGTGAGCCTTTTAAACAGTCATTACAGTGTTGAAACATATTAAGTGTGTAATCTACTAAGTTTTATAAATCTTTCTTTTATGAACTTCATCAAATTCTGGTCATATCCATCATACACTTGAGCAAGATTTGGGAACCAATATACAGATTATTGTATGTTCCTGTTAAATCAATCTCAGTTTGAGGCTATACATTTAGCTCTAGTGCTTATTTCTAATTTGAATATTGAATTTCAGTACATAAGATCAATCCTCTAATTTTACATTTCTTGAGAATTTGATAGGCATGCTGTCAATGTTTTCATTAAAATTGCTGATAGAAATGCCATGTAGGTTTGGATAAATTTTACAAAAATACGATCAAATACAGAGTTCAGTGGCATGTCAATATAATATTTTCTACAACAAAGTTTCAACAAATTAATCAAATTTTTTTAGGAAACTATTCACTTAGAGGAACCTACAGAATAATATTAATATTGGCCAATATTTTATCATATAGTCCATCAGAAAATTACCTAATGTCGCTTATATTTGGCAAACATTTAGAAATATTTACATTATTAAATTAATTTCCCAATTAAATGACAATTTAAAAAATAAAATTAAGTTATTTTGTCTCGATTAATTTGAGGAAAAATGTCACTAAGTGTTCACCAAATATTTACTAACCAGTTATTTAATATGATATTCCAAATTATTAGTCTTCTGAAAGATATTAAATACATTATTGGAAGAAAATTAAAGTCTCTATATATACATATATTTGAGAAATATTCATTTCCTCTTGATGTCTCATTGTATACTAGATAATACATTAACATTAGTAAGGACAATAAATTCTGCAGCAAAAGAACCTCTTTAATTTTGTGTGATGAAAAGTTTCATAGAATTACATAAATGGAAAATATTTTTACTCTAGAACAACTTTTAACATCTATTCCAAGTAATACATTTGAGAAAGTGTTAAGTAAGCCATTAGTACTCAAGACGTTAATATGAATTACTTGATCATGTGAGTCAGAATGACACAGAAATGCTCTCTCTGGATCCTCTGAAAGAAAATCTTCTACACAGTTGTGGAGAATGCAGTCAGCACACTGCCTCTAGTTCACAGCTCTAGACAGTGCTATGCACAAGTCCACAGATCCTAGGGGAGTCGGCATGTGGTGACTGAACAAAGTAGGGGTACACAGTTTTGGTCATTTATGCCCAATGTAACACAGCTCTGATGGGCAGTGTTTGTTTCAGAGCTCCCTGCTGGGTTGGCAGAAGTTATCCAGCTTTCATTTCAATTCAACTTCTTTTTCTGCCTAATCCTACCTCCTCTCCTTCTTCTTTCAAGTGTTAATCCCATATTTTGCACTCCAAATTTTATCTCAGCATTTGCTTCTTGAAAACGTCTATAGGTTGAAAAGCAACATATTTTTAAAAAATTATTTGAGATAATTTTCTTTGGGCAAATATATTTTAGTCAAAAGTAGAAGAAGGAAAGTTCTACCATAGGGGCAGTATTAGAGCAGAGCAGCCTGGTGAGGTACCCTCCATTGTGGATTTGACACATGAACAAGTAAACCCTAAACTACCTATGTATCAAGGCAGGAACAGTAAGGAGAAGTAAAGAAAAAGAATGATTCCAAAGACAAATATAGTTGCAATTTAGCTACATTCTTTTGGTTGACCTAATGATAGGTCTAGCATGAAGTGTTTCTCTGGTCTTGGGGCCAAAGACAAAGCCAACCTTAATTTTAAACAAGACTATAAATTAAGGTCTGGACCAGATTGTCAGTACACTTCACTATCTTACCTAATCTCAAACCTCTGCTGAAATTAGCTTCATGACTAGCTGAGGGAAGTGGTGATACTGATTCAGCAGAAATATTTTTGCACTGAGATTTCTATGAAAACAAGTCAACTAGTCATTCGGGGGAAAATAAAATACCTTTAAACCCATTGTTGGGATAAATTGAATCTATTCATTGGACCATCTCACCAAGAAAGCAGTTCTAAAATGTATGAAACTATTATGGAAATAAATATACACAAAGTCATATCTAAAACAGATTTAAAATGCTACTTCAGCTATTACATGTTGAATCAATTCCTTAATTTGGTTCTCAAGTACACCATGTACCTGTAGAACAGTTTTTTCAGTGCACTCTATTGGCCAACAAAGTGAGTCTCTCCTTGACCCCTATGCAGAAGTCTCTCTCAAAGAGACATATGTCATTTGAAATATTTAAGAATACTGACTGCATTTTCAATCAGGCTTGTGTCTTGAGAGAAGGAGATGCCTTATTTCTTCTTTGGTTAGATATCTAGATACTGAATATACTTTCATAGATCTAGAAAATAAACCAGTTTACTTCACTTCAAAAACTAGATTTAAGAATTAGTAGTTTAATTCATATTTTTTTGAGTAAATTTTATTTCTTCACAGTTAATAGACATGAATCAACTCAGAAACAATCAGAGACTTACAGAGTTTAGTTATTTGCCTATTCACAAATTTGAAAGTTGAATATATTTTCAATGAAAACTAAACCTAGTGAAACTTAATAATGGTCCCTCTCAGAAAACTAAACAAATTTTCTACTTCAAATCTACTGTCTCTCCTATATTATACTCTCAAAGGATTTCTGTGGATATAGAGTATGAGAAGTGATTTATGAAGGTTTATAAAAATGCAAGATGTCACAATGCATTGTAATTATTTGTTCTTGGAGTCAAACTAAGGTTCAGCTCTAAGAAAGACTCTTTTGTTCCTTTGATAGTAGACTTTATAAGTACCTTTACTGAGTGATTTCACTGTTGTTCTAAGAAATATTTTGAGGCCCATAGCTGCTGAGGAGATATTGAGCCTCTGGGAACACACACAGGCTTCTAGGGAAATTACTTGGAAGAAGAAGAATGTTACTCTATTTATAAAGATGGATAAGATATTTCGGTTATCATGACAACAACAGAGAATGGAAAAGAAATTAACGTGTTCTCACAGTCTTCTAGGCCTCTGTTAGATCTGTTACATATATTATTTCAGCATCCTTATCAATTGCAATAAACTAAATAGGTGGTAGACCAAATTTTAAGGTTAGGAAATTAGGTGTATAATATTCCCAAGACTTCCTATTTTCTAATTTGTAGAGATTTGATGTGAACTTGTAAAATTGGTGTCCTTTCTACTTCATTAAGCTGCCTCCATCAATAATGTGACGTCCATCAATAACATTTTATGTTTAAAACTAGTTTTTTTATATTTAAAACTAGTTTTTTTTATATTGTATGCTTATCTAGATTTATTTTCAGAGTTAAAAAAAGAAAAAGCTTGATAGGATTTTAAAGTTGTCAAAATAAAAATCTGAAGAGAGAGCATTTTTTTATATTAGTACTTTTATTTCTTATTTTTTAAGTTTAATTTAATTTTTAAAAATTTTTATTGAAGTACAGTTGATTTACAATGTTGTGTTAGTTTCAAGTATAAAGCAAAGTGAATCAGTTATACATGTACATATATCCACTCTTTTTTAGATTCTTTACCCATATAGGCCATTACAGAGTATTGAGGAGAATTCAATACTTGTGCTGTACAGTAGGTCCTTATTAGTTATCTATTCTACATATAGCAGTGTCTATGTATCAATTCCAATCTTACAATTTATTCCTCCCGCCATCCCCTGGTAACCATAAGTTTATCTTCTACATCTGTAACTCTATTTCTGTTTTGTAGATAAGTTCATTTGTACCTCTTTTTTAGATTCCACACATAAGCAATATCATAATTTTATATTAGTACTTTTAAATCTATGTTTTTAATTTACTGGTAGTTAATGAACAATATATACATTTGAGTGAACAAACCAATATATAAATTTTTACTATAAATCAACATTTTAATAATGAAACAATAAAGAAATCTCCTGAACCATAATGCATTATAATAATTGGTGGCAGCGGTGGTTGGCTGCTACTTCAGTCAATTTTATTAAAACTGTGCCAGTTATTTGACTTCTCTAATACTCTTCTGTTGGGAGATATTTCTCCATAGACCTCTTATGTTTCTGCATGTCTTGAAAGAAAAGGTACTGACTTCCTTTATATCACACTCCCTTTCAAGAATGCTTGTATACCAAACAATCTTGGAAGATAGACATGGTATATCTTTCTAGAGCAAATGGCAGATTTTCTCACAGCCTGTGTATATAAAGACTTTGCCTCTTGCGAAAGCAGGAGGCAGGCACACTTACTGAGACCAGGTGCAGATTCACAACACTCAATATCTCTGGCAGTCAAGGAAAGACTGATATCTCTTCCTTCCCGCATCACCATCACCACAAAAAAGAAAGCCAGCACCTTATTGGCCATGTTGCATATTGAAGATAGAATGTGCTTGACTTGGGAATTCTACTTGGTTCTTTATACTGGCTATCTCATAATTTGACAACTGTTGTCTGAGGTCCACATAAGTAGGTTGCATTGGAAGAGGTTCAGCAAGCCCTGACATGATCTTTAACTTTGGAGCTCTTTAGCCATAATAAACATTTTGACCTATAACTCTTTGACTTATGATTTTGCAGATCAGAGCCTTTGGTAAAGGAAGGTAGCCTCCACCTAGAGAAACCTCTTAGGATGCTGTACTCATTGCCTCCCTGACACAACTGTTAGATACATACCATCTGAAAAGGAGTGTTGTTATGAAACTTGCTACTGGGCTGTTATCAAAACAAAATACATGCTCCATGGAGGCTTTGTGACTCTCTGGTATAATATTCTCATTTTGTGGTGAGTCAACTTAAACTCAATGACTAACAAGTTAAAAGGGCTCCACAAGTCGCACTGGTGAAGTGGAAATTCAATATTCGGCAATACAGCAGGCCTGGCCTTAGTGGTATCTTGACTTTATCTGAAAAAAATAACAGCTGTCCCTTCGGAGAAAATTTGTGTTCCACTCTGTCACCTGATGCATAGCCTCTGTATCAATGGAGTCTTTGATTCACAGAGATTTACCTAATGCTTAAGCTTGGTTTGCTGATGGTTTGACTAAGCTAAAACTAGAAGGTGTAAACTAGGTTGACATACAATTTCAACTTACTGTCAGCTATACAGAAATAATGGTGGACCTGGTTATTCCACTCATGGGTAGAACTCTACTATTCTTATAACTCTGGGCAATACTTTCTTTGATGAACCTTATTATATTTTTAATGAGTTTTTAAGTCTTGCCAATGGTGTAGCTGTTTGGTCTGCCACTTGGAAAACAAAACACTGGCAGATTAAAGACAAACACCCTTCTTCTTATTATTTTTCTTTCTCTTCTTCTTCCCCCTCTCCCCTCCTCCCACCTTCTTCTCCTCCTCTTCCTCTTCCTCCTTCTTCTTCTTCTTCTTCCCCTCATTCTCCTTCTCCTTCTTCTTCCTCTTCATCTTCTCCTCCACTCACCCCCCTCCTTCTGGTTTTTCAAAAGCCACTCACAGTGAACTGATATTTGACTCAGGATATTTGATCAACTTTTCATACCTCCTATCATACACAGGCATCTGATTTTGTCTTGTGTTAAAAAAGTTTACTTAAAAATAAAATAACAAAAGACCTCTAAAGCTACTTTTCTCACATCTTCCTGGTCCGCACACTTCAGTAAGGCATTTTTTGTTCATTGAATACAGCTGTCCCCAGAAATGGGTCATCTCCTCTAGTCTACTTCCTGGCTAATTCTCATGACAAAATGGGTGGAGAGTTATATAGACCTATTTTTAAAATTTGAGATTTAATCCATTCCTGAACATAATAGTTCTTTCTTGTCCCTAACAACAGCTCCAGGCCAGTCTGGTGGGTTGGTACACCAAGTACAGCCAAAGAAGGCCTAGGGAATTCAAAATAATTCTGGTACAAGCACATGGATTCTCTTTTTGAATTGATATAGTTCTAGATCGTAACTACAACAGAACTTAGTTGACTACATTGGATCCTAAGTCTCCCAATAGTGGCCTTCGTGGGTGGCCATGAAGTGGTGTACAAAATGTATGTCTTTAAGTTGTATATAAACCTTGTCCTTCTTGCACCTGACCATTTTGGACAAAGATCTGCATTCAAGCAAGAGATAACTGAAGAAAAATTGAGCTTGTAGCTGCTAGAATGGGACATATCAAATTTGGGGGGTTGGGCAATATAGGGAGAAAGCAATCATGGTGGTACATGGGAGGGAAAACCTCAGACTCTAGAAAACACGATGATGTGGCTGACATTAATGATCTTTTTCTTTAAGGACCTCCCCTGAACGTCACTCATTAAGAAAAACATTCTGTTGTGGTTCCCACAAACTGCAGCATCAAGCACCTAAAATTAGTTGACTGCTATCTTTTGTCAGGCAACTCTGATCATGATTTGATTACTACTCTGTTTAATCTTACAAGAAGTCTATCAAAACTGCAGAGCATGGCCTTAACTCTTGTACCTTCCATGTAAAAACAACTGTCAGAACCTTGAAATATTTTCCCAACCTCCATTTCCACAGCTGTTGTTCATTCATTTTCTGAGTAGACAAATGTCTCCTGCCTGGTGGCATGAACAAACAGAAAAGAATAGGCTCCCTTCAGGAAGTTTTCTTGAAAATAAGGTTTAGTCATAATTATTCAAACTGAAATAGGAACTCTAAAATCTACCAGGTTACTGGGAGGCCACAATGAAAGCTCTGTCAACCTGGCCTCCTGTTGATGTAGGTCCCACTTGGAGTCTCAATAACTGGAAAACCCCTCTTTTCCCAATGATCCCACACCATGTACACCCCCAATACTACACTTCTTGTCATTAACTTGTCTTTGTCCCCAAATCGTAGTAATTTATAGCTTAGTAGAGATTATAAGAAACTTTCAACTATTAAAGAAATACCAGTAGATTATGTAACTCTCAGATTAGAGTTACATCTGAGAGGTCTCTTGAAGTGAGACTACTCTTGATTACTCAGGGGAGCTTCCAGAGGTATAACTGACTTGATATCTATATACAGATAATCATCCCTATGTTGGGAGTCATACAATTTGAAATGATGGCATGAAATTTTTGTCTGAGTTTAGCTGAAGTGACAAGACCTTGTCCTTGAAAGACATTTACATCAGTATCAACTCACTGCCCTAGGATTTTTTATAGATGATAAAATTGCCCTAGGCATTCTTGCATGCCAAGGCAGAGTCAGTTTAATTACTAATATATACTTCTGTTGTTGGATTATTTCCCTCAGGGAAAATGAAAAGGTTGATATAGGAATGTAAGGAGAAAGCCACCTGGATATTGAAGATAGCTTGTGATGGTTTATGGGATTTGTTCAGCTGGAAGTGTTCAGGATCCTAGGATCATGCTTGATGTCAGTGTTGTAGGTTGCTCTCACTCTGTTGCTTGGTGTCCTATTGATAGAATTTATAATTATGTAATAAAAATTACACAATTTGGTTTTATATTAATCATATTATTTTATCACTTGTGTTTGTCAAAGTGGCTGATGGAGTAGGAAAATTCAACAGAAGCCAAGATAGTATAAAAGAAGGTATAAAAATGAAGGGTGCATATTGTTAGGAGACATGGGTCTTTCACACGGTCTATTACATTTCCACTCATGTTGTGAGCAGAGGTACTGACAGCTATTATTCCTGACTGTTTTTTCAAAGATGTTTGTATAGTGAACAACTTTAGAAGATAGAGATAAAGATTCCCTCTGGAGCAAAGGGCTGGTTTGCTGACAGCCCTAAAAGACATCGATAGTCTAGTTCTGCACCAAAGAACAACTTGCTTACTGCTTGTTATAAAATACTTAGTTTCCCTGAGCTCAGCGTTCCTCTCCTGTAATATGTGTCACATTGCCTTCTTCATGTGACCCTGTGGGAACTGGGGCTTGAGGACCTGGCATAAAAAGATACTGATTATCTTGCTATTTGTAATGTTATGTGTACTTAAAGTCCTTTGTCTCTGGCCCAAGACTCTTGTGTATTCTGTAAGCACCCATAACCTGGTGGCAGGATAACTTATTTGCCTTAAAATAGAGTGAAATAATACACATTTTATTGTTCTTGACTATATAGTTCTTGACTTAGGATAGCAGCACAAGTAACACTAAAACACTGGTCCTCTTTAGCCCATGTGAAAATGGGTGTCAAGAGGGAATCAGTAATTCCCCTGATATACAACTGCTAGAGGGGTAAATTATTGGGTAGCTGGGTACTTAGTACCCATTTTTACTTGGACTCCAATCAGAAAATGAATCGTGCTGACAAAGGGGATATACTCTACCAGCTTCCCATTATGAGTACCAAGTAAGAAAAAAGATGCAGTTAGGAGAGAGAGCAAATAGCAGGGCAATGTGCTAAGGGATAGAAAAATGAATATGTATGCCTAAGTAGACTAACACAAATCATCACCAAGTTAATTGGTTAAGCAAATTGCCAGCATTTTGAGGAGTGAATTTCAGGGAAGTAAACTTTTAATGAAGTCATTTTTCAGAAAAATTTTGAGCATTTGAAGGTTATTATCTACAAACAAAAATAAGGGCCCTAAAACAAAGAAATGATATATCATTACAGAATGTCAGGGAATAAGAGATTGGGGGACACAATGAAGATTCAGAGCTGGTCTACAGCAACTCAGGAAAAGAGAAGTCCTAATCTCAAATTTTGACAGCAATAATTCCATAGAATCAGTCATTTTCAGCAAACTGGTTTGTTATCTTCATAAAGTCAAGAATGAAAACACCTCTCCAGTTACCGCTATACAGAGGTATCTCATGGCAGGAGTAGGCACAACCAGATAAGTAAAACAGTGTCTCACACTGACTCATTGATCAACTCAAATGACTGCTTGATGTCAACCAACCCAAATATGCGGAATATAAAAACTAAGTGAATGCTATACCTTCATCAATACCGAGTCTTTTATGCTGTGGTTAGCCTGGTCAGGAAAGACCTCTTTAAGGAGGTGGCATTTGGGATGAGGTGACCATGTGAAGAGGAAGCATATTCTGAATAGCAGGAAAATCAAGTACAATGGCTCTGAGACAGGCTGTGTCTACTGTACTTTCTTTTTCCTGTTTGATAGGGAGAATTAGAAACATGGGCTACTTAAGGGACCCATTGTTAACTGTGATATTCAAGCTCTCTCTCTTTCTCTCTATACATGCATATATATACACACATAAATATAACACATATATTTAAGTATAGTTGATTTGTAATATTATATTAGTTTCAGAAGTACAACATAGTGATTCAATATTTTTATAGATTATACTCCATTATTTACTCCCTTATTTATTTTATACATAAGACTTGGTACCTCTTAATCCCATACCCCCATTTTGCCCCTCCCCCCATTGGTTACAACTAGTTTGTTCTCTATATCTGTGAGTCTGTTTCTGTTTTGTTATATTCATTTGTTTTATTTTTTAGATTGCACATATAAGTGATTACAAAATTTTTGTCTTTCTCAGTCTGATTTATTTCACTCAGTATATATATATATATATCACATCTTCTTTATCCATTCATCTGTTGATGGACTCAGGTTGCTTCCTATCTTGGCTATTGTAAATAATGCTGCTATGAACATTGGGGTGCATATATCTTTTCAAATTAGTGTTTTCATTTTCTTCAGATATACCCAGAAATGGAATTGCTGGATGATATGGTACTTCTGTTTTTAGTTTTTGAGGGACCTCCGTACTGTTTTCCATAGTGGCTGTTCCAAATTACATTACCACCAACAATGTACTTGGGTTCTATTTTCTCCACCTTCTCACCAACATTTGTTATTTTTGGTTTTATTGATGACAGGAGTGAGGTGATATCTCATTTTGGTTTTGATTTGCATTTCTCTGATTATTAGTGATGCGGAGCATCTTTTCATGTGCCTGTTGGCCATCTGTATGTCTCCTTTGGAAAAATGTTTATTTAGGTTTTCTGCCCATTTATTAATCAGGTTGTTTGTTTTTTTGATATTGAGTTGTATATGTTGTTTAGATATTTTGGGTATTAATCCCTTATCAGTCATATCATTTGCAAATATTTTCTCCCATTCAATAGGTTGTTTTCTCACTTTGTCAATGGTTTTCTTTGCTGCACAAAGCCTTTTAAGTTTGATTAGGTCCCATTTGTTAATTTTTGCTTTTTTTCCATTGCCTGAAGAGGCAGATGAAAAAAATATTGCTACAACTCATGTCTAAGGGTGTTCTTCTTATGTTATCCTCTAGGAATTTTAAGTTTCTCGTCTTACATTTAGGTCTTTAATATTTTTGAGTTTATTTTTGTATACAGTGCATAAAATTATTATAATTTTATTCTTCTACATATAGCTATACAGTTTTCCCAGCACCACTTACTGAAGAGATTGTCTTTTCCCCATTGTATATTTTTGCCTCTTTTGTCATAGATTAATTGACCATATGTGTGTGGATTTATTTCTGGACCCTATATTCTGTTCAATTTATCTATGTGTCTGTTTTTATGCCAATACCATACTGTTCTGATCACTTTGTAATACAATTTGAAACCAGTACATGTGATTCCTTCAGCTTTGTTCTTCTTTCTCAAGATTTCTTTGGCTATTCATGGTCTTTTGTAGTTGCATATAAATTTTAGGATTAATTGTTCTAGTTCTTGAAAAATGTCATGGGTATTTTGATAAGGATTGCCTTAAATCTGTAGATTGCTTTAGGTATTCTGGACATTTTAACAATATTAATTCTTCCAATTCATGAACATGGGATATCTTTCCATTTCTATATATCATCTTCAATTTCAAATTATAAGTATTTCTCCTTCTTAGTTAAGTTTATTCCTAGGTATTTTATTCCTTTGATGCAATTTTTAAAAGGATTGTTTTCTTGCTTTCTCTTTCTGATAATTCATTATTAATGTATAGATAAACAACATATTTCTGCATATTAATCTTGTATTCCACAACTTTACTGAATTCATTTATTATTTCTAATAGTTTCTGGGTGGAGACTTTAGGGTTTTCTATATATAGTATCTTGTCATCTGCAAACAGTGACAGTTTACTTCTTCCCTTCTAATTTGGATGCCTTTATCTATTTATTTTTCTTGTCTGACTGCTGTGGCTAGGACTTCCAATACTATGTTAAATAAAGGTGACAGGAGTGGGCATCCTTATCTTATTCCTAATTTTAGGAAAATCTTTCAGCTTTTTACCATTGAGTATGATGTTAGCTGTGGTTTGTCATAAATGGCCTTTATTATGTTGAGATATGCTACAACTTTACCAACTTAGATAAGTGTTTTCATCATGAATGGATGTTGAATTATGTCAAATGCTTTTTCTGCATCTGTTGAGACGATCATATGATTTCTTTGTTTTGTTAATATGTTGTATCACACTGACTGATTTGAGGATACTGAACCATCTTTCTATCCCTGCAATGAATCCCACTCGATCATAGTATATCATCATTTTTATATATTGTTGAAATTGGTGTGCTAATATTTTGTTGAAGATTTTTCTATCCATATTTTTTAGAAATATTGGTCTGTATTATTTTTTTGGTTTCTTTGGTTTTGGTATTAGGGTAATTGTGGCATTGTAGAATTAATTTGGGAGTGTTCCATACTCTTCAATTTTCTGAAATAGTTTGAGAAAGATAGATGTAATCTGTTCTTTATATTTTTGTTAGAATTCCCCTGTGAAGCCATCTGCTACTGGACTTTTGTTTTCTGGGAGCTTTTTGATTACTGATTCAATTTCACTCTTAGTCTGTTCAGATTATCTATTTCTTCCTGATTCAGTTTTGGAAGACTGTATGTTTCTAGGAATTTATCCGTTTCTTCTATGTTGTCCAATTTGTTGCCATATAACTGTCTGGGGTATTCTCTTGTGAATTTTTTGTATCTCTGTGATACTGGTTGTACTTTCTCCTCTTTCATTTCCTATTTTGTTTATTTGGGTCCTCTTTCTTTCTTAATGAGGATGGCTAAAGGCTTACCAATTTTGTTATTTTTTTAAAGAACCAGCTCTTGATTTCATTGATCTTTTCTATTGCATTTTTGTCTCTAATTTATTTCTGTTCTGATTTTTATTATTCCTTTCCTTTGCTGACCTTGGGTTTTGTTTGTTCTTTTTTTTTTTTTTTTTAATTCATTTAGATAGTAGGTTAGATTGTTTAGGGAATTTCTTTTGCTTGAGGTAAGCCTGAATACAGTTTCCTCTTAGAACTACTTTTGTTGTAGCTCATAGATTTTTGGGAGTTGTATTTTTATTTGTCTAGAGGTATTTTCTGATATCCTCTTTGATTTCTTTATTGACCCATTTGTTTCTAGATAGCATGTTGTGTAGTCTCCATGTGTTTGTGCTTTTCCCATTTTTCTTCCTGTACTTGATTTCTAGTTCCATACTGTTGTGGTTGGAAAAAAATATTTAATATAATTTCTAACCTCTTAAATTTGTTGAGACTTGTTTTTTGGCCTAGCATGTGATCTATCCTGGAGAACATTCCAAATGCACTTGAAAAGAATGTTTATTCTACTGTTTTGGGATGAAATGTACTGTAGATATCTATTAAGTCCAACTGCTCTAATGTGTCTTTTAAGGCCACTGTTACCTTATTGATTCTTTTTGTGGATGATCTGTCCATTGGTGTAAGTGGGGTGCTAAAGTCCCCTACCATTATTGTATTATTAACTATTTCTTCATTTTTTTCTGTTAATATTTGCTTTGATATTTAGGTGCTCTTATGTTAATTGCATATATGTTAAGAAATGTTATATCCTCTTATATGGATCCTTTTATCATTTTATAATGCCTTTCTTTGTCTTTTGTTATAGACTTAGTTTTAAATTGTACTTTAACTGATATGAGTATTGCTACCCCAGCTTTCCTTTTGTTTCCTTTTGCATGGAATATCTTTTTCCATTCTCTAACTTTAAGTCTGTGTGTGTCTCTTGTACTCAGCATATAGATCGGCTTATTTTTAGTTCAATCAGTCACCCAATGTCTTTTGATTATACCATTTAGTCCACTGACATTTAAAGTGATTATTGATAGGTATTACTTGTTGCCAATTTGTTATTTGTTTTCTGGTTGTTTTTGCAGTTTTTCTGTTTTCATTTCTTCTTTTAGTCTCTTCCCTTGTGCTTTGATGATTTTCTGAGTGCTATGCTTATGTTCCTTTCTCTCTATTTTTTGTGTATTTATTGTAGGCTTTTATTTGTGATTACCATGGAGTTTGCATTGTTGACCTATAACTGTATCCACATGTTTTAAACTGATAGGCATTTAAATTCAAACACATTCTAATAGATCTACATTTTTAAATTCTCTTTCCCCATACTTTGTGTGTCTGATGTCACATTTTACATCTTCTGTCTATCCCTTAACAGTTTATTGTAGTTATAGTTGATTTTACACTTTTTTTCACCTCCTTTTTTTTAAAGTCTTTATTGAATCTGTTACACTATTGCTTCTGTTTTATGTTTTGGTTTTTTGGCCACAAGACATGTGGGATCTTAGCTCCTTGACCAGGGATCGAACCTGCACCCCCTGCATTGGAAGGTGAAGTCTTAACCACTGGACCACCAGGGAAGTCCCTACAGTTTTTATCTTTTAATTTTTGTACTAGCTTAAGTAGTTGATCCACAGCCTTTACTATACATTTGCCTTTACTAGTAGGCTTTTTCCTTTCCTATAAATTCTCACTTCTTTTCTCTTCCACTTAAAGAAGACCCTTTAATACATCTTGAAAGATCAGTTTAGTAATTAGGTGAAGGAGTTACCTATCACAGTCTTGAAGTGGTGTCCATGTGTAGGTGCATCCCTATGCAGTCTGCACATATCCAGTGGCTCTTGTGGGAGAGCTGGCTCTGAAGTGAGCACAGGTCACATATTTCTCTGGGGTGTGCTGGAAGGCACCATGCTGATGGGAGGTAAGGCTAGAGATGGAAGGGCTAGAGCTAGAGCCATGTGTGAGCTGGGGTTTCTCCTGGGCTCAGTGACAGTTACTGACTTATCATGTGTGGGGTTGGGCCCAAGGGGCTGGAGCAGAAGCCCTGAGGTTTGGGTCTCAGCTGGTTCCACTCCCTCTAACTGTGTGAACTCTCCTTGGCAATGGCAGCCTCCACCCTAGTGGAGAGCAGTTCAAGTTAAATATATTAAAAGTTTAAAGCTGTTTTGGATCCAGATCCTTAAATTACATTTGCATTTTCCAGTGAATTTTACTATATTTGCTTAGTGATAAATTTGAAATCACTTTTCACATTCCTTCCCTTAAAAAAATACCAAAAATACTGTATTTATCTTTTTTCTCCACCAGCTTAAATATATATTTTTTACATATTTATTAAAAATTAATTAAATTTATATATAAACATTATATATTATATACTTATAAAATATATAATTAAAATATATTTATATAATATATATATACAATTTGTATACTATTAGTAATAAATATTAGAGGATTTGGAGTAGCATGGAATGAGGTTTAGATTGGCAGTGAAAACAGAGAGTTTTCTGCCACTTATCATCCAATCTCAAAATCCTACTTAACCTCTTTGAGGTAATATTGGCTTCTTTTGCTTACCTCACAGGGTTGATATAGAGATCATGCTTGATAATGTATGTAAAAGCATCTGGAGTATCTGAAGTATTTTTTAAATGTAAGGGAGTATTATTACTAATAAAAGGGATAGCAGACTTTTTTTTTGCCTCATAGCTAATTTGGGTAAATTTTTCAAAAACTTACCTAAACTTCCCTTGACTTCAGGATACATTCTTGAATCAAATTTCATAAATATTATTTTTACCTGTTATATTTTATATTATTACTTTGGTTTTGACAGTTTAACTACCACTTTTTTCCCATCAAACAGGGTTTTCTCAGATCTTTAAACAAAAAACAAAACACTTAAGACATATATATGATGATATTTACCTACTTCCAAATTATGAAATAAAAATGAAGAATACACAGTTCGTATATTACCTTCAAGGAAACATCCATCCTAATATTCATAAGTTAAGAGAAGTATTTTAACACATTTACAATTTAGGGTAGAAAAAATTATTCATTGAAAATATTAAAAATTTGTTTCCATTTCCACATTTAAAATGAAATACAACTCTAGAATTCCTGTACATAATTTTTGCTGACTCCAAATGAACCTTCAGTGAACTAAGCTTTGTGTTTCTGCAAACATGCAGTGTAAATGATTGCAAATTAAAAACATTGATTTAAATGACCTTCATTGGTTTTCTTTAAGCTACTCAGTGTTGATCACTTGTTTTTCCTGAATAGGCAGAAAACTGGTGAGGTTGCAATAGTTGCATAATGCAGAGAAAATGTCTGTGGTGGAAAAAAAGGAAAGGAAATCTTCATTTAAAATAATGATTAATTGTGTCAGCCATAAAGAAAAAAATCCAAGTAGAAAATATATTAAAAAACAATCAATTGTATACAAAAATGATAGTATCTTAAATAGTTTATTTTGGGTAACAAGTACATTTGAAATATTCTTATTTTATAGATAAGATAATCTGGTTTCACTCAGCTCGAATATCAACAGCAGCAGGAGCATATCATCATCATTATAACATCAATAGCCAACAACAGAAACAGCAGCAAATGCCATGAATGGAAAGTTTACTGTCACCTCAATATTTTTATATTTTGTTATAATAACTTTTTCAGATAGATAATATATTCATTTGATAGAAATGAACTCAGGTAACATGGTTCATTCCTAGTCCCCCAGCTGAAACTTCATATATTTTCAACCCAGAAGTCAAAGATAAATTTGGATTGCACTTTCTTCATTCTTTATACTACACTGTGAAGCCTACATATAAAGTATTTTTTTCTTCCTGTGTCTTATCAGATACTTGCTAAAAGCTAAATTCTCACTGTACATTACAGGAACAAAAGCATTTTTTTTTTTTGGCCACACTTTGTGGCACTCGAGATCTTAGTTCCCTGACAAGGTATCAAACCTGTGCTGCCTGCATTGGGAGTGTGGAGTCTTAACAACTGGACCACCAAGGAAGTCCCCAAAAGCAAATTTAAAAGCATGTAACTAATACTCTCAATCATGATCATAAAAACTAGGACGGATTGAATTCCATTTGCCATGCTCTGGCTGTTGAGAACATAGCTTAGTTACCAAGAAGAGCTAGCCAAGTGTTAGGGTTGCATACAATTAGATTATAGAGGTTCCGTTGTACTAGCTTTTTCTTTTTATTATACCAGTTATCAATTATCTATTTGTGATTTGTGAGTGCTACAGATTGTTTCCTCTCTAGATAGAAATGACATCACAATCAAATTTAGTCATTCATTTTCTAATTAATTTATTCATTTGTCACACATTATTCTTGGTGTTGGAGAATTAATGGTGGACAATGTTTCCTGCGGAGGGACTAGATATTAATTGTGGGACTGCATGGTGTTCTGAGAGCAAGTAAGAGCATGTAATGGGATAATAAAGCTATTTATATACATCTTCATATATAACTGTAAAGTTTGATCTAGATCTGAAGAAAGAGAAGGTGATCTTGCACAAGTGGTGGCAATGAAGGAAAAACTTTTCAAGAAGAGGACACATCATATGTAAAGGCCCTGTGGCAGGAAGTAACAGATAGTCAGTAACTGAAGAAGGATCATGTGGCAGACCCCAGAGTGGACTGCATGGTGTGAGATATTAAGTATTTTGGGCTTCACCTCAGAGTAATGATCAATTATTCAAATGTTCTGAATATGGGAAGAATGCAGGGGTCAGGAGAATTCAGATTTGTGTTTCAAAAAGATCACTCTATTTGGAATATGAAGATTGACAGAGGTAGACATTAAGAAACTGACCATAAAAAATAATGAAATAATGTCATTTGCAGCAACATGGATGGACCTAGAGATTATTATACTAAGTGAAGTAAGTCAGACAAAGACAAGTATTATATGCTATCATTTATATGTGGAATCTAAAAAACTGATACAAATGAACTTATTTACAAAATATAAATAGGCTCACAACAAAGAAAAAAATCTTATGGTTACCAAAGGGGAAAAGTGGGGAGGGATAAATTAGGAGTTTAGGATTAGCAGATACACACTACTATATATAAAATAGATAAACAACAAGGACCTAATCTACAGCTCAGAGAACTATGTTCAATATCTTGTAATAACCTATAATGGAAAAAATGGAAAAGAATCAGAAAAAGTATATATATATATAGTATTGAATCACTTTGCTGTACACCTGAAACATTGTAAATCAACTATTTTTCAACAAAAAATGTAAGAAAACAAACCAGTCAGAGATGCCTATAATTGAAGTTGAAATATCTTTTGGGCATTTGAAGAGAAGTCTGACTTTCTAATTATATTCTGCTTAGTTCAGTAATTCAAAGGTATTTGTAGTCTCACAGCAGAGACACAGAGTGTAAGTCTGTGCTTAATTTTTCAAGTTTTACTGAGAAAATAACTCCCTGGGAATAATCAACAGTTACAGTATATTAGGTGCATTGATATATTTTGAAGTACTACAATATTCTTATTTTATCTTATCTTTGGTGGTATAGTTGTAGTGGAAACTATTTCAACTAATAATTGACAGAAATAAGGTAAAGGAAGTGGTATTTTTAGTAACAGGGTTGTGAACAATGTAAGTCACAGTGTCAGTGGGAAAAGGGATTTGTTAGATATGTGGAACATTGTGTTTCGGCTTAGAGGAATAGACACCAAGAAGAGTAAGTTAAGCTGAGGAAAGAGCTTGACATAAAGTAGGCAATCCATGAATGAAGAAGAGGATGAGCCTTAGGTTATGCAACCACAAATATACTAAATTCAGTAGGAAAAAAATGTATTCTATGTTTCCATTTTTTCTCCTTGAATGGTGACAAGTAACATATATGACAATAATTTTTCATGTTCTATGAACATAAACTCTGAGAATTTTAAACATTAGAACATAAAATAAAGTCAGAAATGTAGAAGACATTGAAGCACATGAGAACTATTTTAAATTAGACTATAATGACAATGGAGAGCCAAAGGAATGCCCAGGAGAAAAGATGGCTGGATTATCAATACTGCCAGACATGAAACAAAACTATTCTGGTAAATAATTAAATTAAGTGATGTGTCAAAGAATTTACATTGATAAGTGAGAACAACTGGTTTCCATTAATCAGTCAATTCATAATTCTTAAAAGTTTAATTAGGAGTAATGAGGAAGAATTGAACTTATTGTTTAAAGGTCTATTTTGAAAAATGTATTATTGTATTTGTCTTATTATTTGTACTCCAAAGTTGATAATGTCTTGATGGCAATTTTCACTTTGTTGACTTGTAGATTAGTTGTGTCAGTCCTCTAAGAAATGGTACCTATATGTAAACAAGAGCTCAGATGTCTTTTCTAAGGATTCCAGAAGACTGAGTTCATGTTTGTTCTCTCCTGCATGCATTTCTATGGCTATCATTACTGCTTATCTCTTTTTGTGTGTAAAGGTGCAGATTTGGAATCAGATAATCACATTTGGAGTCAATTGTTTCATTACTAATTATATGATTTTAGTGATAATAATGCATTTCTCTAAGCTATTAGTTTTTTCATTTGTAAAATAAGAATTACTCTGTCTTGCAGACTTATTGTTTATTCTTGGATTGATTCATTCATTCACTGACAGATACTGATTGAATAATAATCCCAAATGTTGGAAATGAAATGGTGAGTAAAAGTAGACATGGTCCATACTGTCATAGAGCTTAAAGGCTAGTAGCAGAGAAAGACATTAATCATATAATCACACAAATATTACAACTGTGATTAATCCTAGAAAGAGCAACACATGATATCTAAAAAGAATGTAGGGCAAAGAAATTTGACATAATTAAAGAGTCATCTAAGGTTTCCTTGAAGAAATAACTTGATGTTAGAAAGATGAAAAATGTTCACCAGTTACGTGTGTTCATCAAGGGCAGATTTGAAGAAGAGAGAATAGCATGTGCAAAAGCCCCATGGGAGCAGAGAGAATGACATGGTCATACAACTGACAGAAGATCCTGAAACACAGAGAACAAGTGGATTGTGATACAAGTTGAAGTTGGAAAGTGAGATAAGGGTCAAATTATGCAGAACTTTAAAGCTTTTTTGTCATTCTCAAGATGATGAGCATCTGAAGCAGAGGAATGGCAAAATCAGGCTTGTGTATGTTTATACATATTTAGTCATCAATAAATATCTTATCCATTTCCATGTAGCAACAATCTCTACTGGACTGGTGATATGTTGTACCAGCACTAAGAAATAAATATTCCCACGTGATACAGTATGATGAGACAAAGGCTATGCATTCATTGATACATCGAAGCAGAACCACTACATCCATTATGCTGACCAAAGATACTCCAACATCAAAAAATGCAGTATCGGGCTTCCCTGGTGGCGCAGTGGTTGAGAATCTGCCTGCCAATGCAGGGGACACGGGTTCGAGCCCCGGTCTGGGAGGATCCCACATGCCGCGGAGCAACTACACCTGTGAGCCACAACTACTGAGCCTGCGCGTCTGTAGCTTGTGCTCCGCAACAAGAGAGGCTGCAATAGTGGGGGGCCCGCACACCATGATGAAGAGTGGCCCCCGCTCGCCGCAACTAGGGAAAGCCCTCGCACAGAAATGAAGACCCAACACAGCCAAAAATAAATAAATAAATAAATAAATAAAATTTAAAAAAAAAAATGCAGTATCAGCCACAGAGAGAAATCTAAAAATTTTGTTTACTATATTTTTAATGTAACAGTGTTTCAAATAGTGTATTATGAATATGACTGTAATGCTGTATGCCATAAAAATTTTTACAATAATTTATTCATTGGTGTATAGACTGGTCTACTGTGAAACAATCATACTGATTACACTAGGTTATTATAAAGTAACCATATTATTGTTTCTTCATCATCAGTGCATGAACTGTTATACCTGTACATAAACATAAATTTCTTTTTCACATTATCTTTTCATTTGGTATGTCTAGTGTTAGTAATATGTATAACATCTACAGTGTTTTTTATCATAAAAGACAATATTGATGCAGGGTACTGACAGACAAATGATTCATCTTGTAAACAGATGCCATAAACTTAGGGTATTGATAAATATAGTATGGTATTTTAAATATATTTTTTTCTTATGATTTCCTTAATAACATTTTCTTTTATGCAACTTATTTTATTGTAAGAATACAGTATATAATGTGTATGTATATATAACATACAAAATAAGTGTTAATCAACTTTTGTTATTGTTAAGATTTCCATTCAGCAGTAAGCTATAAGTAGTTAAGTTTGGGAGGAGTCAAAAGTTACATGTGGGTCCTCGGGAAGATGGCGGAAGAGTAAGACGCGGAGATCACCTTCCTTCCCACAGATACAGTAGAAATACATCTACACGTGGAACTGCTCCTACAGAACACCCACTGAACGCTGGCAGAAAACGTCCGACCTCCAAAAAGGCAAGAAACTCCCCCCGTACTTGGGTAGGGCAAAAGAAAAAAGAAATAACAGAGACAAAAGAATAGGGACGGCACCTGCACTAGTGGGAGGGAGCCGTGAAGGAGGAAAGATTTCCACGCACTAGGAAGCCCCTTCGCGGGCGGAGACTGCGGGTGGCAGAGGGGGGAAGCTTCGGAGCCACGGAGGAGAGCGCAGCCACAGGGGTGCGGAGGGCAAAGCGGAGAGGTTCCCGCACGGAGGCTCGGCGCCGAGCAGCACTCTCCAGCCCGAGAGGCTTGTCTGCTCCCCCGCCGGGGCGGGCGGGGCTGGGAGCTGAGGCTCGGCTTCGGTCGGATCGCAGGGAGAGGACTGAGGCTGGCGGCGTGAACACAGCCTGAAGGGATTAGCGCACAACAGCTGGCTGGGAGGGAGACCGGGAAAAAGTCTGCAGCTGCCGAAGAGGCAAGGGACTTTTTCTTGCCTCTTTGTTTCGCGGCGCGCAAGGAGAGGGGATTCAGAGCGCCGCCTAAACGAACTCCAGAGAAGGGCGCGAGCCGCGGCGATCACCGCAGACCCCACAGCAACAGGGGCGCAGAGGAAAAAAACGGAGAGACTCCCGCACAGAGGCTCGGCGCGGAGCAGCACTCACCAGCCCCAGAGGCTTGTCTGCTCAGCGGGCGGGGCTGGGAGCTGAGGCTCGGGTTTCGGTTTCGGTTGGATCGCAGGGAGAGGACTGGGGCTGGCGGCGTGAACACAGCCTGAAGGGGTTAGCGCACCACAGCTGGCTGGTAGGGAGTCCGGGAAAAAGTCTGCCGCTGCCGAAGAGGCAAGAGACTTTTTCTTGCCTCTTTGTTTCGCGGCGCGCAAGGAGAGGGGATTCAGAGTGCCGCCTAAACGAACTCCAGAGAAAGGCGTGAGCCGCGGCGATCAGCACGGACCCCAGAGACGGGCGTGAGACGCTGGGGCTGCTGCTGCCGCCTCCAAAAAGCCTGTGTGTGAGCACAAGTCACTCTCCACATCGCCCCTCCCGGGAGCCTGTGAAGCCCGCCACTGCCAGGGTCCCGTGATCCGGGGACAAGTTCCCCGGGAGAACGCACTGCCCGCCTCAGGCTGGTGCAACGTCACGCCGGCCTCGGCCGCCGCAGGCTCACCCCGCCTCCTCTGTACCCCTCCCTCCCCGCGGCCTGAGTGAGCCAGAGCCCCCGAAGCAGCTGCTCCTTTAACCCCGTCCTGTCTGTGTGGGGAATAGACGCCCTCAGGCGACCTACACGCAGAGGCGGGTCCAAATCCAAAGCTGAACCCCAGGAACTGTGCGAACAGGGAAGATAAGGGGAAATCTCTCCCAGCAACCTTAGAAGCAGCGGATTAAAACTCCACAAACAACTTGATGTGCCTGCATCTGGTGAACACCTGAATAGACAACGAATCATCCCAAATTCAGGAGGTGGACTTTGGGAGCAGGATATATTAATTTTTCCCCTTTTCCTTTATTTGTGAGTGTATATGTATATGCTTCTGGGTGCGATTTTGTCTGTATAGCTTTGCTTTACAATAGCTTTATTTTACTTCACTATATTATAGCCTCTTTCTTTCTTTCTTTCTTTCTTTCTATATTTTCTCCCTTTTACTCTGAGCCGTGTGGACGAAAGGCTCTTGGTACTCCAGCCAGGCATCAGGGCCGTGCCTCTGAAGTGGGAGAGCCAACTTCAGGACACTGGTCCACAAGAGACCTCCCAGCTTCACGTAATACCAAACGGCAAAAATCTCTCAGAGATCTCCATCTCAACATCAAGACCCAGCTTCACTCAACGACCAACAAGCTACAGTGCTGGACACCATATGCCAAACAACTAGCAAGACAGGAACACAGCCCCATCCATTAGCAGAGAGGCTGCCTAAAATCATAATAAGGCCACAGACACCCCAAAATACACCACCAGACGTGGACGT
Source organism: Balaenoptera physalus (assembly GCF_965194825.1). Taxonomy (NCBI): domain Eukaryota; kingdom Metazoa; phylum Chordata; class Mammalia; order Artiodactyla; family Balaenopteridae; genus Balaenoptera; species Balaenoptera physalus. The sequence continues at coordinate 31,154,015 of NC_138895.1, read as the reverse complement.
GCCCACCAGAAAGACAAGAGCCAACCTCATCCACCAGAGCTCAGGCACTAGTTCCCTCCACCAGGAAGCCTACACAACCCACTGAACCAACCTTAGCCACTGGGGACAGATACCAAAAACAACAGGAACTACGAACCTGCAGCCTGTGAAAAGGAGACCCCAAACACAGTAAGATAAGCAAAATGAGACGACAGAAAAACACACAGCAGATGAAGGAGCAGGGTCAGAACATACCAGACTTAACAAATGAAGAGGAAATAGGTAGTCTACCTGAAAAAGAATTCAGAATAATGATAGTAAGGATGATCCAAAATCTTGGAAATAGAATAGACAAAATGCAAGAAACATTTAACAAGGACGTAGAAGAACTAAAGAGGAACCAAGCAATGATGAAAAACACAATAAATGAAATTAAAAATACTCTAGATGGGATCAATAGCAGAATAACTGAGGCAGAAGAAAGGATAAGTGACCTGGAAGATAAAATGGTGGAAATAACTACTGCAGAGCAGGATAAAGAAAAAAGAATGAAAAGAACTGAGGACAGTCTCAGAGACCTCTGGGACAACATTAAACGGGCCAACATTCGAATTATAGGGGTCCCAGAAGAAGAAGAGAAAAAGAAAGGGACTGAGAAGATATTTGAAGAGATTATAGGTGAAAACTTCCCTAATATGGGAAAGGAAATAGTTAATCAAGTCCTGGAAGCACAGAGAGTCCCATACAGGATAAACCCAAGGAGAAACACACCAAGACACATATTAATCAAACTATCAAAAATTAAATATAAGGAAAACATATTAAAGGCAGCAAGGGAAAAAAAACAAATAACACACAAGGGAATCCCCATAAGGTTAACATCTGATCTTTCAGCAGAAACTCTGCAAGCCAGAAGGGAGTGGCAGGATATACTTAAAGTGATGAAGGAGAAAAACCTGCAACCAAGATTACACTACCCAGCAAGGATCTCATTCAGATTCGATGGAGAAATTAAAACCTTTACAGACAAGCAAAAGCTGAGAGAGTTCAGGACCACCAAACCAGCTTTACAACAAATGCTAAAGGAACTTCTCTAGGCAAGAAACACAAGAGAAGGAAAACACCTACAATAACAAACCCAAAACATTTAAGAAAATGGGAATAGGAACATACATATCGATAATTACCTTGAATGTAAATGGATTAAATGCTCCCACCAAAAGACACAGGCTGGCTGAATGGATACAAAAACAAGACCCATATATATGCTGTCTACAAGAGACCCACTTCAGACCTAGAGACACATATAGACTGAAAGTGAGGGGATGGAAAAAGATATTCCATGCAAATGGAAATCAAAAGAAAGCTGGAGTAGCAATTCTCATATCAGACAAAATAGACTTTAAAATAAAGACTATTACAAGAGACAAAGAAGGACACTATATAATGATCAAGGGATCGATCCAAGAGGAAGGTATAACAATTGTAAATATTTATGCACCCAACATAGGAGCACCTCAATACATAAGGCAAATACTAACAGCCATAAAAGGGGAAATCGACAGCAACACAATCATAGTAGGGGACTTTAACACCCCACTCTCACCAATGGACAGATCATCCAAAATGAAAATAAATAAGGAAACACAAGCTTTAAATGATACATTAAACAAGATAGACTTAATTGATATTTATAGGACATTCCATCCAAAAACAACAGAATACACATTTTTCTCAAGTGCTCATGGAACATTCTCCAGGATAGATCATATCTTGGGTCACAAATCAAGCCTTGGTAAATTTAAGAAAATTGAAATCGTATCAAGTATCTTTTCCGACCACAACGCTATGAGACTAGATATCAATTACAGGAAAAGACCTGTAAAAAATACAAACACATGGAGGCTACACAATACATTACTTAATAACGAAGTGATCACTGAAGAAATCAAAGGGGAAATCAAAAAATACCTAGAAACAAATGACAATGGAGATACGACGACCCAAAACCTATGGGACGCAGCAAAAGCAGTGCTAAGAGGGAAGTTTATAGCAATACAAGCCTACCTCAAGAAACAGGAAACATCTCGAATAAACAACCTAACCTTGCACCTAAAGCAATTAGAGAAAGAAGAACAAAAAAACCCCAAAGCCAGCAGAAGGAAAGAAATTATAAAGATCAGGTCAGAAATAAATGAAAAAGAAATGAAGGAAACAATAGCAAAAATCAATGAAACTAAAAGCTGGTTCTTTGAGAAGATAAACAAAATTGATAAACCATTAGCCAGACTCATCAAGAGAAAAAGGGAGAAGACTCAGATCAATAGAATTAGAAATGAAAAAGGAGAAGTAACCACTGACACTGCAGAAATACAAAAGATCATGAGAGATTACTACAAGCAACTCTATGCCAATAAAATGGACAACCTGGAAGAAATGGACAGATTCTTAGAAAGGCACAAACTGCCGAGACTGAACCAGGAAGAAATAGAAAATATGAACAGACCAATCACAAGCACTGAAATTGAAACTGTGATTAAAAACCTTCCAACAAACAAAAGCCCAGGACCAGATGGCTTCACAGGTGAATTCTATCAAACATTTAGAGAAGAGCTAACACCTATCCTTCTCAAACTCTTCCAAAATATTGCAGAGGGAGGAACACTCCCAAACTCATTCTACGAGGCCACCATCACCCTGATACCAAAACCAGACAAAGATGTCACAAAGAAAGAAAACTACAGGCCAATATCACTGATGAACATAGATGCAAAAATCCTCAACAAAATACTAGCAAACAGAATCCAACAGCACATTAAAAGGATCATACACCATGATCAAGTGGGGTTTATCCCAGGAATGCAAGGATTCTTCAATATACGCAAATCAATCAATGTGATACATCATATTAACAAACTGAAGGAGAAAAACCATATGATCATCTCAATAGATGCAGAGAAAGCTTTCGACAAAATTCAACACCCATTTATGATAAAAGCCCTGCAGAAAGTAGGCATAGAGGGAACTTTCCTCAACATAATAAAGGCCATATATGACAAACCCACAGCCAACATTGTCCTCAATGGTGAAAAACTGAAACCATTTCCACTAAGATCAGGAACAAGACAAGGTTGCCCACTCTCACCACTATTATTCAACATAGTTTTGGAAGTGTTAGCCACAGCAATCAGAGAAGACAAAGAAATAAAAGGAATCCAAATCGGAAAAGAAGAAGTAAAGCTGTCACTATTTGCAGATGACATGATACTATACATAGAGAATCCTAAAGATGCTACCAGAAAACTCCTAGAGCTAATCAATGAATTTGGTAAAGTAGCAGGATACAAAATTAATGCACAGAAATCTCTTGCATTTCTATACACTAATGACGAAAAATCTGAAAGTGAAATTAAGAAAACACTCCCATTTACCATTGCAACAAAAAGAATAAAATATCTAGGAATAAACCTACCTAAGGAGACAAAAGACCTGTATGCAGAAAATTATAAGACAGTGATGAAAGAAATTAAAGATGATACAAATAGATGGAGAGATATACCATGTTCCTGGATTGGAAGAATCAACATTGTGAAAATGACTCTACTACCCAAAGCAATCTACAGATTCAATGCAATCCCTATCAAACTACCACTGGCATTTTTCACAGAACTAGAACAAAAAATTTCACAATTTGTATGGAAACACAAAAGACCCCGAATAGCCAAAGCAATCTTGAGAACGAAAAATGGAGCTGGGGGAATCAGGCTCCCTGACTTCAGACTATATTACAAAGCTACAGTAATCAAGACAGTTTGGTACTGGCACAAAAACAGAAATATAGATCAATGGAACAGGATAGAAAGCCCAGAGATAAACCCACACACATATGGGCACCTTATTTTTGATAAAGGAGGCAAGCATATACAGTGGAGAAAAGACAGCCTCTTCAATAAGTGGTGCTGGGAAAATTGGACAGGTACATGTAAAAGTATGAAAATAGAACACTCCCTGACACCATGCACAAAAATAAACTCAAAATGGATTAAAGACCTAAGTGTAAGGGCAGACACTATCAAACTCTTAGAGGAAAACATAGGCAGAACACTCTATGACATACATCACAGCAAGATTCTTTTTGACCCAGCTCCCAGAGAAATGGAAATAAGAACACAAATAAACAAATGGGACCTAATGAAACTTAAAAGCTTTTGCACAGCAAAGGAAACCATAAACAAGACCAAAAGACAACCATCAGAATGGGAGAAAATATTTGCAAATGAAGCAACTGACAAAGGATTAATCTCCAAGATTTACAAGCAGCTCATGCAGCTCAATAACAAAAAAACGAATAACCCAATCCAAAAATGGGCCGAAGACCTAAATAGACATTTCTCCAAAGAAGATATACAGATGGCCTACAGACACATGAAAGAATGCTCAACATCATTAATCATTAGAGAAATGCAAATCAAAACTACAATGAGATATCATCTCACACCGGTCAGAATGGCCATCATCAAAAAATCTAGAAACAATAAATGCTGGAGAGGGTGTGGAGGAAAGGGAACACTCTTGCACTGTTGGTGGGAATGTAAATTGATACAGCCACTATGGAGAACAGTATGGAGGTTCCTTAAAAAACTACAAATAGAACTACCATACGACCCAGCAATCCCACTACTGGGCATATACCCTGAGAAAACCATAGGTCAAAAAGAGTCATGTACCAAAATGTTCATTGCAGCTCTATTTACAATAGCCAGGACATGGAAGCAATCTAAATGTCCATCGACAGATGAATGGATAAAGAAGATGTGGCACATATATACAATGGAATATTACTCAGCCATAAAAAGAAATGAAATGGAGGTATTTGTAATGAGGTGGATGGAGTTAGAGTCTGTCATACAGAGTGAAGTAAGTCAGAAAGAGAAAAACAAATACAGTATGCTAACACATATATACGGAATCTAAGGGGAAAAAAAAAAAAAAAAAAAGAGGCCATGAAGAACCTAGTGGCAAGACGGGAATAAAGACACAGACCTACTAGAGAATGGACTTGAGGATATGGGGAGGGGGTGGGGTGAGATGTGACAGGGTAAGAGAGTGTCATGGACATATATACACCACCAAATGTAAAATAGATAACTAGTGGGAAGCAGCCGCATAGCACAGGGAGATCAGCTCGGTGCTTTGTGACCATCTAGAGGGATGGGATGGGGAGGGTGGGAGGGAGGGAGATGCAAGAGGGAAGAGAAATGGGAACATATTGTATATGTATAACTGATTCACTTTGTTATAAAGCAGAAGCTAACACACCATTGTAAGGCAATTATACTTCAATAAAGATGTTAAAAAAAAAAAAAAAAAAAAGTTACATGTGAATTTTCAACTGTGTGAGGGATTGAAGTCCCTAACCTCCTCATTGTTCAAGGGTCGACAGTATATAGATGTACAGATAGATTGAAAATGAAAGGATCAGAAAAATGTATACCATACAACCACTAATAATAAAGCTGGAGAAGTCAGATTAAAAAGACATCAGAAGAAGACAAATTACCAGGATAAAGAAGGATACTTTGTAATTATAAAGAGCTGAATTTATTAAGAAGTTATAAAAATCTTAAAAGAGAACGCCACCAAAAATAGAGCTTAAAATACATTAAGTATAACTGACAGAACTGAGAGAAGAAATAAATCCACAATTATGGTTGGCGGTTTAGACACTCACCTCTCAGTTACTAATAAACATGTGAGCAGAATAGCAGGATATCTGCTTAACAGCAGCAAAATCAATGTCATTTTTCAAATGCACTGGAATGCCAGCTGATGCAAACTGGTACATACTGTCAATAATTTAATATAATTAAATAATATAGAGTGTATTCTTTGTTCACATAGAAACCAATAACAAAAAAATAGCTGAAAAGAATCCACAGTTTTTTTTAGAAATTAAACAGAACAATTCAAAATAAACCTTTGGTAAAAATAAAAACAAAAATAAAGGGAATTACAAAATATTTTGAAAATAGTGAAAAAATGCAATGCAATAACCATATATTAAAATTGTGGACTACAACTTAAGCTGTTCTTAGTAGGAAATTTATAGTTGTAATGCTTATTTTAAAAATCAATAAAGGCCTAAAATAAATAAAGAAACACAATAAGAAATTTGTTAAAGAATACCAAATTAAACCCAAAGTAAGCAGAAAGAAGGAACAATAATGATAAGGGCAGAATTCAGTGCAAGAGAAAACAGACAAATAATTTTTAAAAAATCTCTGAAGCCAAAAACTAGCTCTTTGAGAATCCATCAGTCTGACTGATCAAAAAAAAGAGGAGAGGAAACAGATTACCAGTATCAGGAATGAAAGGAAGATGATGCTATAAAATCTATGGATACTAAAAAAACAATAAGGGAATCATATGAATAACTTTATATCAATACATTGTAATACCGAGATGAAAGAGAGAAATTTGTTGATAGAATTTACTAAAACTGAATCAAGAAGAAAAACAATCTTATAGTCCTAGAGCAGTTTATGGAATTAGTTCATATTGAAGACTTGTCACTAAAGAAAATCCCAGGCCAAAATGATCCCGCTGGTGAATACTATAAAATATTTAACCAAAAATATACCAAAATTACATAAAATCTTTTAGAAAATAGAAGAGAATAAAATACTTCCCTTTCCATTTTATGAGACAAGTATAATCTTGATCTTAAAATCAGACAAGAACAATATAATAAAATAAAACTATAGATTATTATTCCTCATGAACAGAGCTGCAAAAAGCTTAAAATATACACAAATCAAATGCAGCAACATACAACAGAACATGAACAGATGAGTTCTCCCATCTCCCAGGAATGAAAGATTAGATTTACATTTGGAAGTAAATCATTATAATTTGCCATTTGGTCAAAGTAGAAGAGAAAAACAAAAACAAACAAACAAAAAAACTATGTTCAACTAAAAAAAAAAAAAGTAACTGGGAAAATTCAATACCAATCATGGTAATATCTTTCAGTGAAGTAGAAATAGAAGACACTTTTCTCATCCTTTCAATCATCATGATAAACTTACAGGTAAAGTCATACTTAATGCTGAAAGACTGAGACTTTGTCACCTAGGATTGCAAGCAAGACAATGATACTTACTCTTACCATTTTAATTTAATATCATATAGGAGGACCTAGCCACTGAAATAAACCTAAAGAAAAATCTAAGCATATTTGAAAGGAAAAAGAAAAATTTTATTCATGGGTGACATGATCGTATACATAAAAAATAAGCAATCTACAAATAGAGCAATTACAACTAATAAGTAAATCACCAGATTCATTTGTTACAAAGCCAATAAAAATTTACTTACATTTTTATATACCAAAATCAAGCTGGATATTGATATTAATAAAGCAATAATATTTACAATAACATTCAAAACTATGTAATACTAGGGGCAAATTAAACACTGAAACCTATAAAACTTGAGAGCAGTTAAAAACCTTATTAAATAAAAGCATATACTATGTATCTGATCAAGAGTTTCAGTATTGTTAAAATGTTAATTTCCCCAAAATTTAATAAAATTTAATTTCAGTAAAATTGAATTTCAAATGTCAGCAGTTCCTTTTGTGGGTATAACAAACTGATATTTTTAATGGAAACATTTATTAAATTCAATTCAGCAAAAGACTAAAAAATCAAAGATTTGTAGTTCGGAGGAAAAGTGGAGAAAGGGAGTAAAGTCTGTTAAAGCTGAAAGTCCATGATGTGACTCTGTCTCTAACTGGGAAAAGTGTTTTAATTTTGTTATTTGGTTGGCAGTATCCAGGAAGATGGATTAGGTAAGCAGCAACACACTGGGCTAGCTGTTGCTGTTCTACTGTAGGTAAGGTGCTAGAGTCTAGGTTATTTCTCTTATTTAGGTCTGCACAGGTGTCTACAGGGCTAGTTGGCAAGGATAGAAAGGTTAAATGATAATTTTCAAACAGCTAAAATCATGATGCCCATACAAAGTTATTAATTAATGAGGGAACTAGTAAGACGTTAAAACCAGTTCAAATGGGGATTTGACTTAGACTCCTCTTCTCTACTGGACAAAAATGTATTTGCATAGTCATGAACAGAACTTATTTCCATTATTTGAACAGTACACGTGTATTACCATCAGCTTTTTACACATTAACTTCTGTCTCTATAGGATTGTAGTAGCCTATTCAAAGACAAAGGCCCATATTTCCATAGAACTATATGACAGCAGAAGATACCAGTATAGTGATAATGCCCAGTATTCCATTGAAAGGGCATCTACTAATATATTTGCCCATTTCCAAGACCTTCTCAATTTTTCCTAACAGAAAGTATTGCCCTGTTGCCCAGGCAAGATCTGATTACTTGAAGTAAAAAAGCCAGACTTTCCTCTAGCGCAACCAAGTGATGTTCAAAGGACAGAAAAAAAATCCTCCTCTGGGGCAGTCACTGTCCACATCTAACTGCCTCAATACAGAGCACCTGGTCTACAAGAATATTGAAAGTACTGTCCCCAAGTGATTTGCTTTTTTAAAAATTTTATTTTATATTGTAGAAGAGTTGATTTACAGTGTTGTGGTAGTTTCAGGTGTATAGCAAAGTGATTCAGTTCTACATATACATGTATCTATTCTTTTTGACATTTTTTCCCATTTATGTTATTACAGAATATGGAGCAGCGTTCCTTACCACTATACAGTAGGTGCTTTTAGGTTATCTATTTTAAACATAGCAGTGTATATATGTCAATCCCAAATTCCCAATCTATCCCTCCTCCCCACCTGTCCCCACTGGTAACCATAAGTTGGTTCTCTGTCTGTGAGTCTGTTTTGCATATAAGTGATATCATATTTGTCTTTCTTTCTCTGTCTGACTTACTTCATTAAGTATGATAATCTCCAGGTCCATCTATGTTGCTGCAGATGGAATTATTTCAGTCTTTTTAATGGCCACGTAGTATTCCATTGTCTCTATATATGTACCACATTTTCTTTATCCCTTCATCTGTCGATGAACATTTAGGTTGCTTCCATGTCTTGGCTATTGGAAACAGTGTTGCAATAACCATTGGAGTGCACTTACCCTTTTGAAACATGCTTTTCTCATGATATATGTCCAATAATGGGATTGCTGGGTCGTATGGTAGCTCTATTTTTAGTTTTTTTAAGGAATGTGTATAGTGTTCTCCATAGTGGTTGTACCAATTTACATTCCCAAAAACAGTGTAGGAGGGATCCCTTTTCTCCACACCCTCTCCAGCATTTATGGTTGGCAGATTTTTTGATGATGTTCATTCTGACTGGTGTGAGGTGGTATCTCATTGTAGTTTGTGGGTTTTTTTTTTAACATCTTTATTGAAGTATAATTGCTATACAATGCTGTGTTAGTTTCTGCTTTATAACAAAATGAATCAGCCCCTCTTGCGTCTCCCTCCCACCCTCCCTCTCCCACCCCACTAGGTCATGACAAAGCACTGAGATGATCACCCTGTGCTACGCAGCTGCTTCCCACTAGCTATGTATTTTACATTTGGTAGTGTATATATGTCCATGCCACTCTCTCACTTCGTCCCAGCTTACCCTTCTCCCTCCCTGTGTCCTCAAGTCCATTCTCTCTGTCTTCATCTTTATTCCTATCCTGCCCCTACATTCTTCAGAAGCATTTTTATTTTTTTTTAGACTCCATATATATGTGTTAGCATACGGTATTTATTTTTCTCTTTCTGGCTTACTTCACTCTGTATGAGAGACTCTAGGTCCATCCACCTCACTACAAATAACTCAACTTCGTTTCTTTTTATGGCTGAGTAATATTCCATTGTATATATGTGCCACATCTTCTTTATCCATTTATCTATCGATGGACACTTAGGTTGCTCCCATGTCCTGGCTATTGTAAATAGAGCTGCAATGAACATTGTGGTACATGACACTATTTGAATGATGGTTTTCTCGGTGTATATGCCTAGTAGTGGGATTTCTGGGTCTTATGGTAGTTCTCTTTTTAGTTTTTTAAGGAACCTCCATACTGTTCTCCATAATGGCTGTGGCTGTACCAATTTACATTCCCACCAACAGTGCAAGAGGGTTCCCTTTTCTCCACACTCTCTCCAGCACTTATTGTTTGTAGATTTTTTTTATGATGGCCATTCTGACTGGTGTGAAGTGATACGTCATTGTAGTTTTGATTTAGAATTCTCTAATGATTAGTGATGTTGAGCATCCTTTCATGTGTTTGTTGGCAATCTGTATATCTTCTATGGAGAAATGTCTATTCAGTTATTCAACCCATTTTTGTATTAGGTTGCTTGATTTTTTTAATATTGAGCTGCATGTAAATTTTTGAGATTAATCCTTTGTCAGTTGCTTCATTTGCAAATATTTTCTCCCATTCTGAGGGTTGTCTTTTCATCTTGTTTATGGTTTCCTTTGTTGTGCAAAAGCTTTTAAGTTTCATTAGGTCCCATTTGTCTATTTTTGTTTTTATTTCCATTTCTCTAGGAGTTGGGTCAAAAAGTATCTTGCTGTGGTTAATGTCATAGAGTGTTCTGCCTATGTTTTCCTCTAAGAGTTTTATATTGTCTGGCTTTACATTTATGTCTTTATTCTATTTTGAGTTTATTTTTGTGTATGGTGTTAGGGAGTGTTCTAATTTCATTCTTTTACATGTAGCTGTCCCGTGTTCCCAGCACCACTTATTGAAGAGGCTGTCTTTTCTCTACTGTATATTCTTGCCTCCTTTATCAAAGATAAGGTGACCATATGTGCGTGGGTTTATCTCTGGGCTTTCTATCCTGTTCCATTGATCTATATTTCTGTTTTTGTGTCAGTACCATACTCTCTTGATTACTGTAGCTTTGAAGTATAGTCTGAAGTCAGAGAGCCTGATTCCTCCAGCTCCATTTTTGTTTCTCAAAATTGCTTTGGCTATAAGGGGTCTTTTGTGTTTCCATACAAATTGTGAAATTTTTTGTTCCAGTTCTGTGAAAAATGCCAGTGGTAGTTTGATAGGGATTGCATTGAATCTGTAGATTGCTTTGGGTAGTAGAGTCATTTTCACAATGTTGATTCTTCCAATCCAAGAACATGGTATATCTCTCCATCTGTCTGTAGTATATTTACTTACTTTCATCAGTGTCTTATAATTTTCTGCATACAGGTCTTTTGTCTCCTTAGGTAGGTTTATTCCTAGGTATTTTATTCTTTTTGTTGCAGTGGTAAATGGGAGTGTTTCCCTGATTTCTGTTTCAGATATTTCATCATTAGTGTATGGGAATGCAAGAGATTTCTGTGCCTTAATTTTGTATCCTGCTACTTTACCAAATTCATTGATTAGCTCTAGGAGTTTTCTGGTAGCATCTTTAGGATTCTCTATGGATAGTATCATGTAATCTGGAAACAGTGACAGCTTTACTTCTTCTTTTCTGATTTGGATTCCTTTTATTTCTTTTTCTTCTCTGATTGCCGTGGCTAGGACTTCCAAAACTATGTTGAATAATAGTGGTGAGAGTGGGCATCCTTGTCTTATTCCTGATCTTAGAGGAAATGCTTTCAGTTTTTCACCATTGAGAACGGTGTTGGCTGTGGGTTTTGTCATATATGGCCGTTATTAAGTTGAGGTAAGTTCCCTGTATGCCTACTTTCTGGAGGGTTTTTATCATAAATGGGTGTTGCATTTTACTGAAAGCTTTTTCTGCATTTGTTGAGATGATCATCTGGTTTTTTCCTTCAGTTTGTTAATATGGTTTATCACATTGTTTGATTTGTGTATATTGAAGAATCCTTTCATTCCTTGGGTAAACCCCACTTGGTCATGGTGTATGATCCATTTAATGTGCTGTTGGATGCTATTTGCTAGTATTTTGATCAGGGTTTTGCATCTATGTTCATCAGTGATATTGGTCTGTAGTTTCCTTTTTTTGTGACATCTTTGTCTGGTGTTGGTATCAGGGTGATGGTGGCCTCGTAGAATGAGTTTGGGAGTCTTCCCCCCTCTGCTATACTTTGGAAGAGTTTGAGAAGCATAGGTGTAAGTTCTTCTCTAAATGTTTGATAGAATTCGCCTGTGAAGTCATCTGCTCCTGGGCTTTTGTTTGTTGGAAGATTTTTAATCACAGTCTCAATTTCAGTGCTTGTGATTCGTCTGTTCATATTTTCTATTTCTTCCTGGTTCAGTCTCAGCAGGTTGTGCATTTCTAAGAATTTGTCCATTTCTTCCAAGTTGTCCATTTTATTGGCATAGAGTTGCTTGTAGTAATCTCTCATGATCGTTTGTACTTCTGCAGTGTCAGTGGTTACTTCTCCTTTTTCATTTCTAATTCTATGGATTTGAGTCTTCTGCCTTATTTTCTTGATAAGTCTGGCTAATGGTTTATCAATTTTGTTTATCTTCTCAAAGAACCAGCTTTTAGTTTTATTGATTTTTGCTATTGTTTCTTTCATTTATTTTTCATTTATTTCTGATCTGATCTTTATGATTTCTTTCCTTCTGCTAATTTTGGGGTTTTTTTTGTTCTTCTTTCTCTAATCGCTTTAGGTGTAAGGTTAGGTTCTTTGAGATGTTTCTTGTTTCTTGAGGTAGGATTGTATTGCTATAAACTTCCCTCCTAGAACTGTTTCGCTGCATCCCATAGGTTTTGGATCATCGTGTTTTCATTGTCATTTGTTTCTAGCTCTTTTTTGATTTCCTCTTTGATTTCTTCAGTGATCTCTTGGTTACCTAGTAGTGTATTGTTTAGCCTCCACATGTTCGTATTTTTTACAGATTTTTTCCTGTAATTGATATCTAGTCTCATAGTATTGTGGTCAGAAAAGGTGCTTGATATGATTTCATTTTTCTTAAATTTACCAAGGCTTGCTTTGTGACCCAAGATATGATCTATCCTGGAGAATGTTCCATGTGAACTTGAGAAGAAAGTGTATTCTTCTGCTTTCTGATGGAATGTCCTATAAATATCAATGAAGTCCGTCTGGTTTAATGTGTTATTTAAGGCCTTTTTTTCCTTACTGATTTTTTGTCTAGTTGATCTGTCCATTAATGACAGTGGAGTGTTAAAGTCCCCTGCTATTATTGTGTTACAGTCGATTTCTCCCTTTATGGCTGTTAGTAATTCCCTTATATATTGAGGTGTTCCTACTTTGGATGCACATATATTTACAATACTTATATCCTCTTCTTGGATTGACCCCTTGATCATTATGTAGTATACTTCCTTGTCTCTTATAACAGTCTTTATTTTAAAGTCTATTTTTTCTGATATGAGTATTGTTACTCTAGCTTTCTTTTGATTTTCATTTACATGGAATATCTTTTTCCATCCCCTGATTTTCATTCTGTATGTGTCCCTAGTTCTGAAGTGGATCTTTTCTAGGCAGCATGTATATGGGTCTTGTTTTTGTATGCATTCAACCAGACTCTGTCTTTTCATTGGAGCATTTAATCCATTTACATTTAAGCTAAGTATCAGTATGTATGTTCTTATTGTCATTTTGTTAATTGTTTAGGATTTATTTTTGTAGGTCTTTTTTCTTTCCTTCCTCTTTTGTTCTCTTCTCTTGTGAATTGATGACTAACTTAATATTGTCTTTTTATTCCTTTTTATTTTTTATGTGTGTATCTATTGTAAGTTTTAGGTTTGCATTTCCCATGAGGTTTTAACTTAACAGTATATATATAAACAAGACTGTTTTTAGTTTCTGGTCTTTTAATTTCAAATGTATTTCCAATATCCTGCATTTGTGCTCTCTTCTTCTCCCAATTGCTGGTTTTGATATTATATGTGTGTGTGGGTGATTTCCTACCTTTACTGTGTATTTGCCTTCACTGGTGAGCTTTTCCATTGGTAATTTTCTTGTTTCTAGTTGTGGCCTTTTTAAAATTTTCTGCTTAGAGAAGTTCCTTTAGCATTTGTTGCAAAGCTGGTGTGGTGGTGCTGAATTCTCTTATCCTTTGCTTGTCTCTAAAGCTGATGATTTCTCTGTCAAATCTAAATGAGAGCCTTGCTGTGTAAAATATTCTTTGTTAAGGTTTTTCCAATTCATCATTTATAATATACTGTGCCCCTCCCTTCTGGCCTCCAGAGTTTCTGTCTTTAATTTTTGTCAGTGTGATTACTGTGTGTCTGCACTTCCTGGACTTGGTTGACAGTTTCCTTTTCCATATTAGGGAAGTTTTCAGCTATTTTCTCTTCAAATATTTTCTCAGGTACTTTCTCTCCTCTTCTCCTTCTGGTACCCATATAATGAGAATGTTGGTGAGTTTAATGTTTCCCAGAGGTCTCTTAGACTGTATTCATTTTTTAAAGTTCTTTTTTCTTTATTCTGTTCTGTGGCAGTGGTTTCCAACATTCTGTCTTCCAGATCACTTATCTGTTCTTCTCAGTTATTCTGCTATTGATTCCTTCTAGTGTATTTTTATTTTTTTTCTTTTTCTTTTAAAAATTTTAATTGTTTATTTGTTATGCTTTTTATTCATTTTATATTTATTTTTTGTTTTTAATTTTCATTTTTACTGGCTGTGTCTTGCAACTTGCAGGATCTTAGTTCCCCAACTAGATATTGAACCCATGCCCCCTGCAGTGGAAGTGCACATTCCTAACCACTGGACAGCCAGGGAATTCCTTTTATTAAGTTTTATTTTTTCTAGTGTACTTTTCATTTTAGTTATTGCATTGTTCACCTCTGTTTGTTTGTTCTTTAGTTCTAAGTATTTGTTAAACATTTCTTGCATTTTCACGATCCTTTCCTCCATTCTTTTTCTGAGATCTTGGATCATTTTTTGCTATCATTATTCTGAATTATTTTTCTGGTAGGTTGCCTATCTCCACTTCACTTAGTTGTTTTTTTGGGGTTTTAACTTGTTCATTCATCTGGGGCATATTCCTTTGCCATCTCATTTTGTCTAACTTTCTGTGATTGCAGTTTATTTTCCAACGACTGCAGGTTTGTAGTTCTTCTTGCTTGTGCTGTCTGCCCTCTGGTGGATGAGGCTTTCTAAGATGCTTGTTCAGGCTTCCTGATGGGAGGGGCTGGTTCCTGATTACTGTTGGTTGGAGCTGGGTCTTGTTCCTCTGGTGGGTAGGGGCATGCTCAAGAAGACTTTTAGCAGCCTGTCTGCTGATGGGTGGGTCTGTGTTCCCACCCTGTAGTTTGCTTGGCCTGAGGCATCCCAGCCCTGAAGCCTATAGGCTGTTTGGTGGGGCTAATGGAGGCCTCCAGGAGGGCTCACACCAATGAGTACTCCCCAGAACTGTAACTTCCAGTGTCTTTGTCTCCACCATAAGCCACATTTACCCCCAACCTCTGCAGGAGACCATCCAACACTAGCAGGTAAGTTTGGCTCAATCTCTTATGAAGTCACTGTTTTTTTCCCCTGGGTCCTGGTGCCCATGTGACCTTGTGTGTGCTCTCCAAGTGTAGAGTTTCTGCTTCTTCCAGACCTGTGGAATTCCTGCGATCAAACCTCACTGGCCTTCAAAGCCAGATTCTCTGGGGGCTCTTCCTTCTGTTGCTGGACCCCCAGGCTGGAAAGCCTGATGTGGAGCTCAGGACTTTCACTCCTGTGATAGAACTTCTGTAGTATAATTGTTTTCTAGTTTGTGGGTCACCCACCTGGCAGGTATGGGATTTGATTTTGTCATGATTTTGCACCTTTTACTGTCTGTCTCATTGTGGCTTCTTCTTTGTCTTTAAACGTAGGGTATCTTTTATTGTATGTTTGGGTTTTTTTTTTTTTTTTTTTTTTTTTTTTTTTTGTCAATAGTTGTTCACCAGTTAGTTGTGATTTTAGTGTTTTCATAAGAAGGGTTGACTGCATGTCCTTCTATTCCACCATCTTGAGCCTCCCCAGGGCCCAGCACAGTAGCCATAACAAGCTAATTTTTAAATTTATATGACAAAGCAAAGGACCTATGATAAGATAATAATTTGAAAAGTAATAACCAAGTTTTAGGTCTTATGTTACTTAATTGCAAGACTTTATAAAGCTATTGCAATCTAGTGTAACACTAATGTAAGAATAAACATGTGGATCAATGGAAAACAATAGAGAACCCAGAAACAAGTCCATACATATATAATCAATTGATTTTTTATATAGGTGTCAAAGTAATTTAGCAGGAAAGTTGATTGTTCAACAAATGATGTTATAAAAACTGGATATCCATATTCATAAAAAAATAATAAGCCTTAACCCTTACCTCACTCACACTTTACAAAAGAAGATGTTTGAAATAAATCATAGACTTAGTAGAGATGTTGGGTTGAGAGCAGATATAGGCTTTAGTTTTATAATAGGGTATTTTAAGAATGTTGATTATATATAAAGATATTATACAAGATGAGATTATTAAGAGAGTGTTTTATAAATATAGAAGTCTAAGATGAAGTTTTGGTCAAACCTTTAGAATTTGGTGAGATGAGAAGGAACCAACAAAAATGTATGGAAAGGAGCAGCCAAGGAATTAAGAAAACCAGGAGTGACTTTAATTCAAGAGAGGGATTATTTCAAGGAAGGATTAATTTTCAACTGTGTAAATCTTATTCATAATTGAAATGTTATGAGAGATGAAAATTGCCTAAAAATTTTGTAATTGAAATGTCATCAATGATCCTGATAAGAGCAATTTTGACAAAATGGTGGGTGGGTCAAAATAGATGGATGAATTGGACCCAAAAGTTAGTGGAAGACATAGAGTTGGAGATCTTGTCTATAAATCCACTTCACAAATGTATCTATGCATGGAAGAGAAGATTGGAGGGCATATAAACTTTGGTGGGGGGGGAAATAAGATGGCAAAAGATCCATGTTTAAGTTTTGATCATCCTTTGAGAATCAGATTACAGCTAAAGGTTTTTTTTTTACTTTTGTACTTTTAATGTTTCTCTAAATTTAAGTTGTCATCACTAAACATACATTATTATAGATTGAAGAAAATTAATTGTTTAAAAAATAAGTAAAACAAGTTTCTTCTATGATAATGGTAACTTGGTGGGTTATTGTTGAGACAATTTCATACCATAGCTGATGAAATTAATAATGTGCAAGAGACCTGTCTTGTAAGAAGTTTGGTGTTCACAGGATTGATGTGGACTGCTTGTCTAAGAATGAAGTTCACACCTCTAGGAGGAAGCTGTCTTCACTGTTCAGGTTCTATCAATTGAACTCACAACAGAAAGCCTCTAGGGATATTCCAGAGAAAAGCCTTTTATAAAACTGGGTCATTTTATGAGGCTCTTCTCTGGAATTAGTCCTCTGTCTTAGATGGATATCCACTCTGTCTCTTGTTTCTGTAACAAGAGGCCTTGACTAGCTATAAACCTAGTCTTGTCAATAAACTTTCTCACTCCATCCTCTCCTGTTGGATTCCAGTGTCATCTTTTTTTTTTTAATCTTTTTTTTAATATATAAATTTATTTATTTATTTAATTTTTGGCTGCATTGGGTCTTTGTTGCTGCATGTGGGCTTTACTCTAGTTGCAGAAAGTGGGGGCTACTCTTTGTTGTGGTGCACGGGCGTCTCTTGTTATGGAGCACAGGCTCTAGGTGCGTGGGCTTCAGTAGTTGTGGCATGTGGGCTCAGTAGCTGTGGCTCACAGTATCTAGTGTGCAGGTTCAGTAGTTGTGGCACATGGGCTTAGTGGCTCCGCGGCATATGGAATCTTCCTGGACCAAGGCTTGAACCCGTATTACCTGCATTGGCAGGCGGACTTTTAACCACTGCACCACCAGGGAAGTCCCTCCAGTGTCATCTTTCAGAATAGAAGCTAGCATGTACAAATGAGACCTCTTTCCTAACTCTTGAGAGCCAGCTGCTCAGACAGAGCAAGCAGTTCTTGTCTGCCCAATTCTGTCTTTTCATGTTGTAAGTTTTACAGAAGTACCTCAACATGGGGAAGCCTAAGTTTTTTCATTGTGATCATCACTTTGTTCATTATTCTGACAAATTCTGGAGTTTAGCGATATATTATGGCCACTGATTAAGCTGCAATTGCTAATGTGACTACGAGCTTTATTATTAATACAGGTGATCGTATCATTTCCATCTACCTAACTCCTGATCTACTTTTTTTGTTTTAACTTAACAGACTTTGATTTTTATAGAATAGTTTTATGTTTACAACAAAAAATGAGCAGAAAGTACAAGGAACTCCCACATACCCCTACACACAGTTTAATCTATTATTAATATATTAGTATGGTAATAACCTACAGTTGATGAACCAATATTGATACATTTTATTAAATAGAATTTGCAGTTTATGCAGGTTTGCTTAGTTTTTACCTAATGTTGTTTTTCTGTTCCAGGATTTCATCTAGGTCACGACATTATATTTAGTTGTTATGTCTCTTTAGCTTTCTCTTGACTGTGACAATTTCTCTGACTTTCTTTGTTTTAGATGAACTTGCAGCAAGAGGAGTAGAGTTTCTCAAGATTAGACTGGGACTATGGATTAAGCGAATGTAGATCACAGAGGTAAAGTGTCATTTTCATTACATTATATCAAGGTTACATACTATCAACATGATTTATGACAGTTGATGCTTGGTCACATGGCTGAAGTAGGATTTGCCATGTTTCTCCACTTTCCCCCCATTTAACGGAGAATATTAAAAATTAATATCTTCTTTTAAATAGAGAATATTTTAAAATACTTCTAAGATTATTGAGAGGGACAAGTGATGAGGGTGATAAAAAGAAAGGATAACAAGGTTACAAGTTTCAGAGAAAATGAGAGGGTTTCTGGGCAATGATACAAATGGACAAGATTACCTTGGCTTGAGTTGGAGCACAGTTTTCCCTGAGACTGTGGAGAAAGATGCTAGGAATAATGAATCTATTGTAGTGTTTGAGCAAGTCTCATATATGCATTTTTTAATGGCACAGTTTGTTTGGTTTGGTTTTGCTTAGCTGAGTGAAAGGAAGTGGCTGAGACTAGCCACATAGGAAAACAGAAATTTTAGCAAACCAGAAATTAGTGAAAAGACCACTAAGCCACACAGTTGAGGGTCTATTTCAGGTTAGAAACTATCAGTTTTTCCAGATTATGTACTTTTATGCAGATAATGCAAATAGACCATTCGTTTGAACCAGAGTTAGGAGTTGGCAAGAGCAAGTATAGTGGAAGATCATAGAGATATGAGATTCTAGTGAGAGTGAGCTGAAATACCTGAAAAAAAAAAAAGGAATTGAAAGCATAAAGCAACTGGAAGATGGTGATATTTAAGAAGAAATAATGAATGGGTTCGAAATTTGAATTCAATGCAATGATTGAAAAAGGGTAAAAGAAGGATGTTCAGATGAGAGAAATTTCAAATTTCAATATGTGGAAAATAGTGTTAAAGTTTTCCTCCAGTTTGTAGCCATATGAAAAGTCTACTAAAGTAGACAGATGATTTTAAAAACACATTAAATGACAGGATCTAACCATATGGTGGGCTATGATGGTGATAGTAGTGCGTATTGATATTCCAATGATGGTAGCTAATGAGGTTGATGAAAAAGTGAGTTAGGTATAATAATCTTTTTAAAATATCAAGTTGTAACTCTATGGTTAATAGATCATTGTACAAGAATAAGAAGAGGGAGAAGTACTTGAGGTTTTGTGAGAAGAATGATAGTTGGCAGGGAGTGTGGAACCAGAGGAACGTTAAACCATTCCAAACTTTCTTTATGATGATGGAAATAATAGGAAAGGAATGGCCTGCTTTTAAGAGGAAAGCAAGAGGAGTGAAAAAGGTTTTAGCTAATGAGACATATGGTACATTAGAGGAAGATATGTATTTTAACCCAAATCAAGATCATAAAAATTCACAGAGTGTAGTAATTTATGTACTTTGGTTTTATTATCAGTTTAGATTTTGGTATAATGGAATATAAATTTATCCTTCTTGATATTGAGTAATAAAAGTTGCATAAATGGTAGTAAGGGTTTTGATGATACTGAGATCGTCATTATTGTATGGTGGGGCAGCTATATATAAGCAGAAGAAACAACAGCAGAAGATGGCAAAATTAGTGTGGTTGGCTGTGGCCCTAAGTTTCAAAGCTCATCAGTGGGCTGCATATGAGGAAGATTAAAAAGAGACTTCTACCTATAATTTTGAGCTCTGCTTCTAGGAAACAAGCCACGAGTCAACCAAGCATTTAAACTGCTTATATTTACACTTATGTTTACTGACACATTCCAATTAATATCTTGGAATATGAAAATACACTTTAGTATGTGTCTGTCTTTCAGAGGAGGTATCCTATACTAATTAATTTGTTTTTTATAATGGTGACGCAAGTGATTTCCATTTTGTGTTGCTTAACTCCTAACCACCCTGTTATAACTTTATGTGTGAACCTTGCATGTTAAACATTTCTCTCCACAGAATGAAATTAAACTATTGTATTTTCCATTTAAGAGAGACAGTAAAGAATTACTATGCAAGGATTTCTGGCGTTCTTTATTTAATACTTCAAAGAAAGCTTAAAAATTCCAGATCACTTGAGATTTTAGGATTTTCTTTAACTGGGCCCTCCAAAAATGTTTCCAAAGTACTTATAGTTGTATCTATTTTTTTCTTCAAAGACTTGAATTTTTTTTTTTTTTTTTTTTTTTTTTTGCACAAAGAAGTATCCAAAATGAACACAGGAATTTCACCACTGTGTAGACCATTGTAGTTGGAGTGTTAAGTCTGAGGTTTTGCAAATATGTAATGTTGAATATGTGGACTTTTTAAGATGCTTCTTTCCATTTTTAGTAGACATTCCTACTACCTACTCCCATGATATGTGCTTCAACAAATCTTTTATTTAGTTTTAGCACTAGAATCACAAAACACATTTACAAATTAAATTTCCATAAAATTCATAAAATGACAAAAATTAAAACACAGAGAGAGGAGAAAATTAAATTTTAACCCATATTTTCATGTAGCTATCACCCTTTTGCACTCCATGATGAAGTTTTCATTCATTTGTTATAAATCTATTTGAGAGGTACTATAGACTAGAAGTCCAAGATCAGGGTGTTGGACAGGTTTAGTTTCTCCTAAGACCTCTCTCCTTGGCTTGCAAATGCCTGCCTTATCCCTATAACCTCACATGGTCTTTTCTCTATTCATGAGAATCCGATGTGTCTCTACATGTTTCCAAATTTCCTCTTCTTATAAGGAAGTGAAATTGGATTAGCCCCATCATAACAGCCTCATTTTAACTAAAATGCTCCTTTAAGGGCCTCATCTCAAAATTAGTCACATTCTGAGATGCTAGTGGTGAGAGTTTCAACATATGAATTTTGGAAGAGATATAGTTCAGCCCATGACACACACACACACACAGACATACACATACCACACACACACACACACACACACACACATATATATATCATCCAGTATCTTATAAATGAATTTTTAAAAAATGGGAAATGTTGTGGTTGTTTATTTATTGCTTTTTCTTTGGGTTTAACTGAAATGAAAAATCATTATATAGCTCAAGTAATAAATCACAAATCTTTATCAAAATACACAAAGCAGGACCTGGAATATTTTTTTTTTCCAAATAAAACATGCAGATGCCCAACAGACACATGAAACAAGGCTCAGCATGACTAATCAGGGAAATGCAAATCAAAACCAAAATGAGTTATCATGTCACACTTGTCAGAATGGCTATTATCAAAAAGACAACAAATAACAAGTGTTGAGAAGAATGTGGAGAAAAGGGAACATTTGTGCATTGTTGGTGGCTGCACAAGTTGGTGCAGCCACTACACAAAACAGGATGGATATTCCTCAAAAAATTAAAAATAGAACTACCATACAGTCCAGAAATTCCACTTTTGTGTATTTTTCCAAAGACAATGAAAACACTAATTTGAAAAAATATATGCATCCCTATGTTCACTGCAGCATTATTCACAATAACCAAGATATGGAAGCAACCTCAGTGCCTACTGATAGATGAGTGGGTAAAGAAGATGTGCTATGCATACAGATATGCATACAGATACATGAGGGACTATTACTTAGCCATAAAAAAGAAATGAAATCTTGCCATCTGTGACAGCATGGATCCAGAAGGTATTATGCTATGTGAAATAAGTCAGACATAAGACAAATACCTATGATTTCACTTATGTGTGGAATCTAAAAAACAAAGCAAAGGAACAAATATAAAAAAACAAAAACAGTCATAGATACAGAGAACAAACAGGCAGTTGCCAGTGGAGAGGAAAGTGGGGTGATTATGGAAATATGTGGAAGAAATTAAGACTCAAACTTCCAGTTACAAAATAGACATCATAAGGATGAAATGCACAACATGGGTAATATAGTCAATAATAACGTAATGTTTTTGTATGGTGACAGATGGCAACTAGACTTGTGCTGATCATTTTGCAATGTGTAGAAACATCAGATAACTGTGTTGTGCACCAGGAGCTAACATAGTGTTGTAGGTCAATTATACTTCAAAAAACAAACAAATAAACTCATCTAAAAAAGATCAAATCTGATTATCAGAGGCAGGGTAGGGGGAGAAGTAATTGGATAAGTGTGGCCAAAACGTACAACCTTCAGTTATAAGTACAAGGGATGTAAATTTACACCATGATTAATATAATTAATACTGCTATATATTATATATGAAAGTTGTTGAGAAAATAAATCCGAAGAGTTTTCATCACAAAGAAAACATATGTTTTCTATTTCTTTAATTTTGAATCTATATGAGATGATGGATGTTCACTAAACTTACCGTGATAATAATTTCATGATGTGTATGAGTCAAATCATTATGCTCTATGCTTTAAGCTTATACAGTGCTGTATGCCAATTATATCAAAATAAAACTGAAAGGAAAATAAATAAATAAATGTAAGAAAATAATCCTAAGAAAAAAACACACAAAAAATATTTGTTGGTAAAGCAATTTATATTAACATATCAATGTTTGTGGAATATCCATCTCTAAGACCAAGTTCACTTACTGTGGTAGCACCTTCTTATTGAAGTTTTTCCAAATAATAGGAAGGGATAGAGAATTATATGAACTTGACCCATATAAAATAATTATTTTTTAGAAAAAATATTTTTAACATATTTTCAGGGATTTTTATACCTGAGTTTTCCAAGGACAGTATTGAGATACTGTCCTTCCTAATAACTCTTGGATATAAATAGAGAAATGTTTTTCTAAAATAGACTTTTTATTCTGTTATGTTAAGGAGCAGGCCATCAGTAAACCGTAACTACCTCTGAGATATGTGCAGGCACTTTAGTAAGCATTCAAAGACTGTAAAATATAACCACAAACTAGTTTTCTAATATCATTTCCATGTACTTTTTTTGAAAGAATCTTCTGCTTTACTCAGACTAATTGGCTTTCTCCATTCTTTTGTTAAACCATTGTTCTCTAGGCTATTTCTTTTCTATGTAGAGGTCAACTGGTGAAATAAATAAAAAAAGGGAAGAAAAAATAACACAATTAACAATCAGTTATAATTAATTGACGGTTATAATCACCTAATTTTAATTACTAGATATGCTTGTAAACTATGAAAAATTATTTTAAAAACACAGGACTAAAATACACATCACTGATAATGTAGATATTTCATTTACAGATATCTATCTAAATAAAAGTAATTTCATGTGCACCAAAAGTCATGGACAAGAATTTTCATAGAAACATTATTTGTATTATTATTCCACAACTGGAAACAACACAAAGATCCATCATTAGGACTACAACTGAAAAGTCCACCAATAAGAATACTATAAAGCAATTAAAAATGTGCAAACTTTGTTATTAGCCAATAATATAAAATATTTTCACAAAAATAACTTTCAGTAAAAAGAGTTGCATGAAATAGAATATACATTGTATCAATCCATTTATGTAAAGTTCAAAAATAAGCAATAAGAATTTATTGTGATAGCTATTAGAATAAAAGGTATTTTTCAGCTCAAAACATAAAAGAGACTGCTAGTATGTGAGTACTATCTTTGTTTTTGGCTTTGTTTATATACATTATGATTTACACACTTTTTTATATGTTATCAGTATGTTACTTAAAAATCACCTAAGCATGCACACACACACAGCAATATGAGGTGATAAAATGGATAAAATGGTGGATTTAATGCAAACATTGCCCTCAACTCCCTCCAGAAACCCTTATAAAGAAATTTTTACAAAACATATAAAACCACAAAGACAAAGGAACAGGTCGGACAGAAGCAACCTATTTTTAGAAGATGGATAGCAGAGCAATGAAGGATAAGTAACTTAAATTTTAAAAAGCTATAAACTAAAAATAGTTTAGTAAACCAGGAAGCTAATTGACAACAGACACCCACCAAGCTAACAGCAATTATAGTCCCAGATACTCTTATCTCTGCTCATCTAGATGGGTGGCCTCTCTCAACCTATCCAGGATGAAGTATGCAGGCTATTCTTAGGAGACTGTCCATGAAAGAATCTGTTATTGAAGGATATCAGTTACAAAATGGAGGCTGTATGTATTGTTACTATAGTGAAAGCAGGGAGATTAAGTGGATGTTTACACACTGAACATTGAGATCTTTATCTTTTCTACTACATCTGGCTCAAAAATTATTAGCAGCCAAAGAAATGGCTAGCATCAGACAGGAAGGTGGGGAAGACTTCTCTGAGGTATCTGACAAGCCCAAATACAACAACTAAAGATACTGGCAACTGCAGTTCCTTAAAAAATGCCTCAACTAGCTTATCCTACTCTAAAGCCAACAGTCAACAAGCACCCTCAAACATACCAAGCTACTAAGGGTGACTAAACTTCTAAAGAATAGTCTATAATAAACAGACAGGGGCTAAAAACTAAAACAAAAGTTGCTTGGAGAAAACAGAGACTATGAAAGGATAATTTTAAAAGATTAGACAATATTCTGAGTGATAAGACAGCATCCTCGTATCATGAGAGAAGAAGAGATACTTTTAAATAAATCATTCAGAAAATTTAGTAGACTAAAAACAAAAATAAACAAATGTGCCTTAATTAAACTTAAAAGCTTTGCACAGTACAGGAAACCATAGACAAAATGAAAAGACAACCCACAGAACTGGAGAAAATATTTGCAAATGAAGTGACGGACAAGAGATTAAGCTCCAAAATATACAAACAGCTCATGCAAATCAATACCAAAAAACAAACAACCCAATCAAAAAAATGGGTGGATGATCTAAATAGACATTTGTTCAAAGAAGACATACAGATGACCAAGAGGCACATGAAAAGATGCTCAACATCACTAATTATTATAAAAATGCAAATCAAAACTACAATGAGGTATCACCTCACACTTGTTAGAATGGCCATCATCAAAAAATCTACAAACAATAAATGCTCGAGAGGGTGTGGAGAAAAGAGAACCCTCCTACACTTTGGTGGGAATGTATATTGGTACAGCCACTATGGAGAACAGTATGGAGGTTCCTTAAAAAACTAAAAATAAAGCTACCATATGATCCAGCAATCCCACTCCTGGCAGATATCCAGAGAAAACCATAATTTGAAAGGATACATGCACTCCAATGTTCATTGCAGCACTATTTACAATAGCCAGGACATGGAAGCAACCTAAATGTCCATCAACAGAAGAATGGATAAAGAAGATGTGGCATATATATACAATGGAATATTACTCAGCCAT
Source organism: Balaenoptera physalus (assembly GCF_965194825.1). Taxonomy (NCBI): domain Eukaryota; kingdom Metazoa; phylum Chordata; class Mammalia; order Artiodactyla; family Balaenopteridae; genus Balaenoptera; species Balaenoptera physalus. The sequence goes on along the minus strand of NC_138895.1, from coordinate 31,128,318 downwards.
AAAAAAGAATGAAATAATGCCATTTGCAGCAACATGGATGGACCTCAAGATTGTCATACTGAGTGAAATAAGTCAGACAGAAAAACACAAATATCATATGATATTGCTTATATGTGGAATCTGAAAAATATGGTACAAATGAACCTATTTACAAAACAGAAATAGAGTCACATATGTAGAAAACAAGCTTATGGTAACCAAAGGGGAAAAGTGGGGGGGATAAGTTGGGAGATGGGGATTTAATATACACACTACTATATAAAACATATAACCAGTAAGAGCCTACTATATAGCACAGGGAACTCTACTCAATACCCTGTAATGACCTATATGGGAATAGAATCAAGAAAGAGTGGATGTATGTATATGTATAACTGATATACTTTGCTGTATGGCAGAAACTAACAAAACACTGTATATCAACTATATTCTAATAAAAGTTAATTTAAAAAAGAGAATTTAGTAGAGCTGTTGCATATTACAAACATGATAATCTGTGCAAAATATCAATAACATTTTTGAAGTTGAAATTGAGCATTTAAAAAAAAATAGCACAAAAAGAAAAAAAAGATGGATATACCAGAAAGGAAAATACAGTGAAATTACAGTTCAGGTGGTCCAACATCAAAATTATAGTAGTTTCAGAACAATAGAACAGAGGAAATTTATAGGAGCACATCATCAACAAATATTCAAGAATATTTCCCAGGACTGAAATGCCTACTGAGTTCTCAGCCAAATGGAAAATAGAAGATTCTCACCAAGACACATTATCGTAATACTTACCTTTATTAGGAACAAAAATAAAATTCAAAAAGATTACGGAGGAAAGTATCAAGAATCAAATGGCACCAGAATCTGTCAATAGAGCTCTGAGAAGTGGGTGGCAGCAGAGCAATGATCTCCAAACCTGAGAGAGATATTTTCAATCTAGGAGTTCATACTCATTTTATTGTGAGATATACCTCACAGTTTGTAGACTTACAAGGTATAAGACATTTTAATCACTTGTTGCTATTTTGGGGGAAACAATGGAGTATGTACTCCATTAAAGTAAGGGAGGAAACTAACAAAAATATGTAGGATATAGAAAATAGGGAGATCAAGAAGAGAATGGGAAAGGTTATCCCCAAGATAATGGTAAATGACAATTAAAGGCTGACAATTTCTATGTGAAGCCTAGAAGTTAACAAATTATATTCAGAGCAGGTCAGAAGTTTCTAAAGAGATTTATTTGGGGGATGAACCAGGTAGAATTTTTATTGTTTGAACATAGCAAGAAGAGGTTTACACAGCTGAGAAAGAATACGCAGAAAAAGCAAGAGTTCATTCTAGAAAAACAGAGAAAAAACTAGGTAAGTTTTAACTCTTAGAAGAACAAAAATTTATTATTGTTGTATTTGTTTTGTTTATTTTGAGAAGATAAAGGAAATGAAAAGTGAGAGTTACTGATACAGGTGTGTGTATGTGGGGCATAAAAGAGACCTACAAATTTCTCCTTCATAATCAAAGGAAAAGTCAACATTTCTGAGAGTGGTCCATAGACCCCTGGGGATATCAGAGGGTTCTGTGGATTCAAACCATTTTTATAATACTACTTAGTGTTGTTTGCCTTTTCCACTGTGTGTTGACATTAACACCAATGGTACAAAACCATGGTGGCTAAAACTACTGGTGCATAAGCACAAGTCAAGGCAGTGGCACCAAAGTGTGCTAATCATTGTCTACTTCATGACCGGGAACTCAAAGCATTTCTTAAAAAGTATTACTTAAGAATTTTTTTGATGGGATAAAAATATTTGTTTTATTAAATTGTGACACTTGGGTGCACATTTTTAATTTTTATCATAATTTTATTATGATGAAACGGTAAGTACGCTTAAAGCACTTCTCTACATACTGATAACAGTGGTTGTTTTGAGATGTATTTATATATTTTAACTTTTTTTTTTTTATTGTGTTGTTTTGACATCTTTAAAAACCTTTCTGGCTGGGGAGGGACTGCCTCTCCAGGGGCTATCCAATTCTTAGAGATAGCAAAGGACTCAGCCAGCAGCATGACTTTGATATGCAAACTAACCAATCCAGAGCAAGACCTCCTCTATCTGGCTTGTACACCCTAGAAGGCAATATTTTTTCTTTATAAATTTATTCACAAAAAAATGAGATTGTAGAGGGTCTAGGGATAGTATATGGGGCTGGGAGACAATGGAACCTTCAGGTGGAAAGGTACTTTTTAATAAAAAATAATGATAATAGGAGCTACAACCACCCATCCACCTCACCAATTAAAAAGACACAAATATTGACGTCTTTGAGGTAAAAGGGGAATTTATAGCCTAATATTGTTGAAAGTGTTTCACAGGTGCCAGGGCTTAAAGGGGGTGTCACAGGTGTTGGGTTGGCTCCTGCATCAGCTGGGAGAATGGCACGTAGTACTCATTGAATACCACCTGGTTTTCACTGACAGGAAATACTAGTCATTGTAGACATAGCAACAAATCTGATACCAGCACAGAGCTGTGTAGAAGCCATTGTGGATGTTGCTAGAGTGGTTGCAAAGGGTGTTGCCAAAACTTGGCTTCTATTCACAAGTGCTGAATAGAAATGCAGAGACAGAGTTTTGGGTGAAGTAGAAAAGAATAGCCTTTATTGCTTTGCCAGGAAGAGGAGGCCAGAGTGGGCTAGTGCCCTCAAGACTGTGCCCTCTTTTGGTAGAAAATAGGAAGGGGTCTTGTAGTTTAGGAATGGAAGGCATGTCTCAGATAAGGATTAGGGCAAATGCAAGCTTGCAGTATCTGTATTTTCCTCCTGGTAATTTTCCTCCTGGTAAATTTCAACATTGTTAAAGTTGGTATCAGGTGGTCCTGGGATGTTTCCAGTGGTCCTTGAGGCTATCACACTGTGTCTTCTCTGGAATGAAGAATGCTAACAGAGGAAAGGAGTATGAGGGAGTGTTTCCTCGGAGAAGAAAACACCAGGTGTATAGTACAACTCTAACTAGAAACTAATCATTTTCAGAATGCAATTAAGCAAGAAAGAGAAACATTTGTGAGAGAATGTCTGAGTGGGCTAAAAGAATAAGGCCTAACATAATGGAAGCTGCCTTAACCAGTTTCTGCTATAACAAGTTCCCCACTGCTAATTCGTTGCTTCCATTTCAATGGAAAAAGGGGATCAGGAGTCATTCTCATCTGGCTGCTTCCTGCTGAACCAAGGAAGTGAGAAGGGGCTCTTCTTATGGAAGGAATGAATATTTTCATGCCAAGTATCAGGAGGTTTAGTGAGGTCTTGGTTGTTTTTCTACATAGATAAGGTAAACAGCATATGGAGAATCTGACAAAGATATATATACTTGTGACTAGAAGTAAAACAGTAAAAATCAAAAAAAATCCAGAGAAAATGGATTGAACACCTTGCGGGATCAGGTGGAATATGATGGAAAACAATTCAGACACTCCAGGGGCAATTGCAGAGGCATAAGCATCTGAATTATCAACAGTCTAGATCCAGGACTGCATGTCATTGAGCAGTGTAGATATATTCCCTGATTCATCTGGTATAAAGAAGAAACACTCAGTATGGCTAACGGCACAAGTTCCTTCTTGTGGCACAGTCAAGATGTCTAAGGTCATTCAGTTCTGCAGTACGGCCTTTCTCATTATTGAAACCTCAGTGTTTAATACTGTTAGACTCTGTTGACTGTTGTTCAGGGCTTGCCTGGTAAATTTAGCTAATGCTTCTCTATGGAGAGACATACCTTCCAGGCCTATATTTGGATAAAGAAGTTAAGCAAGTAGTAATACCATTTGAAGACCAACCTAGTCCATCTGGTGAGGAGATAAGAGAGATTAGCAATTTTAGCCTTCTGTAAAAATTTTTGTTGGTGTACTTGGGCCTAAGGGAATTCCAGAGTGCAACTGCTAATCCACCCTGGTGGGAGCCATGGCCACAGATTTGTTCTGCAAACCCAACAGGTCTCATTTGGGGTCCTCCAATAAATTTCTGGTCTCCTAATTTAGTCAGTGGTGAACCAATCACTGTTTTTTAATATTGTAAGGCTATTGCACTGTTCTATGGGTGTCCATCCCATATATCAAGTAGAAATCACCCAGTGATGGAAGGAATATTCTAACATAGGGGTACTTTATCACTCAATAAGCCAAATTCTAGGGTTAGCCAAAATAGCCCATCCCAAATTTTATTAAACCCTTCCATCATTTGGTGTGGATTTTGTATGAACCCATATCTCTTGCTGTTTAACTTTTGGACAGTTATCGGGTCTGATTATATTGTGGCATTAAGAGAAAAGAAGAACTTATGGCATGGTTGATGAAGTGTATCCTTGATTGGCCACTCGGCTGGTTCAAAGTTAGTAATTTCAATGCTAACTGGTCTAGACTTGTTTTGAATCTCAAGAGTGAATTCAGCTAAGTGTTTCCAGTCCATTCCCTGTAGGGGGGCACCCTCCAAGGCAGTCCTGAGGACCCAGAAATGGCAAGTTGACCACATATCCAGCAATTAGAGTAGTTACAGGAGTGAGCATAAGAGTAAGCCCATTGTAAAAAGATATTTTCAAAAATATCCTGAGGAAAGATCAGAAATATAAGGACAGGCAAAGACAAATATTCATTTTTCCTGTCAAAACAGGTACTTAAAGTCTTTTATTGGGTGTGACGTCCACCTCTCAGGGGTTGGTTTCCCAGCTGGTGGCAGCTCCTATTGGTTGGTTCTCAGGAGGCCTTTTTACTCTGGTGCGATGCACCTTCGGCTTGATTCCGTCCAGTTTCAAGGAAGTTTGGGTAGTGAAGAGTCACAGTGTTCAAGGAGCAGGGCGTGATCATCTCGTGGACAATTCTCAGATTGGTTGGCATCAAGGGGAAGGTTCAAGCATCATCAACCTTCTGGTTTCAACCTGTTTCGGGTCTATGTTCTTGCAGTCAGCAGTTTTCATCTGGTGGTGGGACTGCTTCCTTTAAAAACAACTTAGGGATGTGTGTCAGACCTTTACCTATATATTTCAGGGAACTGTGAGTTCGGTGATTCTGCTATATGGCAGATTTATAGTCTAAGTTGTTACCAGTTCCCCAGCTCAACAGCTATTCTTTGTTTCTACATCTTCACATTTCCCAAGACAAGGACACAGGGGCTAGTACATGGTTTCAAGCCTTGTGAGTATAATAAACTTCTTCCTTCCAAGCCTCATTCTCATTTCCTCCTGGTGGTTGCACCAACTTCACCATACCATATCCAACATGTACATTCTTAGACCATCTCAGTACTTATGCACCTGAGTTGTGACCTAAACATTTTACACAGAATACTATGCCATTTTTACTGAAAAGAAAAACTGCCAGACAAGGTTATTCACATTTGGGTATTTGATAGACATTTTCTTGAACATAAATGCAGTAAGCCTGTCTCTTCAAGAAAACAACTGATGTTATTTATTGCCAATGATAAAATTTTAACTTTCAAAAGAAGGTTAGAATTTTGGAATACTTTAGTTAACTTGATAGCTTTTTTTTTTTTTTGATAGCTTTTTAATACTTAAAGACTTTTCTGTTGTTATAACTGGTGACATTTGTGAATGTGAATTTTTGATATTGAATAAGGAAATGTGTCAACTTTTCTGAATGAGCAATGCATACATGTTACAAAATCACCTATGCACATGTAAAAGATCCATCTGAGGTGCAAGATAGACCAACTGATTTTAAAGTAAGAGTTCACTGATATGGTTTCAGATTGTACATTGCAGCTAACTGTTAAGAAACTGCCATTTTCTAGTTTTGATTTAGCATCAAATAAAGATATTCACAGCTATTTGATAAATTTCCTCTCTTTTCCAAGTACATACTATCTGAGGCTGGATTTTTTATTTTTTTATATATATTTCAACCAGAACAATGTATTGCAATTGACTGTAGAAGTAGATATGAGAATCCAGTTATCTGATATTAAATAGACATTGAAGAGATTTGCAAAAATGTAAAACAATGTCATTTTTCTCACTACAGAGTTTTGTTTTGAGGAAAAGTTATTTTTTTTTAGAAAAATGTAGGCTAATTTAAAATATATTGTTAGCATTATTTTAAAATTGAGTAAGTTTTCTTACAGTTTCCAACTTTTAATTTATAGTATGGTAATTATCCATAGTAGATATAACCCACATAAAAAAGTTCTTTGGGGTCCCCCATAGTTTTTAAGAGTGTAAAGGTGTCCTGAGATGAAAGTGTTTGAGGACTGTTGGGTTATGAAATGTCTAGAATTGAAAGGTAAAAGTAGCAACATAAGCATTTTTGAAGAGTTATATTGTTGGAGGAAATGCTGAAGAATTAAATACTTCAGTTTCTCAGTTAAATACTTACCAATTTTGATAAAATTATTCCATTACATACAAAGCAATTCAGATCACAAAGTGTTTGCTTTTACCTATTGTAATAATTTGTGAATTGTGGTTTGGATAAAATTTGTAGTGATCTCATTTCCTCATTAATAATAGTAATAAAAATTATATAACTGCCAGACAGACAAGGTTTATATAAAACAAAAACAAAACAAAAACACTGCTTACTTTTGAGAGTTCTGTTATAATCAGAAATAAAGTATATAAAGCCTAGTGCTTGGTTTGTTGTTATTGTTTTTAATTGTTTATAATTGTCAGGGAGATGAAGAAGAAAATGGTGACCTGAGAAAATAAGATCCAAAATAAATAGAATATATAGTTATTTGTACTTTTTTTCTCTCTCTTATTCACTCCTGTTGTTACCAACCAGGGTTCTTAGACTCTAATCAATAGAAATTCATAAGAGGCCAGATGAGACATTCAGGCAAGACTTTATTGGGACTCACAGCATGGGGAGCGATAAAGCAAGTAACAGGTTCCTTTACTTGCTCCATGAGGAGTGGTGAGCTGGTCCCTTAAATGGGGTGAGGGTGGGGGCTGGTCCATGGGTTGGGCTGGAGGGGTGGCTTAGAAGGTTTGTCCTCCTTCTTGGTGGTGCTGTTTGCAGGGATCATGTACAGTACCATGCTTTTGCTCTGGACACCTCAGTAGTGGCAGTTGGGTTTTTAGTCTTTTTGTATCTTCTTGTTCATCATTTGTCGCAAGTGCTAAGCAGTTATTTTAGTTCCTTATAGTTTCTTTGTATTTTGTTGCTGGAGGAGACTTTTTTCCAGGTGAGAGTACTGCAGCAAAATGTCCCAAGTCCCAGGTCCCAGCCTGTCTCACTGTTGTTTTAGACTATTCTATATAAAAAGCTAGAAATATTTTCCATGGAAGGAACTCATGGGCCATAAGGTGATGTAATAGTGTAACACCCCAAACTTCCCAGACATTTTCTTATCTGTTTTGTATAGGTGATTGCACATAATATTTTTAAAAAGAATTTTCTGCTAAAATATTTTAAAACTACTGATCTAGCCCAATCCAGCATCTACTCATAAAGGACTTATAATATGATGGTGTCACTCTTTTATTATATAATATCCAGTTAATTAAGAAAAAACAACATCATAATTCCTGAACAGATAAATTATTTTCAATGGGAAGAGTAAATTAATTAAAGAGAGAGAAGAATACACTTTCCAAATACTTCCACGGTAGTACAAGTTTTTATTTTGTAACTAGCAAGATAGTGGAAAGACACTTTTTCCTGAATTAATCCCTTACAATTCCCAATCTTTAAAACTGAGGGTGACCTTACACATAAGCAGATTATATAATTACCTACTTGCTCAAATATTCTCTTTTTAGCTCTAAATTTACAAGTCATTTAAAAATAAATAAATATTTTGAGTGCCTATTAAGTAACAAATTATTTCCCTTATGTTGTTTCATCACTTAATTTTCAAAATAATAAATATGGAAATTATTAAATAAAAAAATTGAGGATGAATAAACTTAAGTAACTTTTAAATTTCTTCCTATAAAAATAAACTGTTAATTCTTAATCCAGATCTGCTATATTCCACCTTCTCCCCTACGTAACATATATAACTCTCACCAAGAACACCGGAGAACGGTTGTAGGGAAAGTGGGAAATTATCACTGAAGCAGTTCATGCTATGATGCTAATGTTTACTTAATTTTTACATATTCTCTCCTGGCAGAGAGATTGGAGAATTGGAAATTCTGAAGTACCAAGTCCCCAAAATATGACTATAGTAAAAGAAAAGCTCAGAAAGAGTCAAGGAAGGACTTCAGAGACAAATTTTGTGAACTTTACCGGCTGTCTTATAGGTTGGCCAGGTAATCAGTGTAGACACTGAAAGTGTTCAAAACTCAAAATGTAAAATAAATTTACCTCCAGGGTCTCAATGCTGAGTTTCCCTACTCTGGAGGTGATGTTTCATTAACTTACACAGATGAAAGATGTCTCTTTTCCATGTCTCACATTCACTACTGTTGTTGGTTGTTGCAGGGATATACAAAGGGCAGAAGTCTAAGTCTGGTAGAGAGGTAAAGGGATTTTCCAAGTGCTTCCAAACAGTAATCCAACACAGCAACAAAAGCTTGGTCAGGTCTCTTATTATTCAAACCATGTTATCATTTAAAAATAACATGGGAGTGCTTTTTGCTGAAGTGTAGGATTAAAAAATAAAATAGCTAATTCTGCAAATTGTTACAGACTTTTTCTGTTCACGACAATGATTCAAGCTCCTATTCTATTACTTTCATACTAAGCTAACAAAAGACATTGTCAAAAGAGTCTACACATATGGTATTTATAAGATTAGTTTAGTTTACTTCATATGATTTTATTTTACTCTGGACTTTCTGCAACTCAGAAAGTCTTCCTTTTCAATTACTGAAGATAATTTAATAATGCTGTTTTTCTTAGACAAAGAAAACTTTCATAGTTTAAAGTCAAAGAATGACTTCAGTACCAATTTTAAAAAATAAATATTCCATAATATTAAAATTTCCAATGATAAAATTTAGAATTAAAAGTAAAAACTCTGAGATCCTTTATCCTTTCCTGAAAATTCAGGGATGCATACATAGGTAAAAAGAGAACATCCTGGATGTAAAGTAAGGCAGAGGTTTACAAAAAGAGTTGCAGTAGCTGTATACTCTGGGAATTAATATATTATTTAAAGTACCATTTTTAAAGAAGAACTATAACTTATTCCAAATAACCTATGCAGAAAGTAATTTCTTTAAACTCTGAGGACTAGGAAATGGTAGCAGAAGGAAATATCTGTCTAGACCAGGAGAGATATACTGAAAGATATCTTCTAGAAAAAAAAAAATATGTATAAAGGTGTTTCATGTGATTGTGATGTGGTTCAAAGTGACTAGACATATCTGTTAATGACAAACATTGAACATGTATAGGTCATCTTCCTTTCAAGGATGAATAAAGAGGGAGAAAATTTTATTTAGGTGACAACAACAACAAAAAGTAAATTATTGACCTTAAGTTGCAGAAGAAGTTATACATATGTAAAGGATTTTTAAAAAAAACAGAACAATGTTTTCAATGTATACGCTGTCTTCAATAGAATAAAATAATAAAAAAATTAAATAGAGAGAAAAAACAGAGATGAAAATGGAACTTCCTTTTTGAGATACAGAATGAAATTAATAGGAGTTAATAGAGATAATGAAGAAAGGGTAAACAAAAATACAGTAGCAAACTAATATTCATTAGAGGGTGCCAAGAGAGAAAGTATTTCATTATATAATAGAAAATTATATCAGTGATGTTGAGAAATAATTAGAGAAGTTCTTTAAGAGTAAAACAAAGAGAAGAAAATGATAAAAAAAAAAAAAAAGATGATCGCTGTGGAAGGAAGGGATATGATCCGGTTTATATAAATTATCAGAATCTTGAGAAGGAAGCAGAACATGACTGCTAGAGAAATAACAAACATGCAGGATAAACTGAATAATACATAAATCTTTAGAACAAAATCATCCACCTTGATGCATTGGCAGTAAAAAACTATCTATACCTATATCTATATATGCATATATACATTTACCTATATATATATATATATATATCCCTGCACAAAAATCCTATAAAACAATATATATAGTATGTATACATATAATATATATATATATATATATAACAAACAATATCTATACAAGGAGTTATAGTACAACTCTTGTAATCCTTGTATTATCCTTTAATTATATATACATATTATATACACACACACATACACATGTATACTGTATCATTTTCTGGATTTTCAAGAATAAAGAATCATTGAGTTTTAAGAATAATGAAAAATATTCTTCAAGAATTCAAATTTAAAAATAAAAGTTTTATCACATGCAGGATTCATTAAATTAAAAGTAATACATTATTTAAAAATATATATTATTGATTGGGCAATATGCACTTTACAAGTTGGCTTCTTCCAGAAATGTAGGGCAGTTTAACTTTAGAAAACACACTGAAGTAACCTGTAGTATCCTAAGTCAATGGAAACAAGTCACATAGCAAGGGCAGCACCCTGTGAGGCTCTTCTGATTCCAGGGCCACCTGGACTTTCTCTATAAACAGACTGAGTGTCTCCTGGGGTCCTGCTCAGGCCCTCTTTGGGCCGTGCTTAGCAACAGGGCTCTGGTTTCCTGCCTTGTGCCTACAATGGAGTGGTATATGGGGCAAAAAGTTGGCCTATTGTTAGCTCAGTTGTACAAAAAGAAACTCTTCCCTAGTCTGGAGAAATGTGGTTGTCATAGTACAGTTTGCTGACCTAAGAGGGAAGAACAATTTTTAACTGGTTGTTCACTTAACACTTAGAATCAAATACTTTCCACTAGACTGAATTAAATTTTGTGTTTCAAATTAAGACCAGAGTCAGTAGCGTTTCAAATTCCTTCATGTCTCATCATCAAATCTTCACCAAGCAGTCTCATTGCAATTATCATTCAAAGCACAAAGGCAGTTTAATTACATTTCCCAATATAGCTACATTATCATTTCATATAGCTGTCATCTTGATCCTAAAATAACCGTAGTCTGTTTCCTGTGAATGTTAACATATAATCAACCATAGCTCCCATAAAGTGACCTTTTCTTGACCCAAAGCTGAAAAGAAATGCTCGTATATAGTTTCATGCTCAAAAGGCTCTTTTGAAAATTAGCAAACTGTTTAGAAGAAAAGCTTTGTTAGCGGCCATCATCACAAATGTCACTGTGTATTGTCCATAAAATTATCATAAATTTACTGCAACACATAAGCAATGTTAGATCCACAAGAAGTTATAAAATATGGGCTTGTCCCTTTATTTTTACTTAGTATGCAAACTATTTAAGAATTTGAATGATTCGATACCATTAGAAAACCTGAGGATTTATGAACTTGGACTACAAACCCAGCTGTGCTTCCTGTGGTGATTATTCCCCCAAATATCTGAACAAAATTATACCCACATACTGTCTCACACTGTACTTCCTTATGTCATCATGCAAACTGGTTTATTTTGTGTGGGTGACTCACTAGAATTTGCTTATTATTGTACTTCTGTTTTAATAAACATAAGAAAATCTGCTACAAATAAGCCTTGCCAAAGAAAGCTATATTTAATACCAGTCTATCTTGTATGGCATTAAAAAAAATATTTTCTTCTCTCTTGGTGCTGTGATTTTACAAGAAAAAAGAGAAACATTTCAAAGTACAGAAATATTTCTTCATGGCTTTTCATAATGTGGGAGCATAGAATTACAAGGAGTAATAAGTGACTTTCTTTTTGTGCTTCAGACAACAGAATAAAAATTTGGGTCAAATAGGGTTTCTTTTCTTGATTGGTTTTATTCTCATTAGCATTCTTTTTCATATTATTTCCATGAGCCTAAAATCAAAAGTTTTAATGGAGGTCACAGTTGGGAATTTCTTGATTCTCCCTATTACTCTCATTTTCCCAGTATTTTATTATGTTATCTCTTTCTCTTTGGCTTCACTTGCAGAATGTTGAGTTTGTCATGTTTTCCAGCTCACACTCCATTATCATTTTTATGTATGTCAAGAACTCCCTCTTTTTTCATTTTCATCTCTTTAATTCTTATGCCATACTCTCATTGCTTCCTCTCCACATAGGCATCTCTCCAATGTGTTTGATAGATGTCTTTAAATATACATGTAACTTGGTATAAAATATACTTTTGTACATATTGTAAAATCAACATAAATTATATTGATATTTGTATCTAAATATATTATCTTTCTTTCAAACAATATTATGTTTCCATGACTGTTTGCTATATATATATCTAGTCTTTGTTTCTACCTACTACATAATATTCTGTAATGTAATCTACTACATTTTAATTATCTGTTCCACAGAGAATTGGAATCTTCTATTACAAACAAATGAGAATCAGTTATGGAACTGTGTGGGAATATATACCGAGGAGTGGAATTTCTAGGTCCCAAATTATGCACATAGTATTTTACTGAGTTCTGAAAAAGCATTTTCTACAATGACTGCAACATTTAAACTCTTAGTAGAAGTACATGAAACTTTCAATATTTCTTCATCCTAACACTTGTTATTATCCATTTTTTCTATCTTCAGCATTCTCATTTTTAAAATTCACCACGACAAGCTTCCTAGTGAATTAGAGAATCAAATACTTATTAGGCATTTCAACATTCTCTGTTTTGAATTATATATTCCTGTCCTTTGCTCACTGGTTTTTATTAGATTTCTTATATCTTTCTTGTTGACTTCTAGGAGTTCAGTTTATATTCCAGTTATTTATTATTTTGGTTTCAGACTGGAGATCATCTTCTTCTAGCTTTTTGTTGTGGTGGGTGTCCTTTGCTGAAGTGTATATAATAGTCAAGAGAGAATAGGCTATGCTACAGTAACAAATGACTTCAAAATCTAAGTGGCTTAACATATAGAATATCATCCAAAGTTTGTGGTAGCTATGACCAGTCTAAATTGAGTCCCCTCAGAGTGGGGACTTAGGGATCTAAAAGGTTTCCATCTGTTGGCTCAGCCATTTTAAATATGGTCTCCACTGATACAGAGAAAAGACAACAGAGAGTATGGCTTAACCATAGTCTTTCCTAAGTATCTTTTAACAGAAGTAACACATGTTACATTAGCATACAGCCCATTGGCCAAAATAAGACACAGTTTCCTAATCTAACTACATGAGAAGCTAGGAAATTTCTGATGGGTACATAGTGATCGCTATCGCAAAAAATAAAAAAAAATAAAAATCCTAAATTTGACATAATTTAATCCATCAAATTTTCACCTCATGATTTGTTTTCAAATATTTTAATATGAAATGTTTTTAGATCATTAAGATATTCTCCCATATTTTCTTTCATGAATGTATATCTCATATTTTCTTCCATTCATTTTACAGTTTAATTTTTGCACTTAGTATTTAATCTGTTATGAGTTCACATTTATGTGGCTGTAAAGTAGGGGTAAGTCTTTCTACATTTATTAATCTAAATTTCCCAACATTATTATACTTGATAATCTCTTCTTTCCACATTCCTCTGTGCTACCCACTCTACCATCAAAGGACTAATTCTGAGGTCACTTTTCTTATATTTCATTAATCCTCTTTTAACTTCATTATTAACACTAAAGTTAACATTCTCTTTTTAAAGTCTAAATAGCTTCTATCTCTTGATTTCTAAACTTGATTAATATTTATTAATTTGTTAACTAGCATATTTATTTAACAAGTATTAAATGAAAATTTCCATATTCCAAGAGCTAGATAGGCAAAGAGAGTATATGATTGACCATTTTTGTGTATAAAAAGTATTTAAGAGTGCCTTCAGGTAGCTATTTAGCCTTTCAATGCTCAGTTTTCTTGTCTATTAAATGAAGGAAATTTTTATCATAATTTTATTGGGAGAATTAAACATGTCAATAGAGCACTCATTAAGTGCCTTGTATATAGTAATTTTTCACTAAGTGTTAGTTACTATTATTATATTAATTATTAACATTGCTTCTATGTTTTTGACTACCAAAAATCTCTTTAGAGCTTTTATATTCTCCTTTTCATATGTCTATTTAATCATTGATCCTCCAGTTGCTTAAAAGTTAAAATAAACACAAAACAACTTGAAAAATATTCAAGAAATACTCAAAGAAAATAAACAAAAATTGATCACTATGAAATAAGGCAAAAAAGAGTTGTTCTTCCGTTTGTCTGAGAAATGAGGAAGCAAAGCAGTAGGTGAAACAAAACTTAGAAAATCATGCAGAGTACAGCAAAGTGTGCCTAACCCTCGAAAGCCTTTAAGAAATAGTTACTATAAGTCTTCAAATCCTCTTTCCAGTTCCCCAAGGAAAGTTAAAAATGTTTTCTTACTTTGTAAAAAAAGAGAACTAAGCATCTTTGCTGCCATGAGAAATAGGTAGTAAGTAAGTAAAAACTCTGGTAGATAAAATCCTTTCCACTCCTTTTAATACTTAATCCTCATTAGAACCAAGAGTCATATGACCCATTATATTTTCCCTGTCAAGGGTTTATTAATAATCTTTTTTCAAAATTATTATTGTGACATTAAAGTTAACATAGTATTTTAAAATATGTGAAACCCCAAATTTAAGGCCAGAAATACTAGGTTTTAAAAAAGTATGTGAGCTTCAAAAATATATCCGAACCTAAAGTAACTGAAAATCTTCATTAAAGCTAGGATATTTATCACTCTTCGCCTACTAAACTCATGGTATTTTTCTTAAGTTTACTACTGTTAAATAATACCAATGTAAATATAGAACAATTTTCCTGGAATAAAGGTGAAATCATATACAAGCATATTATTTGACTTGCGTTCACACATTACTCTTGTTTATTAAAATATCCTTACTTTGTTTCTTATGACTTTAAATCTGTATATAAATTATCTAAAAAAATAGATAATGTATTTAAGCTAGAAATTTGCCACTGCTATTTGCTTATCCATAGGCGTGTACCACAATGTTTATTTTTTTTAAAAACAATGCCGCTCTCTTCATTATTTATTCTAATTTTTGTTTTTTAAAAAAATTTTATTTTATATTGGAGTATAGTTGATTAACGTGTGTTAGTTTCAGGTGTACAGCAAAGTGATTCAGTTATACATATACATGTATCTTTTCTTTTTCTGTACCACAATGTTTAGATTATAGAGTGCTAAATCTTTTTCACTTGAGGGTAATCTATCATTTTTTTAAATTTATAACATGATGATTTTTTTCTTTTAAGATTACCTAATCCTATATAAACTGAAATATAGCTGATCTAGACAAAGAAAAGTCAATTAGTGTGAAGCATACATAACCCCAGAAACCCTAAAAAGATTATAAGCAGCAAGAACAAAGCAGACTATAAGTTTTATTTACTTATTGGTTAGTATTTTAAGCCACATCTAAAACAAACAAAAAAATGAACCTGATTTTTTTTTCCTTCCTGATGTCTTTGATTAGTCTTAACAAAACTAAAAAGTATTGCTGTCTTGGTGCTAACACATGCCTATTCAACTAATTTTCACAGCATAATATAATTACCACAAAATACAAATGGTAAAAACATGTGACCCCATAGACTTTCTAGACCTTGCTTCTTAGACCAGTCAGGTTTTAGGTTATATGAACATAATTCAACTGACTCTATTGAATGATAGCTCAATTTTTCCAATGGCCAAATTGGGACTCACACTGGGGCTTACAAAAGAAAGAGGAATAGAATCATTAGGAAGAATTCAGAACGTTGGCATAATTAATAAAGATATCTGTGCTTTTTGTTACTAGACCAGTGGATTTTTCTGCCTATACCAGGAAAATAAGTTCACTATTATTCAGAATTCTTTGGTAATTCTCTCTATATTGAGAATTATATATATATATATATATATATGGATAGATAGATAGATAAGTAGATAGATAGATAGATAAAACCAGAACAGAGTAAAATTCTTTTTCTTCATGTTATTTTTTGTACTTTGAGTAAGCTTTCATATCCAGGAATGACTTTCTGGCACTTTCACAAAGACTAAATTTACTCGTGGAAAACAAAAGGCAACCACTGAGGGCAATATGTAACAGTGTGGTAAGGTATTTCGAATGTGATATAAACTTTTAAAATGGTTCCAAGCTAGTCCAAAATACTTCCATAAATTTCATTTAACTCAGTATAAGTAATTTTTCCAAATGGTTTACACATCTGTAGTGCCCATTCAAATGCTTTTTTATTCCTTGTTGGATGCATTTTGGTTTTGTTGCTAAGGAAAACAGAAACCCTCTTTCAGCTGCATCTGTTTGGGAGAGGAGTGACATCTAATGACCAGTTAAGTTGAGGGCATTTATTCTTTATGGGTCAGTTTCATTTCTCCCTTAGAGAAAACTATAGGTGAAAATGATATTAAACTTTTGTGTACCATAAAGTGGATTTTTGAAAAATTAGCAGGGACCCTAAGTTTCATTTCAGAGTAAATTTGACCCTTTGTATCAAATATAGCAAGTCTATTTAAATATGCAACAAAATATGGTAATTCTCTCCTCAGTGCAATACAACTGTTCTTTTCACCCCTACACTGAATAGTAATAGAGACAAGGATTATAAATATCAAGGCTGAGTTTTCTTCTCTGCATTGCTGGAAATACATTCATTTTCAGTGAAATGAAAGATGATCTCTAAAAAAAAGATCTTATCATTTTCAGTGTCCCTCAAAAGTCCTCATACAGAAAGAAAAGATTCAAGAACACTTCTTTGAATAATCTCTAATTTTTCTAAATTTTGTTTTCCTTTTAAGTGATGAGACCCAAAAGAAATTCAGAAATAAAATCAAAACGTGCTATTAATTGCAGAATTTGAGCCAAAATTTCCTACCTTACAAAGTGAACCCATAAGTTTTAAAAATCACAGATACAGAGAACAAACTAGTTGTTACCAGAGGGGAGAGGGGTGGGGAAAGGGTCAAAATTGAAGTGGATTAAGAGGTACACACTGCTAGATACAAAATAAATGTTAGTAGGATGCAGAGCACAGGCAATATAGTCAATATTTTATAATAACTTTGTATGGAGTATATTCTATAAAAATAGCAAATTATGTTGTACACCTGAAACTAATGTATTAGTGTAAGTCAATTAATAAAAAAAATTAATTAATTAATTTTAAAAATTACAACTTCTGTCATTTCTAATGTCTTCATGTTTGTTCTATTTACTCAATGCCTGTCTTCTGCACTTTCATGCTCCCCTTCATCCTTAACTAAAATGGAAGCCGTATAAGCTCAGGTATTTTTGTCTCCTTTGTCCTCTGCTATAACCCTAGTACTACAACAGTTCCAACCACTTGATAAGCACTCCATGAGAATTTGTTATACGTTGTTATTTATATAGTTAATGTAAAGGCAATGTATGCATGCTATAGAATATAAGAAAAATATAATGAAATAAAATCTAATCTCACAAAGGTATGCAAATACATTGTGGTGAAAATATTTAATTTCTATTAGTCTGAAATTTTGTTTGTGAAAAATATACTTTTATGAAAAGTTTATTATTAGATATTATTGTATTTCCAAATATATAGGGGAGAATGTAATACTACTGTACACCTACTTGTACTATAAAATTATTTTGATATTTTTCTAGAATTTTGAGAAAAGCCATGAAAATTGGCAGCTAATTCAATAACTTTCAGCATGTAGTTGGATGGAATTAATGAGATTTTTAATGCGAAAAGATATTCATTCTTATCCATTTATATACATGCCAATGTCATCAAGATTTAATTCCTAAGCTATAAAATTACAAACGTTTCTGAAATCACTAAAATGGTAGAAATTTTTTTGGTCAAACAAAATTATAATGCAGCATTTGCGATGCTTGGTAGTGCATTTGGTAAAGATGGTCATTTTTGCATGCCATTGTGACTCACTGATTTTTCTATATGTATGCAATTATGTCAAAGACTTTGCTTATTGTTGATAAATCTTCATGATTTTGGGGGCTTTGAATCACCATTTTTACCTCACGTGTATGGTAAAGAAAGGAAAAAAGAACTTGATACCCTCCCTTTTCACTCAGAAATTCACTGACTTCCTTTACGATAATTCTTGAAGTATTTTTAATTAATAGTAAATACCCACCCACACCAGCTCTGTTAATTCCCATCCCTATCCTGCTTTTTTGTTGTTACTATTAATTAAGAGAATAATAGTTGTAGGGAGGTTGTTTCTCATGGTTTGGTTTACTGCACCATTTTCAGTTGAAATAATGAGGTATATCAACATGCAAATATTTACACTCCCCATAAGGATAAACTGTAAATCTGTGACTTATAATTTTGGTCATGGTGCAATCTTAAAGAATAAAGGTGAGACACAGTAGAATTTTTCAGGACTGAAGACACTACTTCACAAAGGAGTGAGAATAATAATCTGGTCAATTTTCCTGCAGACAGCACTGACAGATAACCCTAGAATACTCTTAAGTGTTATTGGCCAGGAAAATTTTAATTGATTAAATTTTTATTTTTTAAAAAAATTTTTATTTATTCATTTATTTTTGGCTGCGTTGGGTCTTCGTTGCTGCATGTGGCCTTTCTCCAGTTGCAGCGAGAGGGGGCTGCTCTTCGTTGTGGTGCGTGGGCTTCTTATTGCGGCAGCTTCTCTTGTTGCAGTGCACGGGCTCTAGGCCCACAGGCTTCAGTAGTTGTGGTGTGTGGGCTCTAGAATGCAGGCTCAGTAGCTGTGGCGCATGGGTGTAGTTGCTCCACGGCATGCGGAACCTTCCCAGACCAGGGGTCGAACCCCTGTCCCCTGCATTGGCTGATGGATTCTTAACCACTGCACCACCAGGAAAGTCTCTGATTAATTGTTTTCTTAATGCATCAGTAATACACACGTTGCCAAAGGTTGTATATTATTGGCTTGAGGAAAATGGTAATAAAACCACTCAATTCAACATGATCTTGAAGTATCCTAACATTCCAAGAAATGAATAGGCAAAGCAATCTATGTGATCCCCAATTTGTTTTGCATTTATTACCAACAAAATCAGAATTTAAAATTGATTGAAATTCAGAAATGATTTGCTGATTAACACGTAAAAGATCATTTCTCAAGGGATGATCTTTCTTTCTCATGCCAAATAGTAAGTTTTCTCATTGTAATTTATTTTTAAATATTTCACTTAATTTTTTTATTCTTTTTGCCTTGAAGCTTCCTTCTCTAGTTTTTGTTTTCAGAGCTTTGCTACAATTTCACCTCCTCAGCGAAAACAGTGCTGAAAACTCAGTCTAAAGTCCAGTCCATTACTATCTATTACATTATCATGTATTATTTAATAAAGCATATTATTATACTAACTAGACTCTTTCATAATCCCCAAATAGAAATTATCTTTCCAAATAGTCCTAGAAAAAAGTGTAGGAATATGCTTTCTTAAGTAATTTGATGATTAATATTGATTGCCAGACTGAGGTTACATGTCTAACCCCTAAGAAAATCAAGGTACCAGAGAGTGAAATGGATGGTATGCAGTGTTATAATAATTGCTGATCATTAAATCCAACAGTATTTACAATTACCTACACTGACCATCCCCAAAGCCAAAATGATTCCAGAAATTTTAGATTTTTAAAAGTGACTGAAAAAGATATCTCTAAGAATATTATCTTCCCAAGTTTTAAGAATTTTTAATGAAATATATTTATATATTGACTCTATTAAGAGCCATAATACCTTCATGTTTATTTTGTATGACATCTTTATAGAAAATAATATTGAAAAGTAGGAATAGCTTGAGTATTAGATTTTATTTCAGAAATTTTGGATCTAAATTTAAAGTCTAATAGCAATAAATTGTCTCTTGTGAAAAAATACATAATTTCCTCATTAACTATCAAATCAAGGGTAAAGTACTATATTAAAATGACACGAAATGCAGTACCTGCTGGTGTTTTAACACTCACTTTATTGCTCACATGTTGCAAATATGTCTTAACATTTGCTCATATGATAGCTTTTATTTCTTTTCAGAATTTTGGGAGCTAGTAATACGACTAACATCTTGACCAAAAAAAAAAAAAAACTTTTACTGAAGTACATATCAATTTAGTAACTCAGTAAGATGGACTACAAATCTTACAAATAGTGCAGAAACCCTTTAAAGGATGTATACACTCTTTGCCTAAGCTAGGTGTGTAAACATTTTGTTTCTCTCAGGATAACTGCTAGTTAATTCAATTTGCTTATTTAAAAGAAATTATTTTATCTTCTTTATCTCTAAAATAAATCTATTCTGTGCTCTAACTTCCAATTATTTGTAACAGATTTCAGTTATAGCATAGCTGACTTTAGAGTTGGCAAGTACAGCTGAAGTCAGGACATCTTGCTAAAATCGAAATACCATTGTTTCTGAGGATAAATGAAGAAGATATGTTTCTCTCCCAAAGGAGGAATACAATTTCTTCCTCCAAAGTATAACATTCTAGTTGCATTTTTGAGAGCAATCCATAGCATTCAGCAAGAATCAAGAGATGTGAAACATTAAGCACCCTCATTCAAGATTTGAGTAGGTAAGGATTTTTGGTGATTCTTTTTTTTTTTTTTAACATCTTTATTGAGGTATAATTGCTTTACATTGTTGTGTTAGTTGCTGTTGTATAACAAAGTGAATCAGCTATACGTATACATATATCCCCATATCCCCTCCCCTTGCATCTCCCTCCCACCCTCCCTATCCCATCCCTCTAGGTGGTCACAAAGCATAGAGCTGATCTCCCTGTGCTATACGGCTGCTTCCCACTAGCTATCTATTTTACATTTGGTAGTGTATACATATCAATGTTACTCTCTCACTTCATCCCACCTTCCCCTTCCCATTCCCATGTCCTCAAGTCCATTCTCTATGTCTGTGTCTTTATTCCTGTCCTGCCCCTAGGTTCTTCAGAACTTTGTTTTTTTAGATTCCATATATATGTGTTAGTATATGGTATTTATTTTTCTCTTTCCGACTTACTTCACTCTGTATGACAGACTCTAGGCCCATCCACCTCACTACAAATAACTCAGTTTTGTTTCTTTTTATGTCTGAGTAATATTCCATTGTATATATATGCCACATCTTCTTTATCCATTCCTCTGTTGATTCTTTTTTTTTTAAGGTTGAACAAGCAGGACTCATTTAATTCTAATTTAATTAGAAAAACATCTTTATTTTTTTTTTTTAGTTCTCAATATAAGAAACTTTCTTTCTTTAATCTTATGCTTTGCTTTTTTTTTTCACACACACACACTGTATTTTATTTTTACAAGAGATAAATAGACTGACACCAAGCTTTGTAAATGGATGACCACAACAAAAGCAACAATGATTGCAATTACCAAACACAAAATACACTCATACTATGTCATAATATTGTCATTCAGTCCAGTAATCCTCCACTGTAACAGCTCCTTTACTTTGCAGTGAAAATTGATTTCTATATTCTTTACCTCTGAGTTCTTGCGGGATTTTTTTTTTTAATTCAAATGAAAAGTCGCAAAAAATATAATCATCCTCATCAGTTCACTCAGTCCCATGTAATTAATTTTTTTTTCATCTTGATCTTTTGTTAGCACTTTTATGAGTTCATCAGTTTTTCATTAGAGTTCTGAAAATGCTTATTCATTCAGTTCAGCAGTACAGTTACCAGAAACCTGTACCTGTCAGAGTCTTTTCTATGAATTCCTTGAAGATGAAACCCTTTTATAGGAACATATTTGCAAAAGCATCAGAGTACACCCAGAACTGTCTGTAACTGACAAAAGACTTAAAAATGTTCACGGTTAATGATTTCATGAAAGTTCATAATAGTGCAATTGACAAGGAAATTTAGTTTTTTCTGAGATATACATTTTAAAGTAATAACTAGAATTATGACTTATAACATTTTACCAGAACATATAAGATTTTTAGAAATTTCACTTAATGTATGAAACATTTATATTAACATATTTCCATACAGATAACCCAATGAAAGTTTAGTATTAGTTGTTTTGTTTGTTTGTTTGTTTATACTGCAGGTTCTTATTAGTCATCAATTTTATACAAATCAGTGTATACATGTCAATCCCAATCGCCCAATTCAGCACACCACCATCCCCACCCCACTGCAGTTTTCCCCCCTTGGTGTCCATATGTCTGTTCTCTACATCTATGTCTCAACTTCTGCCCTGCAAACCGGCTCATCTGTACCATTTTTCTAGGTTCCACATACATGCATTAATATACGATATTTGTTTTTCTCCTTCTGACTTACTTCACTCATTATGACAGTCTCTAGATCCATCCACGTCTCAACAAATGACTCAATTTCGTTCCTTTTTATGGCTGAGTAATATTCCATTGTACATATGTACCACATCTTCTTTATCCATTCTTCTGGCGATGGGCATTTAGGTTGCTTCCAAGTCCTGGCTATTGTAAATAGTGCTGCAATGAACATTGGGGTGCATGTGTCTTTTTGAGTTATGGTTTTCTCTGGGTATATGCCCAGTAGTGGGATTGCTGGATCATATGGTAAATCTATTTTTAGTTTTTTTAAGGAACCTCCATACTGTTCTCCATAG
Source organism: Balaenoptera physalus (assembly GCF_965194825.1). Lineage (NCBI taxonomy): Eukaryota > Metazoa > Chordata > Mammalia > Artiodactyla > Balaenopteridae > Balaenoptera > Balaenoptera physalus. Next base: position 31,105,764 of record NC_138895.1, on the reverse strand, counting down.
TGGCTGTATCAATTTATATTCCCACCAACAGTGCAAGAGTGTTCCCTTTTCTCCACACCCTCTCCAGCATTTATTGTTTGTAGATTTTCTGATGATGCCATTCTAACTGGTGTGAGGTGATACCTCATTGGAGCTTTGATTTGCATTTCCCTAATAATTAGTGATGTTGAGCACCTTTTCATGTGCTTCTTGGCCATCTGTATGTCTTCTTTGGAGAAATGTCTTTTTAGGTCTTCTGCCCATTTTTGGATTGGGTTGTTTGTTTCTTTAATATTGAGCTGAATGAGCTGTTTATATATTTTGGAGATTAATCCTTTGTCCATTGATTCATTTGCAAATATTTTCTCCCATTCTGAGAGTTGTCTTTTCGTCTTGTTTATGATTTCCTTTGCTGTGCAAATGCTTTGAAGTTTCATTAGGTCCCATGTGTTTATTTTTGTTTTTATTTCCATTACTCTAGGAGGTGGATCAAAAAAGATCCTGCTGTGATTTATGTCAAAGAGTGTTCTTCCTATGTTTTCCTCTAAGAGTTTTATAGTGTCCGGTCTTACATTTAGGTCTTTAATCCATTTTGAGTTCATTTTTGTGTATGGTATTAGGGTGTGTTATAATATCATTCTTTTACATGTAGCTGTCCAGTTTTCCCAGCACCACTTATTGAAGAGACTGTCTTTTCTCCATTGTATATCTTTGCCTCTTTGTCATAGATTAGTTGACCATAGGTGTGTGGGTTTATCTCTGGGCTTTCTATCTTGTTCCATTGATCTATGTTTCTGTTTTTGTGCCAGTACCATATGGTCTTGATTACTGTAGCTTTGTAGTATAGTCTGAAGTCAGGCAGTCTGATTCCTCCAGCTCCGTTTTTTTCCCTCAAGACTGCTTTGGCTATTCGGGGTCTTTTGTGTCTCCATACAAATTTTAAGATGATTTGTTCTAGCTCTGTAAAAAATGCCATTGGTAATTCGACAGGGATTGCATTGAATCTGTAGATTGCTTTGGATACTATAGTCATTTCCACAATATTGATTCTTCCAAACCAAGAACATGATATATCTCTCCATATGTTGGTATCATCTTTAATTTCTTTCATCAGTGTCTTATAGTTCTCTGCATACAGGTCTTTTGTCTCCCTATGTAGGTTTATTCCTAGGTATTTTATTTTTTTGTTGTTGCAGTGGTAAATGGGAGTGTTTCCTTTATTTCCCTTTCATATTTTTCATCATTAGTGTATAGGAATGCAAGAGATTTCTGTGCATTAATTTTGTATCTTGCAACTTTACCGAATTCATTGATTAGTTCTAGTAGTTTTCTGGTGGCATATTTAGGATTCCCAATGTATACTATAATGTCATCTGCAAACAGTGACAGTTTTACTTCTTCTTTTCCAATTTGTATTCCTTTTATTTCTTTTTCTTCTCTGATTGCCCTGGCTAGGACTTCCAAATTATGTTGAATAATAGTGGTGAGAGTGGACATCCTTGTCTCATTCCTGATCTTAGAGGAAATGCTTCCAGTTTTTCACCATTGAGAATGATGTTTGCCATGGGTTTGTCATATATGGCCTTTATTATGTTGAAGTAGTTTCCCTCTATGCCCACTTTCTGGAGAGTTTTTATCATAAATGGGTGTTGAATTTTGTCAAAAGCTTTTTCTGCGTCTACTGGGATGATCATATGGTTTTTATTCTTCAATTTGTTAATATGGTGTATCACATTGATTGATTTGTGTACATTGAAGAATCCTTGCATCCCTGGGATAAATCCCACTTGATCGTGGTGTATGATCCTTTTAATGTGTTCTTGGATTCTGTTTGCTAGTATTTTGTTGAGGATTTTTGCATCTATATTCATCAGTGATATTGGTCTGTAATTTTCTTTGTTTGTAGTATCTTTGTCTGGTCTTGTTAGCAGCGTGATGGTGGCCTCATAGAATGAGCTTGGAAGTGTTCCTTCCTCTGCAATATTTTGGAAGAGTTTCAGAAGGATGGGTGTTAGCTCTTCTCTAAATGTTTGATAGAATTCACCAGTGAAACCATCTGGTCCTGGACTTTTGTTTGTTGGAAGATTTTTAATCACAGTTTCAATTTCATGACTTGTGATTGGTCTGTTCATATTTTCTGTTTCTTCCTGATTCAGTCTTGGAAGGTTATACCTTTCTAAGAATTTGTCCATTTCTTCCAGGTTGTCCATTTTATTGGCATAGAGTTGCTTGTAGTAGTCTCTTAGGATGCTTTGTATTTCTGCAGTGTCTGTTGTAACTTCTCCTTTTTCATTTCTAATTTTATTGATTTGAGTCCTCTCCCTCTTTTTCTTGATGAGTCTGGCTAATGGCTTATCAATTTTGTTTATCTTCTCAAAGAACCAGCTTGTAGTTTTATTGATCTTTGCTATTGTTTTCTTTGTTTCTATTTCATTTATTTCTGCTCTGATCTTTATGAGTTCTTTCCTTCTGCTAACTTTGGCTTTTGTTTGTTCTTCTTTCTCTAGCTCCTTTAGGTGTAAGGTTAAATTGTTTACTTGAGATTTTTCTTGTTTCTTTAGGTAGGCTTGTATAGCTATAAACTTCCCTCTTAGAACTGCTTTTGCTGCATCCCATAGGTTTTGGATCGTCGTGTTTTCATTGTCATTTGTCTCTAGGTATTTTTTGATTTCCTCTTTGATTTCTTCAGTGATCTCTTGGTTATTTAGTAACGTATTGTTTAGCCTCCATGTGTTTGTGTTTTTTACGTTTTTTTCCATGTAATTCATTTCTAATCTCATAGCGTTGTGGTCAGAAAAGATGCTTGATATGATTTCATTTTTCTTAAATTTACTGAGGCTTGATTTGTGGCCCAAGATGTGATCTATCCTGGAGAATGTTCCGTGTGCACTTGAGAAGAACATGTAATCTGCTGTTTTGGGATGGAATGTCCTATAAATATCAACTAAATCTATCTGGTCTATTCTGCCATTTAAAGCTTGTGTTTCCTTATTAATTTTCTGTTTGGATGATCTGTCCATTGGTGTAAGTGAGGTGTTAAAGTCCCCCACTATTATTGTGTTACTGTTGATTTCCGCTTTTATAGCTGTTAGCAGTTGCCTTATGTATTGAGGTGCTCCTATGTTGGGTGCATATATATTTATAATTGTTATATCTTCTTCTTGGATTGATCCCTTGATCATTATGTAGTGTCCTTCCTTGTCTCTTGTAACATTTTTTATTTTAAAGCCTATTTTATCTCATATGAGTATAGCTATTCCAGCTTTCCTTTGATTTCCATTTGCATGGAATACCTTTTTCTATCCCCTCACTTTTAGTTTGTATGTGTCCCTAGGTCTGAAGTGGGTCTCTTGTAGACAGCATATATATGTGTCCTGTTTTTGTATCCATTCAGCGAGCCTGTGCTTTTGGTTGGAGCATTTAATCCATTCACGTTTAAGGTAATTATTTATATGTATGTTCCTATGACCATTTTCTTAATTGTTTTGGGTTTGTTTTTGTAGGTCCTGTTCTTCTCTTGTGTTTCCCACTTAGAGAAGTTCCTTGAGCAGTTGTTGTAGAGATGGTTTGGTGGTGCTGAATTCTCTTAGCTTTTGCTTGTCTGTAAAGCTTTTGATTTCTCCATCAAATCTGAATGAGATCCTTGCCGGGTAGAGTAATCTTTGCTGTAGGTTCTTCCCTTTCATCACTTTAAGCATATCATGCCACTCCCTTCTGGCTTGTAGAGTTTCTGCTGAGAAATCAGCTGTTAACCTTATTGGAGTTCCCTTGTATGTTATTTATTGTTTTTCCCTTGCTGCTTTCAATAATTTTTCTTTGTCTTTATTTTTTGCCAATTTGATTACTATGTGTCTCAGAGTGTTTCTCCTTGGGTTTCCTGGACTTGGTTGGCTATTTCCTTTCCCATGTTAGTGAAGTTTTCAACTATAATCTCTTCAAATATTTTATCTGGTCCTTCCTCTCTCTCTTCTCCTTCTGGGACCCCTATAATGCGAATGTTGTTGCATTTAATGTTGTCCCAGAGGTCTCTTAGGCTGTCTTCATTTCTTTTCATTCTTTTTTCTTTAGTCTGTTCCACAGCAGTGAATTCCACCATTCTGTGTTCCAGGTCACTTATCCGTTCTTCTGCCTCAGTTATTGTGCTATTGATTCCTTCTAGTGTAGTTTTAATTTCAGTTATTGTATTGGTCATCTCTGTTTGTTTGTTCTTTAATTCTTCTAGGTCTTTGTTAAACATTTCTTGCATCTTCTCGATCTTTGCCTCCATTCTTATTCCAAGGTCCTGGATCATCTTCATTATCATTATTCTGAATTCTTTCCCTGGAAGGTTGCCTATCTCCACTTCATTTAGTTGTTTTTCTGGGGTTTTATCTTGTTCCTTCATCTGGTATATAGCCCTCTGCCTTTTCATCTTGTCTATCTTTCTGTGAAAGTGGTTTTTGTTCCACAGGCTGCAGGATTATAGTTTTTCTTACTTCTACTGTCTACCCTCTGGTGGTTCAGGCTATCTAAGAGGCTGTTGGGAGGCTCTGGTGGTGGGTAGAGCTGACTGTTGCTGTGGTAGTCAGAGCTCAGTAAAACTTTAATCCACTTGACTGTTGAGGTGTGGGGCTGGGTTCCCTCCCTGTTGGTTGTTTTGCCTGAGGCAACCCAACAGTGGAACCTACCTGGGCTCTTTGGTGGGGCTAATAGACTCTGGGTTGGCTCACACCAAGGAGTACTTCCCAGAACTTCTGCTGCCAGTGACCTTGTCCCCACGGTGAAACAGAGCCACCCCCCACCTCTGCAGGAGACCTTCCAACACTAGCAGGTAGGTCTGGTTCAGTCTCCCCGGGGGTCACTGCCCCTTCCCCTGGGTCCCAATGCTCACACTATTTTGTGTGCACCCTCCAAGAGTGGGGTCTCTGTTTCCCCCAGTCCTGTCGAAGTCCTGTAATCAATTCCCACTAGGCTTCAAAGTCTGATTCTCTATCAATTCCTCCTCCCGTTGCCGGACCCCCAGGTTGGGAAGCCTGACGTGGGTCTCAGAACCTTCACTTCAGTGGGTGGACTTCTGTGGTATAAGTGTTCACCAGTCTGTGAGTCACCCACCCACTAGTTATGGGATTTGATTTTACTCTGATTTCACCCCTCTTACCATCTCATTATGGCTTCTCCCTTGTCTTTGGATGTGGGGTATCTTTTTTCGTGAGTTCCAGCGTCCTCCTGTTGATGATTGTCCAGCAGCTAGTTGTGATTCTGGTGTTCTCACAAGAGGGAGTGAGGGCACGTCCTTCTACTCTGCCATCTTGGTTCCTCCTCCATCTGTTGATTCTTAAATGATGCTATATATAAGTTTACCAAAGATTTGACTTTATGTTCTCTTCCCTAATAACACCTTCTTTGTTAAAAAAATTAATTACTAGAAAACCTACGAACATGTGTAAAAGAGTCAATAAACAGACATCTAATTTATTTCCCCAATGCAACCCAAATTTCAATTGTATCCAACTTTGATGCACTATTTATACTTGTTTAATTGGCAAAAGTGTATTAATTACTGTGCAACATAAACAACCTGAAGTGTTTTTAATATTAAGTTTTTAGAAGTTATTTTCTTTCATGAATCTTGATATGTTGACTCTACTGCTAAATGTAACCAGGGCAGAAATTTAGTAAAATGCAATCCAGATGAGGATATGTTAAAACCAACTTACACAGTAAACAAAAGTGTAAATTCCCTTTTTGAGGCTGCATGCTTTGAAGTGGAATCCTATCAAAGAAAGGATCTCGGGGCCTGGTCAACAGAAGAGATCAATTGTACAATGGTAGTTTATTTAAAGTTCATTTTGTCAGAAGGATTTTCAAACTGAATTCAACACTACATTTTCCCCTCTTTCCCTTTTAAGTGATAGAGAAATTTCCTTATAGCTTCTATTTTTTATTATTATTATTTCCCAGAAAGACTTATTCCTTGAATTTTTATCCTGAGTATTTAATTAGGATTCTCAATTGCCTGTAAACATATCAAAAAGAAGAAACCTGTGTTCACAATAAATGTGGTACATGGATGGTTTTAAAAGAGAAAATGAAAAGAAACCATTTCTAAAAAGGGATTTCATGTGAGGAAATGATAGTTTAGAAATTGCCGTTTTGAGATGTGGGTAGTAAAATTGTCATTATCTTTAGACCAATCCAAACAAGAACACTGATCCACCACAATACCATGGCTCTGCAAAGAAGCATAAATTAGATGTGGTAGGAAGGATATAAAGTGGCATAATAATTTTTTAGAAATCACACAGTTATATGTTTTGAATATGCAGAAGAGTGACTGTTTATAATAGTCATATTTATTATTTTATCAAACTTAACTGTTTATGTATTTTCTTCCCATTTATATTCTTAAATTGAGTTATAGCAATATCTTATGCCACCAAAATAAACTAAAAATACAAGTATAGTAAATAGCCTATTCAGGGACACTTGCAATGACACAGAGTTGACTAGTTGGAAAGGTAAATTATCTAAGTAAAATTAATGTAATTATTAAATACAGCTATTTCCTGTTCTTGAAGCTTTTCATAGCTGATGCAATTCTGGTTCGCTTACTTTGATTAAATTGCAGAATGATTGCCTTACACATGTATACCTACAATTTCAGTCACAAATTTCTATTTACTAAGAATACTGAATTTCAACACTGCATGGAGGTATATTCTTTAACCCACAAAGAAATTAAAAAGTAACACTTAAATGGAACTCATAAGTATCAAAAATGATTTTATACACTTCATTGAATTTACTTGCAGATGAATACTTTCATAATTTCTAACGAAAAGAAAAAGAGACCACATGACTTGCTGAAATTAGAAATACTGTAAGCCATTTCTAAGATTAAGAAATATGAGAACTGTTTTAAAGTTTCTAAATTATTGGAGAGGAGATCAAGATAGTGGAGTAGGAAGATGCAGAACTCACCTTTCCCCATGAACACATAAAAAATACATCTACATGTGGAACAATTGTCACTGAAAACTTGAAAGACTGGCAGAAAGACTCCTGCACAACCAAGGCTGTAACAAAAATCCACGCTGAATTGGGTACGAAGGAAAGAAAAGCAGTCAGGTTGGGACCTGTGCTCCTAGGAGGGAACTCAGAAGAGGAGGGAAATTACACACGTGGAGATGTTCCCTGGGAGGCGGTTGAGTGGTTTGAGCCACATATCTGGCAACTCAGGCCAAGTGTCCCACAGAGGGAAGAGGAGCCCCCTTGGTTGCTTGGAAGGCCAGGGGCCTAAGAGTAGGGCTGGAGGAAGCCTGGACTCCACTTATGAGAAGGTCTTACACAACTTACTTTCTTCAGAAGGAGGGTGGAGAGGGTGGATTGAGACTGCAGGAGTGGCTGGCTGGTTCCTGCAACCACAATAGAATTGCCCCAACTTGAGTCTAACAACTGCTCCAGCCCACTTGATTCATGCTGCAGCTCCACGCCAGGGTGAGGGCTGCCACAGTGAGAAGAGAGCTTGGCTGTGAAGAACAAAGGAGCCTCAGACCCACAGTGATGTGTGAGTAGGGAGAAGACAGCCATTACTGGCATTTACACAGGGAGTACATCAGAAGTTTGGGTCTCTGATGTCAGCTAGTCTGCCACACACCAAGCCCTAACCAGACCCTACTGGGTAACAAGGGCCTGGGCATACAGGCCTACCCCTGAATACCCACACCAAGCCCTATTGCAACATCACTGCTCCCCTCTGGGATGAGGGTGTAGGTGCCTGGAGGGGGCATAGCATAGACTTAGAGGGAATGGAGCCAGTTCAGACCCGAACCTCAGGACTTCTGCTCTGGCAACTTGGGACCCAACCTTGTCCCTGATTGGATGATTATGGCCAGTAGACAGAGGGAAAGCCCACATCACAACTGACTCCAGCCCTAGGCCCCCCATCTCCAGCCCCACCGCCTACCAAGGTGATAGTTGCCAGCACACCCTGAAGAAAGACATGGCTTTTCTTCACATCAAATCTAGCTCTCACTTCAAAGACACTGAGCACACATAGACTGTATAAGGATGCTACCACATAAGGACGCCATTTCAAGACCACAATAGGTAACTGTTTCACCTAATTTCATAGAGACAGAGAAAATTAAGCAAAATGAGAAGACAGAGAAATTCATCTCAATTGAAAGAGCAAGAGAAAGCCCCTGAAAAACAACTAATAAAACAAATAATTTACCAAATAAGAATTAAAAGCATTAGTAATAAGAATACTAACGAAATGAGGGAAAAGAATAGATGAACACAGTGAAAATTCTAACAAGAAACTAGACAATATAAAAAAGAATCAATCAAAGTTGAAGAATACATAAGTGAAATAAAAAACACACTAGAAGGAATTAACAGCAGACTAGGTGATACAGAAGAATGCATATGCAATCTGGAAGTTAGAATAATGGAAACCATCCAATCAGAACAACAAAAAGAAACACAAATCAAAATAAGAAAACAAGAATATAAATTAGTGCAGCCACTATGGAGAACAGTATGGAGATTCCTTAAAAAACTAAAAATAGAGTTACCATATGATCCAGCTGACCTATTCTTGGCCATATATCCAGAGAAAACTAATTAAAAAGATACATGCACTCCGACGTTCATAGCATTACTATTTACAATAGCCAAGACATTGAAGCAACCTAAGTCGATGTGTCCATCAACAGAGGAATGGATAAAGAAGATGTGAGATATATACATACACACACACACACACACACACACACACACACACACACACACACACACACAAAGGAGTATTACACAGCCATAAAAAATGAAATAATGCCATTTGCAGCAACAAGTATGAACCTAGAGATTACCATACTAAGTGAAGTAAGACAGAGAAAGACAAATATCATATGATATCACTTGTTTGTGGAATCTAAAAAAATGATACAAATGAAATTATTTACAAAACAGAAACAGACTCACAGACATAGAAAACAGTCATGGTTACTAAAGGGGAAAGGTGGGGGAAGGATAAATTAGGAGATGGGATTAACCGATACACACTACTATATATAAAATAGGTAAACAACAATGACCTACTGTATAGCACAGGGAACTATATTCAATATCCTATAATAACCTATAATGGAAAAATCTGAGAAAGAATATATATATATATATAACTGAATCAATTTGCTGCACACTTGAAACTAACACAACATTGTAAATCAACCTTACTTTAATTTTAAAAAGTTTCTAAATTATCACAAAATAAGGGAATCACCTACCAATCATGCTTATGACTAAATATATATATTTATTTCTTTGTGAATGAGACACTATAATATAGTTTTTTCCAGTATCCAAGTAAATCATAACTAAATAAGTCTTTGTACCATATTCTCTGGTAGTCAGATAAGTGTTTTTCAAAGTAAATTTCTATAATACTATTGTCCCCTGAGACACTTTCACCCATCTGACACCAATCCCCAGTCCAAACAAAAATGGATTCTTTGATTATTTAATTTGGGAAATAATGCATCATCTGTCATCTTCTTGGAGGGTTGAAAAAATATTTAAAGACTTTTAATAAGTCTTGTAGTAAAGAAACATCTTTAACTTTGTTAATTCCAATGTTCCCCAAATTTATTACCCGTAGGGTTAAAAAGCAAGAACAACAATAGCAAACAAATATTTATGAATATCCCAGGGAACTACTTTTCTTATAAAAACATTTGGGAAACGTTGCAAAATATCAATGGAAACTGTGGAGTTTGCAACTATTAAAACAAGGAACATCAGAATTAGTATATTGCTGGATTTTCCCTCAAAGTTGTCTCCAGGGAGCTATCAAACTCAAGAATTATAAAAACACTCCATTTTTATATTGTTATATATATTGTTAGATCTTTGTTCTAGTTAATTAGTTTAAAACTTTTGTAAAGTATTTTTTTCTTTGAAATCAACAAGAATTTAAAGTGAGGATAAAATCTATGGTGTAGTCTTAAAATAATCACATTATTCCATAGCTACAGAGAGGAAGAAAGGAAGACCATTCTCTGTGTCCCCATTTCATGTTCTTTTTCTCTGCCCCAGACATAACAGAGTACCATTTTCACTGCTTTTGGGTGGAAAATTTTATAGTAAAAGACAAATAAGTCTGAGGCCAAATACTACAGTCATAATTTTCATAATGGTTATGCTGTTTTGTTTATCCACAACAAAAAAAGTATATATATATTTGAACTTAGCCATTCAATTATGTTTATTTAGATATCTACCCCCTGCCAAGTTTTTGTAGTATTGTTCTTTTTTTTTGTTTACTTGCTTTATGAAATAGCACTATTGAGAGTTGCTGTTATTGGTGGTGTCATTGTTGTTTTAAGAATATATGCCCACTGAGGATGCGCATTCTGCCTTTGCAGGAATCTGCTTCTGCTCTCAGGTCTCACCCCACCAAGGCAGGAGATGTCAACTGAATCAAAACATTGTATACTTATTACTCTCAAGAGTAAATTTTTGCTCATGTTGTGGGCAACTATTTGTTAACTTATAGTCTTCTTTACCCTTTACCCTATCAAAACTGTACATATTTGACTAATTCTTCTAAAGTTACAGTACTATGTCACAATTAATTTTTGTGCAGGGCGCAAAGGTACTTCATAAAAGTTCACTCATGCTGCCATTTTTCCCGATGTCACACAAACTACTAACTAAATATAGCTGTAAAGGGTCATGTCATCTTTCACTGTGCCATCATTATCTCATCATAAATGCTATTTATAAAAACAGGGATCTCTAGACCTTCAAGATGGTGGAGGAGTGAGATGTGGAGATCGCCTTCCTCCCCACAAATACACCAGAAATACATCTACATGTGGAACAATGCCTACAGAACACTTACTGAATGCTGGCAGAAGACCCCAGACTTCACAAAAGGCAAGAAACTCCCCATGTACCTGGGTTATGCAAAAGAAAAAAGAAAAAACAGAAACAAAATAATAGGGACAGGACCTGCACCACTGGGAGAGAGGGAGCTGTGGAGGAGGAAAAGTTTCCTCACACTAGGAAGCACCTTCACTTGCAGAGACAGGAGGTGGTGGTGGGGGGGAGCTTCAGAGCCACGGAGGAGAGAACAGCAACAGTGGTGCAGAGGGCAAAGCGGAGAGATTCCCTCACAGAGTATCTGTGCCGGCCAGCACTCACCAGCCCGAGAGGCTTTTCTGCTCACCCGCCACACAGGACGGATGTGGGCTGGGATCTGAGGCTCAGGCTATGGAGGTCAGATCCCAGGGAGAGGACTGGGGCTGGTTGCACGAACACAGCCTGAACAGGGCTAGTGCACCACAGCTAGCCCGGAGGGAGTCTAGGAAAAAGTCTGGACCTGCCTAAGAGTCATGAGACCATTGTTTCAGGGTGTGCGAGGAGAGGGGATTCAGAGAACCACCTAAACAATCTCCAGAGATGGGCGTGAGCCGCAGCTATCAACGTGGACACCAGAGACGGGCATGAAACACTAAGGTTGCTGATGCAGCCACCAAGAAGCCTGTGTACAAGAACAGGTCACTATCTACACCTCCCCTCCTGGGAACCTGCGTAGCTCACCACTGCCAGGGTCCCGTGATCCAGGGACAATTTTCCTAGGAGAACACACGGTACATCTCAAGCTGGTGCAAAATTACGCCAGCCTCTGCAGCTGCAGGCTTGCCCTGCATTCTGTACCCCTCCCTTCCCCCATCCTGAGTGAGCCAGAGATGCCTAATCAGCTGCTAATTTAACCCCAGCCTGTCTGAGTGAAGAACACACGCCAGAGGGTGACCTACACGCAGAGGCGGGTCCAAATCCAAAGCTGAACCCCAGGAGCTGTGCAAACAAAGAAGAGAAAAGGAAATCTCTCCCAGCAGCCACAGGAGCAGTGGATTAAATCTCCACAATCAATGTGATGTACCATGCATCTGTGGAATACCTGAATAGACAACGAATCATACGAAAATTGAGGTGGTGGACTTTGGGAGCAATGATATATATATATATATTTTTTTCCTTTTTCTCTTTTTGTGAGTGTGTATGTGTATGCTTCTTTGTGTGATTTTGCCTGTATAGCTATCCTTTTACCATTTGTCCTAGGGTTCTGTCTCTCTGTTTCTGTTTTTTCTTTATTATAGCTTTTAGCACTTGTTATCATTGGTGGATTTGTTTTTTGGTTTGGTTGCTCACTTCTTTCTTTCTTTTTTATTTTCTTTTTTATATATATATATATTTTAATTTTTAACAATTTTTTATGTTTTTATTTTAATAACTTAATTTTATTCTATTCTTCTCTTTCTTTCACTCTTTTATTCTCCGTTGTCTTCTGAGCTGTGTGGCTGACAGGGTCTTGGTGCTCCAGCCGGGTGTCAGGCCTGTGCCTCTGAGGTGGAAGAGCCAAGTCCAGGACATTGGGCCACCAGAGATCTCTTGCCTCCATGTAATATTAAATGGTGAAAGCTCTCCCAGAGATCTCCATCTCAACGCTAAGACCCAGCTCTACTCAACTACCAGCAAGCTACAGTGCTGGACACCCTATGCCAAATAACTATCAAGACAGGAACACAACACCTCCCATTAGCAGAGAGGCTGCCTAAAATCATAATAAGGTCACAGACGCCCCAAAACAAACCACCGGATGCAATCTTGCCAACCAGAAAGACAAGACCCAGGCTCATCCTCCAGAACAGAGACAAAAGTCCCCTCCACCAGGAAGGCTACACAACCCACTGAACCAACCTCAGCCACTGGGGACAGACACAAAAAACAATGGGAACTATGAACCTTCAGCCTGCAAAAAGGAGACCCCAAACACAGGAAGTTAAGCAAAATGAGAAGACAGAGATACACACAGCAGATGAAGGAGCAAGGTAAAAACCCACTACACCAAACAAATGAAGAGAAAATAGGTAGTATACCTGAAAAAGGATTCAGAGTTATGATAGTAAAGATGACTCAAAATCTTGGAAGTAGAATGGAGAAAATACAAGAAACGTTTAACAAGGATGTAGAAGAGCTAAAGAGGAAACAAACAATGATGAACAACACAATAAATGAAGTTAAAAATTCCCTAGAAGGAATCAATAGCAGAATAACTGAGGCAGAAGAACGGATAAGTGACCCGGAAGATAAAAAAGTGGAAATAACTAGCAAAGAGCAGAAAAAAGAAAAAAGAATGAAAAGAATTGAGGTCAGTCTCAGAGACCTCTGGGAAAACATTAAACTCACCAACATTCGAATTATAGGGGTCCCATAGAAGAGAAAAAGAAAGGGACTGAGACAATATTTGAAGAGAATATAGTTGAAAACTTCCCTAATATAGGAAAAGAAATAGTTAATCAAGTCCAGGAAGCACAGAGAGTCCCATACAGGATAAATCCAAGGAGAAACTCACCATGACACATATTAATCAAACTATCAAAAATTAAACAGAAAGAAAAAATATTAAAAGCAGTAAGGGAAAAACAACAAATAACTTACAAGGGAATCCCCATAAGGTTAACAGCTGATTTTTCAGCAGAAACTGTACAAGTCAGAAGGGAGTGGCAGGACATGCTTAAAGTGATGAAAGGGAAAAACTACAACCAAGATTACTCTACTCCACAGGATCTCATTCAGATTCGATGGAGAAATTAAAACATTTACAGACAAGCAAAAGCTAAGAGAATTCAGGTACAACAAACCAGCTTTACAACAAATGCTAAGACCCGTATATATGTTGTCTAAAACAGACCCACTTCAGACTTAGGGACACATACAGACTGAAAATGAGTGGGTGGAAAAATATATTCCATGCAAATGGAAATCAAAAGAAAGCTGGAGTAGCAATTCTCATATCAGACAAAATGGACTTTAAAACAAAGACTATTACAAGAGACAAAGAAGGACACTACATAATGATTAAGGGATCAATCCAAGAAGAAGATATAACAATTGTAAATATTTATGCACCCAAATTGGGAACACCTCAACACATAAGGCAAATGCTAACAGCCATAAAAGAGGAAATCAACAGTAACACGATCATAGTAGGGGACTTTAACATCCCACTTTCACCAATGGACAGATAATCCAATGTGAAAATAAATAAGGAAACAGAAGCTTTAAATGACACATTAAACAAGACGGACTTAATTGATATTTATAGGACATTCCATCCAAAAACAACAGAATATATTTTCTTCCCAACTACTCATGAATTGTTCTCCAGGATGGATCATATGTTGGGTCACAAATCAAGCCTTGGTAAATTTAAGAAAATTGATATCAAGTATCTTTTCCGACCACAATGCTATGAGACTGACTAGATATCAATTATAGAAAAAAATCTGTAAAAAATACAAAGACATTGAGGCTAAACAGTACACTACTTAATCACCAAGAGATCATTGAAGAAATCAAAGAGCAAATCAAAAAATACCCAGAAACAAATGACAATGAAAACATGACAACCCAAAACCTATGGGATGCAGCAACAGCAGTTCTAAGAGGGAAGATTATAGCAATACCATCCTACCTCAAGAAACAAGATATATCTCAAGTAAACAACCTAACCTTACACCTAAAGCAATTAGAGAATAAGAACAACAAAAAAAAACAAAGTTAGCAGAAGGAAAGAAACCATAAAGATCAGATCAGAAATAAATGAAAAAGAAATGAAGAAAACAATAGCAAAGATCAATAAAACTAAAAGCTGGTTCTTTGAGAAGATAAACAAAATTGATACACCAATAGCCAGACTCATCAAGAAAAAAAGGGTGAAGACTCAAATCAATAGAATTTGAAATGAAAAAGGAGAACAACAGACACTACAGAAATATAAAGGATCATGAGAGATTACTGCAAGCAACTATATACCAATAAAATGGACAACGTGGAGGAAATGGGCACATTCTTAGAAAAGCACAGTCTTCCGAGACTGAACCAGGAAGAAATAGAAAATATAAACAGACCAATCACAAGCACTGAAATTGAGACTGTGATTAAAAATCTTCCAACAAACAAAAGACCAGGACCAGATGGCTTCACAGGGGAATTCTATCAAACATTTAGAGAAGAAACTAACACTTATCCTTTTCAAACTCTTCCAAAATATAGCAGAGGGAGGAACGCTCGCAAACTCATTCTGCAAGGCCACCATCACCTTGATATCAAAAGAAAACAAAGAGGTCACAAAGAAAGAAAACTACAGGCCAATATCACTGATGAATAGAGATGCAAAAATCCTCAACAAAATACTAGCAAACAGGATCCAGCACCACATTAAAAGGATCATAAACCATGATCAAGTGGGGTTTATCCCAGGAATGCAAGGATTCTTCAATATATGCAAATCAATCAATATGATACACCATATTAACAAATTGAAGGATAAAAACCATATGATCATCTCAATAGATGCAGAAAAAGCTTTCCACAAGATTCAACACCAATTTATGATAAAAACCTTTCAGAAACTAGGCATAGAGGGAACTTACCTCAACATAATAAAGGCCATATATGACAAATCCACAGCCAACATCGTTCTCAATGGTGAAGAACTGAAACCATTTCCACTAAGATCAGGAGCAAGACAAGGTAACCCACTTTCACCACTATTATTCAGAGCAGATTTGGAAGTCTTAGCCACAGCAATCAGAGAAGAAAAAGAAATAAAAGGAATCAAAATCGTAAAAGAAGAAGTAAAGCTGTCACTGTTTGCAGATGACATGATACTATACATAAAGAATCCTAAAGACGCTACCAGAAAACTAATAGAGCTAATCAATGAACTTGGTAAAGTAGCAGGATACAAAATTAATGCACAGAAATCCCTTGTATTTCTCTACACTATGATGAAAAATCTGAAAGAAAAATTAAGAAAACACTCCCATTTACCATATCAACAAAAAGAATAAAATACCTAGGAGTAAACCTGCCTAAGGAGACAAAAGACCTGTATACAGAAAACTATAAGACAGTGATAAGAGAAATTAAAGATGATACAAACAGATGGGGAGATATACCATGTTCTTGGATTGGAAGAATCAACATTGTGAAAATGACTATACTACCCAAAGCAGTCTACAGATTCAGTGCAATCCCTGAATTGAAACTACCAATGGCATTTTTCACAGAACTAGAACAAACAATTTCACAAATTGTATGGAAACACAGACGACCCCGAATAGCCAAAGCAATCCTGAGAAACCAAATGGAGCTGGAGGAATCAGGCTCCTGACTTCAGACTATACTACAAAGCTACAGTAATCAAGACAGTATGGTAGTGGCACAAAAACAGAAATATAGATCAATAGAACAGGAGAGAAAACCCAGAGATAAACCCATGCACATATGGTCACCTTATCTTTGATAAAGGAGGCAAGAATATACAATGGAGAAAAGACTGCCTCTTCAATAAGTGCTGCTGGGAAAACTGGACAGCTACAGTAAAAGAATGAAATTAGAACACTCCCTAACACCATACATAAAAATAAACGCAAAATGGATTAAAGACCTAAATGTAAGATCAGACACTATAAAACTCTTAGAGGAAAACATAGGCAGAACACTCTATGACATGAATCACAGCAAGATCCTTTTTGACCCACCTCCTAGAGAAATGGAAATAAAAACAAGAAGAAATGGGACCTAATGAAACTTAAAAGCTTTTGCACAGCAAAGGAAACCATAAAAAATGAAAAGACGACCCTCAGAATGGGAGAAAATATTTGCAAATGAAGCACCTGACAAAGGATTTATCTCCAAAATTTACAAGCAGCTCAATATCAAAAAAACAAACAACCCAATCTAGAAATGGGCAGAAGACCTAAATAGACATTTCTCCAAAGAAGATATACAGATTGCCAACAAACACATGAAGGAATGCTCAACATCACTAATCATTAGAGAAATGCAAATCAAAACTACAATGAGATATCATCTCACACCAGTCAGAATGGCCATCATCAAAATATCTAGAAACTTTAAATGCTGGAGAGGGTGTGGAGAAAAGGGAACACTCTTGCACTGTTGGTGGGAATGTAAATTGATACAGCCACTATGGAGAACAGTATGGAAGTTCCTTAAAAAACTAAAAATAGAACTACCATACGACCTAGCAATCCCACTACTGGGCATATACCCTGAGAAAACCATAATTCAAAAAGAGAGTCATGTACCACAATGTTCATTGCAGCTCTATTCACAATAGTCAGGACATGGAAGCAACCTAAATGTCCATCCACAGATGAATGGATAAAGAAGATGTGGCACATATATACAATGGAATATTACTCAGACAGAAAAAGAAACAAAATTGAGTTATTTGTAGTGAGGTGGATGGACCTAGAGTCTGTCATACAGAGTGAAGTAAGTCAGAAAGAGAAAAACAAATACCATATGCTAACACATATATATGGAATCTAAAAAAAAAAAAAAAAAAAATGTTTATGAAGAACCAGAGGCAGGACAGGAATAAAGACACAGATGTAGAGAATGAACTTGAGGACATGGGGAGGAGGAATGGTAAGCTGGGATGAAGTGAGAGAGTGGCATGGACCAATATACACTACCAACTCTAAAATAGATAGCTAGTGGGAAGCAGCCGCATAACACTGGGAGATCAGCTGTGTGCTTTGTGACCACATAGGGGGGTAGGATAGGGAGTTTTGGAGGGAGATGCAAGAGGGAGGTGATGAGGATATATGTATATGTATAGCTAATTCACTTTGTTATAAAGCAGAAGCTAACATACCATTGTAAAACAATTATACTCCAATAAAGATGTTAAAAAAAAAACCAAACAAACAAGGATCAACTTTATTTTTTGATTGGCTTCTATATACCAGATACAGTCACTTAATAGTTTTGAGACATTTCTCTATAACCGTCTGTTCTCATCAATATATAATGGAGTTTTAACAAGAGACACTGCTACATCTCTGTCAGGGCCCCACTTTACAGAAAGGTAGGTATAGAAGCACTCAGTATAAAAGCCTGCTTTTGCCAGGTTTACTATTATTTTACAAGCTACACACAAGGCTATGGTTAGTATCATTATTCATAACTGATTTTCAGGACACAGGTGGAACTGGTATTAATTTATCATAATCTTATAAACAGTATCTCTGTACTGGTTTTCACGTATCATGAAACTAAAAAATTCCCATTAAATAGTATTAGCTTAACAGTATCCAATCCAAACTCATTCAAAAACATGTTCACTCATATAAATGAACTCATTTTTAGTCTCTCTTCACATTTTGTCTTTAAACTGCCTACTAATAGGAAAAAAAAAAGAAAATATACTTAAATGTTGACAACTCTTATCTCTGTGAGATATATAACAGATTTCCTACAACAGATGTGAACTGCATTTCTAATTATAAAATTATCAATAAATGTTATTTTCAAATATTTTCTTTTGTGGTTTTTAAAGTATTTTAGAGACACCTTAAAAAAATCAATCACCCCATCTCTACTTTTGCTTTTGCTGTGTGTGTGTGTGTTTGCACGTGTGTGTGTGGAGAGGGTTATGGAGGACCTTTGAAGAAGTTAAAAATAAAAGATATAGAGAACTAGAGACTGTGTATATTGCCCCAAATTTAGTTTGTTTCAATTTTGTATTGCATGCTATTTAGGAAAAATTTATTACTTCCTTCCTTTACTCGTTTAGTCATCAATTAACTCAGCAAATATTGAATGTTAACTGTATGCTTGGGCCTGTCGCAGACATTCTGAATTGTGAAGTTTCATTGTTTATCCTCAAGGGTCTAATATCAGAAAGCTATATTTTGTAGAGATGAGTAAAATACAATTTGAAAGATAATTATTTAGTGAAGATGCTAAATTATTAACTCTCAGGTCCTTGAAAAGCTTCATAAATCTGTTCAATCCTTCATTACTGTGTGTTCAAATTACACACTCTATAACATTGATCTGGTTTTCAAAATAGATATTTATCCTGGTAAGTATGGTTTCTGCAGAAAGGATTGTTTTAGTTCACTAACTAGATCAATACTTTACATCAGCTGACAGCCATTGTAATCCACATTTTATTTTCTCTGAGTATGGTTATAGTATAGTATTCCATCAGATATTGTCCAAAAGAGAAGGAATTATCCATTGGTTATCTGGACTAGAGATGAGGGATTATGTCTTACTGATTTGATAGTATTTATGTTTTTATTACATATAATTTATATTGTCCAGTAGTGTCCTTCACATGTACAGGACATAATATTTATTAAATGAAGGATCATTTAGTATTATCATCTATATGATCTATTTTATTTTAATTCCTCATTAACACTATCAAGGATTAAAACATCCATACTTAGTTCTTAGAATTTAAACTGCATGACACCCTATGCAATTTAGGTAGTTCACTGGTAAATTTTATAACACCAAAATTCAAATTATCATAACATGGAATTTGGAATTAGAGGACATTGATTTAAGTCCTAAGTCTTCAGAGTCTGAACTTGAATAAGTCATTTTACTTCTCTTAAACTGAGTTTTATCACTTTCAAAATGGAGCTAATAGTATTTATTTCAGATGTGATGAGAATTCTAAAAAGACAAAACGTATAAGAAGGCATATTTTAAATTGCAAAGCACTACACATTTGTTATGGATAAAAGTCATATTATATCACTGTTTGGAATGATAGTCCACTAAAAGCATGTTGTAGAAATGAGATTACTAGGTAATGGTGGGTAACAGAGGTGGACAAGGGGAGGGAAAAGAGAAGAGAATATATAAAGACAAACTCTGTCTACTCCTTAATTGTGCTGTGGTCTGCATTTGACCAATTCACCCTCACAATAAGATTTCTTAAAACTTCCTTCTAACTCTGAGAAACAATATTGCTTACCCTAATATTAAACAAGCTAATGAATTATTTCATTTTTAAACTGTAAATGTAAGTTTGAATTAATAAATTACTAAGACTCATTTTGGAACTATCTGGTTGATACTGTATTAATATCAGGTTGTACTGTATTGACATCAGGTTGATACATATTGGATGAATTTAGCTCAGCTTGACCTATCGTTTTTGGTAGTGAGTTCATAATGAAAAAAAAAAAAAAGCATGTGAGAAACAAGTCAATTTGAGCAAAGATAGCAAAAACAAAAAATTAAAACTAGTAAATAATTATCTACACTGTATAAAATGTTTAAAATACATAGATGGATTAGAAATACAAGGAAAAACAATGGCAAGACAAACATTTTTAAATGACAGAAATAGAGAATGACATGAAAAATTTAATAACTAAAACTAAAAATTAAAGGCACAGACATTCATTTCTGCTTCCATCCATAACCAAGCCACCAGCCTTTTGGTAGAAACACCATAAAAGAGGAGACAATGGAATTAACAGACACGAATTTAAAACAGCTATTAGAAATATATTCAAAACTCTGAAGGAAATATAAATGAAATATTTAAAATAAAGTTATAAGAAGAAACTATAAAAGACTTAGAAAAAATAAAATATCTGAAACGAAAACGTCACCACAGGCTCCTTCTGTGCTCTGTGCACACGCATTCCCGGTGGGGGCCACGGAGTTTCTCTGAGGCCCAGATGGCAGGAGCTGAGCATCAGGTGCTGGAGTGGAGGCCTGAGTGCCCTGCTGTGCCTTTTGAGCTGGGCCCTTGGGAGCCAGACACACAGGGAATCTGTGGGGCCACCCTGCCTTTCCTGTCACCTGGGAAGGTGAGGAACCAAGATAAGGTGTCTGCCATTGTTAGTCACCGGAGGCAGTGGCCAGCTGCCTAACCTGAATAGAGGCAAATAGGACAATATGGAGCTGCTGTTGTAGATCCCCTTTGCCTTGAAGTTACTGGGCCACCAGCAGCCCAACACAGACATGGAGATCTAGCAGATTTTATTGGCTGAAAATGTAAGTGAAGAAACTTCTAGAAATGTAGATTTTCATAACTTCACAGCAAAGAGAAAGAAACGACAGAATTTTGCCTTCAAGACGGACCTCCTTATGCAAATGGTGACCTTCATGTAGGACATGCTTTAAATAAGACTTTGAAAGACATGACTGGCTGATACTTTACGATGACAGTTTCCAAAACACATTTTGTGTCAGGATGATATTGTAATGGGTTACTCATTGAAGTAAAAATATTACCAGAACTTGGTGAAAAAGCTCAGAATCTTTCATCCGTGAAATTAGAAAGTTCATTTGGTAAAGCAGCCAATGAGAAACAGAAATTGGCATTTAGTCTTTGGATAGTAATAGTAGATTGCAATAATTGCTACTCTACATTTGATAGAAAATATGAAGCCAAACAATTGAGAATTTTCTAATAAGTGTTTGATAACAGCTTGGTTTATCGATATTACAATACCTGTGTTTCGGTTTCCCTGGTCAAGGACTGCTTAGGTTCTACTTGAGCAGAACTTGAATAAAATCCTGAGTGTGTCAGTTCTATACATTTAAAATTCTCTCACTTGAAACTTTCTAAGTTGGCATCCCTTATAGATAGTTAATCTTCTGTTAGCTTTTCTAGTCTGAACCACACAGTCTTGGACTTTTCCAGCCAGTTGCATTGTTTGCTATGTGCCCAAATCCAAGTACACTATTGAGAAATGTTCCAGTTCTGGAAATATCTATATATTTCCTGCAGATAAAGTAACACCTGTTGCTTCTACTTTGGAAGCAATATTTGGAGTTATTTCAATATTTTCAAGTGTAACTTTGAAAAATGGTATTTGTACCCATCCTATATTTCCTGATAAAGCTCTCCTCTTTTATCTTCAAATTATATGACCATGACAAAACAAACAGGATTGGTTCACACAGTCCCAACTCATGATAAGGAAGATTACAGTGTAGATTTTCAACACAACCTGTTAATGAATTTTTCACTAAATGAGGATGACATTTTCACAGATGTTTCAGGTCCTAAACTTCAAAGACTGTACTTAAAGAAGGAACTGTTGTGGTAATAAATGTGCTTCAGGCAGCAAAGCATTTGTTGAAAAAGGATAATTTGGTATTTAGCTATCCTTACGACTGGAGGACTCAGAAGCCAGTGGTTACACATGTCTGAAAGCAGTGGTTTGTAAGATATTAAGACCACATGAATTTTAAGACCACAGCCAAGGAATTGTTTTAAAAGGGGGAACTTCCTCCTAGATCAAGTGTGAATGCCGTGGTCAAAATCATGGATACACAACTATATTAGTATATATCAAGGCAAAGAGATTGAGGTGTTCAAATTCCTATGTTTTGTCATAATACACAAGATGAATTACTGATCAACATCCAAACCACTGAGCATATTATTGAACAAGTGGAACAACACAGCAGTGATATCTAATAGACTCCTTCCCCCGAGCAACTGCTTCCAAAAGAAGTCAAATCTCAGATTGGTGGTCCTGATACCTTGGAATATGTGCCAGGCCAGGATATTTTAAACGTCTCGTTTAATAGATTTTCATGGCTTCATGTTCTTCCAGGTACTGACTAAAGAGCTAATTTGTACTTGAGAGGAAGAGTCCAGCTTGGTGGTTGGTTTCAGTCTTTTTTGATTAACATGTGTGACAGCAAGGAAAAAAGCACTTAGTAAGACAGTGGTTGTCAGGAATTAACCTTGGGGAAAGGGATAATAGATGTTTAAATCTTTGAGAATATCATTAATCATAATGTTGTCATCAGTGGAACACAAGATAAAAGCAGGGAGCCTCCCTAAGGTACTGATATCCTTCTTTGGTGGTAGCTGAGTCTTGTGTCATCATTAAAGTGACAGTTGGTTCATCTGTTCTTAATGCTGCCAGAGATGTTAGCAAGTTTAGGAATACCATGTGCTTTTTTTGTGAGGGAGGGGGTGGCTGGTTTCAGTACAGAACTGGTTTCAGTTCTGCTAAGGATATGTTTGTCATAGACCAGTATGCTACACTTAACTGTAGGATTTTGCAAACAAGATTATTGAGTCATATAAACAATATGATCTTGGAAAAGTTGTTTGCCTATTACAAGCATTTTATGCCACTGAACTCTCTTTTATTTCAGTGTAATCAAAGTTAGGCTTTATTGTGAAAATGAAAATGATCTCAAATCAACTCAAATGAAGTCAAATCAAATCAACTTGTCAGACTGCATCAACTAAAATTTTGGATGTAATTTTTTTTTGCTTTCACTTTTTCTCATGTCTGAAGACATATTCTAGCACATACCTCATGTTAAAGAACTCAAGAGTGTTTTTCGTACTGAGTAGAATAGTACAACAAGGAACCGGAAGAAGCAAGATAGGCAGAACCAGTAAAGAGTGCATGTGCAATGGGAGATTCATTTATTGGAAGCATCTCTGGCAAAAATGCAGCAGAGCACAAGGCTATCACTGTGATGGAACTTGGCCTGCTTTTTGAGGTAATAGAGATGCAATGAACTGAGGAGACTTCTCGTACCCCTCAGTTGAAGGAATTAATGATGACTTCTCACAGACTTTACTCACTCAACAACCTTGAGCAATAAATGCAGATGAAATTGAGCTTAAAGGCACAATCCTAATTAATTTAGAAGGTGATGATATTTCTGAAGAGTTTTCATATAAAGTGATTGTCATGCCAACTACCAAAGAAAAATACCCTCCTTGTTGGAAGTATACAGCTGCATCATCAGATAAACTCTGCCCTTGTGTTCAGAAGTGAGTGGTTGAAAGTAGTACTTCACTTTGTTATTAACAGCTCTCTGAGCAATAATACCCTGACAGTTCCGGCCAAGGGTTTAATGGACTGTTTATAATGGAAAGAAATCCAAGATCTATATAATGAGTGAAAGAGTAAATAGTGGAGGATAGATATCAAATCACAATTATAAAAGAAGTATCTACTATAAATAGAGATAGAATAATGTGCATATATACATGTGAAAAAATATATATGTAGGTGTATTATTTCATATATCCATATCACAGACTTATTCAGGCATAGATATTGACTATCTTGCATTCAAATGTGGCTGAGCTGAGAATATTTTATATTTTATAAATTTTTTTGACACAGTATTTAAAGTTCTATAGTGTCTGAAAATGAAGACACTCTGGAAAACTTAAAACAAATAAACAGATGATCTTAGTAGCAGGGAAATATGGTAGGAAAAAAGATCAGCAAGCTTGGAGATACCATAATAGAAAATATCCAAATTAAAGCAAGAAAAAAGTGTTCACAAAAATATTAATTCTCCAATGCACATGCAGTATGGTTTTCCACAAAAGAGGAAGGCAGTAAAAAATGGGAAAAATATGGCAGAAATTTTTCAAATTTGACAAAACTACGAATCGAAGTCCCAAAAAGCTGAACAAATTTCAGTAGGATAAACACAAAGAAAACCACAACAAGCCACATTATCATCAGACTACTGAAAACAAGATAAAGGAAATCTTTAAAAAAGACAGAAGGGGAAATAATATAGAGGGGAACAAAATAAGAGTAATTGTGGGCATATGGTCAAAAATAATGTAAATCAGAAAAAGTAGAAGAGTATCTATGAAGTGCTGGAAGAAAAAAGATAAAAAGAACAAAAAACAAACCCAGTGAACCAAGAATTGTTTATCCAGCAAAAGGATACTTCAAAAATAGAAAGACATATAGACAATTCAAATGAAAAAAAGCAGACAAAATTAATCTCCCAAAGAAGTTTATTACAAGAAATGTTAAAGATAGTGTTTTGGTGTGATTAATTAAAGACATAAATAGTAAATTTTAGAGCAACCACAAAATTGATTATGTAAATATCATCCTCCTGTACTTACTCTAAGTATATTAATCTTAAATAGTCTACATTTCAAATATCTTCTAGATAGGTGATCACACACATATTTTATACAAGTACTTGCTTATATTCATTAAATATTTAGAGCAATGATTCATAACACATCTATGAAGATTTTGAAACATGCAGATATTCAGGCCCCACCCAAGATTAATTGAATCAAAATCTCTAGGTTAGCAGTTCTGAGCAGTTCTGCAAATTCAAGGAATTCAAAAGCACACTGAAAAGTTTTTGTGCTTATTCAGACTGAACCTCTGAACTCTCTGAAGGTTAAAAACCTTCAATTTTTTCTCTTCTTCCTGCTTTCCCCACAGTAGCAAATTCAGGTTTGCTGATTTCAATAAAAGGAAAAACAACATAATCAAAACTGGTCTGAGGGTGGGGGTGGGGACAATGCATACAGATGCCAAACCAGCTGAGTGATGCACCCATATTGCTGCAGCATTTTGTCACTCAATGTATTTTGTCTGATCTAAGGGAAAAAAAAGCAGAAGACACTAACTATTGGGTTGGCCAAAAAGTTCGTTCGGGTTTTTCTGTTGGATACTACAGAAAAACCGAATGAACTTTTGGCCAAACCAATACTAGTGCCAAAAATGAAAGTGGGGACATTACTGCAGAAAGAGGGGAATTAAAAGGATAATAAAAGAAACTATGAACAACTCTGTGCCCACAAATTTAATAGCCTAGATGTAATGGGACAATTTCTTGAGAGACATGATCTGCCAAAACTCACGTAGTAGAAATAGATAATCTGAATAGAAATATATTTGTCAACTAAATCAAATCAATAATTAATTAAAAAAGCACCAGATCCAGATGTGTTCAATGGTGAATTCTACAAAATATTTAAAGAAGAAATTATGGCAATTCTTTACAAGCTCTTTTAGAAGATAGAGGCAGTGGAAGTACTTCCTAACTTATTCTATGAGGCCAGCATTACTATAATACCAAACCCAGACAAAGACATTATAAGATAAGGTAACTACAGATCAATATCTCTATGAAAATAGATGTATGAACTCTAAACAAAATATGAGTAAATCAAATCCAACAATGTATAAAAATAATTATACACCATTACCAAGTGGGGTTTATCCCAGTTGTGCAAAGCTGGTCCATCTTTCAAAGATCAATTAATGTAATTCATTAATTAATGTAATTCTTTAACCCACATCAGTGGGTTGAAGAAGAAAAATAACTTGGTCACATCAACAGATATGGAAAAAGCATTTGACAAAATTCAACACCCATAAAATAAAAACTCTCAGCAAGCTGGGAATAGAGGGAAACTTCCTCAACTTGATAAACAAATATGTACAAAAAACTGACCACAATCATCATACTTAATGATGAAAAATTTGAAATTTTCCCACTAATATCAGAAACAAGACAAGAATTTCCCCACTCACCACAGTTTTTCAGCATCGTACTAGAAGTCCTAGCTAATGAAATAAGAAAAGAAAATGAAATGAGTTATATAGTTTGGGAAGGAATAAATAAAACTGTCATTGTTTACAGATGACATAATCACCTACATAGAAAATCTGAAAGAATCAAGAAGAAAAAAAGACCTCCAAGAACTGATAAGTGATTATAGTAAGGTTGCAGGATACAAGATTAATATACAAAAGTCAATCACTTTCCTATATACCAGCAATGAACAAGGGGAATTTAAAATTAAAAACAAAATGCTGTTTACATTGGCACCCCTCCAAAATAAAATACTTGGAAATAAAACTAACAAAATATGTACACTATGTATGTGAAGAAAACTACCAAACTCTGATGAAAGGAATCAAAGACAAACTAAATAGAGGGAGGGATATTCCATGGTCATGCATCATGAGACCCAATATTCTCAAAATGTCAATTCTTCCCAACTTGATCTATATAGATCTTCAATGCAATCTTAATCAATAACACAGTAAGTTATTTCTTGAGTATCAACAAACTGATTCTAAAATTTATATGGAGAGGCAAAACACCCAGAATAGCCAACACAATATTGTAAAAGAACAAAGTTGGAGACTGAAACTACTTGACTTGAAGACTTAACTATAAAGCTACAGCAATCAAGACAATGTGGCATTGGTGAAAGAATAGACAAATAAATCAGTGGAACACAGTAGACAGCCCAGGTATTTCATCCATGTAAATATGCTCAACTGATCTTTGACAATGAAGCAAAGGCAATATAATGAAGAAAAAATAGTCTTCTCTACAAATGCTGCTGGAATAACTGGACATCCATAGACAAAAACATGAATCTAGGCACAGACCTTAAACAATTAAAATAAAGTAACTCAAAATGGACCATAGTTTTAAATGTAAAACACAAAACTGTAAAACTCTTAGAAGATAACGTAGTAGGAAATCTAGATGTCCTTGGGTTTGGTGATGACTTTTTAGATACAGCACTAAAGGCACAATCCACAAACAAAAAATTTATAAGCTGTATGTTAAAATTAAAAACTCCTCTGAGAAAAGACAGTAACAAGAGAATGAAAAGGCAAGCCACAGAATGGAAGAAAATATTTGCAAAAGATATATTTGATAAAGGATTTTTTGTGCAAACTACACAAAAATCTCTTAAATCTCAAAACAAAAAAGAAACAACCCAATTTAAAAATGGGTGACTATCTTAACAGATATCTCATCAAAGAAGCGATACAGATGAAAATAAGCATATGAAAAGATGCTCCACATAAGTCATCAAAGAAATACAAATTAAAATAACAATGTGATACCACTAAAAACCTGTTAGCATGGTTACCATCCAGAATTCAACAACAAATGCTGGTGAGGATGTGGAACAACAGGAACTTTCATTCATTGCTGATGGAAATCAAAATAGTTTATATATATATATATATATATATATATATATATATATATATATAAATTTTCCATATCATTAAGATGTTTTGACATCTTAAAAAATCTTTCTAGCTAGGACTAGCCAATTCTTAGAGATAACAAAAGACCCAGCTGCAAGCATGCCTTTGATATATGCACACTACAATCCAGAGCCATTCCTCCTCTAGTTGGCCTATACACCCCAGGAGGCAGTATTCCTCTGCCTTAATCATCCCTGAGCCAGGTACCCAGCAATTAGTGACCACCTTTATAACTTAGAGGCCACCAAATTATTCAAATTATCCAATCTTAAGTTATTCACCCTGCCTTGCTTTGCCTTTCTTATAGAATCCCGGTTAAGGCTCTGGCCTAATGCTTTCCCCTTGCTCCTCTCTTATGCATCCTGACCACCCTAGTTTTCTTCCATACCTCCAGTCTCTAAGACCTGTGGGAATAGCAAACCTTGTTTATTCCTGAGCCCTTCCCCTGTCTCCTCTTGTGGCCACACTTAACTGACAACCTCATAAAAGGACATAGAACATATAGCCCCTTAAGAAGGCAGTTTGGTGGTTTCTGACAAAAGCAAACGTACTCCTACCGTACGATCCAGCAATCATACTGCTTGGTATTTACCTAGAGTTGAAAACTTATGTCAACACAAAAACCTGTGCAGGGATGTTCGTAGCAGCGTTATTCATAGTTGTCAAAACTGGGAAGAAAACAAGATGTCCTTCAGTAGGTGATAAACTTTGGATAAACTGTGGTACACTCAGATAATAGAATATTAAGGGCTAAAAAGAAATGTGCTATCAAGCCATGAAAAAACATAGAGAAAACTTAAATACATATTACTAAGTGAAAGAAGTCATACTGAAAAGTTACATATTGAATGATTCCAACTATATGTCACTCTAGAAAAGGCAAAATTATGAAGAAGTAAAAAATCAGTGGTTGTCGGGTTTGGGGGGAGTGGGGCTGTGGAAAGATTAGGTGGAGCAAAGAGGATTTTTAGGGCAGTGAAACTACTCTTCATGATAGTATAATGGTGGATACACATTATTATACATTTATCCAAACCCACAGAATGTATAACATGGAGTGAACCCTAACATAAACAATGAATTCTGAGGGATTTGATGTATCAAGGTAGGTTCATCAACTATAAAAAAATACCACACTTGTGGGTGATATTAATAATGGAGGGATATGCATGTATGGGGTCAGGGGGCACATGGAAATTCTCTATACCTTCTGCTTAATATTGCTATAGACTTAAAACTCTAAAAAATAAAGTCTATTAAAAAATTCAAGTGTTGGAAAATGTACTATGCAAAATATAGCAAGAGTTCAAATGACTCAGTAACAGGATAGACTTCAGAACAAGAAATATTACTAAGTGATAAAGAAGGGTGGTTCAAAATAATAAAAGGGTAAATTTATAAATAAGTTATGTAAATAATGATAATGAAAAATAATCTTTTAATATTTGAGGGAGATCTTAAAGAAAGCTTTATAGACTGAAATATTTAAAATTGAAGAAAAATCTCATGAAATTATCTACTTTTGTACCTTTAGAGGCTATGAAACAAAAATATGTTAAACCTAAAATAAATGAAGAGAACTAATAAATAAATAGCAAAAAGGAAATAGAAAATTTAAAAATACAGAAAAACTATGAAATCCAAAGCTGTTTATTTTTAAAGATCAAAAAATCTATAAATTTCTAGTTAGATTGATGAATATGAAAGGAGAAATGAGGCATATTACCAATAGCAGAAACAAAAGAGAGGCAGCCTTAGAAATCCTAAAGATATTAAAAGGTTAGAAAAGGAAATATGATAAACTATGTGCCAGAAAAATTGGTAAATCAAAGGAAGTGGATAATCCCCCAAAATGTAACAAATTACCAAAACTTACACAGGAAGAAAAAAATATGTGAATAGAGTTTACTCTACCAAAGAAATAAATGTGAAGGCAAAATCCTTACCAAAAAAGAAAGTTTGAAGGCCATATGGGTTTATTGGTAATTTTACCAATGTTTACCAAAGAAGAAATAACTACAATCATATGTACAATTTTCCCAGAAGTAGTGGAGAAGAAAACCCTCCTTAACTCATCTAGTGAGACCATCATTATCCTGATGCTGTAACCCCATAAAGTATATAAAAGAAAAAAATATTGCCAATATTTTTCAGCATCATGAAAGTAAAAGTCTTTAACAAAACATTAGAAAATTGACTTCAACAATAAAAAGGATAATACATCTTGAACGAGCAGGAGTGTAAGCTTGGTTAACCTCAGAAGACTAATCAGTGTAATTTATCATATCTAGCCACATGATTATCTATATAGATGCAGAAAATTTTGACAAAATTCAACATCTATTGACATTAAAAATTGTCAGCAAGACACAAATGAAAGGGAATTTTCTTAATTAGATACAGGGCATCTAAAAATAACTATAGCTACCATCATAGTTAATAGTAAAGTTAATCAATTTCCCCTAAGATCAGTAAAAATGCAAGATAAAGAAAAGTCTTGTGCATTTAGAATGAAACTCACTAAAATAATTTTGAGTGAAAAATCCAGATATAAACACTTTATTTAAAGTTCACACTATGGCAACACCAAAGTGTTTGGTATGTACACTTAAGTGGTTGTATTTTAGAGAAAAGCAGAATAGTGATTATTATAAAATCTAAGATAGTAACAAATTTGGGGTATGAGGGGGACAACATTCTATTTACTGATCTGAATAATGATTACATGCTTGTTTACTATAAGTAATTTTTAAGTTGTATACCTTTTTACACATTTGGAAACAGGAGGTTAAAAAGAAAGTTAAATGAGAATTTAGTGGGGTGCACAGAGAGTGCACCTATAAAGGCTGTTTAACCCTATGCTAGTCTAAAAAAGTAGAACAAAGTTTTCCATGTTACCTAGTCTCTCTCAGCTAGGGAGGAGTTCAGATGGAAGTAGACTATATTTCTAACCAGAAATTAAGTGTGACTGTTGTTTGAAACATTCTTTGTGTCATATTCCTGGGGCAGCTGCCATATATTACAAAATAATATATAATATTACACATTGCATATGCTATATTATATGCTATTTTATATATCATTATATTATAATATTCTTTATTTTTTATTGGAGTACAGTTGATTTACAATGCTGTGTTAGTTTCTGCTATACAGCAAATAAATATACAAATATCCACTCTGTTTTTAGATTATTTTCCCTTATAGATCATTACAGAGTTGAGAAGAGTTCCCTGCACTATACAGTAGGTCCTTATTAGTTATCTACCTTATATATAGTACTGTGTATATGTAAATCCCAATCTCCCAATTTATCCCTCCCCTGCCCCTGCTCCCCACCCCCCACCCTGGTAACCATAAGTTTGTTTTCTACATCTGTGACTCCATTTCTGTTTTGTAAATAAGTCCATTTGTACCATTTTTTTATATTCCACATACAAGCAATATCAAATGATATTTTGTCTTTCTCTGTCTGAATTACTTTGCTCAGTATGACAAACTCTAGGTGCATCCATGTTGCTGCAAATGACATTATTTTGTTCCTTTTATATGGCTGAGTAATATTCCATTGTATACATGTACCACATCTTTTTTATCCATTCTGCTGTTGATGGACATTTAGGTTGCTTCCATGTTCTGGGTATTGTAAATAGTGCTGCAATGAATATTGGGGTATATGTATATTTTTGAGGTATCGTTTTTTCTGGATATATGCCCAGGAGTAGAATTGCAGGGTCATATGGTAGCTCTATTTTTACTTTTTGAGGAAGCTCCATACTATTCTCCATAGTGGCTGTACAAATTTACATTCCCACCAACAGTGTAAGAGGGTTCCCTTTTCTCCACACCCTCTCCAGCACTTATTTTTTGTAGATTTTTTAATGAAAGCCATTCTGACCAGGTGAGAGATACCTCATTTTAGTTTTGATTTGCATTTCTCTAATAATTAGTGATGTTGAGCATCTTTTCATGTGCTTTTTAGCCATCTGTATATCTTCTTTGGAAAAATGTCTATTTAGATCTTCTACTGTATTTTGGTTGGGTTATTTGTTTTTTTGATATTGAGCTGCATGAGCTATTTGTATATTTTGGAGATTAACCCCTTGTCAGTCTCTTCATTTGCAAATATGTCTCCCATACTGTGGGTTGTCTTTTGTTTTATTTATGGTTTCCTTTGCTGTGCAAAACTTTTAAGTTTAATTAGGTCCCACTTTTTAATTTTTGCTTTTATTTTCATTGCTCTAGGAGGAGGATCAAAAAATATCTTGCTGTGATTTATGTCAGAGAATTTTGCTTATGTTTTCCTCTATGCATTTTATAGTATTCAACCTTACACTTAGTTCTTTAATCCATTTTGAGTTTATTTTTGTGTATGGTGTTAATTTCATTCCTTTGCATGCAGCTGTCCAGTTTTCCCAGCAGCATTTATTGAAGAGACTGTCTTTAATTAATTGTATAGTCTTGCCTCCTTTGTCATAGATTAGGTGACCATAGGTGTTTGGGTTTATCTCTTTCTATCCTGTTCCACTGATCTATATTTCTGTTTTTGTGCCAGTACTGTACTGTTTTGATAACTGTAGCTTTGTAGCATAGTCTGAAGTCAGGGAGCCTGAATCATCCAGCTCCATTTTTCTTTTTCAAGATTGCTTTGGCTATTCTTGGTCATTTGTGTTTCCACACAAATACTAAATTTTTTTTGTTTTAATTCTGTAAAAAATGTCAGTGGTAATTTGATAGAGATTGCATTGAATCTGTAGATTGCTTTGGGTAGTATAGACATTTTGACAATATTGATACTTCAATCCAAAAACATGGTATATCTCTCCATCTGTTTGTGTCATATTTGATTTCTTTCATCAGTATCTTATAGTTTTCTGAGTACAGTTCGTTTGCCTACTTAAGTATGCTTATTCCTAGGTATTTTATTCTTTTTGATGAAATGGAATGGGATTGTTTCCTTAATTTCTCTTTCTGGCCCTTCATTGTTAGTGTATAGGTATGCAAGAGATTTCTGTGTAATAATTTTGTATCCTGCAAACTTACCAAATTTACTGATGAGTTCTAGTAGTTTTCCCAAGCCTCTAGGATTTTCTATGTATTGTAACGTCATCTGCAAACAGTGAAAATTTTATTTGTTCTTTTCCAATTTGGATTACTTTTATTTATTTTTCTTCTCTGATTGCTGCAGCTAGGGCTTCCAAAACTATGTTGAATAAAAGTGGCAAGAGTGGACCTCCTTGTCTTGTTCCTGATCTTAGAGGAAATTCTTTCAGTTTTTCACCATTGGGAATGATGTTTGCTGTGGGTTTGTCATACATGGCCTTTATTATTTTGCAGTAGTTTCCCTCTATACCCACTTCCTGGAGAGTTTTTTTATCATAAACTGGTGTTGAATTTTGTCAAAAGCTTTTTCTACATCTATTCAGAGGATTATATGGTTTTTGTCTTTCAGATTGTTAATGTGGTGTATCTTGTTGACTGATTTGCGTGTATTGAAGAATTCTTGCACCCTGGGATAAATCCCACTTGATCATGGTGTATGATCATTTTAATGTGTTGTTGGATTCTGTTTGCCAGTATTTTGTTGAGGATTTTTGCGTCTATGTTCATCAGTTATATTGGCCTGTAATTTTCCTTTTTTTGTGATATTTTTGTGTGGTTTTGCTATCAGGGTGATGGTGGTCTCATAGAATGAGCTTGGGAGTATTCCTTCCTCTGTAATTTTTTGGAAGAGTTTCAGTTGGATAGGTGTTAACTTTTCTCTAGATGTTTGACAGAATTCACCACTGAAGTCACCTGTTCCTGGACTTTTGTTTGTTGATAGCTTTTTAATCACAATTTCAATTTCAGTAGTTGTGATTGGTCTGTTTATATTTTCTATATTTCTTCCTGCTTCAGTCTTGTAACATTGTACCTTTCTAAAAATTTGTCCATTTCTTCTAGGTTTCCCATTTTATTGGCATATAGTTGCTTGTGGTAATCTCTGATGAGCCTTTGTATTTCTGTGGTATCAGTTGTAACTTCTTCTTCATTTCTGATTTTATTGATTTGAGTCCTCTCCCTTTTTTTCTTGTTGAGTCTAGCTAAAGGTTTATCAATTTTCCTTATCTTCTCAAAGAACCAGCACTTAGTTTCATTGATCTTTGCTATTATTTTCTTCATCTCTACTTCATTTATTTCTGCTCCAACTTTTACGATTTCTTTCCTTTTGCTAACATTGGGTTTTGTTTGTTCTTCCTTCTCTAGTTGCTTTTGGTGTAAGGGTAGGTTGTTTATTTAAGATTTTTCTTGTTTCTTGAGGTAGGATTGTATTGCTCTAAACTTCCCTCTTAGCACTGATTTTGCTGCATCCCATAGGTTTTGGATCATCATGTTTTCATTTTCATTTGTCTCTAGGTATTTTTTGATTTCTTCAGTGATCTGTTGGTTGTTTAATAACATACTGTTTAGTCTCCATTAGTTTGTGTTTTTTACAGGGTTTTTTTTTCCTGTAATTGATTTCTAATCTCATAGCATTGTGTTCAGAAAAGATGCTTAATACTATCTCAATTTCTTAAATTACCGAGGCTTGATTTCTGACCCAAGATGTGATCTATCCTGGAGAATGTTCCGTGTGCACTTGAGAAGAAAGTGCATTCTGCTGCTTTCAGATGGAATGTCCTATAAATATCAATTAAGTCTAACTGGTCTAATGTGTCATTTAAGGCTTATGTTTCCTTATTAATTTTCTGTCTTGATGATCTGTCCATTGTGGTAACTCCCACACTATTATTGTGTTACTTTTGATTTCCCCTTTTATGGCTGTTAGCATTTGCCTTATATATTGAGGTGCTCCTATGTTGGGTGCATATATATTTACAATTGTTATATCTTCTTCATGGATTGATCCCTTGATCATTATGTAGTGTCCTTCCTTATCTCTTGTAACAGTCTTCATTCTAAAGTTTATTTTGTCTGATATGAGTTTTGCTACTCCAATTTTCTTTTGATTTCCATTTGCACTGAATATCTTTTTCCATCCCCTCACTTTCCATCTGTATGTGTCCCTAGGTCTGAAGTGGGTCTCTTGTAGACAACATTTATATGGGTCTTGTTTTCATATCCATTCAGCCAGTCTGTGTCTTTTGGGTGGAGCATTTAATCCATTTACATTTAAGGTAATTATCGATATGTGTGTCCCTATTGTCATTTTCTTAATTGTTTTTGGTTTGTTTTTGTAGGTCTTTTTTCTTTCATTCCTCTTTTGTTCTCTTCTCTTGTGGTTTGATGACCATCTTTAGTGTTGCATTTGGATTGCTTTTTCTTTTGTATGTGTGTATCTATTGCAGTTTTTTGTTTGCATTTCTCATGAGGTTTTGATATAGCAGTCTATATGTATCCAAGGTTGTTTTAAGTTGCTGGTCTCTTAATTTCAAATACAATTCCTGTTTCCTGCATTTGTACTCTCCTCTTCACATGGTTGATGATTTTGATATCATATTTGTGTGTGGATGATTTCCTGCTTTTACAGTATGTTTGCCTTTACCGGTGAGCTTTCCCATTTGTGATTTTCTCATTTCTACTTGTGACCTCTTTTTATTTATTTTTTCCCCTTGCCTAGAGAAGTTTCTTTAGCATTTGTTGTAAAGGTGGTCTGGTGGTGCTGCATTCTCTTAGCTTTTGCTTGTCTGTAAAGCTTTTGATTCCGCCATCAAATCTGAATGAGAGCCTTGCTGGGTATGGTATTCTTGGTTGTAGGTATTTTCCCTTCATCACTTTAAGTATATCATGCCACTCCCTTCTGGCCTGCAGTGTCTGCAGAAAAAAATCAGCTCATTGACTTATTGGGAATCCTTGTATGTTATTTGTTGATTTTCCCTTGTTGCTTTTAATATTTTTTCTTTGTATTTAATTTTTGTTGTTAGTTTTATTAATATGTGTCCCTCCTTAGGTTTAGCCTGTCTGGGACTCTCTGTGCTTCCCAGACTTGGGTGACTATTTCCTTTCCCATGTTAGAGAACTTTTTGACTATCATCTTTTCAAATATTTTCTCAGGCCCTCTCTCTCTCTCTTCTTCTTCTTCTGGGACCTCTGTAATGGGAATGTTGGTGCATTTAATATTGTCCCAGAGGTCTCTTAGACTGTCCTCATTTCTTTTCTTTTCTTTTTTATTCTGCTCTGCAGCAGTGATTTCCACCACTCTGTCTTTCATCTCACTTATTCATTCTTCTGCCTCAGTTATTCTGCTATTGATTTGTTTGAGTGTATTTTTCATTTCAGTTATTGTGTTGTTCATCTCTGTTTGTTTTTTTAATCTTCCATCTCTTTTTTAAACATTTCTTTTATCTTCTTGGTCTGTGCCTCCATTCTTTTTCTCAGATTTTGGATCATCTTTACTATCATTACTCTGAATTCTTTTTCCAATAGATTGCCTGTCTCCACTTCATTTAGTTGTTCTTGTAGGTTTTTATCTTGCTCCTTCATTTGCAACATACATCTCTATCATCCCTAACTTACAGTGTTTATGGTCTCCATTCCACAGGCTGCAGAATCATAGCTCCTCTTGCTTCTGATGTCTGCCTCCTGGTCTGTGAGATTGGTCCAGGGGTTTTTTCAGACTTCCTTTTTGGAGGGACTGGTGCCCGTCCTTTGGTGGGTGGAGTTGTTTCTTGTCCCTCTGGTGGGCAGGGCCATGTCAGGGGGTATGTTTTGTGATGGCTGTGAGATCAGTATGACTTTAGGCAGCCTGTCTGCTGATGGGTGGGGCTGTGTTCCTGTCTTGCTGGTTGTTTGACCTGAGGTGTTCCAGCACTTCAGCTTGCAGGCTGTTGGGTAGGACCAAGTCTTGGTGCCAAAATGGGGACCTCTGGGAGAGCTCATGAAAATTAATATTCACTAGGGCCTCTGCTACCAGTGTCCTTGCACCCATGGTGAGGAACAGCCAACCCTCACCTCTGCAGGAGACCCTCTAAGACCCCTTTGGTAGATCTTGCCTAAGTTTCTGTGGAGGTATTGCTTTGTTCTGTGTTCCAGGCCATGTGAGACCTTGTGTGCACCCTCCAAGAGTAGAGTCTCTGTTTCCCCCAGCGCTGTGGAGCTCTTATCCTCAAGCCCCACTGGCCTTCAAGGCTAGAGGCTCTAGAATTCTTCCTCCCAATGCCAGACTGTCAGACTGTTTTGGAGGGCTATTTTTATGTGGGAACATCTTTGTGTAGTCTGCATGTGTTAAATATTATTGTTATTATTATTTTTTTTTTTGGTGCAAGGGCTCTTTTTAGTGTGGATGTCTGCCACCTCTTTCCTCAGTGTATGCTGGTCATTATCTCCTTGTTAGGGGGTTTGACTGGTGTTGTGGTGATCACAGCCTGCCCTGGACATTGAGCAGGACCTCCCCTTTGCTATGTGTTTGTCACTGACTGTGAGGGGTGGGGTCTGCTCCCTAGTTGGAGTAGAGGTCCCCAGATTTATTTCTTGCTGAGTTTCTGATCTGTGGTGTGAGGTAGGTGGGACTAGAGCACTGCCACTGGGAGAGAAGCCACTGACTATTCCTCTTCTGGAGCTGTTCACCTGTGAGCATGCTCTGTTGTGCCACCTTTCACCCCTTATGTGAGCTCACAAGTTACTCTGTTGTTGGCACTGCTCTTGTCCCCACCTTAAATGTGGATATACCAGTAATTGGCCCTGGTATCTCTCAGACATTGTTTTCACCAGGCCCCCAGCATAGATACACTGAATTCAGGTCCCAGGATTGCAGTAATCATGGATCTGGACCCATTGTGCGTGCTACAGGGGCAGCTCAGACTCTGACCTCACCCCATCCCCACATGTATGTGCACACAAAGTCCACAGCTGCTAAAGCTAGACCTGTATCTGTTGTGGGAGCACTTGTTGTGTGTTCAGATGTTCTGCAGGTGCTCAGTTTACCAAGCTGGTCGTGATGGTTTAATCTGTGGTTCACACAGCTGCAAGGAGAGATTTCAGCTCTTCTTCCTTAGTCACACAGCCCCCTGGGACTCAGCTTTGGTATCAGGTCCACCTCTGCATATAGGACACACACAGGTGTCTGCCCCCCACATAGAAGAGAGGGGGACAGCAGCAGTGACCAACTGGGGCACTTGTCCTCACTCAGGCAGGATGGGGAGGAGGTGGCAACCGACTAAGGTGACTTACTGACATGCACAAACCCGATCCGGCGGGAGTCCCCCTCCCCAGGTCTGCTCTCCAAGTCCCACATTCCAGCATCCAGACTCCATCCACACCAGCGGACATGCACCTCAGTCTGGGTTGCACAGGGCTGTGGCACAGACCATCTCTGTAGGTCTCACTCTGTCCTGCCTGCCACAGACCGGTTGCTGCACTCTCCTCTGGGTGCGAAGTTCCCCTTCTGTCTCATCTAATCTCCCCACTGGTGAAAGGGCATCCCTGGGTGCAGGAACCTCTCCCCTCCTTCAGTTCTCCCCCAGGGATGAGGTCCTGTTCTGCTTCCTCTTTTCTTTGTTTTTGTTTTCTCCCTTTCATTTTACCTGGCTACATGGGGATCTTTTCTTGTTCTTTTAGGTGTCCGAGGTTCTCTGCTAGTGTCCAGCAGGTGCCTTGTGAGGACTGTTCCATTTGTAGATTTATTCTTGATGGCCCTGTGGGAAAAGGTGAACTCCACGTCATCCTACTCTGCCATATTGACCCCTCCTATATATATTATATAATCACCCAATGAAATATTAAAATGGAGTGAAAATTAATGAACTTCTGTTATAAACAACAACATGAATAAATCTTAAAATCATAACATAGAGTGGAAAAAGCAAACACATAAGATTACAAATAGTAAAGTATTATTTTATAAAACTCATACTAAGCAAAACTAGACAATATAATGTACACATACACTTATACACATACATATATACATATATAAAACTGAAAACTGATTAAAAAATCTAAACAATGTGTTCAAAATTCCAGCTAGTTCTTTATTCCATCCTAAAAAAATTAGGATGGAATAAAGAACACACAGGTAGAAAGGCAAAGGCTTTGAGAAATTCTAGTTCTTGGGTTAGATAGTAGGTTTACAGATTTTTTTTCTGCTACAGTGTTTCATGATATGCATGTATAGAATGCATATAAGTAAAGAAAGAAGTTTTGCCTGTATCAAATATTTCTTGTTGAAAGTTTTAAAAAACAAGCAAAACTAATAATATATTTCTTAGTGATAGAGACAAAGAAGCTCCTCCATTAGAGCTATGTCAGGTCACTTCCTGTCAGTCTCATTGAGCATTATATGGCAAAACCAAATCACACATGGCATTTAGTAGAGTTCCTAATGAAGACATTTATCATTACAAAAACAGTACTAAGTTCAGTGCCAAACCACTGATTTAATGGTTGAGAAAATAGACAGAACTATTTTACTTAAGTAGCTGCTGTTAGTGAGCTGAATTTAGATGATTTCAGACAAAATAGGCAAAGACTTGTCAGAATGGCATGCAATGACTTTATAATATAAAGAAGTGGAAAACAACTGTAGTGCAATCTGTTATGCAGAAATCAGATAGGCCTTTTAAATTCATTAAAAGGTACTGATTTTCCTACCATAGAACAGTTAACAATGTGTCTTATAATCTTTTTATTACAGTTGCTAACCAAATGAGAACTTTCCAAGTTTTCTATTGGAAGGCTTTTTTCTTGGTCATTGAACTTTTTTAGCAAAACTCATGCATATGAAACAAAATCCTCCTAACAAAATTCTTTAAAAGGCTCCAAAACATCTAATTTCAAAATTTATTATTTAAAAATCAGTTTGCTTTTACAATTTTCAGGTAAATACTAAATGCTTTCACACTGTAGTGGAGTATATACATATAATTTCACAACATAATCATAATAATGATTTGAACGGGGTTTTATACTCTCTGATCAAACTTAATTATATCTCAGTACCAATTAATAGAAAAAGACAGTAGGGACATAGTATTGGCTTATTTTAAAATATTAGCATTAATTCAGAAATAGCAAGTGGGAAAATTCAAAGGAGAAAATGTGGAGAAATATTTCATGACAATAAACATTAAGGGAACATAAATTGAAATAATATGGTACCACTTTCCCTCTGATATTAGAAAAATTATAATATGATATGTCCATGATTACTGTAAGTCTATTGAAACTGATGTTCTGTGCATTGTTTGTGGCTATGTGATTTAGTGCCATAATTTTGGAAGACGTTTAGAACTTGAAATATTCATAATTTAGTCTATCTTAAGGAACTAAGCCAAAATGTAAATAAAACAGTCACAGAGAAATGCACCATATTCATGACTATAACATAAGAAACAAAATAGAAATCATCCAGATGACCTAAAATGGAGAAATAATTGTATAAAATATGAAATATAGCATATTCACTCTGTGGAATATAAAAAAAGTACTATGGTAATAAAGCACTATGTAGAAACATAAATATTTATTATAAGTAAAATATTTTTAATTGCAGGATACAAAATTTTGAGAAATTATATTTATAATTAGGTAAAATAAATATGTAAAAGCAAGTTGGAAGTAAGGCAAAAGATTCTAATGATGTTTGTGTAACTAGTACATATTTTTCTTATTCTTATAACTTCTTTATATTATTGGATTATTTTTGTACACATTCCTTAAAAACTTATTGAAAGTGAATTACAAGCACATTCCACATAGCATGAGCTTTAATAAGATGCCCATTTATTACAACAAATTGAAAACAGTTAAAGTACATATTACAGTTACCTAATTTCCTGTCCCTCAAAAAATATTCATTCATGTGTCATGGCATTTTACCTAAAACATCGAAAAATATAATTAAATGTGTTTTCTTGATTTTAATCAGTGACTAAAATGAAATATTGATAGTTAATACCCATTTTGTGAAGGTACTCAGGAAGGAAATTTGAAGTCATAGGCCAGCAGAAGGAGGAAGACAACTATATGAAGTGTAAGGTACTTTCTGAGAGCACTGTGTCAAGAAAGTGAGTGGGCCTTTGCCATCAAATGCAGTGATTTTGCAAGTGCCTGTCCTTACCTCTCAAAGACAGGGATTGAAATTTGTTCATCTGTGTAGTCACAGCTCCTGGCAGAATGATTGGCATAGAGTAGGCATTCACAAATGTTTGTTGACTAATGTATATACAGTTAGCTGAAAATTAAATAAGTAATAAAAGACCTCTTTCCTGCCACCACCCCGGATTTTTGGATGTAATAGACCAGTAAAATTTCAACAAACATTTCCAGTTTGCCTGTTGTCCCAGGGTAATTACTAATTTTTCTCTCAAGTGTGTCCTTTTTGGATGGTAGAGTATATCTGACCTCAAGCCTATCTGGTGACAGGAAGTGAGGCACAAAAGGATTTTTTGTTACATTTAGGTCTTTAATCCATTTTGAGTTTATTTTTGTGTATGGTGTTAAGGAGTGTTCTAATTTTATTCTTTTACACGTAGCTGCCCAGTTTTCCCAGCACCACTTATTGAAGAGTCTGCCTTTGCTCCACTGGCCTCCTTTGTCATAGATTAAGTGATCATAGGTGTGTGGGTTTACCTCTGAACTTTCTATCCTATTCCATTGATCTATATTTCTGTTTTTGTGCTACTACCGTACTGTCTTGATTACTGTAGCCCTGTAGTGTAGTCTGAAGTCAGGGAACTTGATACCTCTTAGGGGAAAACATAGGCAAAACACTCTGACATAAATCTCAGCAATATCTTTTTTGACCCACATCCTAGAGCAATGAGAATAAAAACAAAAATAAACAAATGGGACCTAATTAAACTTAACAGCTTTCACACAGCAAAGGAAACCATAAACAAGATGAGAAGACAACCCTCAGAATGGGAGAAAATATTTGCAAATGAAGCAACTGACAAAGGATTAATCTCCAAAATATACAAACAGCACATGCAGCTCAATAACAAAAAAACAAACAACCCAATCAAAAAATGGGTGGAAGACCTAAATAGACATTTCTCCAAAGAAGACATACAGCTGGCCAACAAACACATGAAAAGATGTTCAACACCACTAATTATTAGAGAAATTCAAATCAAAACGGCAAAGATATATTACCTCACACCAGTCAGAATGGCTATCATCAAAAATATACAAACAATAAATGCTGGAGAGGGTGTGGAGAAAAGGGAACCCTCTTGCACTGTTGGTGGGAATGTAAATTGATACAGCCATATGGAGAACAGTATGGAGGTTCCTTAAGAAACTAAAAATAGAACTACTATATGACCCAGCAATCCCACTACTGGGTATATACCTTGAGAAAACCATCATTCAAAAAGAGTCATGTTCCACAATGTTCATTGCAGCTCTATTTACAATAGCCAGGACATGGAAGCAAC
Organism: Balaenoptera physalus; assembly: GCF_965194825.1. Lineage (NCBI taxonomy): Eukaryota > Metazoa > Chordata > Mammalia > Artiodactyla > Balaenopteridae > Balaenoptera > Balaenoptera physalus. The sequence goes on along the minus strand of NC_138895.1, from coordinate 31,063,739 downwards.
CTAAGTGTCCATCGACAGATGAATGGTACAGAAGATGTGGCCCATATATACAATGGAATATTACTTAGCCATGAAAAGAAATGAAATTGAGTTATTTGTAGTGAGGTGGATGGACCTAGAGTCTGTCATACAGAGTGAAGTAAGTCAGAAAGAGAAAAACTAATACTGTATGCTAACACATATGTATGGAATCTAAAAAAAAAGAAAAAGAAAAAAATGGTTTTGAAGAACCTAGGAGCAGGACAGATATAAAGACACAGATGTAGAGAATGGAGTTGAGGAAACAGGGAAGGGGAAGGGTAAGCTGGGACGAAGTGAGAGACTGGCATGGACATATATGCACTACCAAATGTAAAATAGATTGCTAGTGGGAAGCAGCTGCATAGCACAGGGCGATCATCTCAGTGCTTTGTGACCACCTAGAGGGGTGGGATAGGGAGGGTTGGAGGCAGACTCAGGAGGGAGGTGATATGGGGATATATGTATATGTATAGCTGATTCACTTTGTTATAAAGCAGAAACGAACACACCATTGTAAAACAATTATACCCCAATGAAGATGTTTAAAAAAAAATTAAACTCTACACATTAAAATTATTTTTTCACATGTGTATGAAAATTACATTCTGCTAGAATAGTATAATGTGTAGATCTAATTCATCTATTGTGCCTGATGCTCAGTGGAATTTTTTTTTTAATTCTAGAAATTCAAACACTTCACATCTGTGCAATTATCTGGTATGTGTCCATTGATGATTTCCTTTCTTTCATGCTTTTTTAAATGTCCTCCCTCAGCCTCCTCTTTATTTAAGATGCCAAGGACAACATTACATTGAACCTACTGGATTGATCTTCTAATTCTCTCATTTTTTCTCCCTATACTATCTCATTTTCTCTTTGCTCCTTTTTTTCAAAGATTTTCTCAGCTTTGTCTTCCAATATTTCTATTGAATTTTTTATTTCTACTCAATTTTTTAAAAAATCAACATAATTTTTGTTGTTCTCTGATGTTATTTACAGCATTTTAAAATTATTTTATAGATTCAGTATCTTATCTTTTTGAGAATTATAATAGTTTTATTTTCAGTTTTCCTCAATATTATTATTTATCTAAGTTCATTTTTTATCTTTGTATTTTGTTACCAGCTGTAGTCATAAAACAATTACAGTATTAATTTTTGGTATTGATATAATGCTTACTAAGTATGTATTTCCAATTTGCTCATTAGCTTCATACCACTCTATGAGCTGGGAAGTTAATAATCTTCATTTTAGAGATAAAGAAAATTAAATGTATTGCCCAAGGTACCCACAGCGTTAGTAATAAAGTTGCAATTTTAATCCAGACAGTGTACACCTGAAATCTAGGATGTTAAACATCACAAATTTGTATTTCCATTGGAAGATCATACATGGTGTATACTGTATAAGGAAGGAGTAATGCAAATTCTGTTTTGGAAGGTCTGGGTATTAGGTAAGATTTGTCAATTTGATTTCCACTGTAAGATCATCTGAGGGGGCCATCTTTTAGAGAACCCAAATGCCATTATATTTAGGTCTTTCACCTTTGGATAGAAAATTCCAATACCCTGCCTCAGCTGTAATTCTCTGGTTGTGTCAGTGTTCTGGGAGCTGATAGAGCGAGACAGTTGGGGGTAAGTTTGGCATTCAGCATTCATTTGGCAAAATCAAGTGCCTCTTTAATGGAAGTCACCAAGAAAATTTGAGACAAAATTAAACAATCTTATATAACATCTCTTTGTTCCCTTCTTACCAAGATTCTGTCTCAAAATTCTCATCTCCCCTAACTGTGTCCTCAACTCATTCTGACAGGCTTCAATTTCACAATTCTTTTGAAATTGTTATTTTTAAGGTCACTGGGAGCTCTATGTTGTCAATGTCAATGGTATCTTTCTTTCTCTCAACTTTATCTACTCTCAACCATTTTTGACATAACTGAAAATTCCTTATTTCTTGCAATTTCCTTTTTTTCTTTCATATCATATCCTTAGTTTCTTTTATATTTAGAAAACTTTATGTATTAATTATGTTTTTCATTTTCTGTATCATTTGATGCTTTGACAACTTAGGACTTTGCTGATCTAGGAAAGCCTGCTCCTCACAGGGCTGACTAATTCCTAAAGATAGCAAATTACTGCTCTGTGAGTGTGCCTTTCATGAACCAATCAATCCAAAGCCCATACCTCCAACCATCTCCTTTACTGGGCTCTCATAGGGCTCTTAAACTGAAAGCCAATATTCCCCTACTCTAATTACCCCAAGGCCAGGAACCAGACAACTAAGGACAACCTCATACCCCAGAGCTTGCCAAAATTATTCCAACTAGACATAGTTTAGCTTTTCTTCCTGTAAAAACCACATTCTTTTCCTTACCTATTTCTCCATTTCTTCTCCCTCCTGACCAACCTTGGAGCTTCCCCGTGTGGCTATGCCTCATGTTCTAGTGATCTGTAAATATAAAAAGTCTTCCTTCATGACAGTCATTTCTGTGTCTGCATGTCTTATCACGATTTATTAAAACAAATTCTGGGTACTTTGTAAAACATCGTATCTTCACATTTCCCTTTTACAAGGTTCTAATCAACTGCTCAAGTAACAATGTCAGCATGACCTCAATATTGCTGCTGAAACTTTCTCTCTTCTCTTTCAGCTAGTGAGTTCCAGCTCTATGCATCTCCTCTCTCAACTTCTTCAAATGTATATCTCCACTCTAGATTTTCTCCCAGAGCTATGTATCTAATTATTTAATTAACAACTCCATTTGGAGGTCTAACAGGAATTTGAAATATAACATGGCCAAAATAAAATTCTTAATTTTCCCCAAATTGTATTCTTCTTCCAAAGTTTCCTTAGTAAATTTTATCCTGTACACTCAATTAGTCAAACCAAAACCTTGCCATTATTCCAGAATATTTCCCATTTCTTACCTTTCAATCTGTTCCATGTTTACTGCTGTCACTCTACCTTAACATTATGTCCTATCTAAACTGCTTCAGTAGCAACCAGAGTGATCTTATAATGAAGATCATGGCACTGTCCTGCTTCTAACTGTATATCATACATTGAAGACAATAAAGACAGTCCAAGTTGTGCTCCAATGCCTTCTAGGATTTCTACTATCTAGTCCTTGCCTACCACTCTCTCTCTCTCTAATAAATACATGCTGAGTTCTAGGCACAAAGGCTTTCTTATTGCTGTACACCCAAGCCAGCCCCAGCTAGGTAATCTGCCAAGGCTTTGGCACTGGGTAGCTTCTCTCTCTGTAACTATTCCCTGTAAAACTTTATGTAGCTTTTTCCTCCTGGTCAGGAGGAAAACTCTTAGCCAAATATAAGCCTAATATAAGCCCTTCAAAAGTTTCTCCTCTGAGCAGTTTTGTTTTTTTGCTTTATATGACATTATTTTCAGAAATTATTTTACTTCTTTACTTGACAGTGTCTATGGAACCTAATATATGTAAGTCACTTATGAACCAAGACCTTATTTTAACTTTACATCTCAAGCATGTAGAACTATGATTGACACATAGTAGCTCCTTAATATAATTTTGAAGATGAAATGAATAAATTATAAATACAGTTGCCTAGTTTCAAATGGAGCCAAATTTCAATAAATTTAAGCCTTGAATCATGTATGCATTTTGGTTTGGTATAAAGTATTTCTTGAGTATTTGTTTAACAATTTTAGTACACTGGCATTTCCTGACATTTGAAAATTCCTTTTAAATTTCCTCAAATTCATTCAGTCCTGAAACAGGAAGCCCAATGTATTTGCTTTATGACTCTATGATTCCTTTCTTATTTACTGAACCATTTTCCTCTCACACCAGGCTTATTTTTTGAATATGACAGTTTTAGAGAGGTTATGGATGTTTCAGAAAAATCATAATAAGCACTTATGGATGCTAATAACACATCCATTAATGTTACAAACCAATGAGTATGGAAAGCAGGACATGCATGCAGAAAGTTTTAATCCTGATTTTTAAAATTCTAATCATTATAATTGATGTTTTCCTCCAGTTTTAGTATAGGAGGACTGATATTAAAACTGATATCTTTGGAATATCTTGAAGGCAGTTTCTTTCCTAAAAGCATTTGGGGCTACAGAATGAAAATAAAATACTATTTGTATTGCAATAGAACTAATATGCATATATTATTAAAACTGTATCTCAAATGGTGAGCATTAATTTGATTGTATAGTGAAGGATCAACTTATGGAAGCTCCAAATTTGTAGAGAGATAAGAGGGGAGAAAGAGTGATTCTGTGGTGTAGCAAGGTTTAGGGGACAATAAGCTTTTTGGGAAATTAGATGCCTTATCTAATTTGTATTATCACTTGAAATCCATGTGCTACCTGGTGGCCATTCTGGTCCCATAAGGAGTGATGAGACAGATACAGTTTGTACTAAAAAACTCTAATCTTCACTTTTGTGTGTGTGTATTTATGTATGTTTAAAAAATGATGGTATCCGTATTCTTGCTTATTGTTTAATTACCATCTATGAAATACAAATATTGATATAGAACACTTGGAACATAGAAAAAGAAGTATGGTAAAAATATTTTAATTATATCACTTTCTGTGTTTTGCTATCTATCCTAACACTTTTTTGTGTTTACTACATGAAATACAAAAGCTGCAAACTCAACAAGAAGATTTGTGTGCAAACTGCCTTATACAATATTTCCTAAATGTTGAACCACAACTTTATATTCTAAGATGGTCGAGTTCTAAAGAGTTTTGGTTCTGAAAAGAGCAACGATATGCTTCTGGGACTGAAATATATAAAGTTTAGAGAAGGGTGAAAAAATTAATTGTGAACACTTGCATAGCACTTACAGTGTGATTATCACTGTTTTAAACACTCTGCATACGTTGCTGTAATTAATTCTATCAATTGCCTAATGGTGTAGGCACATTAATAAAACCATTATACAGATGGAAAAACTGAGGACCCAGTGGGGTTTAAAAAATTGCATAAGACATACAGTGAATGCACCTTAGAGAGAGGTTTATAAGTCTCAACAGTCTAATGCCAGGCTCTAAACCACTACGTTATGGTTGCTCTAAGTTCTGCTCCTTCCTTCTTTCCTTCCCTCCTTACTTCACTCACTCATATACTCACTCATTCATTCTCTTTATTTACCAGGCCATAAAGATTCATTGAAAAAGAGCATCTGTGAAAATGTTCCCATTCATTGACAGATCCAGAAATACAGATCCTAGTAAACCCAGCTATAGAATTAATTATCTAATGCATTATCTAATGCAGTATCTTCACATATGAATAATTGCATTTTACCAGAAATTCCTAATAAAAGATTAAGTTTCTAATATTTTTTTAATTAAATGCCTTGAGCAATCTGATTGTGCATATTTTTGTTAAGAGGATTCTTTTGACTATACTCCCCAAATCAAAGCAAACACTTACCTTCTATAAATCTATTAAGCCCTCTATAATTTGTTGGCTATTATTTTATTCAATCTTCCATTCATTAATTTATTCATTCAGTAAATAGTTTTCAACATCCATTATGTGATATTGCAGGCACTTCTCTGGAACACAAAAGTGGGTAAAACTAGATATGTTCTGCATACTCACATAATTTATGGTATTTGTGGAAGACTGATATTCATCCAATACCTACTGAAATAAGGGTAAAATTCCGATGTGATAAGTACTACAGAAAACGAGAAGGAACTCAAGTTATCAGAATTTTTAAGTGGGGGATTCACATTTGTTTGGAAGATAGAAAAGTGCATCTCTGTACAAGTGACCATTGCAATGATATCTGAAACATAAATAGGAGTTAACCATCTACCATCTACATATTGCTGTTTGTATCGTATAAGCTCTTAAAGAAAAACAGTTTGAAATAGTTATCTCAGTGTATACACTAATTATCTGGGAGAACTCATCAATAATTTTCCCCCTAAAGCTGAGTCACTGATATTCCATTTAGGAAATAACTGCCTGGATATTTCAGGGGTCAGTCTACTGAATCTGAAAGGTTGAAATCTCTCCAGAAGACATGAGGATAAATATTGAATTTGGGATCTCAGGGCAACTGAGCCTCAGTGATCTTCATGGCCATATAGATGTGTGATAAAAGAGATGACAGTTGTATGAATGTATTTGCCCTTTTATGTTACACTGCTGAAGTTACAGGCATCACAGCTGAATGAAAATGTCAGAATCATAAAGCAAGCCTAGGGGCTGTACCAATTCTCATTACCCAAGTCTTGTAAACCTGGTGTATATCTCACAATATACAGAGTATTAGATACTGTAACAGAGAAGGAGACAAATGCAGTATTTACCAGGGACACTATAATTTTGAGACAAAAGCTTTACTCGTTACACAATGAATAAGTCTTATAAAAATTGACTGTATATTTTACTGAGGCCAGACCATTATAGTTCAGAAAGTCTATTAGTCTTTTTTCTTACAGGTATGACATTTATTTGCAAAACAATTCCCCAAATGCCTTCTGGGTGGCATTTTAAGTTCAAAGAAATAAACTGAAGGCATTTTTCCACTATTAGTCATTAGTCAGGATCTCTTCACATCAAGCCTGTTTTTTGTCTCTCTCCCTCCCTCTCTCTCTTTCTTCCTTCCTTCCTTCCTCCTTCCCTCCCTCCCCCTTTCTTTCTTTCTCTTTCTTTCCTTCTTTCTTTCTTTCTTTCTTTCTTTCTTTCTTTCTTTCTTTCTTTCTTTCTTTCTTTCTTTCTTTCACGTTCATCCCTCAATATAAATTTTACCCTGGCTAAAATGTTTCCCTTATGTTTTGGTTTACTCTTAGCGAACTAATTATATTTGCTACTTAGATAAAAATCAAATATGAAACTAGGCAAAATTATGTCCTAGTGTTCAGAGCTCATTCAAGGGGATCACACAAATTTTCACTTCTGTTCCAAAGCATCTGAAATACAATCCAGTAATCACAATAAGAAAATACTTACTCTAATGTACCAAGTGCAATAAGGTTATCCTCAGTATCTTAATTAAGTGCAATTCTAAGGATTTGACTTTGGAAAATGGACAGCAATCTGAATAGAAAACCTTAATAACTTTACCCCTCTTTTCTTGCAGTCCTCCTCAACTGACTGACTATGACTTATTCCTAATGTCTTGGCTTACACACCACTTGCTCAGAGATGTGTTTTCAGCATCCCCAGCCCCCCTCCAGCCCAACCTTCTACATAAGACTTCCCATCTCTGCTTTCACAGCATATTCTACTTCTCTTCTGCAGTATCCATTATACTAATTACCTCCTTGGCATATGTATTTCCTATTAGATTGAAAACTCTGTTAAGGCCTGGACTTTGGCTCATATGTATTCATTGCCCTGTCCTTATACTTAATATAGTACCCCTTGACATAGTAACTAAGTTCTCAATAATGCTTGACTGAATAGATGAGTAAAGGAATGAATGAATAAGTTGATATGGACCCTGGAATAATTCTTAATTCACTGTGGTTTGTCTTCTGCTTTCCAGTCAATTTTTTCTTATCACTTCTTCTAATAATTGATGCCAGGTGTCAGCTTTACTTATGCTTAGGTCTCTCGGTGTTTTGTGTTTTTTTTTTTTTTTTCCCTTTTTGAAAACTGCTTTTTGGAGCTGAAAGATTATTTCTACAAAATTGTATATGAGAGCTGATAGTATATAGAAGTTTCCCTTATATTATGAAAAGGGTCACTGGCTTGAAATAAAGGAATGAGGCAATTTTGGGAATGACCTGTAAGAGGGGTCGGCTAATTATGGACCACTATCCAAATTTAGCCAGACAGCTGCTTTGGTTAATGAAGTTTTATTGGAACACAGCCATGCCCATTTGTTTATTTATGGCTGTTATGACTGCTTTCACACTACTATAGCATAGTCGAGTAGTAGCTGCAGAGCCTAAAATGTCTGCTAACTGTTTACAGAAAAAAGTTTCCTGACACCTGATAGAAGCTGAGAGACTGGTTTGTTTCAGCTAGACTTCCAAAAATCCCTGTATTCATACCAGTTAAATTATTTCCCACTTTCCTTCAGAAAAGACTGGCTCCGAGTAATGGAAAAAAATATTGGCCCTTGCTACTCAGATTTCAGATAGTTGAATAAAGCAGCAGGCAGGGACATACTGGGATATTACACAAACTTCCAGAGAGCTAAAAATTACTAGACATTGCAATTGGTATGGTAGAACTGAGTGAAGAATTCTGAAAATCAAATTTAGGATTTTCAGGTAGACTGTACACAGTTCCAGTAAATATAAAAAGGAGCTCTGTAGTGTGGCAATGAAATATGTATGCCTTCAAGAAATTTGTCAGAATAACCTACTTTCTTTTCTTTACTCAGAATATATGGTCTGGAATGAAGAATACCCAAGAGAGTATAAGCTGGGCATACTACTGAACAACATTTTATCACCAATAAGGTGATTAGGAAGCCTTCTCATGCTTCCTGAACTTACACCCCTTTGGGTGGAATCAGGGAGGAGGAGTGAGAAGTCCATACCTCTCCTCCATCTATATTTAAGTGTTTTTCTAAACGCTATCAATTTTTCAGACAGACCAGACTCAGAGCTGTTTAAAGAATGATCTAGTATCTTTTCTGTCTGAAAAAGATGCCTGCTGTTGCTTTGTATAGCAACTAAAAGAACCCCAAGACTCCTCATTACGGTGGTCCATACAATTTTGTAAACTATTTTAAGCTACTTATTTTGTGTTGCTTTGATTACGCTTTTCTCATTTTGATAAGTTTGAAGTCTTTTATACATCTGACTTATTTGCACATTACACTGTGGTATAAACTGAGATGTTGTTTGCTGTACAACTTGGGTCTCCTTGTTTAGTCATCTCTGAATATAAAGAGAAGTTGTTCAGTCTGTAGTTGTGAACTTTGCCACCTGTGCTTTAAATATAATAACTTATTTTAGAGGATATTTGAAAATAAAATGATCACAATTTGTAGCTCAGGAAGTTCTGATCCTGCTTTCACTGCTTGGTCCATCCTACAATGGCCCCCAAGTGTAGGATAATCTTAGGAATAATTGAATTGCCTTGGTCCATATGGTATGTGCTTGCTTCTCTGATCGTACTGGACGAATTTAGTACTCAGGTGCAAAAAATGGTGGACTTCAAATAGAAACAAAGAAAAGCTCAGGTGCCAAAGGATCATTTTTTTGGTACTTAAATGGAAAACTCCTTTCAAAACAAATTATTATAGACTGAAAAATATAAGAAAGACTTAGAAAATTGATGGGATGGAAGAAAGAGACAAGTTTAATTTAACAAGAAAATACAAGGAAACCTGATGGTCCACAAAATATATAAAAATGTATTTTATACCTATGGGGGAAAATTGTATCCACATGAATGTGAGTATAAGTCAGTGAAACAGGAATTCAGGAATGCAGAATATCAGGAGACTTTTAACTTTACTCCCCTAATTCAGGCATGATGCCAGTGAGATAGTATGGGAAAAGAGAAGGTGAAATCATGATAAAAAGGGAACAAGTACATAGAGGATGAGGCTTCTTGTAGTGTTAGAATGTCTATAAATCAGTATTTAGATATTAAAATATTATATTACTTAAGGACAGATTAGACAGTAAAATCTCTGATACCACAATTATAATAGGCATTTCTCAGGATGCCTTTTGTAAGAGTAATTTGGAAGAATGTATTGTAATTGAAAGTCAGTTGTACACATAATTCAGGGAATCATGAGAGACTAAATATATATAGCTTGCATAGCTGAGACCAAAAGTCTAACTGTGTATTATGAATGAAGTTTAATTTATTTTATTTCATTCTTATTATAGAAGTAATTCCTATTCATTATAGTAAGATGAGAAAATTTTATATATGTATATGTATTAAACTTACTATACAAAAACAATCATTGTTTAAAATATTCTCCATTCTTTTTCAATAGAGCACTAGTGATATAGTAAACATGATCTGCTTCAAAAGCTGAGGAATAAGATGAGGTCACATTTTTTAGGCAATGTTTTGTTGACAGATTACATTCATCCCCCAAAGTGTATAAACTATAAATAAATTAATTTTCACAAAGTGAACACACCTGTATAACTACCATCCTGGTCAAGAAAGACTATCTCCAGCACTCTAAAAACCCCTTCATGCCCCTTCACATAAACTACATCCTGACCCAGAGAACTACTCTCCTGAAGCCTACCTTTGTAGATTAACTTCGCTTCCTTGTGAAATGTATGTACCTGAAATCATATAGTAGGCATTTTTGTTTGGTTCCCTTCACTTAATATTGTTTGTGAAATTCATCTATATTGTTGCATGTATGTATATTTCAGACTTTTTCATTGTTTAAAAGTATTCTATTGTATAATTTAACTTAATTTATTTATTCCTTTGAATGTTGATAATCATTTAGGTGGTTTCCATTTGGGAGTAGTTACAACAGTGTTGCTATAGATATGCTTGTTTATGTCCTTTGGTGCACATATGGATATATTTCTATTGAAAAAGAATTACTGAGTACATATAGTGCATATATTCTCCTTTGGTAGATATTGTCAATCAATTTTCCCAAGTGGTTGTAAAAATTTATACTTCAACCAGTGTAAGAGAGTTCCAGCTGCTCCAAGTCCTTAATAATACTTGTTATTGTCAGTTTTTAAAAAATGGCTATTTCTGATGAGAAAGTAGGAGTATGTTATTGTGATTTTAATTTTCATTTTCTTCATGAATATTGCCATATGTTTATTAATTTGAGCACATTTTCCATGTGTTCATTGGAAATTTTATATCACCTTTTTTGTGAAATCCCTGTTATAATCTGTGACATATTTTCATGTTTGAATTTTCCCCATTGGTTTGTAGTAGGTCTTTATATATTCATATAATGTCTTTCACACGTATGATTTGTCAAGATATATATCTTCCCTCAATGTGGAAGCTGATATCTATTGATAGAAGATTCTTAATTTAAATGAAGTCAAATTTCTCCCAGGTTTCCTTTAGAGTTAGTGCCTTTTTTTCCTGTTTAATAACTCTTTGCTTACCCCCAAGGTTTCCTATTGTTAATGCCAAAAACTTATTGTATAAACTTGACCTTTTAGATTTAGATTTGCACTTTTTTTAGGGATTTGTTTTGAATATTACGTGAAGAATAGTTCAAGAGTTATGCTTCCTCTAAGCATTTCTGTAAGACTTGGCACAATTTATTGAAATGATCATACTTGTTGCATAACAGTGTTACATTTGTCATAAGTCAAGTGGTAATATATATTTGAATCTGTCTTTAAACTCTCTAGTACGTGGTAGGTAAAATTTTTTAAAGGCCAGATATTAAGTCAATCATATGTCAGACACTGTGGATCATATGGCAGACATAAACAATATGTAAGTGAATGGCTATGACCGTGATCTAATAAAACTTTGTAAAAAGAGACAGCTGATTTACAGGTCACAGTTTGCCAACTACTGTTCTAGTCACCTCCGTTGGTCTATTTATCTATCCTTGCACAAGAACAGCCTTTATTACTCACTGGTATGTATACATACATATACATATAATGTATACAATATATGTTATACCATAGATGATGAATTAGCTCAGTTTCTATTTGATTGAGAATATTTTTATTTAGCCTTCATTATGAAGAATATTTTTGCTGGGTTAGTTTTTTTGTTTGTTTGTTTTGTTTTAGCTATGTAAGGTTGTAATTTCATCTTCTTCTGGTTGTAATCATTTTGGCTTAAAACTCAACTATCAGTGTTTTTGCTTCTTTGAAGGTAATGCATTTTTTTCTTTCCTATAATATCCTTCTCTTTGTTTGTTCCTTTCTTTCTTCCTTTTTATTTTTATATTTTTTTATGATATGCTTTCATGTGATTTAAATTTTATTTATTCTTCTAGGTAGATCACAGAGCTTCTTTAATCTTTGGCTTAATGTTTTCCATCAGTTTGGAAAAGTCTTGTTCAATATATTTTCAAATATTATTTCTATTTTCTGAACACCAATTACACATATGGTAGAAATTTTTATCTTATCTTATTTAGTTCTGATGTTTATTTCTATATTTGTGTTCTTTTTACTCTCCCTAATTCAGTGCAGATATTTTCTACTGACCTACTAACTAGAATGCTGTTAACTCTTCTATTGATTCCTTAATTTCATTTATGCTGTTTTTTAGTTCTAGTACTTTCATTTAGTTCTTCTTTATGGATTCCATTTTCAAGTATAATTTTTCATCTTTTTAAAAATATACTAATCATAGTGTTCACTGTACATTTATCTTTGTAGCCAGGAATACATCAATACCAGATTAGCACAATGTTTGTTATCCCCAGTATCTGAATAACCTGTAGATCTATTTCTATTTTCTGTTTCCTTCCACCTTGATTTTCAGCTACTTGATCTTAACTCTTGGCATATCTTATGGATTTTAAAATTAAACCCCAGACATTGTGCATAAAAATATATCTAGCCTTTGAATGATGCCAGTTTTACTAAGGGAGGATCTATGTTTCTTTTGGAAAGCAGTTTAATTAGTGGGAAATAACCTTAATCTAGTCAGCAATTGAGATGATTAAAGAGTATTTTCAGGGTTTTTTAAAGGCTTCTTTATTTTGGTTTGCTCTTACTAGTAGGATGTGGTCCTTCAGTCTTGACTGAAGGTCTAGGTTTGATTACCAGAGCCCATTTTCTTTGGAAGGCCATGAACTCTTTTTTTTTTTTTTTTTTTAATTTCCTCATCTTAGTGGGACTTCTGAAGTCCCTGATTAATTTTAGCCTCTCATATGTCAATTTCTGTTTAAGTTTTCAGTATCTTGTACACAGTTTAGGAACTGGCAGAATGCCTCAAGGGAAAAAATAGCCCAAAATATTTTTTAAAATCTTATCTTTTAGTGTGGTGCCTGCCTAGGTAACCCTAAACTTCAGTTTTTATCTACCCACCCTTATGAGACTGTGGGAGACACTGAGCTGCAGTTTTCTGCTTGGTCAAAAATTCCTGGATGGGAAAACAGACAATTTGAGACTCACCAAAAGGTATTTCCTTTCTTCCTGGGATCTTAGCCCTTTAGGTCTAGCTGCTTTGTTCTTTCTAATGCCTTCAAACAGCTTTTACCTTATTTTCTGTTGTTTGTGTGTACGTGTGTGTGTGTTATCTAGCTTCTCTGTTTCTCTTGGTGGGAATATTGATCTTACAGAAGCTAACCTTTTTAGCCAGAGCTATTCAAACAAAATAGATCCAAGCCTCCATCCTACCTATTACAAAATACATTCCTCATTTTCAGGCATCCTCCCTCTAATGATACTTTTAGGGATTTTTATGGTGTATCCAAATTGGCAATCTTAGTTACCATCATTTCAAAGAAAGAAGGAAATCCTGTGGGGAGTTGTGAGAATGATTGTTGTTACTATCATGTTAGCACAATTTCACTTGAGGTCCTGAGTTCAATGCTATCTCTGACATCAGGGTACCAATAAGATATATTCTTTATTATAGAATTACCACCAGTAATATTCAAAACATATTTTGGCTTTTTTTTTTTTCCTAAAATACAATTTGCAGAATTCTCCTTCTTATATACTGGCTGAAAGAATATAGCATCCCCAAAGTCTGAGAAGTAGAATAGCAAGAATCAAAGAATAAGGATGCCATATATGAAAGTATCATTCATGCTTTACTTAAAAGTAATATAGGAGCAATTGGTCAAGGAGGCTTAGAGAACATCTAAGATTGGACCTAAGTCTTCTCTAGAAATGTTCCTAGAAGATAGATTCTTGGCTTGTGCAGGTACAATTTTGTGGTGGATCATTCTCTTCCTAATGATGTAGTCTATTCTACTTCCAAAAAGCTCTAGTTATTAAAAAGATATTGACAATGTATTGAACCAAAACCTCCCCTGGACTGAGTACTGTCTCTTGGGACCACATGAACCAGGTTTAATGTCCTGTAACCTGATACACTATAGATATTTTAAGACAGTCACATTTCTTACATGTTTATCTCCACGAGACCACAGTTCTGGCTTCTGAATTGGCACAGTCTCAGGTTTTCACTTGCTGATTTATTCTCTTCTGGAAGTGCTCCAGCTTAAACATGCCTTTTTTGCTACTGTGTCCAGAATTGTACTTAATATTCAGGTGTGTTCTGAATAGCCCAGGATATCATAACCCCCACCACCTTTAAAAAAAATTCTCTATACAATGTCATTTACTCATTTAAGAATGTAATTAGCATGTGGATATTATACTATTAAGACATTCTGTCTCTACTACAAGCTAAAAAGAATTGAATAGATGTGTCTCCTAAAATACTATATTCTTATTCTGTCTCTTTGTATTTTTTAAATCACGTTATCCTTATTAAATTTTACATTTGAAGAATTATTTTAGTATTTCTGTCCATTAAGGTGTTTTTGGAGCTTCAGTTTCTCATAAACCTTTTAAAAATACATTGCTATGTCCATATAGCCAAGAAGTCCCATTACCTTTTAACATCCTCCCAAAAAACACATTTTTGTGATCGATTTCACTGCAAGTTACTATTCCCAATGCAGCTTGTTGTTATGTGATCCTAATACAAATGGATGAAAAGTGATCTTAGCTTTCATTTTTCTTGTTTCTTTTTAGAAAATAATTTTGCTTTGTATTAAGTCAATAAACATGACTGATTGTAATGACTTAATATATACATAGAATTAGCCTATTTTAGAAATTTGTGATGGTGTTAAAATGTAAACAAACTCATCTTTTAATAATATCTGTTGTCCATGTAATTCATTGAAGTAATTAGTTCTAACATCTATAATATAAAGACGCTAGTCATTCCATTAGGACATTTATGTAAGAGAAAAATAAATTTTATTTTACCCGAATCACTGTGGCTTTGAATCTCTAGTATGACTAAACATAACTGGTAGGTGGTACAGGAATTTGTTTGCAGAATGATGACCCCTACCAAAGGAGTTCACACCCTAATCCCCGGAACCTATGAATACAGTACCTTATGTGGCAAAAGGAAATTAAGGTTACAAGTGCAATTAATGTTTCCAATCGGCCAAATTTGAAATGGGTAGATTACCCAGGATTATCCAGATGGAGCCAATCTAATCTCATGAGTCCTTAAAAGAGGAAGAGGGTAGAAGAGTTGTTCAGAGAGAAGTAACGTGAGGACTCAGCCCACAACTGTTAGCTTTGCAATGGAGGAAAAGGTCATGGGCCAAGAAATGTGGGCAGCCTGTAGATGCTGGAAAAAACAAAGAAAACAATTCTCCCTTTTCGTTTCCAGAAGAGGATCCAGACCTGCCATCATACCTTGATCTTAGCCTGGTGAGACCTGTGTCAGATTTCTGAGTTCCAGGACTGTAAGATTATACTTGCGTGAGTGTGTGTGGTGTGTGCGTGTGTGTGTATTTGGCCCTGCCATGCCGCTTGCAGGATCTTTGTTCCCTGACTAGGGATTGAACTGGGGCCCTCATCAGTGAAAGCGTGGAATCCTAACCACTGGACTGCCAGGGAATTCCCTGTGTGTGTGTTTTTAATTAGTTTGTGGTAGTCTGCTATGACACCAAACAGAAAATGAATACACAGTCTCACACCAAATAGCACAAAATTCATTGTCTTTTCTTTTATCTGAAAGTGTGATGAGAATTAACTCTGCAAACATTTACTCCAGGTAGGAAGAAGCTGAGTAGTCAAGCAAAATTCTTTATCACCTTTTAAAATGTCAGTAAGATGTTAATTAATTGTGAAACCAAATGATCTTGGCTGTTTCTGATATTTCTCTAAGCTGTCAGCTGGAAACCAAACCATTGCTTCTGTTGTTATATTATAGGCAAGCTGCACATTGCTTGCCTGCCTTGAAGCCTGTCACCCATGTCTGATACACTCAGATAAAACCTAAATTAAAATTACAGAAATCTTAAAAAAATAAATAAAAACCTCACTTCAGATTTTTATTTACTTAATATTTTTGAAGAGACAGTGCAGTATTTACTAACTTATCCCAATGCTGCTCTCCGTTCCCTTCTTCCTATCCTTGCTAAGCTGCTCAGATCCAGGATACTATCCGGTAACCCACCGCTCCCCATACAGCCTCTGAGGAGCTCTTGCCTCCCACTCTTAACTGATTTTTTTTCCCCTTCTGGCTCATTGTGTATCACCCTGAGAATATTAGCACACATCTTAAATGTGAGACAAACATTATCTAAGCCACTTCCTCTATTTTTATGTTATTTCCTGAAGAAAAGCTGAATGCTGCTGATACTATACAAAGCCAATGATGCAGTTGTTTAAGAGCAATCAGAAGTCTTTTTGTGCCTCATTCATCACCCAAATTGTCAGCTGAGTTCTAATTGCAGAACCTTACTACTCCTGTGATGTGAATGAGAAAGAACACAGCATGATTCTTAGAATTCGGGTTCAGTTCACTGCCTGGCATGAGAAAAGACAACATTTTATCTGTAAACAGAGAAAGTTCATTGACAGGTTGAATGCGTATGATTTTACTTTCCAGCAAATAAATACTAATAATTTTTATGTAATAAGACAATAACATCTTTTAAACAGAATGTTGTTTTAAGGACCATTTAATTTCTACAACCAAGAGGACAATTTTAGTTTCTCTTACAGAAAAATGCCATAAATTCTGATATTACTGCAAATTACAGGTTAAAATTAATTGATTTTTACATATCTCAAGGAATTCCTTATTTAAAAGAAAGTGGGAAAAACTTACACTACTAAGTGCCATCTCAAATTCTGTAACTCTCTGAAGCTCATGTTTATTTATTATAAAGCGGAATTCCCCTTGGTCAGATAATCATTTTGAGTTTCAGTGAGATGAATGTCCTAAATAGTATTCTGGTTAAAAAGGCTCTGTTTCCCAACTTGAGATAAGAAAAAAAAACATAAGGCATGTATCCTGGGTTTATGAGTTTCTATAAAACTCATTATTCTTAATATCTGCACATAAACACTATGCCTCTGGATTCCGTGTCTTTGCAACCACACCTCACATCAATATTTCAGCTTGAAATAAAATGTGAACATCTTACAGATGTTTTGTTGGTTTTGGGAAACCATGAAGTGAACTAGCAGTAAGATAGCCAACTGCTTTTGCCCAGTCATTAGAGTAATTATAATATTAAATAATTGCCAAATCAATTAACCGATGTTACTAATCTGCCAGATGTAAAGCTGGCTCTAAGAATGTCAACTCTTTGAAGATTTCTTAAAACACAGCTGTTGCATTCTGCTTTAGCTAATTTTATTTCTAAAAATAAAATTTACTTACATTGAATATATGTTCATTACTGAAAAAATTCAAAATATAGAAAGGTATTAGAAGGGAGACTTTTAAAATGATATTTGATGTTGAATCTGTAACTAATTTGGGTAATGAGAGTTTACAGAATACGATGTGCAACATTTCTTTTGTCATTTTAGGATTCACAATATATTTTATATATAAGACATTTTTAACAATTCTTGAAAATATCTGCAAATGCCCAAGTGTTTCCTTAAGTATGCTCTCCCAATATAACCTTATAAGTTGGTCTCAATGCCTAAGAAATTATTTGATGGAAACTGCTTGTAAGTTGAATTCCTAACTTGGATGTCACTAATGAAAATTATCAAATGATATATAAAATAAGTCAATTCTAATGGGATAATGTATGAACAAGATATAGCACAAATTTTGGAAAAATGTAAACCTTAAAAATTTCAGTTCCTTTACTTAGAATTATAGTTGTAGCAGGATGTTAAAATGAAACTTCTGCTGTCTCAGTATTTCAGCTGAGGTCACAAAGACTTGAAGAATGGGTGTTAAATACCCACTAATTTGAAAGTGAGGTACCAGACCAGCTGTGTAGAACTTGCTAAGGGGTAACTCATAAGACAGATGGATAAACACTTGTCTGTGAGCTACCTCAAGCCAATAGGAAGGGAAGTACAAAGATCAATAAGAGAAAGATCATAAGAAATAGGTTTCTGTAGGAAGAGTTGTACATTTCTCCTTTCTTCTCCATATCTGAAGCCAAGTGAGAAAAGTAAGAAATTGCCTCACAGAGCATGGTCATGCTTACCACCACAAGGGAGACTAATCTGGGGCAAGGAAATGGAGAGACCCTCAGTACTTGACCTTGTTTCCTGGAGTTGGGGGAACAGGCTTGGTGTTGACCCATTCTTGGTGAAGTCTGATGCCAAGAGGCTGGGCTGCCTATAGCTGCCTGACTGGTGGACTCACAGAGAGGGCTTTGGTGGGAGCAAATTCTATTTTCACTGACCATAGGCAGCAGTGCATGAGGCCTCATGGAACTCCCAAAGTTAACTAGCCTTGAATTATTTTGAAAATAGTCCCACCCAAAGGGCTTCCTACCTGAGGAAAGATGATCCTGGCTGTAAGAGGCAGGGGTATACTGTCCAATGCAGAAGGAGCGGGCAAAGGTGGAAAGGGCAAGACTTGCAAACTCCCAGCTGGGGACTACGTTATTACTTTAGGCAATAGTGCTAAGCAAGATCTACAACAAAGATGGGGAGATTTCTGGCCCTCCATAATTCCAAGAAAAGAAAGAGCCAGCACTGTGGCCATCAGCCACACCATTCCAGATTATAACATTCTGGCCATGCCTTCTCTCTTCTTTCTCTGCTCCAACCCTGAGGAGCCAGAGGCAGCAGAGTGAGTGGAAGAGGAGGAGAAGAAGAGTAATACAGTGTCTGGGAAAAAGTTTTCCTCTGCCCTTCTAGGTTACTCTGGCTAGTCTAAGAATTAAACTGACATGAGACAGATTAACAGAAGAAATATCAAACAAATGTTTAATAACATGTATACGTGGGAGAGACCCAGGAAAACTGAATAACTCGCCAAAATGGCCAAAGCCCTCACCTTAAATACCATCTTCAACTAAAGGCAAAAGAGGATGTTGAGGGTAGGGGAGGTTACCAGGAAAAGCACAGTAAACAAGGGTAAGGTTGGTATGCAGATTTAAGTCAAAGCCTTTCCATTGATAATGTTTCTAGAGATTTGGTCATCCTCTTCTTCCTGGTACAGTGGAGGGAGACCCTTACAAAATGAAGATTTACCTTGTAAATATAAATATTTCTCACTAAAGGGCAACTCCTACTTGGTTTTCAGAGTTTCTTCCATGTCTACTGTTTCTTAGGAAATAACCAGCTTAAAATAATTAATATACCAAAGACACATACTTTGGAGTGGCAAATTTTGTTCTCCTACAGCAGATAAATAGAAAAAAAAAAAAAAAAAAGAAAGAAAAGAAAAGAAAAGAAACCTTGCCTCTTTCTCTAGTGCTGATTTCTGAGTCTGATCAGTTTCTATCTGGGGTTGCAAAAATCACAGACTTTAATACTTAAGTATGACACTGTTTATTAAACTTGAAAGTGAACAGAAAAGTTATGATAATTTCACAAGCTTTTACCTAGAGACAGGGGAGAATTGGCATAATAAGTTTAATAGGATTGCAGTGAAGGAGGAAAAAACAACATTGCTTTCTATTTGCACCTGGCAGAATCCAGCTCATTCATTAAATTCACTGCATTACATTCATGAAAATTAGGAATATTTGGATAGACAGGAATAACTGCTATCCATTTTCTAATTCAAATAAGAATTTTTATTTTATATTTGTATCCCCCAGAAGAAGACCCTGGGGCAAGGATTAAAATCCAAGTTATTTATTTTGGAGGTGATTCCAAAAAGCATCAGTTGGGGTTAGAAAGTAAGAGAGAGAAAGTAAGGCAGCCAAAAAAGTGTTCATTTTCAAGCAAGTTTTACACTGTTGGTTACTAGAGCTTAATCCTGCTGGGAGAACTCTGGGAGCCAGTGTTCTTACATCAACTGCTATCAGTCCCTGCTAGAGAGCTACCTCTCTAGCAGTGCCAGTCTGTCATGTAGATGGACAAGAGGTACTACCATCAAGGGCAGGTACTCAGCAAAAATACATGTGCTGGCAAGAGCCTGCACTGTGGTAAGGTAGGCAAGAACATACAAACAGGGCACTGACAAAAATCAAGAATGTGCAATGGATCACATATTAAGATGGGGGATAATACACAGATAGTTCAATATTTTTTACTGGAAAATTTTAAGAATGATTTAAGTTCTGTCTTGGGGAACTTTCTCTGTATGGTGTCTGAAGCAAAGGATATTGAATAACTCCTGTAGTTTTCTATCAGAAATTTATAAAAAGGAGTCATTTTTATTTGTACTAAAGATTTGATTTTTAAGCTTTAAAAATATTTTTTACTAGAAATGTTTTAAAAGAGAAACGTTTCCTTTTGAACAAGAATATAATTTTCTTTGATACTTAAAAACCAGTGGGAGTTAACTCAGGTCTTTCTAACTCTTGTGTATGTGATAAAAATGAGTTAAGCCAATGCATCAAAGTATTATAGAATACTCACTGACACAATTTTTAAACAATTATTTCTGTAACTACCAATTTAAATCATCCATTTATTAATTGCATATTCAAGATATGAACACATTTAGAAAGCATATTAACATTAAATAATCACATATTTCTATTAGGTGTTATACACTAGGCAGAAGCAATACAGTGGGGAAGATAGACAGGATTCCTGTCCTCTAGTGGTGGAGGCAGATACAATAGTAAGCAAATAATCTAATGTCATACAGTCACGTAATGAATATGCAATTACAAACTGAAAAAGTGATATAAAAGAAAAATGGAGTGCACTTTGGAATTTTAAACATTATGATAGATTTTATTTTTCTTATAAATTCATATCTTTGGGACTCTCCCACGTACCATGTTAAAATAACAGAATGGGGAGCATACTCTTAAGCTCATGACTCAAAGCATAAAGCATATGCCAACAGAATTAAGCAGTATCAAAAGTCAGACTACCATTTAGAAACAATACCCATAGGCAGCCAGAATGGCTAAAATTTTTAAAATGTAGTGACAACACCAAATGTTGTTGAGGATGCAGAGAAAGTGGATCACTCATACATGGCTGGTACAAATGAAAACTGATATAGTCTCACTGGAAGAAGTTTGTCTTTTTTTAAAACTAAACGTGCAATTACCACATGACTCAATAATTTCACTCTAGGGTATTTGTTCCAGAGAAATAAAAACTTAATGTGCACACAAAAGTTTAGACTTAAATGTTTATAGTAGCTTTATTTGTAATAGCCCCAAACTATAATTGGCCCAGGTATCCCTCAATGAATAATGAATTAAACAAATGTGGTGCAGCCATACCACAGAATATTACTCAGCAATAAAAATAATTAAAACAAACAAGCAAAACTACTGATACACATAATAATCTCCAGATAATTATGTTATGTTGAGTGAAAAAAGCCAATTCCCAAAGGTTACATACAGTATGATTTCATTTATACAATGTTCTTAAAATGGCAAAATAATAAAAATGAAAACAAATTAGTGTTTGCCAGGCATTAAAGAGAGGGTAGAGGTGGGAGAGAAGTGAATGTGACTATAAAAGAGTAACATAAGGTATTGTTGTGATGATGATGTTTTGTATCTTGGCTGTATCAATATCAGTCTCCTAGTTGTGATATTGTACTGTAGTATTGCAAGATGTTACCATTGGGGAAAACTGGGTAGAGGGTACAGGGGATCTCTCTGTATTATTTCTTGTAATAGCATGTGAATCTATAATTATCTAAAAACTATCTTAAAAATTATTCAATTTAAAAAATGACAGTGGCTTTTAAATAAAATCATAAGAGGATATTTTTGTCTTGGTGGCAGGCAAGGTTTTTTTTTCTTCATATAGTTTACAAAAAGCAATAATCCTACCAGAAAAAAGATAAATTAAACATCAAAATTAATACCTTCTGTTGATTAAAATATGCTGTTAGAAAATCAATGAGCAGGCCACAAAAATATTTTGAAAAATATTGAAAAAACATATCAAAGTACTAATATCCAGGATCTATATCTATACCTATGATTATACTTAATTTCTACTTCTCATTAATAATAAAAAATGTATAAATGAAGCAAAAAAAGATGGAAAAGGATTTAGACAGAAACTTTACAGAAGAAGATTTACGGATATCTGAAATAAACACAAAAGTCTTCAACCTCATTTACTTATCTGGCAAATGAAAAGGTGAAATGCCCTCTCAATCCCTACATATTGGGCCATGAGAATAAATGCATATATTGACAAGAAGACTTGTATAAGAATGTTCATGGCAGTTTAATCTCTAATAGCTGTAATGAAAATCCACCTAGGTATTCGTCAGAAAAACAATGTAAAAACTAGCTTTGGTATATCCATATAACATAATATTTCTTAGCCAAAAAAACAGAAAAAAGTATGACATACTGATATAAGCAACAACATGAATGAATCTAGAAGATATTATGCTGAGTAAATCATGCCTCACACAAAATAAATTACACTCTGTAATTCTATTTTTATGATATCCTGGAACAGGCAAAATTATCCTGGGAAATAATCAGAACATCCATTTCTGGGTGTGAAGGCAGAAATTTATTGGGAAGGGGGAGAGAGAATTGTTGGAGATGAAGTTAATGTTCTGTATCTACAAAAGATTTTACTAAGAGAATATGAACATACATTTGACTCTATTTTGATTTTACATAAAAAAATATCATAAAAAATACAGTATTTAATGACATAAATGTTTAAGTATTTAGGGAAGAATGTTCTATTGTTTGTAATTTAAATGGATTAAAAAAACTGATTAATAAATGGATATAAAAAGAATAGTTTGATAGATACAAAACACAGCGAGTATAATAAAATCAAGTTGGTGACTGTAAGGTCTTTATAAGATTCTTTCAATTTTGCTTTTTGTTTGATTGAATACAGTTTTTAAGTAAACAGTATTTTTTTAAATTAAACTTTATACCAATATTGAAGGACCAAGTGACTCTACCTCTTTTTCACAGTTTCTAACCTCCAGATTACAATTTCTAGACATCCTTAGTATTTTCTTTGCATAGTGACTAGTTGTTCATTGCTTGACAACCATCACTTTGTTGATTTCATCACTTCACCATTTCATCATAGCTTTGTTTCTTAGTGTATTATATAATGTTCATCATATAGTATTTCTTTAGTGATTTTTATATTTGAAATTGAAGTAAAACAGAATCATTCACTTTTATTAACTGCCCATACCTTCCCCAACTTCACATTCTATACACATTCCTATAGTACACAGTATTCTGAATATGGAAACATTGGTTAGAACACTTTTTAAACAAATTAATTAATTAATTAATTAATTAATTTTTAAAAACATCTTTATTAGAGTATAATTGTTTTATAATGGTGTGTTAGTTTATGCTTTATAACAAAGTGAATCAGTTATACATATACATATGTCCCCATATCTCTTCCCTCTTGCATCTCCCTCCCTCCCACCCTCCCTATCCCACCCCTCTAGGTGGTCACTAAGCACCAAGTTGATCTCCCGCTGCTATGCAGCTGCTTCCCACTAGCTATCTATTTTACGGTTGGTAGTGTATATATGTCCATGCCACTCTCTCACTTTGTCCCAGCTTCCCCTTCCCCTTCCCCATATCCTCAACTCCATTCTTTAGTAGGTCTGCATCTTTATTCGCATCTTGACCCTAGGTTTTTCTGACCATTAATTTTTCTTTCTTTTCTTTTTCTTTTTTTTTTAGATTCCATATATATGTGTTAGCATATGGTATTTGTTTTTCTCTTTCTGACTTACTTCACTCTGTATGACAGACTCTAGGTCCATCCACCTCACTATAAATAACTCAATTTCGTTTCTTTTTCTGGCTGGGTAATATTCCATTGTGTATATGTGCTACATCTTCTTTATCCATTCATCTGTTGATGGACACTTAGGTTGCTTTCAGGTCCTGGCTATCGTAAATAGAGCTGCAATGAACATTGTGTTGCGTGACTCTTTTTGAAGTATGGTTTTCTCAGGGTATATGCCCAGTAGTGGGATTGCTGGGTCTATGGTACTTCTATTTTTAGTTTTTTAAGGAACCTCCATACTGTTCTCCATAGTGGCTGTATCAATTTACATTCCCACCAACAGTGCAAGAGGGTTCCCTTTTCTCCACACCCTCTCCAGCATTTATTGTTTGTAGATTTTTTGATGATGGCCATTCTGACTGGTGCGAGGTGATATCTCATTGTAGTTTTGATTTGCATTTCTCTAATGATTAATGATGTTGAGCATTCTTTCATGTGTTTGTTGGCAATCTGTATATCTTCTTTGGAGAAATGTCTATTTAGGTCTTCTGCCCATTTCTCGATTGGGTTGTTTGTTTTTTTGATATTGAGCTGCATGAGCTGCTTATATGTTTTGGAGATAAATACTTTGTCAGGTGCTTCATTTGCAAATATTTTCTCCCATTCTGAGGGTTGTCTTTTGGTCTTGTTTATGGTTTCCTTGCTGTGCAAAAGCTTCTAAGTTTCATTAGGTCCCATTTGTTTATTTTTGTTTTTATTTCCATTTCTCTAGGAGGTGGGTCAGAAAGGATCTTGCTGTGATTTATGTCATAGAGTGTTCTGTCTATGTTTTCCTCTAAGAGTTTGATAGTGTCTGGCCTTACATTTAGGTCTTTAATCCATTTTCAGTTTATTTTTGTGTACGGTGTTAGGGAGTGTTCTAATTTCATTCTTTTACATGTAGCTGTCAAGTTTTCCCAGCACCACTTATTGAAGAGGCTGCCTTTTCTCCACTGTATATTCTTGCCTCCTATATCAAAGATAAGGTGACCATATGTGCATGGGTTTATCTCTGGGCTTTCTATCCTGTTCCATTGATCTACATTTCTGTTTTTGTGCCAGTACCATACTGTCTTGATTACTGTAGCTTTGTAGTATAGTCTGAAGTCAGGGAGCCTGATTCCTCCAGCTCCATTTTTGTTTCTCAAGATTGCTTTGGCTATTCGGGGTCTTTTGTGTTTCCACACAAATTGTGAAATTTTTTGTTCTAGTTCTGTGAAAAATGCCAGTGGTAGTTTGATAAGGATTGCATTGAATCTGTAGATTGCTTTGGGTAGTAGAGTCATTTTCACAATGTTGATTCTTCCAATCCAAGAACATGGTATATCTCTCCATCTGTCTGTAGTATATTTACTTACTTTCATCAGTGTCTTATAATTTTCTGCATACAGGTCTTTTGTCTCCTTAGGTAGGTTTATTCCTAGATATTTTATTCTTTTTGTTGCAATGGTAAACGGGAGTGTTTTCTTAATTTCACTTTCAGATTTTTCATCATTAGTGTATAGGAATGCAAGAGATTTCTGTGCATTAATTTTGTATCCTGCTACTTTACCAAATCCATTGATTAGCTCTAGTAGTTTTCTGGTAGCATGGTTAGAACACTTTTACATATTTCAGTGTAATGTGTTTTATAATCAATTCAGTTAAATGGTTGAGTCATGAATCTCTTAATAAATAATTAAATTTTATCTTTCAGCCACACGAGGGAAGTATGTAACACTAATTATACTTACACAATTATGTGTATTGTCACATTTTAAATTTTGAAGTTCTTGTAAGATCTCTCTGAGGATAATGCTAAACAAAAAGAAGTAATAAACATCTTTTATTCATTAATTTAAACATGCATGCAACCAGTATTTACTGAATACTTAACACTACTCATCCGGGGCACCTTGCTGATACTTGACTAAGATAAGTCTTATTTCATAATTATCTAATGTGCCATTAAGGTTAATATAATATTCAAAATGGAATTTGATTTCCTGTATATAAAACACAGAACTCAATAGGAAAAATGAGAGCCATTTTCCACTTAGACAGTTGATGTACTAAACCATGTACATTTAGGTCCTTTCTCTTAAAATGTGTATTACTCTTAGTTTGTAACCCCTCTAAGCAAAAGATTCATCTAATTCTTCCAGTTGGCAGTGTCCAACATGTTTTCTGTCTCAACAAATCTCAAATTACAAGTTGTTATGTTGTTGTCTACAGGATTCTGCCTATTATTGTGTGGGATCCATAAGGCATTAAATAACTTCATTTTTCATAAAAATGAAAATATGATCAAATTTTATATAAAAATTATGCAGAGGTTTTACTTACACTGTGGTTTAATTTTTCTTGCTTTATTAAAAGCTAATAATGTATGTATGAGGCAAAATGCCTCTCACTCCCCAACCTAATTCTCAGCAAACCCACCACAGTTCAAAAGGCAATTCAAGTTGACACATGGTTATTCTAATAAAGTCATAATATGCAATGTTCAGTATCCTGATACCTCTCTTTCTCCTTCACTCATGGGGTTGATTGGGACCATGGCTTCATGAATTTACAGGTACATAGTTAAGAGTTTAATCATAATAGAATGTATTGGCTGCAGTTTATTTCAGAAATAATTCTTCTAGTTTCATTGGATACATTATACTCAAGCCCAACCCAATAATGCCTAATTACTGCCACAGGCTTCAGCATATCAGTATGTGGTATTCAACATCCATAAATCTGGAAGATAAAGTGAAGTGAATCTTTTCGCCAATCTAAAATCCTCAGGCCTTACCAGTCTTTTGTATAAATGATGTCTTAGCATTTGTGCTAGTTTAGCTGATTAAGCCCTCACTTGTGATTATAGTACCCTAATTCCCCTTGCAAACTCCCTCTGTGCCACGTTAATGATATTCTCCAGAGCTGTCTCATATGTGCTCAAAGATCTTATGGTGGTGATTGTCATCTTTTAAGAAATAAGTATTTCTATGTTGAAATTTTATTTAGAATTACAAATTCACAAAACATATTTAAAAAACATGGATCCCTTGAAAAGTTTAAATCTTTAATCAAAAAACAAAAACAAAACAAAACAAAAAAAACCCTCTTGGACCCCCAGGCTTCTTCAAAGCAATTTAAAAATCACTTCTGTGATATCTTGGAAAGTTTATAGTTCAAGAATCAGTGTTTATGAAGCTATGCTTGGCACAGTTGCTAAGATTTCTCAGTGAATTTCAAGACAAGAATAATGCTCTTTCCCTACTGGTAAGTTTATTTAATTAATTCATTACTTTATTCATTCAGTTAACATTACTGTGCTTGTATTACTCCCCATGCTTTGCCCTAGCATTTCTATTTTATTATGTCTGGCAATGATTTAGTATCCCTTCTTCACATCTAAACCAAGACTTAAGAACAAACAAAATTTTCTTATTTTTTACTCACAAAACTTATAACTTCCAGACTTTTTTTGAAAGAATGAAATAATGACATGACTGTTGAGTTGTTTGTATTGTTAGAGTTGATGCAAAGCACTGAGTGTCAGAACACGCTCTTTCAAACTTGATGAGGTATTATTAGAAAATGAATTTTACTGTCTGAAAATTTTCCAATGATTTAAATTCTAAACTCAAAACATGTATCATCATCATAGGATTTCTTACTCATGAACGATTATTTATTCTGGTTGATCTGAAGTTAGATTTCCTAAGAGCACCATCCATCCATTACATACATACCCAGTCTGGGCTTATTTGTATAGGCAAAACTTTTGTTGATTTGATTTTAGTTAGTTCCACATGTATCAATAAACCCCTAAAACCAGCATGTTATTATTTTTCCTTACTTGTACCTGTAGGACTTGATTCCTGGGGATTCTCCATAAACACAGTCTGCTTTTATTTCTTTACTTTCTTTCAAAAATGTGTCTAGAATACATGATATAGGTGGAGATGTGTCTGAGTTAGAGAGGCAGTGTCCAGGAATGTCTTGAAATTCCTAGAGTTCCAATGAAAACATTTTTAAAATCCCTTTCTAAGGATAACATATTGTATTATTTTACCTCCCACTACTTCAAAGAGTAAAGACACACTTTATTTTCCTTTTTCTGGCCCCAACTCTTCATAGCATTAATACTTTCCCATTTGTTCTATTTATCTATACAGTTGGATAAATATCTATTTATCAAATCCTCCATTTAAAAAGTTTCAGGTTATTTATGAGCTTCCATATCTTTTCATATTTAATAAGGAATATAATAATAAATGTTGAGAATTTAGTTTCTTCTCAATATGAAAATGTCTCCATTCCTCAGATAATTAACATATTATTCTCTGGACCATTTCTTGGTTCCATTCAGTTTTGTTGTTGTTATTAACACATTTCCACCATAATACAGGATCTGATGCAGTCTAACTGTACCCTTTAGGAAACACTGTTAAGTCAACCTTAGTAGAAAAAAGAAATAACATAAACATACACAATTTCTAAAACCTTCATGAAAGTACCGGTGTTAACCAGATGTTCCTTTCTTTCCATGCTGCATTTATAACATACATTTGCAGATACTAATAAGATCTGCAGAAAAGACCTAGAGGAGTTCAGCACATGTGCTTTGGCATCTGAATGACTAGTGGGCATCTTGGTTCTTGGGGAGATTATTCAACCTTTCCAGGCCTCAGTTTCCACCCTCATTTTTTTTTGACGAGGTTGTTAAATAAGCTCAATGCAGTCTAATCTTCATTCAGAGAAAGATTCACCTGAAGCTTTTGGAGCTTAAGCCTCTGGGATTTTTACTCAGAAGTGCCCAATTCCCAGATAAGGGCCTTCTGTATATGATTTCTCATGTCAAGTTGTGTTGGACTGACCATGGTTATATTATTTTTGGAATTTTGTTTTCTTTAAAAAAGGGCCCCTGATTTTATAACTTTCAGCCCCCCAAAAACTCTAGGTCTGTCCTTTCATGAAATAATTATTCAGTAAACATTATTGTTATTTGCTATTAAAAAACTCATCCAAAATAATGTGTTTTCTTCCTTTCTTTTTCCCCCTTACTCCCTTCCTTCCTGTATAGATCTTTATGATCTAATTTTATAGCCCTTACTGGCTAACTTCCATCATAGGCCATGAGACTCAACTTTTCTACTTTCCTCTCAAAGAACATGGATTTTGAGGGTGAAAATCAGGCAGCATTTTTATGATCAGTAAGATATTGAGAATGTTCAATTTCAAATTTTGATTACAGTATGGTTTCAACTCTGTAAAGACAGTTGAACTGACTCAGCCAGCTTTTGCTTTCCCTGATCAAGATTGCTTAACTTTCTCTTTGAATGACAAATGAGGAGAAAGAATTGATAAATGAATTGGTCTGAATTCATATCCTGCAAGAACTTTCAACACCCCTTCCTTACCCTTCATGTTAAAGAGGATATCCATTCCTCAACTTTCTATGCTCATACATAGAACAATTTAAAATAAGTAAATGCAGATCTTTTAGGGCCTGAATTGAGCTAGAGGAACTAGAGAGACCACACTAGATTTTGAAATTATGACAACACACTTAAAAAAATTAAAAACAGAAAAAAGGAAGGAAGCAATAATTATGATATAATCATGATTATTTTGCTTTAGAATGTATACAAATTTATTAATAAATATCACATGATCACACGGTTGCTCTTTATCCCTGACCTCACATATAATTAGAAGACAAAACTCTCACTTATTGTAGCAACTATACAGCTTTCTCTGTTGCAAGAGTTAGAATCATAATCCCTCCACTTACTAGCCATGTAACGTAACCCTACTTAAAACTACCCAGACTCCAATTTTCTCATGTGAAAAACAGTAATGATAACATTACTTACACATTCTAGACTTTTAAAAAAATATTAAATGAGATAATACATAAAAAATGCTTAGTTCAGTGCCTGGTACCATAGAGTAAATTATTAATAAATGTATGTATATGGCCCTCAAATTATATATATTATATAAAATTATATATATATAATATTATATATATATAATTTTAATCTTGCTCTCTATTACATTGCATGACTCACTAAAGAAATGTTCCATGACATATATTGTCACAACAAAATAAACGATATACACATAGATGAAAATTTAGTAGTACACATCTGAAGAATTCTTGCATAATGGTTAAAATAGCCATGCAGATTTAGGGTTTTGACTAAAATAATAATAATCCACACTGTCACATCAACATTTATCTGTAGGATCTATGCTCAGATGACTATGTAAATGTATTTCATGTTTTCACCAATGATTTTATATACCACCTATTTTATTGCTTTGATCCAGCTGGAGGCATAATGAAGTGTTTTAGCCCCTATCTGCTTTAACTCTGGAATACTTAGAAATGTTTCTGCTGTTACCTATGTATGAAGAAAATCAAAACTAGTAATGTTTCTGCTGTTACCCATGTATGAAGAAAATCAAAACTTCTCGTTAATGATGTATAATTACTTTGATGGAGGGCTGAGTTTAGAGTAAAATGTTTACTTTCATAAACTCCTGCTCTAGTCATGCAGTGGCGTTGTTCATCCCTACTCCACCCTGGCTAAGGATCTATTATATCATCAGCATCTAAGAATCCAGCCTCAGTGGAGGTACCGACATAACTGTCTAAACAGGGCACAAGCCAAAGTTGAAGTTATCTTTGAAAACACTCAATGTTATAGGTAAAAGAATAAGCCGAATTTATGATATATTTATGTCAGTGATTCTATGAAGGCCCAATCATAGTGTTAACCTAGCAAATTCCTTTGATGGAATGTTTATGAGTATTTTTAAACTTAAGCATTGATTAAATAAAACTTTCTCTCCTCTGGAAATACAGATAAATTTTCTTCAGAAAAAATAAATATATAAAAGAGGTTTTGCTTTAAAATAAACCTTAAGTTTGAACAGTTTGAATAAGGATCATTTCTATTTAACATTTTTAATGAAATTAATAGACAGTTAATCCATCTTTCATAAAGTATATTTTTAAGTCTAAAAAATTGTCTCCAGTTTTCAATCTAGCATTTCACGTAAGTCAATACAAAGTCAACGTTTTGAAGTTAGATGAAAATGAAGCTGTATAAAAATAAAGACAGGCATCCAAGAATTGATGTAAAGTGTATTAGAATAAATGTTTTTTATCTGTTCAGAGAACCCCAAGGTAATGGCTTACTCCCCAACCTGATCTTAATATTTCGGTCAAAGAACTATTTTGGCTGAACCACAGGCCCTTATCTCAGCTTTCCAGACGGGCCCTATAGGTGCTTCTTTGACCTTAGAAAGGATAATTGCTTAACACTTGAGGGAGGATGGCGCATGTGGCAACAAGAAGCTGAAAAGAATAATTTAAGAAGGAATAATAGGATCTGGATTTTAATAATTCATAAGATTTCTTAACAGGCAAGATTCTAATTACATCTTTATCAGCTGTCCCTTTCAAATTCGAGCACCTCACAACAATAAATAGCCTAACATTTTTAATGCCAACATACCATGGACACATTATTGAATGTATTTCATGCTCTTCATGCTAAAATTATGTGAGCCAAAATGGATCCTCAGATGTTACGGGATAACATTAAGAAAGAAGCTTTTTTGGCAGTGAGTTTTTAATAAAAGCAAATGATTGAATTAGATTTTCATGTCTATTCTATTAGATATTAAAAAAGACCTACAAAGCAAAATTAAACAATTATGCTATGAACTAGATCATCCACAAACTATGCTCCCCAAAAATCTGCATTGTAAACATATTTAGTCAAAAAATCTTCTTCCATTTTGATTGTTACTCTGGAAATACACATTATATTTGAAGTATATGTATGAGATTTACTCCATTTTCTTTTATCCATACCTTGGAGAAAGACCTGAGATATTATAACTGCTAACACCTCAAATTATGCATTGGTATGTTAGAGTTGGGTCTATATTTTATTCACCTCTCCAATTTTATGGGATATGGTATATATACTCAATCAATATATTTTACTGGATAACTAGAACTGAAATCCTTGTCCCAAAACAAACTTCCAAAATTATCCTAGATTATTTATTCCTCATTATGCTAAAACACTTGGAATGAAATCAATCTACTGATTGCCCGGTCTGCATAATACCAAATTGATATAAATGCTGCTATATAAATGCCATCAAAGTAACTAATTATTTTGGCTTCACTAGATGCTTTGGGGAAAGATTCTGAAATTAGACCTTTTTTCTTTCAAGGTTGTGTGTATATGAGCATTGGGTTATTTGTGGTGTAACCAAACAATCATGAATAAATGTCTCAGTACTGTTTCTTTTCCTTTTACTTGGTGTACTCTTAGCCCTTTTAATTTGATTTCATGTAAGTCATCAAACAGGGCTTGTTGGTATGCATAAGAAATTGTATATTTTAGGAAAATTTTGGCTAGAAGAGATAAAAAACTCAGTTCAAATTTTCTTGAACAATATCATCATCATCATTACTCATCTCACTGAAGAAGAAAGCCAGAATTAAGGCAGGCTGTTGCCATGGTCTAATCTGAAATTTATTAATATCATTGAGAATCCAGATGTTTTTCCTCCTCTCTCTACTCTGTCACCCTTAATGTGTTAAATACTTGCCCTTCAATATTCCTTCTTCTAAGAGTTATAAAGTAGCTACAGCAGTTCTAGATATCACTTCCCAGGACAGCAATCTCCAGAAGAAGAAGACAGTTTTTCTTTCAGTTTTTTTTGAAGATAAAGAAGTGTACCTACAAAGACCCCAAGAAAAATTCTCCTCCTGTCTCTTTGGCCACAACTGGAGTCCACACCCAATTCTAAACAAGTCATAGGTAAAGGGAAATGGAACTGGCATGAGTGGCCTAGATGGATTAAGATCTCTCCTGTGTATTTGGGAGCTGCCAATCCCCATGAAACCACGGCTCCATGATGAGCGGATGGTAATAGGAAGCAGAAATGAGAAATGATTCATAGGCAAAATATGATGTTAATAAAAAGATGTAGATACTTTCAACTCTTTTTAATAAAGAGCTTCTTCAACTAACTCATTTACTTAGATTTATTTTGAGGTCATTCCTACATCTACATCCTGTGAGACATAAGTTTTGAAAAATTTAATTATAAATAATGGTAATCTCTATTTGAAAGTACTACAGTTACAGATATATTAATGTTTTGTCATCTTTCAAGCATTTGGTTAAAATTTTGCATTTGTCTTAAGAATTTACTTTGGACCTATCTAAATCTTGAAATTCCATCTCCCTTCAGTTACTTTTATTACTCACTTAATATTATCTAAAAACATTTATATAGTGACTTCAATCTACACTCCTCTAGAAGACTGATATATTATTAACTGAACAAAGATGTTTCATTATTACAAGTAAACACACGATTGGTTTTTAAAATGTCAGGAAAATGGGTAGGAAGTTATTAATTTTAATAATGCTTTTATTTTTCAAACACAGTGTCTGTTATAATGCAAAATAATTGAACAAACTCTGAGATAATAGCTTGTACTTAGCTTACTTTTTTCATGATCAAGTGTGTTTATGTTTGTAATTTCATGTGATACTTATATATTTCAAGTTTGCATCATTGTAATTTATCCACCTTTCTTTGTTTTCCACAAAAGGCAATAAATAGATAACTGAGCCATTTAGAGAACTACGTAGCTAAAGCAAAGATAGTCCCTTGTTGATAGAGTTCTGCTCCCTCAAAAGACCTCAGAACACAATCAAACAAATCAAAACCAAGGGGTAAATAAAAGTATAAAAATGTAACTTATTATACACCATTAGTGATAATAGTAGTATATTATTACTTAGTTTGGGTTCTGGGATTTCTATTACGGCAAATAGAAATATTTCCTTAAGGCAATGTCCAGTTCACTCAGTTAACAACATTTGAAATTCTATACACATTTATATTGCCACTCTTGAAATGTTAACGCAGGAGAAAAGTAAAGCAGTTTCTTATGAATTATAGTAATGAAACAACCTTTTCCAGTATAGGCAGACTAAAAGGAAAACAGAAGAAGAAAAAAACACAAATAATTATTAAAAGTAGGATTTTATTTGATATTTATATATTAAAAAAAAATCTAAAATGTTACAAAGAAGAGATTTTGTTCATTATTGCTCAAACAATTGCCTAGACTATTTATACTAAGTGAAGAGCTAGAGGAAAAATTATGCTTTATATGTAATCTTGTGGCTTTGTCTCACTAACTGGGCTCAGAATTCTTTATGTTCAGCCCATACAGAGACAGATTCCCAGAGGACTTTTGCTGCATTAGCAGTAGTCCTGCCACTGGTACTAACAAAGTAATGATGTGGGAGATACGGAGGTGACCCAAACACTCACCAGATTTTCTGGTGCTTCTCTATGTCCTACATTCAAAGGAAAGAGCATTTTGGAGCAGAGCTATTTTCAGTATTGCCTACTGCAATCACTATTGCTATTTAGTGTCATTGGAGGAGAGCTGGTGTAAGACTCAGAAGTTGAAATGAAAGTAATTACTTCCCTGAAAAATTGTGTACTTTTGCCCTCAAAGGAAGATATCTACCCCACCCGTCTTTCTGTTGGAAGGCTTATATTTCAAGGCCATTTCTTTTTCATTCATTTGTTAATAATGAGTACTTGAAATGAGATTTTAAAATATGGCAATAAAACAATTTTTTTTTTTCCTTTCAGATTTCTCACCCGTGCTGACTGATTCACAGAGACTGACTCTTGATGGAAGCCCTGTTTTCTGTTTGGGTTCTGCATTCTTTCTCCTTTCCTGAAAGCTCCTCTATGGATGATTTTCCTTTGCCTTTTTACTTCCCTGTCTCATGTTGGTAGATATGAGATACCAGAAAAATAGAAACTTGGGAAAAAGTATCAGAATATTGACTCATTGTAATTGCAGAAAATCTTAAGAAAGAAAAAAAAATAAGTGCATTTGAAAATCTGAAGTTTCTTACAATAAATGGGCTTATTGTTTCTATACTTGGATTGGATTTTTAGAAGCACAGAAGGCAAAATATTTACAAAAGATGTTGACATAGTCACAAAAGAATAAAAACAATAATAAAAATCTATTTTAAAAATAAGAATAAAAGAATAAAAATAAAGTGGATTAAATGCAAATCCACATCAAAACATTCCAAATGACCAAGAGAATCAAAATACATTTTGGAGGTAATTGAAGTCTGCGATGTTTTGTCAATTATCTTGACACTGATATATAAAAACATGATTCTAGATTATTTGAAAAATTTACTTTGTTCTCCAGTTTTCTTTGAAGTTATGATTATAGATGAAATTGATGCATGGAGCAAGTGCTCTATCCATTTTAATGAAAGTAAAATTATTATATTCATGTATAAAATAGCCGCATATCACCAAAACAGGACTCAAAGGGAGAAAAGGAGTTAAACTGCAACCTTGGCATGAAAAGGGGCACTGTTATAGTGTTATGGTTCTTCCATTTCTATTCTTCCACCTTCTACTTATTTCCATCCACACTTCCACCTTCCAATGCATTGGATAAATGAAAAAACCTGTGGGTGGAAATAGAAGCAAAATATTTACAATCATTTAGAATGAAATGGATTAAAAAATACCCCTGGCATTTCGAAACTTTTTCTCTTGCTTTTCTACCCCCAAGCAGAAAATGTGAGTTCTCTTTGAGAATAAAGAAAATATTGTTCCCTTACTTTCAATATTATCCATAATTTGAATAAATTTTCTTTATATATTGACAGATATTTGCTGTGTGGAGAAAATGATCAGTACCTATTAGTTGAGCTAGTGAAATTGATATCTCAAACCCTCAGTAAAGTTGCTTAAATATTTCCCTAATTTTCCTTCAAATTTTAGTATTTGAGGGAGTCCCATAAATACCACTTCTATTTCCTGCCTGAGTTCTGAATCAAATATGAGACAATACAAGATAGTCATTAGATAAAAAAGACAAATATTTCCCTTGCTTCTTATTAAGACTGGGTAACAGGGCACAGCTAAGTGTGACAGCTAGACCAGGTTTACTAACACTTTGTGCCCCACTGTTGACCTTGGAATTACCTACCTGAAAAGGAGTTTGAGTTGTTGGAACATTATCTAGTCTTTATTTTTCACTGGTTGATGTGGACAAGGAATGAGGGATCAGTCTCCTAAGGCTTAAGTCATTAGGTAGATTTATTTCATCCAAATGAGAAAAATGGATCAATGGTGGTTGCTTAATCCATCTATTTTTGGGGAGATGGAGCAGGAGTGTTCAGAGAACACTGTACATCATGAAAACTGGAGAGAGGAGTGCTAAACCAATTTCTAGTAACCTTCTTGAGATATTACAAGAAAACAAGTTCCACTCCAAGCTGGCATGTTTAAAAGCAGAGAGACAAGAGGAAAATAAGCATATAAGTTTTTAAGGGACATGTCTGCCTAGGGCAAGTAATGTGCAACTATTAAGGGCTGTGCACTTTACTTAGCTGCAGAAGATAGATTCTTTACCAGATCCTAAAATTAATGAGTAAGATAGGAAATAGTAGGATCTTGGATTAGGAAAGGAGACTACAGAAACTCCTACATAAATCGGGAATCAATTTCCACTCCAAAGTGCTTTCTGCTATGACTACACCACACCTGGGAGGGGATGAAGTGGCAAATAGTTTTAATGCATATTTTTCATTTTCTTTACTTTATATGTCAAGTGTTTTCAGGATTTCTATATTTGTATTATAGCTCACTAGTTGCAGTATGTATAAGAAGCAGGATCTGGAATTGCCCAAGATTGAATAGTATAAAATAAAATAAAATAAAACAAAACAAAATAAAATTAATGTCAGAAAATCTGGGCTATTAGATCACTGATCCGCAAGTATTTAAGCTTGGAATGAGTTTGGGGTGTCTCTTTTTGGAAGAGTGATACACACTGCATCAAGTTGGGTGAGAATATTTTTGGAAATGTTGTAGAAGAGTTTGTACCAGTTTGTGTGTAAGTGTGTGTTTGCTGGGAAGTCAAGCAATGGACTAGAGTAGACTCTTATTTACATTTGTTTGCCGTCCACCTCATCTTCTAAAACAGTACAACCCCTCTTCAGTAAATTGTGCTTTCCCTCACTCTATCCTCATGGTCCTTTTGCCACTTCCGTCACAGAGGGTTGGTTTTGAAATGGTGACTTGAACCAAAGTGGTCTATTGAGAATACTCTCTAATCTCCAAGCTTTAGTTAATGAATCCCTTAGCCAATCCTTGCAAAATCTGCTTTGACCTCAAAACTCTTTAAAGTTTGATTTTAATCTAGACTGTAGTTTAATTTTAATGTATTTTGTTATTGCAGAATAATTTAGTATAATAAAAAACACTTCGTATACATAAACACTATGTATTTACCGAAAACATTGATTTGAAGACTTGCTTTGGCCAGTATTTTTCATTCTTTTATTGTGGCTAAATAAAGAAAACTATGTGACAAGAAAATCGATCTTAAATTACAACAGACATCTAAACATTTTATATGTCAATAATTCATTAATATAGTATGAAAGCTCTCCCAAAATTGACAAAATTGAAATTATCTAAAGTACGATGATAGGTTAGATATTTTAGGTAGTGTACAACAAGAACAATTTTAAGATGAGGCTAGAAAGCAAAATAACCCATCTGTTTCTACGTAAAGAACAATTTTTTAAAAAAAAACAGTAAATGTACTTTAAAAATAAAGAAAATTTTCGATCATTATAAACAAACTGGCTACTAAAGAATATGTATTAAACTAAATTCAGAGTGCTATTATTATTTTTATTTAGTGCAGAAATGGAACAAGAGCATAAATTGGAAAACAATGAGTTTTTGGTATGTTTTTATTTTGATAAAGGGCTTGAATATAATTATCAGCATATTACCAAGTTGTATTAAAAAAACACTCCAAAATTTGGAAAAATATTGAAGATGCTGCAAAATCTTCATTAAAATAAAAAATATGAATAGTTCAATGCAAAGATATTGATATTTTATAATGACCAATACAGTTTGATGAAGACTGAATGTTTATTGAGATGAAAAGTAGGAAGAAAAATTCCCAATTAAAGTAAATATTTAAATATGGCATTAAATAAGTAAAGGCTTTTTCCTTGAAATAAACAGAATGAAAATAATTTTCCATATGTTCACTGCTTTATATATATATATATCTTAGATTTTCTGGCAGTGTAAACAGCTCTAGGATCTTGTTGCCTAAACTATAAGAACATTGGCATTTATAAACTTTATATTATTTGGCATTCATAATGAACTGAACTTAAATTAAAACCAATTATTTTAAAGTTCAAAAATTAGAATATACATTCTAATAGAATTTATAACTAACACATTGTTTTACTAAATACATTATTATATTTTACTCTTTTTAATGCTTTACATATCTTGTTTTAAATAATCTTAAAGTCAGTTCTACAAAGTAGGAACTATCATTATCCTTATTTTAGAGATAAAGAAACTGAGTTACTTAGGGTAATGAACTTGCTGAGGTCACAGATGAAATGGTGGTGCAACACCAAACCACCCATTCTGCTAAAGGAACTCCAGCATTCTACTAAATAAAATTGTTTGCAGAAGATAATTACCTGATATGGGTTTAAGGAAAATCACCTACCATTTCCAGATAACACTTTATCAGTAAAGTAAGGATTTTCAACTAGATAACCTCTAGATCAGTTCCTAGTAATCTCCAGTTTCTCCAGCTTGCAGTCTGAAGATCTAGTAATCTCCAGTTTTCAGCTTGTGCACCATGTTAAATGTCTGATCCTTCAGTCTGAGCAGTGATTCTAGTGGTGAAGAGAAATTTCCAACTGTTATTCCTACTGGTGCCTCCTACACTAACGCCCCAGCTTCTAGTGAACTCTTATCTCGTACTGTGACAGGTGGTATAAACAACTGATGCAAAACAACAGCAATAACACAATTCATTTTGGATTATTAAATACAAATTATTAGAAATTAATCAGTATAGGGAATAAACCCCATTTCAAATGGGGTTGTATAAAAAATCTAATTCCGATATCATAGAAACACATCAAAATCCATCTTTGTTTGAATGGAAAAATCATTCCAGAATTAGATATATTCCAGATATATCTATATGTCTATCATATATAAATATATCAGCAGCTTAGGACACAAAGGAAGGAAAAAATAATCAGTTTGAAGGAGGGACTACACAAAGATCCAATAAGGTCATCCATATGGAAAATGACTTTCAACTTCTCTTCTCTTCCCATTAATTCTGTACCTTTGTGCCATAACCTACTTCTAGATCTCAGTACTCCATCCTGTCCTTACCCTATGGTAGAATTCCTGCTCCTAGAAAGTGAAATATTAAGCTCCTTATTATGTTAGAAAATTTAGTCAAAAACAAACCACAAGGTAAGCAATAATGCAAAGCATTATTAAAGACAGAGAGAAAAGAGAGATAGAGGGAGAAAGTTAGAATTCATACAATTCAATCCTTCCAAATTAAAATATTTAAACAATTAAATTCAATCTTGAGATATACCCCAAGCAAGAATAATAAGAAAATACAAACTTTACTTAAAAATTTGCAACCGTCAAGACTGAAGAGCCTAGAATTTTAATCCAATAATATGATTGACTAATTAAATGTTAACTCAGTTACTGTAAGCTCAGCTTAACTTTAAATTAATAACAGTTGTTAACCTTTATGACTTTAGTGCTTGTTCTCTCAAGACCTAATAAGAGTATATTAAATTAATAGAAACTTTACTAGGAAATAAATAATATAAGGGAAAGAAGCTGTAAGTCATTTTTATTTAAAAATCAGGACCTCAGACCTTGCATTTAAATAAGTCTAAATCTTAATATATGTTTTCAGTTGACAAATCTTAATTACTAAGACCCCGCATTATTAGAATGTGTCCCTTATATTTAACTAAACTTTATAAAAATAATTTATGGTGGGATAAAACAAGCTATATTATTTTATGCTTGCTATGGGAGGCTGGGAGTTTCTTTTTACGGGAAAAGAGCATGCATTTTCCTTTATAAATAAATATCCATGCTAGTTAGCAACACTGAAGTATCCTAGAGCATTGGCCATGTGGTAGAGCTGTTGCTGAATATTTGAGGGTTAGTATCTAAGATTACACCTGAAGCTGAGGGACCAGCAGGACAGGTAGTTTGCTCCCTCTGACGGCCTATTTCCTTCTCATTGGAAGAGGGAGAAAGGCAAAGGTTGTTCACAATGGTGGGGAAGCCAGAGCCTCTATCTTGAGACCCACTGGATACCTTCTGGCAATTCAGTTATTCCTATCCTGGATCCAAAAAGGGCAGACCAGTTAGATCCCTCGCTGCTGGCAGTAGTGTAGTGCTTTTCAGGAGTCGTGTGCCTAAGAACCAGTTGGGAAGCTGGTTAAAATTCAGTTCCTTATGTTCTGAATAGGAAGCCTAAGGTCAACTCAGGTACCTTTTTTTCTTTTAAACAGTACTCCTGGTGATTCTTATACTTGTCCAATGTTTGATAAACTAATCTAACTCATGTCTTAAACCTCTTCAAATAATAATGCTATTGGGGATATATTGTTTAAGGGTACAAACTTAAAACTAGTTGATAAATAAGTCCTGGAGGGTTAGTGCAGAGCATAGTGATTATAGTCAACAATACAGTACCCTTGATCCTTTGTTATCAGCAGCCTCCACATCCAAGGATTTGACTAACTGCAGATTGTAAACCTTAATTAAGAAATAATAATCCAGAAAGTTTCAAAAAGCAAAACTTGAATTTTCCGGATGCTGGCAACTATTTACATAGCATTTACATTGTATTTACAACTATTTTCATGGTGTTTACATTGCTTTAGGTATTGTAAGTAAACTAAACTAGAGGTGATTTAAAGTATATGGGAGAATGAGAGTAGGTTAGAAGCAAATGCTACACCATTTTATATAAGAGTCTTGAGCATCCTCGGATTTTGCTATCCAAGGGCGTCTGGGAAACAATCTCCCTCCGATAATGGGGGACAACAGTATTACAAACAACAAAGTTGCTAAGAGACTAGATCTTAGTTGTTCCCCCTTCAAAAAAATTAATATGGTTAGTTTTTCTTTTAATTGTATATTTGTCTTAAATGTCATAACATGGCTATTTAATTTTAGATACCTAAATTACCAGTGGGCAGATGTACTGTTCATAAGACCAAAGCAATTATCAAAATAAGTGGTAGAAAAAGAACTTTTAGAATTTAAAGTACCTTGTTGATGATTTGCTTAGAATACAAATAGCAAAGCATTCTTAATGATTAACTGGTGACTGGGTGGTCATTATTACAGAGCAGTTCTGAGTTGAAAAATCTTATAAATGAGCAAATCAAAGGACGAATGTGTACTTCCTCCTATACTTCCAAATTTAAAACAAAACAGCTTTCATTAATTAAATGATACTAACCATTCACTAATTTTTGTGTTAATATTAATCAAAATAAATACAAATTAGTAGGATATGCAATAGATCTTAATTTTAGTCTATTGAAGACTTTTGTTTTCTGTAGCTATTTTAATCAGATTTCGCTGCCACAATCAAAGCACAATTTGCTTATTTTCATGTAGTAACTTTTCCTGCCCTGAGTAATTAAGATAACGTTGTAGCTCCAAAGGAAAGTGATCAAAGGATATACCTTGTTTAGTATCTTCAGTCTAAAACATAGCATGATAGACCAAAAATTTATTCTATTTTTATTATCAGTTTCTTCTCTCTACTTTCATTTTCTGGTGTGGTTGAAGGGAAGGGAGTTGGTGAGAACAAGATTACTTTTAAAGAAATATGAAAGGTGATATCAGATATTAAGGTGGGCATGCTCATGAGAGCTGTAGGAAGCCAGAAGGCTCGAAAAAATGTTGTACCAGAGATTAATAAATTTTAGGACTGGATGAAACCATAAAAATATAACTGAATTCTCTCCTTTTACAAAAGAGAGAGAACTCCACTCCCCACTCCCTCAAAAATAAGCTTGCAACTAGCCCAATATCACATTTTGTGATGTTTTCTTCAGCATCTTTTACTAATTTCCTATCTTCCATTAGCTCTTTTTTAAATTCAACAATTGGCCTAAAATAATTCTCTCTTCATTGATCTCTTATAATTTATGAGGAGGGCAAGATCAAAGAAACATTTCTGCACACAGTGGTTGTGGTCAAAATCAAATAGGTCTAATGGAAAACTACTCTTTAGGAATTAAATTGCTTCAGGATTTCAATAAGGCATCTTTCTATATGGGTTAATAATTTAAAAAACATGCCAATGTTACATTGAATCAGTCCAGAGCATTTTTGGTATATAGACAGGTCCAAAGGATGGAAACTCTATTATTTGCCAGAGATTGGCAGGAATAAGTTAAATACACCTTGGGAAAAATTGCACAGTAAATATTTGTGGGAAAAGAGAAAGAGAAAGAGAAAGAGAAAGAGAAAGAGATTGATTCAGACTTGAGACAGAGACATAGATATGGATAGTG
The DNA here is from genome assembly GCF_965194825.1 of Balaenoptera physalus. Lineage (NCBI taxonomy): Eukaryota > Metazoa > Chordata > Mammalia > Artiodactyla > Balaenopteridae > Balaenoptera > Balaenoptera physalus. Next base: position 31,021,446 of record NC_138895.1, on the reverse strand, counting down.
AGAGGGAATAGAAATATTTAAATATAATCTGATGCTTAAACTCAGAGGTGAAAAAATACACTTGGTAAGCAGCCAGATTCCCCCACCTTGAACTGTAAACATTTACAATACACTAGAGATTAAGAAGTTCCTATAAATATTATGTCAGCATTTCTCTCTCATTGTCTTTATTAGAAATGGACCTACCACTGTGTGAAGACATCTGGAGTACTCCCAGCGCATGCTTTTGTAACCCTTATGGCATTTAACAGCTGTCAATGGGGGAGGCACATTGCAAACATCCTGGTTGGAAACTTGGAATTAGACTTGGCCTCTATAGTGAAGGAATTAGAAGCCCATTGTGGGCTGATTGCCATGAAGACTGTTTTGTGAGAATTTCTGGACCTCTTTAGTGCAACTCTATAACAATCATCTGGTTTTGTGAAAAAATCTGTTTTCAGTGGGTATCTGTAATGGAAAAATTTAGATTAGAATATTCACAACTTCAAACGTTCCCTTACGGTACTTTTGTCCTGTGGTGATACTGTGTAAACTCATGGTTTATGTTTGTTGATACTCCAAGTAGGTGTGGGGTGGTCATGAATTTCTGAGGCAGGGTTAATATTTAGGATTTCCATAACCTGATTAAACTGTGGATGGATGGTTGATTTTAAACACAAACAAAAAGTAGACTTTTCAGGAAAATGCATGTTTTGAAGGAGAACAAGCAAGCAAACAAACAAGAGCCTTGCAATTTTGGTATTTCATGATGCATTTGAAAATAAATCTACTTCAATAAGAAATTCTAAAGTAGCTAGAAAAATAAACAAATAGTTGATGAATCTAAACAAATGGTGTGAGAAACATAGCTTAAGAACCTAGTTTATCCTTAAATGTCCTTGTTTTGCTATCCTATTCCTGCGCTAAAGTTGTTTTTGTGGTGTATGATTTCAGGATGTTTTCATTACATTGCACATCTTGATAAATATTAGATGTGGTTTACAGCATGCCTTGGTGCATGCTGATCGCTGGGGTCACACAGCCTCAGTCTCTTCAAGAGTGAAAAGTCTCTTATTGTCACCACATATCACCCAAATTCCCAGCACTGAATGAAATGCTACAATTTGCTTTTCCCCTCAGGATTTACTAACACTCTCTGCAAAGTGCTGTAAATCTTATTAATTTGCTCTGTTTTGGGTAAAATTATAGATATTCAGACCTTGAACTTTGTATTTTCTTCAGTCTCATAACTATTTTTTGGCTCATAAATGCAGAGATGATTTAAAGTAAACATTGCAACTTTTTACTGCTAGGTTTATAAATGTGTACTACAAAAATAAAATTTAAAAATCTATAGTCTTCTAATTTCTTATCCCCTCTTCTACCAAAAAAAATTCCTAAAATTACAAACATACACACACTCAGCATACATTATATATATACTCAGTCCTCTATATTATGCTAATAAAAGAGAGAAGCCAAATGAAGTCTTCTGTGATTAGGTATAAGGTTAAAAGAAGTCTCATTCATTTCCTTGACATATGCAACATAACTGAAGAAAGAAGACTCAAGAACTCGATGGATTGGTATATATTTAACCATGCAAAACTGAAACAATTTTCTTGTAATTTGAATAGGCCCACAAATGAAATTAAAATCTGTTGATTATAATTCAACCTAGTCCTAACACTTAAGTAGGTGCTTACTTAAAGGTCAATGAGAATTATACATACATTTCTAAGACAAATAAAAAGTAACCATGGCTACCAGAATATTTCTAGTGAGCACATGTGAAAACACTTATTGGAAAGAGAGGAGAAGCAAGTGGAAATATATCATTTGATGCAATGTACCAAACTTTTTCCAGGGAAGGGTCCTTACTTAACAATTAGATTCAAAAAATGTACAATCCTAACCTGAGTATGAGCATGGTAGAATTGTGTTGACCTGCCAGATGTTTCCACATCTATGATACATCTGTTTATACAGAACTATAGAAGGGGATGCAAAGAATAAGACTCCAGTAAAGTGTAAATTTTTTTATAGATGTATGCTCTGTCATATCCCAATTTGTTTAAAATCCCTAATTCAATGTTCCTGTAATGAAGGATTTACTTTAAAGACATAACAGTGCTCCATTTTTTAAAATCAAAATTAGGTCATGTTTTACAAACTTAGTAATAAGTAGATTATTTTTTAAGATATATACATCAGTGAATTGAGTGAAACAAAGGCTGCTAGAACTCTGGATGTTAATTTTTCTCCTGGTTTGCTAGTTACATACAGTCACATGTAATTGTATATATTATAACATCATAGGATGAGGTGGATATCATATTAAGGAATAGAGCAGTGAAGGCTTACACTGGAAATCTCTGTGAATATCCACTTCTGCAAAACTCCTTCCTTTCTCCTTTGAAAATTGCTGTAATTCCTCTTTCTGGTAAAATGCAAAAAATAAAAATAAAAACAGGACAGAGAGAGAGAGAAAAGAAAGAAAAGAAACATACACTTAACAGCGCTTATTATCAGCCATGAACTCATTTATTCCACAAAAATATCCAACTCAATGTTCAAACTCCAAATAAATAGCTTATAAATCTCAAGAGTATGAATCTGAGTCTTATATTCATCCAACATTTATTCAGGTATTATTGATCACTTATTAATCAACAGGTGTTGTGTTAAGGCTCTAGAGTCTAGGTACACAAAATTTAATAAAATGAGATCCTATTTGAATCCTTACTTTGGTTCCTTCTTGAAACGTGCTCTAAACTTGTGTCACATGCATCTTTCAATCAATTATTATTTTCTTTTCTAGATATCCCATGAAAATTATGATCAAAATTAACACTTTAGTCAATTAGTTAGCACATTGGTTCATGTTTAGAATGTTCTACTGTTACTGAACACTAGTTCGTGTGCCTAAAATCTATATGAAGGCAGCCACAGTCAGACACTTCTCTCCCTTTTTAAGACAAAAACTTCTTTTGCATTTTTCTCCAACTTGTGACTTATACAGTAGCAATCCTGTGAACCTGATAGTGAATTCTTGTAATGACCTAGGAAATCTTGCTTCCAGACTCATGGCTATGTGCCCAATTTCAAATTACTGTTTTCATAATAGCTCTTGGGAATAACTTCTTTTAAAACTTTAATAATTGTTACTTAGATTGTTTCAACCCTTCTTTCTCATTATTTCTTTAGTTCGTTTCCAGACAGTTCAGGAAATTCAATATTCTTTGAATCCTCCTATTTCTGTGAATTTAAATGTTTATTTTCCCTTAACCTGTTTACAAAGGCTATCTGTGTTTATTCCATTAATTCTTCTTTATGTCACTCAATTTATCTGTTTGCTACATTCTTCAACAGAGAAGAACAAACCTGACTCCATATTGGATCTATTCCTTTAACTCTAATCTTTGTGCTCTGTTTCTTGTGCTTAGTCATGCTTGCTCCGCACCATTGTAAAAGAATGTGACCTATAGACTGAAATATGTGTAATAGCCCTTTCTCAATGCTCTACCTCTCAGGTTTGACCGTTAAATGTATAACCCTTTTCCATTCAGAACAGAGAATAACATTTGTCTTGTTGGAAGTTTACAGGAACATTATGATCAGACCTACGCGGACAGCTGCAGGCACAAAGAATTCTGTCACGAAGAAGTTTGTGACAACCAGCTACACCCTCTTGCCTTTTAGTAATAAAGAAACCTGTATTCTAACTTGGGTAAGATGGTTCTTTGGGACACTAGTCCACCATCTTCTTGGGCTACTGGCTTTCCAAATAAAGTTGCTATTCCTGGCCCCAACACCTCATTCTTGATTTACTGTTCTGTGGTGAGCAGTAAGAGCTTGGACTCTGTAACAGTTCTTAATTATACCATTTTGGTTAATTTCCTTTCCCTGTCATCTCTTCTAATCATTAATTATTTTACTACAGCCAGTGGAGAGGGTTGGACAAAGATATGAAAGCATAAAATATATATAAAGTTTAAAAAGTAAAAATGACCTTTAGTGGCTAGAGTACAAGGCACATGTAGAATAGTTGTAGAAGATGTATCTTGATTCCAGAAAGTTGTATGGGGTTTAATGTAAACAATCTTGAACTTTGTACTTGGAATTAAATACATTAAAGGAAAAAGAAAGCCAAAGTCTTTAAAATGGTTAAATGATATTATATATTTAAAAAAAAAAACACATAATTCTGGCTACCAGGAAATAAATGATAAATAACTATCTATCTCTTAGAAATACTCCAAGTGAGTTGAAAAGTCACAATGAATTAAGAGAAAGGAAAGAGACTCAAATTAATCTTGGAAAAACTAAATGATTGTTGAGGGGTAATATTTTTATATGTGTAATAATTTGTTCTGGTGTATGTTTTAGACTCAGAGAAATTCTGACTCCCTTTTAGAAAAACTGGGAAAAACTTGCCAAATAAATAAATTAAGTATACTGTAAGAAACTGAGGCAACAAGTCCACTTTGTTTGAGGAACTAAAAATTAAATATTTTAAAATATGGAGAAGTTCTATTTTTATGAGTTATATGGTTGGAGAATTACATTTTGGCAATGTGTGAGTAGAAGGTTAGTCAATGTTCTTATGGATCTTACAGTCCAGTGAGGAAGAATATATTAAAAATACATAATAAAAAATAATCATGAAGAACCTAGTGGCAAGACGGGAATAAAGACACAGACCTACTAGAGAATGGACTTGAGGATATGGGAAGGGGGAAGGGTAAGCTGGGGCAAAGTGAGAGAGTGGCATGGACATATATACACTACCAAACGTAAAATAGATATAGCTAGTGGGAAGCAACCGCATAGCACAGGGAGATCAGCTCTGTGCTTTGTGACCACCTAGAGGGGTGGGATAGGGAGAGTGGGAGGGAGGGAGATGCAAGAGGGAAGAGATATGGGAACATATGTATATGTATACCTGATTCACTTTGTTATAAAGCAGAAACTAACACACCATTGTAAAGCAATTATACTCCAATAAAGATGTTAAAAAAATAATAATAATCTCACATATGTGGAATCTAAAAAAATAATACAAATGAATCTATATTGGAAACAGAAACAGATGTAAATGTAAAAATGAGATATAAAAGGTACAAGCAAAGGGTAGATTATATACTGGAGACAAAACTTAAGATATGTTTGGAAACATAGTGATAAAACAACTGCTGGAAGATAGTTCTCCATAGGTATTTCTTCCCATCTCCCGAGCTTTTGAGTTGCTTCTGAGTCACAGAACAGGCAGTTTTTTAAAGAATGTGTTTTATAGTGAATGGCTATGGGAGATAGAGGTAGTGTCTCCCAGTGCGGCAAAGGCAGATATGTTTGCTTTCCAGAATAATAAAGATATTGTCTCCCTCTGAGGCAAAGCGGAGCAAGTTTGCTAGCACGTCTGTCACAGATTAGAATTTTCTAAGCTCAGGGTCTCTCAGCTGTGACATGGCCTACTGAGTGTATACACCTACCTGGGAAGCTCTACATTGTTCCTATGGGACTGATACAAACATGAAGTTCATTCTGCCTACTATGCCTTGAATAATAAAGTCCTGTGTCTTTGACCCTGTAGTCTTGCGTCTTCTTTCGGCATCCATGAAACTCTAGAAGACTAACTTGTTAGCCTACAAGAAAGGTAAAATCTCAAGATACTTGACAGTTCTTAACAACACCTATTATGCTTAAAATACTAATATAAAGAAGACACAGGAACTGTAATTAGTTAAAATTTCCTCAGTGGTTACTAAGTAGCTGTTTTCAGATTTTCTCAACTGCTACTGGTAAAAAAAACTGTTTCACTCATACATAGCAGGCATGATAGCATGAAAATTACTTTTGTAAGAAATTTCCAAAAATTGTAGATAAGATCTAAAAGACAGATAAAATGTTTAAATATTCATATGCATTTTCTAATATTGGCAGCCTCATGATACCAAAATATGTAAAACAGATCTCAATTAGAAGTTATAAACTAATACTACAAATGAAAATATATTAAATTAAATTTAACTGAATATTAAGATAATAATCTACCATGGCCAAACATAATTTGTCCCCAAATCAACTCAGTGGAGATTTGAATTAATCAATCTAGTAACAAAACATATCACAGCAGCTGGTCAAATGAAGCAAGCCTACAATGATCATAACATTGAATATATGACAAAACCTTTAGAAAAATTAAAAAAAATAAGAATGAGAAAATTACCTCACCACAAAAGTGAATGTTTATTTCAAACAAATAATAGTGAACTTCTACCTCTGAGTTTTTTAATATATATTTAACCAAGATTCTATTGGAACAAAAGTGTTCCATGTTAAAATATTATACGATTTAGAAATGCATTTTATGTATTCTCTTCTGAGATAAAAGCTGAAATCCAAATTATATTAGAGCAGAGTTATAACATGTTATCAGTTTGGAATATTTTATAAAAGAGAAAGGAAATAAGAAATGGTCAAAATGTCTCTCTTTGTCTCCTTTTACTTCACGTCTCTGCCAAAATGATAAGATTTCCCTCTGGCTGGGTGCTTGTCCAGAAGTGATAGTTATTTTCCTTTATATACTTTTATTTAAACTTTCATATTTGGTCAAAAAAATAAGTATGACTAGATAAGAGAACAGCTTGTGCTTAGTATAGGACAAACGACTAGGAGTGAATTGTGCTGAGAAAGGCCTTCTCCTTGTTTTCCCTGAGACATATCTGTACTAGGGTAAGGAAATTATAAAATGACCATTTAAAAGTTTTGGATGATGTTGTCTAAAGTTAATTCTACTTATCAGATGTGAAGTTTAGCTACAAGAAATCAAAACATTTTGTGTAATCCTAAATATAACAGATTTCCTGACATCTTGTGAATCTTGTCCTAATACACATAAGAGGACTGCAGTACATTTCAATGAGCTCTTTTAGTACAATCCAAAAGGAATGTCATCAATCACTTGCATAAGTAATTCAAAAAAATTTTTATCAGTGTCACTGTTCATTAATACGTTCTTTAACTTTGATTTAAGCTGTGTCTTCAAAATCCAGCACCCTGAGGTTGATGGTAGATAAGAAATGGATGAGTGTTCACATGATTTGAAACCCCTGTGTCTTTCATGGTACATGTCTTAAAGCTGTTCTAGAAGAATGTAACACACATCCTCTCCTGAGGAAGGTATCGTCACCTAGTTATCCATTAATTCTAAAATTATTCATACATGTCAATATCTAGTAAAAATATTCAAAAACACACAAAAAAATGTAATAACTTATAACTAGGAGAAACCAGAAACAACATAAACAGACTTGCAAGGACATCATATATTGGAATCAGGCATAGACTATAAAATAACTTCATTTTACACGTTTAAAGATACAGAAAATACATATTAAAATACCAATAGCAAATAGGAACTACAAAGAGTGGAACAGGAAAAATGATAAAGAATGAGATATAACTTCTAAAATAAAAAAATAAATAAATAAACAACAGTAAAAACTCAGTGGGTATTAAAAATCTTCCAACAAACAAAACCCCAGGACCAGATGGCTTCACAGGTGAATTCTATCAAACATTTAGAGAAGAGCTAACACCCATCCTTCTCAAACTCTTCTAAAATATAGCAGAAGGAGGAACACTCCCAAACGCATTCTACGAGGCCACCATCACCCTGATACCAAAACCAGACAAAGATGTCACAAAGAAAGAAAACTACAGACCAGTATCACTGATGAACATAGATGCAAAAATCCTCAACAGAATACTAGCAAACAGAATCCAACAGCATATTAAAAGGATCATATACCACAATCAAGTGGGGTTTATGCCAGGAATGCAAGGATTCTTCAATATACACAAATGAATCAATGTGATACACCATATTAACAAATTGAAGGATAAAAACCATATGATAGGGCTTCCCTGTTGGCGCAGTGGTTAGGGATCCGCCTGCCAATGCAGGAGACATGGGGTCGATCCCTGGTCCAGGAAGATCACACATGCGGTGGAGCAACTAGGCCCATGCGCCACAACTGCTGAGCCTGCACCCTAGGGCCCACGAGCCACAACTGGTGAGCTCGTGTGCTGCAACTGCTGAGGCCTGAGTGCCTAGAGCCCGTGCTCTGCAAGGAGAGGCCACCGCAGTGAGAGGCCCATTCACTTCAGCGAAGAGTGGCCCCCACGTGCCATCGCAGGAGAAAGCCCGTGCACAGCAACGAAGACCCAATGCAGCCAAAAATAAATAAATTAAATAAATAAATTAAAAAAACAAAAAACATATGATCATCTCAATAGATGCAGAAAAAAACTTTTGACAAAATTCAACACCCATTTATGATAGAAACCCTCCAGAAAGTAGGCATAGAGGGAACTTATCTCAACATAATAAAGGCCATATATGACAAACCCACAGCCAACATTGTTCTCAATGGTGAAACACTGAAACCATTTCCACTAAGATCAGAAACAAGACAAGGTTGCCCACTCTCACCACTATCATTCAACACAGTTTTGGAAGTTTTAGCCACAGCAATCAGAGAAGAAAAAGAAATAAAAGGAATCCAAATCGCAAAAGAAGAAGTAAAGCTGTCACTGTTTGCAGATGACATGATACTATACATGGTGAATCCTAAAGACAATACCAGAAAACTACTAGAGCTAATCATTGAATGTGGTAAAGGAGCAGGATACAAAATTAATGCACAGAAATCTCTTGCATTCCTATACATTAATTATGAAAAATCTGAAAAAGAAATTAAAGAAACACTCCCATTTACCACTGCAACAAAAAGAATAAAACACCTAGGAATAAACCTACCTAAGGAGACAAAAGACCTGCATGCAGAAAACTATAAGACACTGAAGAAAGAAATTAAAGATGATACAAACAGATGGAGAGATATACCATGTTCTTGGATTGAAAGAATCAACATTGTGAAAATGATTCTATTACCCAAAGCAATCTACATATTCAATGCAGTCCCTATCAAGCTACCACTGGCATTTTTCACAGAACTAGAACAAAACATTTCACAATTTGTATGGAAATGCAAAAGACCACGAATAGCCAAAGCAATCTTGAGAAAGAAAAACAGAGCTGGAGGAATCAGGCTCCCTGACTTCAGACTATACTATAAAGCTACAGTAATCAAGACAGTATGGTACTGGCACAAAAACAGAAATATAGTTCAAGGGAAAAGGGTAGAAAGCCCAGAGATAAACCCATGCACATATGGTCACCTTATCTTTGATAAAGGAGGCAAGAATATACAATGGAGAAAAGACAGCCTCTTCAATAAGTGGTGCTGGGAAAACTGGACAGCTACAGTAAAAGAATGAAATTAGAACACTCCCTAACACCATACACAAAAATAAAGTCAAAATGTATTAAAGACCTAAATGTAAGGTCAGACACTATAAAACTCTTAAAGGAAAACCTAGACAGACACTCTATGACATAAGTCACAGCAAGATCCTTTTGACCCACCTCCTAGAGAAATGGAAATAAAAACAAGAAGAAATGGGACCTAATGAAACTTAAAAGCTTTTGCACAGCAAAGGAAACCATAAACAAGACGAAAAGACACCCTCATTAAGGGAGAAGATATTTGCCAACAAAGCAACTGACAAAGGATTAATCTCCAAAACTTACAAACAGCTCACGCAGCTCAATATCAAAAAAACAAACAACCCAATCCAAAAATGGGCAGAAGACCTAAAGAAACATTTCTCCAAAGAAGATATGCAGATTGCTAACAAACACATGAAAAGATGCTCAACATCACTAATCATTAGAGAAATGCAAATCAAAACTACAATGAGATATCACCTCACACCAGTCAGAATGGCCATCATCAAAAAATCTACGAACAATAAATGCTGGAGAGGATGTGGAGAAAAGGCAACCCTCTTGCACTGTTGGTGGGAATGTAAATTGATACAGCCACTATTGAGAACAGTATGGAAGTTCCTTAAAAAAACTAAAAATAGAACTACCATACGACCCAGCAATCCCACTACTGGGCATATACCCTGAGAAAACCATAATTCAAAAAGAGTCATGCACCACAATGTTCATTGCAGCTCTATTTACAATAGCCAGGACATGGAAGCAACCTAAGTGTCCATTGACAGATGCATGGATAAAGAAGTTGTGGCACATATATACAATGGAATATTATTCAGCCATAAACAAATCAAAATTGAGTTATTTGTAATGAGGTGGATGGACCTAGAGTCTGTCATACAGAGTGAAGTAAGTCAGAAAGAGAAAAACTAATATCATTTGCTAACACATATATATTGAATCTAATAAAGAAAAAAAATGGTTATGAAGAATCTAGGGGCAGGACAGGAATAAAACACAGATGTAGAGAATGGATTTGAGGACACAGGGAGGGGGAAGGGTAAGCTGAGATGAAGTGAGAGAATGGCATGGACTAATATATACTACCAAATGTAAAATATATAGCTAGTGGGAAGCAGCCGCATAGCACAGGGAGATAAGCTCAGTGCTTTGTGACCACCTAGAGGGGTGGGGTAGGGAGGGTGGGAGGGAGATGCAAGCGAGAAGAGATATGGGGATATATGTATATGTATAGCTGATTCACTTTATTATAAATCAGAAACTAACAGACCATTGTAAAACAGTTATACTCCAATAAAGATGTTTAAAAAAAAATCAGTGGGCAGGCTTAAAGGCAGATAAGAAACAGCTAAATTAATAAATTTTTGAATTAGAAAATAAATTGAAATTAATAATCCACAATTCAACATGAGGATAAATGGACAATGCAAGATATATATTAGACAAAGTAGATGGAGTAAAAAGGACTAATGTGTCCTTAATTGAAGTTCCAGAGGAAGGAGGAGATTAATGGTTCAGAAGAAATATTTGAAGCGATAGAGGCTGAATATTTTCCACACTTGATGAAAGACCTTATTTCACAAATTTAAGAAGTCCACAAAATCTAGCTCAAATATACAAGGAGAAGTCCAAACCTAAACATTTCATAGTGAAACTTTGTACAGGAAAAGGAAAAAAAAAAAAAAAAGAAAGAAAAGAAAATCTCTGAAGCACTCTGACAAAAAAGATAAATTCCCTTCAAATGAGTTGCAGTAGAGTGACAGCTGATTTTCTACCTGTGGGAAGGGTAGGGTTGCTTCTGATAGCTGAGAAGAAGAATTTATTCCATGCCTCTCTCCTAGTTTCTGGTGGTTTACTGGCAATCTTTGCTGACCCTTGGCTTGTGGATGCATCACCTGAGTCTCTGCCTTCTTCTGCACATGGCATTTTTCCTGTTCATGTGTGTCTGTCTCCAAATTTCTCCTTTTCCAAGGGCACCATTGGGTTAGTGACCTACCATAATGCCACATAATAAGGGGCATTACGACAAAATTTTTTCTATCTCAGCAATTCAAAAGGTATAAAGATTAGAAAATTAAAATATCAAGAAATAGATGTTTTATATATATATATTTCAAAATAATTTACAGATTGGCCTATATATAAAGAGCAAAGCAATAAAACTTTAGAATGTATTATAGAGAAACATTTGTATGATTTCAGAGTAGGGAAGATTTCATAAACATGGTGTAAGGAGTACTAAACAAAAAGAAAAATACCGATACATTAAAATTTCTTTATAAGTTTTCATAAAGAGTAAAAACACAAATCATACAGTGGAAAAATATATTGGTAACACATTTTACCAAAAAGAGACGTATTCAAATATGTAAAATATCCTACTAAAGGAAAAACACCCAAAGGGGGGAAAAAAGACAAATACTAGAGAGGACTGAAACAGATATTCTGAAAACAAATAAGCATTTAAACATATGTATTTAATCTTTTCTACATATATTCAAAAGTGAAAGGACAATGAAATGCAGAGTAATGAAAGAAGTTATGGAAAATAATGACTACTGTATTTCCCTTGTAAAACCACCAGAAATAAAACCTTATCTAGAAGACTAACAAAACTAGCTTTTGTTCTCTTATTGTACAACTTACTGAACTTATGGTATAAGAGCTTGCTATAATCTTATGGAGAAGAGATGCAATGTGATTGGAGTAATGTTAAGTGGTGACATTATAACTGGCACTGTCTCCTATATTCCTCTTGAAATAACTTTATTATCAATGGTTCCTTTTCAAATGCACTGTCTTTTTATACTTTATAAGATTTTTCAGCTGTTTGTGTATCTATTAAACAATGTTTGTATTCTTTAGTAGCCTCTTCATCTTTCATAATCATTGAGAACAATTTAATATAACATCATTTATTTGTCAATATGCATTCTGATGTTCTTATTATGGTACTAAAAGTATTGCTGCACTTAGTAACCATTTTATATATAGAAATGTTGCTGTGAACTAATGTTTTTGCCTCCCCAAAATTTATTTATTGAAGCTTTAACTCCCAATATGATGGTATTTAGAGGTGGGGCATTTGAGAATTCATTAGGTTTAGAGGAGGTGGGTCCCCATTATAGGTTCTGTGTTCATAAGAAGAAGAAGAGACTGGAGTTTGCACTCTCTCCACCTTTTGAGGATACACTGAGAAGGTGATAGTCTGCCTGCCAGGAGAGCCCTCATCAAAAATCCAATCTGCTGGCACCTTGATTTTGGACTTCTCAGCCTCCAGAACTGTCAGAAAATAATGTGTGTAGTTTAAGCCACCCAGTCTGGTATTTTGTAACTGAAGCCTGAGCTAAAACAGTTGTCATTTAAAGATTTCTCCCAAATTTAAAATTATTTCTTTAGTCTCTAGAAGATCAGCCTTCCTACTGATTATGAACTATAACTTCTCTCTTTTGGGAGAGATGAAACTTAATACATTTTCTTTTGTAAATACAACAGTATATTTAGAAGTTCTTATTTGCAATTATTTTTCTGACATGAGATAAGTTAGTAAGTGCAGTTATATTCCTTAGATTGTTGCCTTCTTGTACAGGAACATTTGTTTTTGGTACTCTGTATTCTGTTCTTGATTTAATATAATTTATTTTTTTCACATGTTTCACATCCATTCCAGGTAGAGCTATTCTATTTTTTGCAGAGTTATTGTATGTATATTAGTGATGCAGCTAACTTATTCTGGCATAACATAGTCAGTTTTTTATATTAGTTAAATGCCAGAGAGAGGGCAAAGATGTTAGAGCCAAACTTTGTATTCACTATACTTCAATATAACTGTTTGCTTTCACTTTTTAAAAAACAAAACACAGATAATATTAAGAAAGCATAAAATGTTTTAATGATGAAATATATTTAAGTTTTACTTTATTTTAAAAATTAAAAACTAACTTATGGGAAGTAACTTACCAGTTGCCTCCCGAAATTACAACTCCATGCATATTTTAGTAATGGAGACTTCTCCATATGGCATAAAATCAGGAACTGATAAAAAAAGCTGATAATATATTTTTGACATGATTATTAACATATTTTTAATATGCTAGAAATTATTTGTGGTTTTTCAACTCTCAACTGGGCCTTAATTCAGAAATGAATTTCATACCCCAGGTCAAAGACTGGTTACTTTCTACATTACAATGACTTTTTAAAATTTTATGTAAAATTATAGCCACATCTATCACTCTTGGTTCAATTTTTAATACAGAAATTATCTTTGATTTTAACAAAGGAAGGTATATTATGCAAACAATTAGACATTTAGAAAATGGTTGCAGACTGGAGAATTCAAAGTTGTAAAAGTCAGATCTACCACCAGCTTCAGATTTATTGCAGAGGGGTCAGAGATTTGATATATCACAGCGTTCCACTGTCAGCCCACGGCCTTAGAAAGAAGAAGGTGGTGTCTGCTTCTTTTCAGCCTACCACATCTCCTGTGAATCCATCTTGTTGGTGCAATGTAAACTGTACATGCAACCCTGGAGGCAAAGATTCTCAAAACTGTTACAGACAGTTAGCCCCTAATACTGAGGAAATTGTAGATGGGTTGTAAAGTTCTAAGAACCAACAGAGAATGTCCAGGACCCCCCTACTCAAAAGTGAAGTGTTGGAAGATAAAAAGTGGGTATGATTCATAAACTCTGCATGACAAGGTTGAATTACTACAGTGTAACTTTTATGAAATCAAATTTATTCGTTGAAATAAAGACCAGGGTTTCAGAATCTGCCTCTTCTTTCCTCTCCTGACTATACCTCCCAATATGATTATTTATCACATGCATCTGCCCTCAAATACATTCAAATTTTGTAGGAAAAACTCATAAAAATGATTCTAAGGCACTGTGCAGGCACTGAATGAAATCAAACTGTTAGTGAAAAAATATGTTCCATGATTATAATGAAAAATGCATATGTAGACAGAAAACCAATTTGTTTCTTGCTGTGACTGATTTTCAGTGATTAAAAATAATGTATGGCTTATTCTTTTTTTTTAGAGCATGAGCTGACATTAGTAAAAAAATATTCCTTGTATGTGTCAGCAAGATATGTTACTAGGCATTCTCTTTTTTTCCCACACTATTTATTTGAAATGATATCATACTTTTATAATGTATGATGTAAAAAAGCCATATGTTTTGGCACAAATATAACATTTGTTGGCTACAGAATTGAACATTTTTTGGCTCTCCCATCATATTCTGTTTTCATATTATTAGCTAACCATACAACTAAAAACTCAGGCAAAGCCACCACACAAGAGGAACCCCAGGCTTGATAAATATAACCAGCTGCCACAAACCACTAGCTCTTTTCTCTTCTTGGCCCTGAGCCATCCTTGGAAATGCATCATTTCTGAAGGATCATTCTTACATACTCAAATATATACAAAGGAATTGCCCCTTTCTTTTTAATATATCTACAATTAGGACTCACAAATTCACACAAAGCAAAGTAAATCCAAACTCTGTCTTCAAGCTGATTGTATAAAAATATATGAATAAAATGTGGTAGAAATGTGGGGCCATTGTACTTCTCATTTCTTGAGTTTACAACAGCATAATAATATATTTTCTTTATTTTTTTCTCCTCTTCCCATCATCAGGCTTAATGATTCCTAATATTTTTTTCCTATCAGAGTGTCTTTTTCATTCTATCCTTGTTTTTATTTCTATAAATACTGATTCCAGACCAACATCCCATAAGTATACATATTATATATATAATTAATCTTTTATTGGGGTATCTATCTAGTGTCACAGGTCATACAGCACTTCTTGTACTATTCACTATTTAATTCTGAGAATCCTTAGGGAATTTCCTACAGGTATTTATAAATACCTCTTAAAGTGTTGTGAGGTCTATGCAGTTATAAAAATCCAGGAAGAGCTTAAGTAATACCAGCAATAACTTTCACTGCTTACCATAGTGGCTAACACACATAGTAACCACTCAATAATGTGCATAAATTGAATGAACCTGATATCTAGAGTAGACCATTTTCAGCAGCTCTTTTGAAGGAATGGTTTTAAAGCCATTCCCCTACAACTCAGGTCCAGAGCACTGAGGGAGGTAAAAAAATTGAAGAAATTTTATTAAAAAAACACAGAAACATCAGGAAACTTTCCCAAATTTTTAAAGTAAATTGACTTTATTTTATTTTACATAATAGTTTGATATTAAATAGGATATATGGAACAATTATCTATATTTTTGATCTGATCTAATTTTAAAACAAAACTCTCACATGGTAGAATTTTTTCCAAATTTACCATTTATATAAAATTAATTTAATATATGGAAAGCATTTCTAGTAAGCTTGTCCCCATTGGATTTTTGATTCTAAATTAAGATTTATAATCATTTATTTTCTCATGGAATGTCCACAACCCCTCTTACTTCAGGTAATGCATCATAGATGTTTTGTTTACCCCCATATATTCAGTTCCTAACACATATAAATAACACAACACCGTAAATATGTTGTGTTAAGTGCACCAATGAAGGTAAAGCAGCTGTTACGTAACTAACTGCAATTTCAGCCTAGAAGTCTAGAAGATTTTCTAGAAAGTTTCAAAAGTCTAAAAACACTAGGAATATTCTAAATCTTCTGCTACTGAAGCCATGCATTCTTTTCAAACTATAAATTAGTATTATAATAACTGGAAATTATGATTAGACTGGTTAGATTCATGATCTGAATTTACGTGGTTTATTCAAATGCCATAAAAATGTCATACACCATCAAGCACTTGGACTGAGGATGCAGTTTTCATACCAAAGAAAAATGGCAAGGAGGAAATGTGTCCACTTTGAGGGAAGATTGTATGAGGAATATCTTCCACTCAAAGCCATTTGGTCAGTCTAATTCCACAGAAAAGTTTGTGCTGATTCTAACATAGTTAAAAGGTGTTATGACAAAGTTTAGTAGTAAACATTCTATGAAAGATCTAGAGGTGCAAGTGAAAGAAGTTTGAAGTCATGATATTCATGGAACATTTTCTCTGCAGAAATTTAGGCAGACAATCATTTGAAGTGTCATTTTCACAGTAATACCAAGTGGGAGAAACACAATGGAATGGGAATAGAGAGTTAAGAAATTGGGATTGTTGCAAGAATATATGTTTCACAATGTTGTGAAAAATATTTTTTAAATGCTATTCACATTATCCAAAATATTTAAGTTGAATGAGAGACATGATTTCAACAGTAAGAAAAATCAAACCAAGCACATTGTTAGAATTATTGATTTCACAGTATTTACCAGGATAAATGAGTTTATTCAAAATAAGAGCCATATCTTAATCTAGTAGAAATATTAGAGTATGTATTATTTGTCAACTTGTAGCAAAATAGTAAACAATATCAGAGTCTGTGTTCTTCTGTAAGTTTTGGATAGAGGAAACTTCTATTTTCTATTTTCTTTCAATTGAATGAAAAGAAAACAGAAAACAAAGACCAACCACCTCCCCTCACTATTTGAAATCCTGAAAGGTATATTGCTAAACTTGTTCCTGAAAACTAGCACGAAAGATACAATAGTTACCTAATGTATTGTTTTAGGGTTTATCATGAACAGTCACGGATATGCAGGGATGACATAGACCTTGTCTTAGTCCTTGAAAGCTCATATGCAAAGAAAAAAATAAAAAACAACCAAAGCAAGTGTTAATGGAATATAATAAACATGAGCAAGTTTTAATGGGAACAAAGGGAGAGACAGGATTCATTTTTAAGTGGAATAATCAGAGGGGATTTAAACAAGAAGATAACCTTTGAGACGGGTTTTACAAGACTTTACATCACAGAAAGAAGAACAAGAATTCAAGGTAAAATAGAGTATTCTTAAATGTATGTACGTGTGAAAGAGCATAGGGTATTCAAGAAAATTTAAATCATTCTTTATTGTGCAAAAAGTGTACATGTGTGGGTGGTGTGGGGAAGTGATGAAAAAGACAAAATCTATTGGGATGAAATTGTGAAGACTACGTATGCACATAATGTGATTCTAACTTCAGAATATTTGGTGAATAACTGAAAGTTGCATTCACATCACAAAATGATCCAATTTATGTCCAAAAAGAACAAAAACACAAACAAAACAAAAACAAAACTCAAGGCTGGATTGGAGGAAACAGGAAGTGAATAAAAGAATCACATGTGCAATTACTAGAGAAACCCTGGTGAGCAATGAGCAATGGTAGTGAGGCTGACAGGAGGAGGAAGGGTTCTACAGACAGTACTGTATTCTATAAAATTCAGCACCCCAATCAGCAGCATTTAAATTTCTAAATTGATAGAACTTGATTGCTTAAGTGTATCTTCTATGAAAAAGTGCTAAAATTTATTGGAAAATATTAAATAACATAGAATATCTACGTTTTGAAAGCATAGAAAACCTTTGACTAGAACATTATGTTGAAATTGAATTTTGTAGAAAAATGTTTAATGCTAACATTATATGCACTATAACATTGGTGTTTATGTAACACACGTATTTGGAAAACAAACCTTTTCTTCTATCAGCTAGTTTGGGGCTAAAGAGCTGGCTTTCTCAAAGCAAAGTTATATTTCAAGTCACATTTTTTTTTTTTTTTTCCAGAATTACCCTCACAGTAAATCCTTATTGTTTATTTTATTTTAATCTCAAAATTCTAATTTATCCCTCCCCCCACCCCCTTTCCCCTCTGGTAACCTTAAGCCTATTTTCCATGTCTGAGTCTGTTTCTGTTTCACAAATAAGTTCATTCGTGTCATATTTTAGATTCCACATATAAGTGATATCACATGGCATTTGTCCCTCTCTTTTGGCTTACTTCACTTATGATCATCTCCAGGTCCATCTATGTTGCTGCAAATGGCATTATTTCATTCATTTTTATGGCTGAGTAATATTCTATTGTGTATATGTACCACATCTTCTTTATCCATTCATCTGTCGATGAACATTTAGGTTGTTTCTCTGCCTTGACTACTGTAAATAGTGTTGCTATGAACACAGGGGTGCATGTATCTTTTTGAATTATAGTTTTGTCCAGATATATTGTTAGGAATGGGATTGCTGGCAACTTTATTTTTAGTTTTCTGAGGAACCTCTTTCCATAGTGGCTGCATCAATTTACATTCCTACCAGCAGTGTAAGAGGGTTTCCTTTTCTCCACACCCTCCCCAGCATTTATTTGTCGATTTTTTTTAATGATGGCCATTCTGATGGCTGTGAGGTCGTACTTCATTTTAGAAAAACACAACTTATTAAAGTGACTAAAACATAAATAGAAAACCTGATTATTCTCATGCAATTAAATAAATAAAAACCATCAAGAAAACTCTTCACAGAAAGCAAGCTCTGGATCCAGACAGCATCAGTGATGAATTCTGCCAAATACTAAGAAAGAAATTATACAAACTACTTAAGAGTATATAAGCAAGCATAACTTCAATTTTAAAACTTGTCAAAGTATTACAAGAAAGGAAAATTGCAGGTCAATTTTCACAATTCTAAATGCAAAATTCGGTGATACATAAAATGGCAAATAAACTAATTTTAGTTTGTATTAGGAAGGCAACGTGAAATAGCATGACACTTGTCTCATAGAAATGGAGCAGTTGACCACAGGACATCAAGTATCAATCACACACTAATCTCTGTCAGAACCACCAAGTCATAATGTCAGGCAGGCCCAGCAGCAACACAGTGAAGATGGAATTGGTACATATAGACTAGGCATGAGCAGGGTCAGAGGGCACAAATAAGTTAAGTTGGCCTGAATTCTCATGTCATCTACTACTATGGCACTGATAAATCTCCCTCAGCTCCTATTGCTCTATGGAGGGTTTCTTATGATCAGTCAGGAGAAAATGAAAATTCTACCTGGTGTGGAAAGAGAATGGGCTTTAAGTAAGAATATATACAGT
Organism: Balaenoptera physalus; assembly: GCF_965194825.1. Lineage (NCBI taxonomy): Eukaryota > Metazoa > Chordata > Mammalia > Artiodactyla > Balaenopteridae > Balaenoptera > Balaenoptera physalus. The sequence goes on along the minus strand of NC_138895.1, from coordinate 31,002,131 downwards.
TTCATAAGCAGTGACTAATGGCTTGGCTGGTTGTTCAGAGGCCTAGAAGGAAAACTATTGGAAGACTAGGGATAAAGAGTTCCAGAGAAGAAATATGTAGGTGAACATATAGGTTTGGTCATGAAGTGAGAAGATCTATGTTTCACATGTTAGTGCTCACCAAAGAGTATATTCCGTGGTGAGTCACTGAACAACCAAGCAGACAGAAACAGAATGTCTTTGCTATTTGACATGAACTAACCCCATTGTGGCAAATGGTCAGATTAACGGAGTAGCTATAGTGGAACAGATAGAGGTTATTCGTGGGACCAACTTCATGGATCCCCACTCTTCAAGGCTTCCACAGCTGAAAGCCCAACTACTAGTAGAAGAAATCTTACCTAAGTAAGTGCCAGGCACTCTTCTAAGTTCTTCACACTATTAATCCATTTGCTTCCACAAGTTTATGAAGCCAGATACATTATTATTTCTACCATACAATGAAAGAAATTGAGGATTAGATAAATTTACTAAATTGTTTAGTGTTGTACATAAGAGTTTTTTCTTAGTTCAGCACTGCCTTCCCTCCATTCTTAATGGCTATGAGAAATTTGCTTTTTTCATTCTTTTCCTTCATGGAATTAAAATGGAAAAATTAAATAATAACTTAGTGTTAATTAATCCAAGGCCCCCTCCAATGGTAAGAAAGGATTATTTCAAAGCTTACTTCTATTTGTATAACCTTCGTCCTCACTTCAGCCTCTATCTACCACCCTGCTTCTCCCCTGGACTTTCTCCTAGAGATCTTTTCACTGCACCAAGCTCATACCCTTACTTAATATGTCGGCCATTTTAGTAGGAAATCTTTTGCTGTCTCAGACCAAAGGTTGCTCTTATGTTATCTATCAAAGGTAAAGGCACAGATCCAATACAAGCAATAATTTTCATACATTCCTCTACTCACTAGATATTCCCAGGGCTACTGTGTAGCAGTTTAAAACCAGACAGGCAACAATTTTAGGTATTCTCTGCTGTCTGCTATCCAGCCAGAAGATGACTTCGCTTCCCCCTCTTTGTTTGTTACTGATTAGCTGAGCAACCAGATCACATGCTCAAATCACTTCATGAGTTAATGGCAAGCCCCATTCTACTCGAACAAATGCTGCTGAAGCATAGACTTCATAGAAGTACTTTCTGAATCAACCATGAAGAGAATCAAGATCCAATTCTTCAGCCAGCAAGGACACAAGCTCCCATCCTCAATTGACTGCCCATCACATGAAATATGAGACAAATACAGACCTTTGTATTTATTCAAAAGTAGCAGAAAATACATATTAAGAGATAACTATAACACCTTGATTACAACTAATACATTGTATACTTGATGAAACAATATTTTATTCTCATCACCCTAATAAGTCTCTTATTTTTAAGATTTGTTCTTTATGTCTGTTTTATTTATTTTAAGAAGCTCGAATGGAGGAATAACATCAACGCAAAGATTTTAAAAACAGAGGAGAGAAGCTAAAAATAGAGACCTCACAAATTGCTGAGAGATGGGAAACTTTTCATCATCAAATAATAAACACTTGAGTTCTCTTTTGACTGTTTCCTTTCCGATGAGACATAATATCAACAAATCCCACATCTTGGTAACCATGCAGTCACTTAGCAAATATTTTTAAATCATCTGCTAATATAAATTAGTATTGATTAATCATATACTAGTTATTCACACCTGCATTCTTTTACCATTTTTCATTTCTATTTCCCATATTTATTTGTGTTTTCCTCTCCAAACTCCCTGGCTTCCTTCTTTAATTCTGTATGTTTAGCTCTATTATATATACTTTTGTCTTTCAGAGATACATTGTTTCTTTCTTGATAGATATAGTTTAGCATTATTTAATAGGTTATCTGTCCTATTATTATACACATTTGCATGCTCCAACTCATCATTATTTTGCAGAATTATGTGATCTGCTCAACCATTTTTAATACACTTATATATTCATTGAATTATATGTTCATTATATTACACTTATACGACTCATGTTCGTTGAGTTATATAAGTGTATTAATATGAGAGACTTGACTCATATCAAGTCTCTCAATAGAGTTTTACAATAATCCTGGCAGTATGTGCTATGTCCACTTTAAAGTCAAGATTTAGAGAAGTTAATAAAATATACATTGAAATTGTAGCTCTTTTTACCTAATAAAACCATGAAACACTTATTTGAACAATGTTTTACTGTTTGGTGCAAAGAATATGCATTAAGCTAATTTACATTAATCACTGATTCACTAAAAACTAATAGTTCTATGTAAATCAACTATACTCTAATAAAAATAAATAAATCAATATTTATATATTTATCTAAAACTTCAAAATGTTCAATAGTGTAAAGCCAATTTCGAAGAAAATACATTTCAAAAATGTATTATGTATTTGAAAGTAAAACTTTTCTATTGAACAAAAAACTAATATTTCTAATACATGTTAGTAAAACAGTACTATGCTGGGATGTAAATTTTTAGCATTCAGATTTACACAAATAATTTCTTAAATCTATTCGTGAAAAATTAATTGAGGTAGCTAGAGACAAATTCAATTAAACTGGCAGTTCACTTACTGATAAGATTAAAGATTTATACAGAATTATCTTAATATATGGAAAAACTATTTTCTTTTCCATAGCTTATTTTGCCAAAATGGACACAAACTATTTAAGAACAATAGAGTAATTGGTCATATAGATTATGATGTAATGTAATGTATGTATAGAAGGAAAGGACTAAGCTTTTGAAAATGATGAGTAAGAAATTTAGCTCCCATGTTTATTTATGATATGAAATATATTTTTGGATCAAAGCATTTTGTAGTTAATAAATTCCAGTATGATAATTTATCAAGATGCCTGAAAATGGTTATGCATTTTTAACCTCTACAGCTTAATGAACAGCATGTATGTAAAATGCAATCTGCATTTTGAAATACCTACAAACTACAAGTTAATCATTCATTACTATAGTTGTTGTACTTAAAATATAATGGCTCCAAAACTTCTGTTTTAGTGATCAGTTCAAGAATTGTAAGTAGAGTATCTGGAATAATGTATACTCCTTCTGTCTTCTTCGGAGCTACAAATGTGGTGATAAAATACTTTCTGTAACAATGTCACCTATGAATTTAGTTTTGTGACACCATCTCCCCTTAGGAATCTTTTCCAGGAAGTTTTCTTTCTTTCTTTTTTTCAATTAATTAATTTATTTATTTTTGGCTGCGTTGGGTCTTCATTGCTGTGCGCAGGTTTTCTCTAGTTGTGGGGAGCGGGGGTTACTCTTCATTGCAGTGCACGGACTTGTCATTCCGGTGGCTTCTCTTCTTGCGGAGCATGGGCTCTAGGCTTGTGGGCTTCAGTAGTTGTGGCACGTGGGCTCAGTAGTTGTGGCTCGCGGGCTGTAGAGCACAGGCTCAGCAGTTGTGGTGCATGGGCTTAGTTGCTCTGCAGCATGTGGGATCTTCTTGGACCAGGGATCGAACCCATGTCCACTGAATTGTCAGGCAGATTCTTAACCACTGGGCGACCAGGGAATTCCCTTTTCCAGGAAGTTTTCTAATAAATATCTAGGAAAACTAAAATTTATTTTAAGAATTCTATCACAATAGTGTTTCTCAATCTGGAGTGTGCTTCAGAATCACATGAACAGATTTTAAAATACATGTTTCTGGGCCCCACTCCTAGAATTTGATTCAGTCAGTCTGTGGCGGGGACCCAGAATTTGCATTTTAGTACATTTCAGATGATGTTGATGTTTCTGATAATAGTGCCATATTTTGAGAAACACTGTGTTAGACAAGCAGAGTTCACCCATAAGAAAAATCAAGAACAGGGAGTTTTGTTTTGTTTTGTTTTGTTTAGCACTTCCAATACTTAGATAAGCCAAAAGTCCAAACTGATTTTTTTTTTTAATTGGAAACTCTTTATAGTAATGTCTAAAAGTAGAATCAATGATATCTACCTTATAACCAATGTCAAAATTTTTGATTGCCTAAATCTACCTGTTTCACATATGGTTCAATTGAAATGTTGCCTTTATAAGTGTCTAAGGACTTACTATCAGTAAAATGGATGTGTGAAATATGTGAAGAAAAAATAATGGAAATCCTTACTATACCAAGAAGCTTATCTCTACCACACCCACACATTTGGCCAGCAGAAATACATGCCTTTTGCATTCATTTTCCTTGTAGTTTACAAGTACATGAAACTAGAAAACGACTATTAGATATCTAGGATCAAACAAATTTCTTAAAGCCTTTATTTTTAAAAGATGATGTAAAACAAATAACTGATATGTGATTATTAAGATGGCTGTTGGAGATAATGTTATATAGATCATCAATAAAAAATTATGACATTAAGGGGGAGGAAATGCCAAAGTGTTTTGCAACAAAACAATTTGTTTTGAAATGAAAGAACTTGTCAGATTGTTCAAGGATTCAGACCAAAAAACATATTTAAATCGTACTAAGCCCATATAAAATAGAGTAGTGGCAAATGTATGGTACATTCAGATTTTGTATCCATCCACTCTCAAATTTTTAAAATCCTAACACATTTTGAGATCTCTGAGGTATCAAGATTGTTTATGGAAATGACTCAAATGTTCTTAATGATTTCATGGATTCCTTTAAATTTGTATGGTCTATATCTTTCCAAATGGCTCTATAACTATTTTAATTTTTGATGGCTTTTCCTCTAGAAAAAAATTTTGACTTCAATTCAATAATTGAATTCAATATATTCAAATATATATGCTAATGGGATTGAAATTAAATTGAGAAATCTAGAAAGCTACATTGTGCAGAAGAGTACACTAATTAACTGTTTTCTAAAAAGAAATCTATATTTTGTACAAACATCTAATTTTTTAGAAGAGTTTTAGATCCTTTAAAATCAATAAGAAAGAATTATGTCAGTTAGTAAGGAGCCTGATCTGAAAAGATACTGAACATGAAAGGTCTGCAGCAGAGAAATTGTAAAATGTATACTGCTTTGTAAAAACTGGGAAGTAGTAGGCACACCTTATGGAATACTGTTGGTTGCCGGGAGAATGGAAATGAACTGAGGAATATAAATGTCAATGAGTAGACCGACAGTGTCGTTGAATCAGGCTCATCTTATATCAGTTTACGTATCTTTTCTGTTCTAATTGTAAAGAAATACTGAGGGATGGGGACTAGCCTGAATGCTAGATGTGTGTATACACACACATGCACAGACACAAACCTGGGTCGTTTCAGGAGCAGCACAGATAAAAGAGTTTGTTTAGTTGCTTCATTCTGTGCATAATTAAAGACAGGAGGCTTAGAGAGAATAAGCTGATATTCAAGGCATTTCTCTAAAACAACATCAACTCCAGCTTTTAAAAGTCAAAACAGCCTAAATCCACCTACAGTCAAAGCCCTTAGAGCTGTCATAGGTTGTTTCAAGGCTGGTTTCCTGAATAAGAACTAGGAGATCTTGACTTTGAATAAAAGAGGACAGTTGTGTTGTAACAGGGCTGGGTGTACAACAGAGAATAAGTTTGAAATATTACATAAGGCTTCTGACCAAGAAAAGCATTTCATTCTTTTGGCTTATATATCCAAGAGAAAGCAGATTTGTTTTGAGAGAGCACTAGAAAGCAAATCGTGGCTGTATGAGCATATGTTTTAAGTTTAATCAGATAGATTGCTCCAAATTATTATTTCTTTGTCTGGTAACTATTATAAATAGTTATGTAAGCTTAAAAAGTTATAATTTTACAATAAATTATTTTAGTTTGCCTAAAATGCTCTTCATATTTTTGAGATTATAGACGACTAGCACCCAAAATTTCAGGTGTAAAATTGAGATTATTTGATCAACTTCTCTACAATACTAGAAAGACATGATGTGATAAATTGAAAACAAATAAATAAAGATTGAGTGAATGAATATTAGTAATGAGATAAACCAGCGAAGATGTGTTTCAAGAAATATTGGTTCTCTGATATTAGCTAACAGGGAATGGCTGCATCAGGTGATGTTAAACATGAAAATCCTCAGAGCTTTCAATTTCTTTAAGAAATTTTTAAAAATCTGAAAATGGGATATGGCACCCAAAGTTTGTTTCCAGTATTTATTTAAAGATGAAATAGCTGCTTTTTTGGTGGAAGACTTATGGAAAAACAGGTCAAATTGAATTAATGATTCAATTACACCAGAAGAATCCAAGTAAAAATGGGATATATAGATAGATAGATCCAAATTGTGGCATGAGAGATGTGAGGATGTGAAACATAAGTGCTTTTGTTTAACCTGGTGATTGGAAACTCACTTAATGACTATGGTTTTCTGCTTTTTCATCTGTAAACTAAAGGAATTAGAACAAGTAGTCAATTAAATTCCTTCTACCTTTGCTACTCTATGATTATGTTTATTAAGTGATCAATATAAACTAATTGTACATTAATGTCTGTTGCTCCCACTTACTCACATCTATATGATCTAGTCTTGTGAGTTCTCCAAGACTGACTTTTCATCAGACAAGAAGCACATGAATAATTTCTCTTTTGATGCTATTTTATTTTCACTAAGAAAACTAACACATTATCATTGGGAAAACCTTGCCAATTTGTATGGAAAATTCAAATTGCTTATCTCTTCGTAGCCTGTCCCTTTCAAGTAGCCTCTGTTAACAATTATCCATATATTTCTGTACAGTATCTGCCTACAAATATTTAAATTACATTATATGAATAAATAGACTCATACAATACATATTATTTAGTAACTTGCTTTTCACACTGTCTTTCTGTTGTCAGTACATGAATTTTATTTTAAGAGCATCCTTGATATGGCTACATGGTAGTCTATCTGATGATTGACTATAATTTAATCAGTACACAGTTACAAATATTATTGAAAAAAATCTTTATATTTAAAGGTTTATCTACTTGTTCAAGTGTATTAGCAGAGACTTTTACTTTGAAGGAAGCTGTAGGATTTTGTTATGAGACTGCATGTATAACTGAGATTCCGTTTAGAAAGTGATTTGAAATTTGAAGATGTTAAAGGTTTTAATAAATATTATCCAGTTTCTCTCAAAATATTTTTTACTATTTTGTAGTATTCCAAGCAATCATAGCTTCACATCATTGAAAAAATAAACTTATTTAATTGTCAGTGAAGTTGAGACTTTCACAGCTTAATGACTTGAAATTTGTTTCCATGAATTGCATGTTCAATGTTTTGAATTTTTCCCAAACGCTATTAGTCTTGTTCAAAATAGTTATAATTTTACGGTGTTTTTCTTTTGCTTTAACTTAAAAACATTATGTAGTCAAAGTTATGACTCCTACATCAACAGTTAATCCGTTAATGATTAATACAATATTAATTATTATATATATCAGGGTAATAAATGTGCATTATTTAGGAAATCAAATATTACCAAAAGCTTATAGAAAGATCTAGCAGTTTCTGCCCCATTCCTCCACAGTCCCCCTGGTTATTCTCCCAAAAGGCAGACTGATTTCAATTTTTGGTGTATTTATGCATCTCTATATTCCTGCTTAACATGATTATTCTGTTCCCCTTTTAATCATTATTTTTAGAAATTTTCTATTGGCCTCCTATTACTTATGCTTATACAAAAATTATGATTCATACTTAGATTGTAGCACATCATGATTGCATTTATTTCTTGTTTTCTGTTTTTCTTTTTTTTCTATTTTTAAAAATTGAGTTGAAATTCATGTAACACAAATTATTTTAAAGAGTGGTTTTAGTATATTCACAAGATTGTGAAACCACCTCCACTATCTAGTTCCAAAATATTTTTATCACCTCAAAAGTAAATCCTGTACCCGTTAAGCAATTAATTTCCACCCTCACCCCTCTTCTTGAAGCCCCTGCAAACTACAAGTTTACTTTTTGTCTCTATAGATTTACCTATTCTGAATATTTCATGTAAATACAATCATACAATATGTGATCTTTTGTGTCTGGATTATTTAATTTAACATAATATTTTTGCAGTTTATTCATGGTGTGCCATATATCAGTACTTTGATGTTTTTTATTAATCAGTAATGTTCCATTGTGCTTATGTACCACATTTTGTTTATTCATTCAGCTATTTATGGACATTTGGGTTTTTTCTACAAATTGGCTATTGTGAATAGTGCTGCTATGAACATTCATATACAAGTATTTGTTTGAGTGCCTATTTATAATTCTTTATATTATGCACCTAGGAATGGAATTGCTGTGTCATATGATAATTCTATGTTTAACTTGTGAGGAACTGCTAAACTGTTTTTCACAGCCACTGCACTCTTTTGCATCACTACCAGTAACATATGAAGGTTGCAATTTCTCCATAATCTCACTAAAACTTCTTATTCTCTGTTTTGTTCATAATAGCCATCCTAGTAGGTGTGTGATTTTCCTAAAGTCCGTAATTTCTTTGTTTTCCTGTGTTACTTTTCTTTGTAACTTCTTCCCCTATTTCCAATTGTTTCTCAGTAATTTTTCCCTCAATGGAAATACCATCAGGCAATTTACAGATTCCATTTCTTTTCTTTGAGACATCTTCCTGGAAAACTCCATTCTACTTCTACCCACTTCTGTTACTCTCTAGGTCTGCTATAAATATGTTGTCACAATATTTCCTTCTCTATCATCATAGAACAATTTCCTGTATCTCTCTCCTAAACCAGAGTTTTTTTTTTCTGGATCTTATTCTCACCTTTGTCTTTATTAACTCCCTTGTTTTGTGAAACTCGAATAGCTTCATTATGTTACAAATATGACATACAATGATCAAGGCAAGGTGAAGACAGCCCTCAGCATATCTGTTTTATGTCAAATGTATCTAAAAAGAACAGACTGCCCTCTTTTCTTGTTACAAAGTTATTATGCTAGAATATCCTTCAATAATCATCCTAGAGATTCCTCTTTTCTTTCCTTTCCTGTGTTGGGCCTCCTAATTCCTGGAAATGTATGTCCTTTAATTCTGGGATTTTTTTTCTTGAATTTTTTGGTATGATATAAAGTCCCTTGATGTGTTTGGTGTCCCCAGCCCAGTGGCCTTCTTTATTACCCTCTACTAGGAAAAAATATTTAGACTTTTACTGTGGTGTTGGAGGGAAAATCAACCAGCAAAGTGTAGAAGAGGATCTAAGACTTTAAGTTCTTAAGTAACTGTCAAACAACCATTCTCATCTTAGGACTCTCCCTGCACCCTCTCAGGAATCATCTAGAGACGTCAGCTCCCAAACCTGTTGGGGTTTCATTTTTGAAGAATAGTTAAATGTTGGCCTTCCTCATTCTTAGTGTAGAGTTTTTTTTATTTCTAGATGTTCTATGTCACAAAATTCTTCCATCTGCCTTCCAACTTCTGAAATTATGTAGCTATTTGCTCCTCTGTTGTTCTCACTATTCATATATGAATCAATCAACCAATATTCCAACATACTTTATCTCATATTATGGTTAGTCAACTCTCTTTTTCTGAAGTTTTTGTTGCTTTTTCTGCTGTTTTTCATACACTCCATCTTTAATTTCTATAAAACATTCCATTAACTGAAGACTTCTGGGGAATTCCTGGGTGCTTCTTGCTTCTGGTCCTATACAAAATATTTTATTCCCAGTCTTTCTGGGTTCTTCTTGTCCAGTTGTCTTATTTCTAGAATCAGCTGCTACTCAAATTCTGCAGATTGGAGGCTGGCAGAAAAGATGCTTTCCCATCCAAAATACATTCCCTCTCTTCTTTATCTTTCCAACCAGAACAGCAGGTTTCCACAGATAGACACCTTTTCCACATAGACTTACATTTCACAGGAGGCTGGTCACATCTCCAAATCCAGATGGTAAAACCTGATAGGATAATAAACCTGCTAAAGGAACTTGGTCTTTGATGACTGAACTGACATGCCAAGAAAGGCCAAAAGGAGAGATCAAATGGTTCTGGGCCATTGAATTTATGAACCTTGGAGCCTTTCTACCTCAGGATACATTGTTGTGAGAAAATAATATCATTATGCTAAACAATTTAGTAGGAGATTTGGTTACTTGAAGCTCAAAGTACCTTAACTAATAACATGTTTGATTGTTTTTCCCTTTCCAAGTTATTACATTACATTTGTAAGTCATAATTTTAATGGAGGATATTTTCCCTCCTTATAGTGATTTTTAAAAGATGAGCCAAAAATTTGATTGAAAACTAGAGTTCATTCATGGAAACAAACTTTATAAATTGTATGGCTTGCAGGTTCTATAGTGAGGTGGTATATATGGATTTAGATGGGGGTTCTTACTCAGTGGTCATATCAAACCCAGGGTCATTCTTCTCTGTGTTAAGGAAATTTTACATTATTGTTATTGTTTATTGATTTTTCAATTTGTAAAACTGTACCATTTGTAGAAAATATTTGATTCATGTTGCCTTAATATAATTTTGAAATTTATTGCTTTTTTAAAAGTCCAAAAGCAGTATTCCAAAATATTCCTTTATAATCACAATGTCCTATTACTCTTTTAAAATTTGATAAACTTAATCAATTACATTCAATAAACATTTCTTGATCATGCCACTTTCTAGGAGCTAGACATAGCTGAAATATATAAATAATATTTAGTCTTTGAACTGTAGGAGTCCTAAGTTCTGAATCTTAAACTTGGATATCCTTACCATCTATTTGCTGTTTCCTCTCCTTCCAGCTCTTTTGATTTTTCTTATTCTAACTATGTGTACTCCAATTGCATTGGGATTTAGAGTCTCACTATTCTTCATTTTATTTCCATTTATTTGTTCTTTTCTTGGCCTTACTTTCTTCTTTATTCTACTTGTACCTTAGGTGAACCCTGATTTTGTTCCTCTTTTGAAAATCCCCTTAATTCCCTCATACTTTTGCTAAATATGCTCTATAAATTCTGCAGCCTGAATCAATCAAACTGCCATTTCTCTATTCCTATCCTGGAACTGTTAAGCTAAAGAGAAAACTAACTACTAAACAAAGTGGTGAGTCACTGCCTCTCAAAAAGCCCTTCTTTCCTTCCTTTACCTTTATATATCCTTTTTTAACATTCTTTACTTTCACATCTTTAACTTAAACATGTTCAAGTCTCCCATATATTTCAAAGTGAAGAAAAGAAACAGGAAAAGAAAAGGAAAAAAAATAAACCTTGAATAAAAACCTGTCCCCTGTTAGCTGATGCCAAATCTACGTACTTTTCATCTAAGCCAAGTTTCCTGAAAGTGTAGTCCAATATCTTTTTACTTTCCCCAGCTGCTTTCACCAAAATCATAGCAATTCATCTTCCTCCTAAGAATTTTTAAAATGTATCTTAAAATGTTTCTTGTAGCTACTTTTCCAAATGGTGAAAAACAGAATTTAAGTGATGGCTAACCTCAATTTTGAAAATACCATTTTTGAACTTTTTGTATATATAAGGATAAAGACCATAATCTAGTCTGACAGGTAGTTGGTGAGGCATCAAGTAACCATATAATGATAAAGAGGTGTCTCACTTGGGTGTGTCACTGTTAAGATGATAACTGATTTGTAGGTTTCTCTGTTGTTTGGGCCTCAGGGGACAGGGAATGTGAGAAAGAGGTTCTGAAATGAGAGGGAGCAGGACTCAGAAGCATGTCCAGATGATAGAAAAGTTTGAGGGATAGTAGGGAAAATTATTGGACTGGACATATCCTATAGATTTTTTGAGACGTGATGTCTGAGATCTAATTGTCAGGTGTTATAATCCCCCTTCCCAAGCTTCAGTAACACTAAAGCTCTGTCAGTGTTTGGATTGGATTGGGGAGGGTTGTCTTCCCACTATTGTATTTTCTCTATACTACCAGCATGGAGGAAGCTTAGAGTTTCCGGGCAGAGCAGAAAATTTCCGAGCAGGGTTCTGAGCTGAGGTTAAGAAAAAGTAACCGGGAGATTGTAAGCATTGACTGGGAACTTTTACAAATATTTGTTGAGCAAAAAGCATTACAAGTTTACTCATTATTAATTTGGAGGTTCAAACTGTTTTTTATTTGACTGTTAAACTGTTGACCCAAAAGTTTAAAAAATTTCTTTTTTAAATAATTAAAAATTTCAGTGAATCTTATACATTATATTACTTATTTTCTTTTTACCATTTAACAATGTTGATGAAATGCTAAAGCCTCCTTGAATTAACCTAGTTTTTGTTGGGTTTTAATTACTGACAACAACAAATCCCATCTGAGGGAGAAACTGTTTTCTGGAATTAGAAAATTTCAAGTGAGAGGATCAAAATTTTGTAAATGATTAATTCAAAATGAATGGGGAATAGTAAATATCTTTATATCCCTTAAGAAATAAAATTGCATAGTAATTATATTCTTGATCGTTGGACTCAGTAAAGCTGATTTTTACTCTGCATTAACTACTGATATAGTAACAAACTATATCAGGTTGCCCTTGAAAGTCTCCATTTTATCACTGAAAGTCTCCTGTCCTGAGAAACTCCTCAATCCTGGGTAAACCAGGATGGTTGGTCATCCTAGTCTTGGATAAGCCCAAGTTCCTTTCTTTGTAAATCGGCATAGTCATAGTTCCCATGTCCTATGATGAATACCTAAATTCGGTCATTTTATATATTTATATTATACAGCACTAAATCTGGCAGTCAGTTAGCTGAGTTATTGTTGTAAATATTTATTATTTTGTCTATGTACTGGAAATATAATATTTAATGATATGTAAGTAGTTGGCAAAATGGACATCTTTTGATATTTACCACACCCACTGAAGTTGAAGCTGAATGAGGGTGACTACTTTATGTGGCTTTTAATGGAATGCTATAAAACAGTATCAAAGGATATGGCTAACTCATCTGAAACAAATGGAAAAGACCAGGCTGTGTGAGCATACACTGTTTTGAGAAGCCATTTTATGTCTATGACTGAGGATCCATGACTGTTGAAGGTTAAAAAAATCATATGTTTTTGTGCTGGGAAAGGTGAGTTTGCCCAGTAAGAAATGCTGTATTAGAACTTTAAATGCGTCCACCTTGGAAGAGTCAGAGGAATTGAGGATATCTTCTGTTTTCCATATTCCAACCTAGCATCTCCAGTTTGCACCTTATTCCTGTTAGTCAGGAGTAGTCTTCTACAAAAAATGAACTTTATTTCACGTCTACATAACTTATTTTCCAATACTCAAAGATAAAATAAAATAAGCCACTTTTAAACTAGAATATTAAAGAATAGACAGAACTTACAGGCCTATTGCTTAAAGCCAGGAGAGATACAAAATCCAAATTTACGTACCAGTACAAGATTTCTGACTTCACATATTATCCAGTGGAATTCTCCCAAATGAAACTAATAAAATGGCTAAGCAAGTTTTCAGTAGAACTGCATTTCCAGAAACTCCCCATGCCCGTCAGAGGGGAACTTGGTATTGTTCAGCTTCTAAGGCACTCTCACCAACCACTATACCTGCCCCAATCGGAAAAGAATGAAGACAGCCCAGTGCCTCAACAGACATGTAACCAGAGGGCAATGGGATACTTCACAGGAAGCAGAAGTTTTGGTAATGACAGAAACCCTTTCCACCTCCAAGAGAGTAAATAAACAAGAATGCCTCAGAGTCTCTCACGAGTTGGAGTAAGATGGTGGCCACTGCTGGGCTCATCATAAAGATTTTTCATGCACATGTTTGGAACCTGGTCTGAGAATATTTGAACAGCCGAGTTTCCTTGGATCTCTCTCCAAATGGCAGATGTCTCAAGCATGACAGCATGAGGGTAGCCATACTCATGTTTTGGCTCTGAATCCTCAAGGTATGTGTTTTGAAAGAGAGCAGGAATGTGTCACATGGAACTCTTATTATCACTTGTGACCTACCCTCTATAATAATATAGTATCATTTTTGTTTCTTTCTACTGGTCAAAACAGTTGCAAAGGGTCAGCTATGTTCAAGGTGAGGGAATACAGACTTTACTTTTTGATGAGAGTAAAGTCTGAGTAAAGTAAAACTGTAAAGTAAAAAGTAAAGTAAAACTGAGTAAAGTCTCAGTTTTACATTAACAAAAAAAAACCATGTAAGTTGGGAACTACATTGATATGGCCATCTTTGAAAAATACAGTCTGCCAAAGAAAACTTTCACAGAATGATTTTCATACAAATAAGATATGGAATATGGGTACAAAGAGTGGCATTTGTGTTTTGGATTCTAGTTGTTCCCAAGGCCTAGCTATATCCCTGCCATTCTCTCACTGGGTTTTCATAAACTTCTTGCCCAATCTAATTTATGTGACTTAAGTTTTCACTAATTCAACTCCCAAATCCCCATTTTTAATGCCTGAATTCTAAATATCTAGTGTCTTCCTAGACATGTCCATCTGTATTTCCATAGAAACTGAAAATTCAACTTATCCCAGACTAAATTCAGCACCTTTCCTTTAAACCTGCTCCTTTTCCTGCCTTGGTGAAATTAATCAATCAAGACTCCAGTAGCAGATGACATTAATTAATTTATCATCCTGTTACCACTTCCAACTTCTGGGAATACCATTTACTACTCCTCTACCTATTTCAAATTTATGACAGTTGTCATATTTTTATAGCCCATGTTTTGGCCACATCTAATTGACCCTAGGTATACCTTATGAAATTTGACATGGTATTTTTCCCAGGATTCTTAACTTGGGAACCGAAAAGGAAAATAAGAGTAACTTCTAAGGTAATACATTTCAATGGATGATGATGCCATTAGCTGAACAGCAAAACACAGGATGAAGAGATAATTTTCAGAAGAAAATTGTGAACTTAGTTTTGAATACATTGAATCTGAGGTATCTCTGTAATAACTTTGTGGAAATATTCAACAGGAACTTGTTAAAGTCAATTCATGAGGGAAGGGAACAAACAACACCAAGAAAAATGTATAAAACAGAAGTAAGAATGTTATTGAATTTATGTGGCAAGAATTAGAATAATAATTAAGTGATATCACTATTAGTAACACATTTTTTTTTACATTATTTTCCAAGTGCAGATTCTAACCATTTCCATGTTATGCTCCAATAAACCCATAGATGAGTAACTTAAGGACAGTTAAAAATACACATAAGTAAATATAAATACACAAATAACCTTCTGTTTTGATCAAAATATCTTTTTATTACAACTGGGGTCTGGTTATCCTGAGGGCATTTCAGTTCTAATTATGGTTAATATAGTGGGAGCACTGAGGTTAGACAAAAATTGGAAGGAATATATAAAAAATACCAAAATTCAATTAAGTTTTATTCAAATTCACCATAATACACAGTGATTGAGCAACAACATTACTGTGTGACATCACTCTACAAGAATTGACTAGTAAAAATTTCAATTTTGGCTATTCTATTTGAAAAAATTATCTAAGAACCTAGAAAGAGACAGTGACAAGTAACAAAATGATCAAAAAGATAATAATGAGGTCTTAAGAAGTAGCATGAAAAGATTTGTGTTTCTTTTAGTCAAAGGAAAAAAATTAAATTTCATTTAATAGAAATCAGGGGCAATTTTTGTTGTACATAAGTAAAAGTTTTGGGGTTTTTTTCCCCTTTTGTAACCAAAAATCATTTAAATCAGGTTCTCTGGTGGGTTTTGGAGTTTTTCTGCTTGGAACTATTCAGAAAGGGACTGGAAAAATATTTTCACAAAGTATTTTAGAAATTTACCTGCCTAAAGACAGGCAGATTAAACAGAAGATTTCTCATGGCCCTTATAGTTCTATTATCTTATAATTCTATACTTTCATGGTAATTCAAACCACTTTATACTGTCAATATTCTCCATTTATGTGAACAGGCATCAACTCCTGTATTTTATTTCATTTATAAGACAAGAGCTTGAAAACACCTTCAGACAGCAATTTGTACATGATCTGATATATTTTCAAGGTTTTTTAAGCATGAAAGATTTAAAAGAACTGTACATAAGGCCGCATTATTCATAAAGGGAAGGTATGAAACAGCACACCATAAAAGAAATTAAAACAGAAAAGCAGTAGAATGCTAGTAAAAGCCTCTATAGCTTATTGTATTTTCAGATCAAACACAAGTCCACACTTTGAGGATGGTGGCAGAGGACTATGGGCCTCTTCTAGGAGCCACTAAAGACATTTCTTTTCTGCAATAATGAATGAGATCACTTGACACAGTCAGAAACTGCTTTATTTTCATTTAGAGGCATATTAAAGCCTTGACAAAATATCTATAGTTAGTTTATTATGATTTGGATTTTTCCTTATGATTCTCATCAAAAATAAATTGACACACAAACACAAAAGAACATTTATTAACATTTACTAGAATACTAACCTCCATGTGTATTCATTCCCTTATCTGTACAGTAGGGAATAATAATAGAACCTATGGTTTATATGGTTTAAACCTTTATACGGTTTAAACCATATAAAAGCCTTTATATGGTTTTTGAGAGAATTGAGTTTAGCCATTTAAAGACTCATAACAAGTTCTCACTTATGTTAAAAATTGTTATTGTTGTAAAAGCTTTCTTAACTAATAACTGTTTAATAATTTCACCAAATTAACTATTTCTTGCATAAAAATATACTGATTAATATACAAAGCAAACCAAAATGTATGTGGCTAGAAGGCTCCCCTTACATTCAGTTGATTATTCCAAAATCTTAGAAACATTTTTATGCATATTGTACATGTTGCAATTATGTAATGTAATCATTCAGTAAATGTGTTAATGTTATGAAAATGATGTTGTTCATATGGAAGTTTTGTTGAGTACCTTTCAAATATTTAAAAAGAGATAAATGATCCCCTAAAGTATTGTCACAGTATTAATCATGGATTAAATGATAGAAAAACTTAGATTAAAAAATTGATTAAAAAATATAGAGGCATTCTGTTTTTAGATCCTATTGAAACTTTCTTCAACTTTTTGCTCTACTTGAAAAAAACAAAAAAAAACCCAGGATGTTGTAGAAGCTGCTTTGCTTGTAGTTTATGCCAGAAAGATGATATAGAATTTCAATTTCTTAATCATGAGACTCAAAATCTAATGAATTAATTTCATGTTTTAATATTGTAATGTTTAATATATGTGTACATACATACATTATATATATATACATAATTATCCATAATTCTTCAATATGACAAACTTTCCCTGTTAGTTGATTAACTACTGATCCCGATTCTATTGGAAAAAGGGCTTATATTCTGCTATTACTTGTTAAATAGGAATAGAGAGCATATGAATGTCCCCTATATCATTCTTGTACCTGTACTCATGAGTTTGAATATTTCATAATATAAAAGAGGGAATGTGAGTTATGAGAATGGAGACAGTGTTAAAGAAAAGAGTCTATTAACAGTGAAGTTAACTGAGGGCTAATAATTGCCAATGAGGGATTTGGGGGATGTTATTATGGTTGTAATTGGGAACATTCAGAATATTGCAAGTTTGTATGCTGAAGATTACCTAGTATGGTGGAAGATACTGATAGTGAAGAAGAGAGAGAATAAGCAAGGTAAGGAAGTAATTGCCTAAGTTATAGGGGTTGGGTTGCAGAACAAGTGGATGCATTTGTGTATTCGACTTTGATAAAAGAGGGACACTCTTCACTTTAACAAAAAATGTAAAAAACAAAATTCCCAGAAATGTATCTATCCTATCTATCTATCTATCTATCTATCTATCTATCTATCTATCTATCTATCTATCTAATCTATCTATCTATCTATCATCTACCTACCTATCTACCTATCATGTATCTCTCTATATATACATATACATACATGTGTGTCATTTATAAATAATATATTTCTGTTGCTATATATAACTCCAACTCTACCTCTAATTCTGTGTTAGTCGTTGAAACAAATTAAGATCTGCAACTGGAACAAGTTTGAGTTCCTGCAAGATTCAGAATAGATCTGGCTTTCACATTTCCACAGTGTGGAGTACCCTTTATCAGAATTGCTTGCGGGTAGACAGTAGGGCAGAGATAAGATTTAATGCTTGCATCATTAAAGATTGCATCATAAGGATACAAGAACTAATCTCACTTTCCCATCATAGGTTCATGGTTAAAATATAGGTTAAATGGTTAAAATATGTGAAAGTAACTTGGTAGAATCAACTTGGTAGAAACTTGTATTCTTTTCTGCCTATAACTACCCAAGTCCTTTTAAGTTTTCTCTTCAATACCTCTGAATCTGTATACATTTATCCAACTGCACAAGCATTGCTTGATTCAAGCCCTCATTATATCTCACTTGGACTATTGCTATTGTTCTCTTATCGTGTTCTTGCTTCTAATTTCTCCACTAGTGTGATTTTCCTAAAATATAAATATTATGGCATCATTTCCTTACATAAAACCATTCCATGCCCTGTAGGTCTCATAGGGTAAAACCCAAGCCTTCAGTTTGGCATATATGATTAACCATAATGTAGATTTCATTCAGAACCAAGTACATAATTTTGTGAGTCCAGTGAAAAATTAAAATGCGAGGCCACTTGTTCATAAATTATTAAGAATTTCAAGATGATGAGAAGAGCATTAAACTTAGCCTGGGATTTTCTAAACATGAGGCCCTTTGTTATTGCACAAGTAGCACACACATGATGTGTGGTCTTGATCTCACTTGCCACTTATCACATCATCTTCTGACATTTCTTCACAAGTGCCCTCAGGTTTAAGAACGCATAAGTAATTATAGATTCTGAACTATCTATTGTGCTTTGCCTTTCCATGTTTCTGCAATGCCTTTCATCCTCTGTCTCGAAAGCCTTTCTTACCTGGATCTGCTCAGAAAAATGCCCATCCTTTTCTTAAGGACTCAACTCTTATCTCTTAATATATGAAACTTGCTCTGAAAAATTTAACAATTTGATCACTGTTTTCTGGATAACACCATCATACTTAGTGTATACTTATGGTTGCATTTATTACATAATTATAGATTTTACTTACATATTTTTCTTTAAACCTGGATTAGCCCCAATAGAATGGTCTATATTTTAACTATATTTTAATGTCCCATGCTGAGTTCAGTGCCTGACATGTATTAAACACTCTGTGACTATTTTTTGAATGATTAATATATTATAACAATTCTAAATATTTTGAAGTAGTGAGCTACTAATATTTGTTTGCATGCTTACAAATGTTCTAAGTGTTAAGACTTACCATATAATGTTAGGTCAAACTAAAAGTTTGTTTAGGATGGAGATTTTGAGGGAATTTGAAACTATTTTGTATTTGAAGACATTTGGAATCATCAAAATTGAATTTTAAAATGTTCTATTAGGCAAGTCATGCATAGTCACTCTCAAAACATGCTCTGAATTTATCAATTCCCTGCTTCCAACTAGGGCGGAGGAACCAACAGAGATTTTCATATTTCTACTGATATTTTGAACAAACTGTTCCATCTCTATCATTATTTCTGCTTAAATTAGTTTTCAGATATTGTATGGATAAATTATTACTGTAAAGCACATATTAAATATTAACAGAAATAATAAGTTTGAACATGGAATGGTAAAGCAATGAGATATGCCACATGATGACTTGTAGGCTTTTTTCTAGGAGATGTTACAGGACTTAGAAGGACTCATAGCATCAAAGAAAATGTATCAAAATCATGATGATAAATATTGAAGAGCTATAAATTTTTAAATAGGTTATTTTGGAATCATGTGGAGGTTAACCTTTATGAAATATATTTTGTAAATATATTGGGTAGAAATTTTATTTGCTTATACAATGGTTTGAATGTTTGTGTCCTCCCAAAATTCATATGTTTAAATCCTAATGGCCAAAGTGATAGTATATATTATAAGGTGTGGCCTTTGGGAGGTGTTTAAATGATGTGAGTGGAGCCCTCAAAAATGGGATTAGTATAAAAGAACCCCATAGAGCTCCCTAGCCCCTTCCATCATGTGAGGACACAAGGAGAAGGTGCAGACTATAGATGAGGAAGAAGGTCCTCACCAGAATGTGACCATTACTGGTGTCTTAATCTTGGACTTTCCAGCCTCCAGAACTGTGAGAAATAAATTTCTGTTGTTTCTAAGCTACCCAGTCTGTAGTATTTTGTGATAGCAGCCCAAATTGACTAAGCCATATTACATACATATACTATAGAATCCACAGAAAATAGGCTATGCTTTGCAAACAGATTTAAGATGGTAATAAAACTATTGTTTATAGGTTTGAAATAGCAAAAAAATATATATATCTATTTTAATATAATTATGTTTAATTATTAGAGCATAAATATTTTGCACCTATTAAAACATAGAAAATGTCCATAAAAACAACTATGAAATCAATAATACTCAAGTTAACATTAATTTAATTTGAAAGATGCTATAGTTAAGCTGAAGTTATATCATGCTTCAGGAAATAAATACGGTATTGATTATTACAGCATAAGTTTTTTGTTTGTTTTTGTTTTTAGTTCAGTATGCTTAGACTATTGCGTACAGCATATTAATTTAATTCTTACACCTCATTTCTTAATTTGCAGGGCTGAAAAACTTTTTTTCCACTTAATGTCCTACCATTACATTATTTTCCATTGAATTATTACAAAGGAAAAATTTCATATTAAATTTGTTAACTTTTTTCCACAAAAGTACTGATAATTAAAGCAGTACTAATTAAAGAGAGAGAAAATGAACCTCAGGGCAGTAAACAGATACTTAAAAGTGGTAATACAAGTAGTTCAGGAAGCATTTATATTATTTTTCTATTAACATTGACAGTAACAGGGAGTAATAATATATAGATTTACAGTAAAAATAAGAGATACCTGATACCATACAGACATCAGTTGTTTTACTGGGATCTGAACTTACAGAGCATAAGGAATGAGTGTTCCACAGGTTGAAAAATTCCTAACTAAGGCTTGCAAATGTTAAGTAAACTTTGAGTCATGCAGCTCAAAAATGGTAAAGCACAGATTTGAATCCAATTCAATTTTCTCTTTATGTTACCACAAAAGTTCTAAATATAGCATAGCCCTGTTTAAAGTGAATAGTTCAAAACCCCACAAAACTAATGATCTGATATTAATGACTGAAAAGTAAAAATGAATAAAATTGTTGGCCAAAAAAGATAGCAGAATATCAGAGAAATACAATCATGGATTCTTTCTTCTCAGAAGCTGATATCAACATAAATAATATTTTGTTGGAATTAGCATTAAACTGTTTTATGATTGCTTACTTATCTTTTATTTATATTGCTATTTTTTCAAAAATAATTGGAGGTAAATAAAAGATGCAATAAAAGCAAAGAAGACCAATAAAGCTAGGTAAGAGGACAGTTCATAGGACATATGGAAAATAATAACAAAATATGAACACTTGTTTAATAGAAGTTACTGCACCTTAGCACCAAACATATTTGACTTTATAGGCAACTAAGTTACAATGACATTTTATGTTTCATGGCTTCCATTTCTGAATAAAACAAATCTATTCCTCAAAGTATAGTTAGGCCCCACTGGTGTTAAATATAGCATAATTTTAATAACAGTTTTTTCAGGAAAAGGTAAACTCATTCAATGGTCCTAAAATTTACCCTATCGTACAGCACAAAAAAGTAGCAATCCTTTTATTTTTCAAAGTTACACTTAACCTACTCAGAAAAATTCACTCTGGATTTACAGGAAATTGAATTTAGTCACTCTTGATATCTCTTTCATTCTTTTCAGAATAGTGTAAATGTCATGGATCTGATGTAGTTTAAGCTTTTGAGGGGGAACATGTGGTCTATACGTGTGGTCACTAATGACATGCTCTGCTTTGAGCCCACCTATGCCTTAACCTTGGGTGACTCTATCACTTTTAAGATGTCATTGTCTGTAGTCCACCCTCCCCAGGTCTACCACACATTCTCTTTCAAGTGGGTCACCTCAGTTGGTACTGTGGGGGAGCTAGCACAAGTCCTCTTTTTCATAGAACATATAAAACTCAGTTTCACTCAGAAAGTTTTTAAAAAGTTCTTCAAATACCCCTCTGTGCTTTCAGCTTCTAGCAACCACATGGAAATTATCCTCTATATCTTCTCTGGATTAATGATGAATATTTTCCCATTGAAACTCCACTATAAACACAATAATGCTGGGAGTTGAAAAAAACAGATGCTAGTAACTTTCATTTTATTCTTTTTATTCTTAGTAATTTACTTTGTTAGGTATCGGTTTTTTAAAGGGCTAAGTCTTAAGAATACTCAAAGTTAGGCTCTGTTGATTTATTATTGTTGTTAGATTTGGTAATATATTGTGTTACTACATGTTCAATTTAAGCCATTACATTTTAATTATCAAATACAGATAACATGGAAAAATAAAATTATCTCTTTCCAAAATTAGGGAAATAATTATGGTCTAAAATGTATTCATTTGTCTTATGCTTGTACTCTCCCTCTCCTCTCTTTCTCTTTCTTTCTTCAATATGATAAATTATACATAACACTTACCATTTTAACCCTTTACAGTTGTACAGTTCAGTGGCTTTAAGTACATTCACATTGCTTTGTAACAATCACCACTATCCATTTCCAAAAGGTTTTCATCATCCCAAGCTGAAACTCTGTACCCACTAAACAATAACTCCCCATTCCACTCACCCTGAGCTCCAGATAAACCACTAACCTACCTTCTGTCTCTATGAATGTAAGATAAAATTGGAGTATTCTAGGTATCTCATATAAGTGGAATCATACAATATTTGCCCTTTTATGTCTAGCTTATTTCACTTAGCATAACGTCTTCAAATTTCATCCATATTGTAGCATGTAACAGATCCTCACTCTCTCTTACAGAACTTTTCTTTATCTGGATACCATGAGCATGTTTAGCAACAAAACTCAGAAAGGAACTGCAAATAATAAGCTTAGTGGACAGTAAATTAAAGTGTATCTTTTTGTCATGAGAGAGAGACAGAGACAGATAGACAGAAAGAGAGAGAAAAAAACTGAGAGAAATAGAAATTTGGGGGAGCTAAAAGAGAAAATGCAGAAGCTGCTAGTACAGAACTTGCATTTTTTCTTTTCCATTTGCACTGGAAAATTAATTTGAACACTTTTCAGCACCTCTTCATTTCAGGTTCACATTAGACACAGAGCTTTTTAGATTTATTGCTTGGTTTGAAAATGGACAGAAACTGTAACAGCCTCCCTATCCAACCTCCTTTTCCCAAATTTTATGAAAACCAGCAGGTTTTTCTATTAAAAATCTAGTCATGGGAATCATGTAAGAAGATGTCATTGTTATAAAATGAGCAGTGAAGAAGACAGCCAAGTTAAACACAAACGGTAAAATCTGTCTGCATATTCCCACATCCTTACACATGTATTACAGTGTGAATTGCCTGTGAGTTTCTGATGACAGAACTTGACCCACCAGACAATCATTCTGAGAAGGACTCGGCTCTCTCCAGAAATTTCATTTATATTTCCCATATGATTACATCTTTTATCAAAGGCAGCAGCTGAGAAATGGGCAAACTCAGCATCAGAAAAGTAGTCCAGCTATGATGACCAGTGTCACCTACAAACACTATGGGAAAGGGAAGGACAGCCAGGCAGTTGTTGGGGTTGGATTCTCAAGAATAACATTAAGTTCATGTAACAAAAGACGGAAAAAAAATCAGTGATCATCAGATGGCAAATTGTTTCTTCAGGAATAGTTTGCTAACAAACTTAGTTTGTGTTTTTATCTTTGAAATATATGGGACAAATGCATCAATAAATGTATCACCTTCAAAACAAAAATAAAATACACAGAATGTGTGCATGTTATACCTATAGATATGCCTCTATTTATGTGTCAATAAAATAAACATGTTGTTTAATAGATGTTTATAAATTCTTCATCCACCTTTCTTATATATATAAACTTATTATAAACATTATTGGATTTGCAAACATTTTCTCCGATTGCATAGGCTGCCTTTTAATTCTGTTGATAGTTTCCTTTTCTGTGAAGAAGTTTTTAAATTAGTTCTTCTTGTTTATTTTTGCTTTTGTCATCTTGGCTTTTGGTGTCAAATCAGAAAAATCATTGCCAAAACCAATGCCAAGGGGCTTACCCCATGTGTTTTCTTCTAAAAGTCCTATGGTTTCAGGTCTTACATTCAGGTCTCTCTTCTTAGTTGATTTTTGTGTATGGTGAAAGACAGTAATTAATTTTTGTTATTATTATTTTTTGCATGTAGCTGTCTAGTTTTCCCAATATCACTTATTAAAAGAGACTGTCCTATCTCTATTGTAATATTCTTGGTTCCTTTGTTATAAATTAATTGACTGTATCCATGTAGGCTTATTTCTGGGCTCTCTAGGCTGTTCCATTTATTTATGTGTAAATTTTTATGCCAATAACATATTTCCTACCCTTTGCTTGGGAGTATACATCTTGGATTCTAAACTGAAAGGTTTGCCTATAAAGAGAGTCCATTTTTGTCCTGGATTAGACTTCTCCATGCTGAAGTCTGCTTTATATATAATTATTTGTCAATTTTTCCCTCATACTCTATGTCTGCTTGGATTTCTAAATCCAAAGCAAACAACCAAACAAATAAGAATTGTCAAAACACTGAATCCCTACATGGACTTGAAACACTTTCTTTCATTGGGGCATGATGTGCTGGCTTCTCACTTCAAGACTTGTGATAATGACATGTTCTCCATTGCATATAAAGTGACCTTATAGCTGTAACTGATTTACCTGTTCAGCCCCACTGCTCAATTCTTGAATTTTTTATCCTCCTACCACTGATAAATGGACATTAGCCTTTGCATATAATGTATGTAATTGGTCTATGTACAACTTAGACAGATGCTATTTCATTAACCACTGTTTGAAACAACTTTTGAATTACAGTGGTCTGAAGAAATACTTATATCTTTATATTAAGAATCATGGAAATTGGGGTTTTACATTAAAGGAAGAATCACATACCTACATATATTTAAGATAAGACATTACAATATATAATGCACAAAATTAATATTAAAACTTCTTTCACTTTTTTCCATACCAAAAAGAAAAATAAGGGAATTGCAATTGCTTCCTTTAGAATACTTTGAATTATGTTGCTATTCCACAAGTTCCACATTACATATTGAGATCTAAAATAAATTTTAAGCTCTGAAAGAAAAAACTTCATGATAGCTAGCCACTTTCACATTTATGAAGTGTTACAAAGGGGTAGGACAAGATGGAAGTGTAGAAAGATCCTGGGCTCAACTCCTCCCACTGGCACACCAAAATTACAACTACATATAGAGCAACTATCTCTGACAATGACTTGAAGTCTACCAGAAAATATTTTCCACAAATAAAAATAAAAAGGAAATGCCACACTGAGATGGGCTTGGGGGGTGGAGACTTGGCCTGGTCAAGAACCACACTCCCAGTACTGTGATCTATAGGCAGGAAGGATATCACAGCCTTGAAGGTTTCCCCTGAGGACTGAGGGATTTAAATCCCATATCAGACTTCCCAGGCCAGGGGATCTGCACTGGAAAAATGAGCTCCCATAACATCTGGCTTTGAAAGCCATTGGGGTTTACGTCCATGACAGCTGAAAGGCTATAGGAAACTGAGACTCTGCTCTTAAAGGGTATGTGCAAAAACTCACTCTCTCTGAATCCCAGTACAGAGGCAACATTCTGAAAAGTGCTTGGGGCATACATAAAGGAGATTCACTGAATAATTTTAGAGTATGTGCCCAAGGTATAGGAATCTGTTGAAATTTACTCTGGATACAGAGAAGCTGGTAAGTGCCAGTTTTCATTTGTTTTTGATTGTTTGTTTGCTTGTGGCTCACCTTTTACCTAGCTGATTTAGTGCTGGAAGGGTTGCCATTTTTGACTCTACTTACCCACACTACTGGTGGTCAGCAGAGACCCTCCAAAGCAGCCCATGCCCCACTAGACCTGGCGGATGCCCTTCGCTTACACTGGCAATCCCTCAAGCAGCTTCCACCCTGTAGGCCAGACCCACACACAAAAGCACTCATAACAATTTTGAACAGGCCTTACAGCCAGCTGTATCAGAGGACAGCCATACACACCAGTGTTCCTGCATAAACATGGCCCAGCCAAAACAGTAGAACACAAGCAGTACACACAGGAGCCACTCCTGGAGCACCTGGCTCTGGTGACCAGGGTGAACCACACTACTGGGCTCGAATGACACCTTCTAAACTAGGTCACTCTTTCAAGACCAGGAGACATAGCTGATGTACTTAATGCATAGAAGGAAACACAGAGAGCTAGGCAAAATAAGGAGACAAGGAATAAGTTCCAAAGAAAAGAATGTGACAAAACCTGAGAAAAGGAATTAAATGAAACATAGATAAGCAAACTTTCAGATAAAGAGTTCAAAGTAATGGTCATAAAGATACTCACTGAACTCAGGAGGAGAATGGAAGAATACAATAAAAATGTCAACAAAGACTTAGAAAATATAATCAGAGCTGAAAATACAATAATGGAAATGAAAAATACACTAGATGAAATGAGTGGCAGATTATATTATACAGAAGAAAGGATTAGCAATCTGGAAGACAGGCTAGTGGAAATCATTCAATGAGAATAGCAAAACAAACAAACAAAAACAAACAAAAAAAGGAAAAAAAAAGAAACAAAAAAAATGAGGGGATAGTTTAAGAAACCTTTGTGACAGTACCTAGTGTACTAACATTAGCATTATAGGAATTCCAGAAGGAGAATAAAGAGACAGAAAACCTATCTGAAGAAATAATGGCTGAAAATATTCCTAACCTGGTGAAGCAAACAGACATCCAAGTCCAGGAAGCATACAGTCCCAAACAAGATGAACCCAAAGAGACCCAAACAAAGGCCAAAGAAACATAATTAAAATGTCAAAAGTTATGTCAATCTCAAACTCCCTTACTATCCCTTCCCCCAATCCTTCCCCCTCGGTAACCGTAAGTTCGTTCTCTAAGTCTATGAGTCTGTTTCTGTTTTGTAAATGAGTTCATTTGTATCATTTCTTTTTAGATTCCTCATATAAGGGATATCATATGATATGTCTCTCTGTCTGACTAACTTCGCTCAGTATGACAATCTCTAGGTCCAGCCATGTTGCTGCAAATGTCATCATTTCATTCTTTTTAATGGCTGAGTAATATTCCATTGTATATATGTACCACAGTACACACTGCTATATTTAAGATGGATAACCAACAGGACCTAATGTATAGCACAGGGAACTCTGTTCAGTTTTATGTGACAGCCTGGATGGGAGGGGAGTTTGGGGGAGAATGGATACACGTATATGTATTGCTGAGTCGCTTTGCTGTGCACCTGAAACTACCACAAAATTGTTAACAGGCTATGCCCCAATATAAAACAAAAAGTTAAAAAAATAAATAAAATGTCAAAAGTTAAAGAGATAATCTTAAACGCAGTAAAATAAAAAACAAAAAAACTACAGGAATGTATCATTTTATTGTGCTTCACTTTATTATGCATTGTAGATACTGAATTTTTTACCAATTGAAATTTTCTGGCAACCCTGCATTAAACAAGTCTAGCAGCACTGTTTTTCCAACTGCATTTGCTTACTTCATGTTTCTGTGTCACAATTTGATAATTCTCACACTATTTCAAACTGTTTCACTACCATATTTTTTATGGTGATCTGTGATCAGTGAAATTTGATGACACTACTAAGACTCACTGAAGGCTCAGATGATGGTTAGCAATTTTTAGCAGTAAATTATTTTTAATTAAAGTATGTAAATTGTTTTTTAGACATAATGCTATTGCATATTTAGACTACAGTATAGTATAAACATAACTTTTATATGCACTGGAAAATCAAAAAAAAATTTATGTGACTCACTTTATTGTGATATTCTATTTATTGTGGTGGTCTGGAACTGAAATCTCAATATCTCTGAGGTATGCCTGTAGTTACATCTAGGAGAGCGCCCATAAGACTACTAGCTGACTTTTCAACAGAAACTTTCTAGGCCAAAAAGGAGTGGTACAACATAGTCAAAGTACTGAAAGAAAAACATTACAATCAGGAATGATCTATTCAGTAAGGTCATCATTTAGAACTGAAGGAGAGATAAAAAGTTTCTCCAACAAGCAAAAGCTGAAGATGTTCACCACCACTAAAGAGACTTCACAAGAAATGGTTGAAGAATTTATTTAAACAGAAAATACATAACTAGAAATATAAAAATTGTGAAAGAAAAATCTCACCGGTAAAGGCAAAATATAGTAAACGTAGTGGATCAACCATCTATATAGCTGGTATGAAGGTTAAAAGACAAAACTAGTAAAATCACATGTATCTACATTAATTAGCTAAGGAATACACAAAATAAACATGTAAAAAATGACATTGAAAACATAAAATGGTGAGGGGAGAGTAAAAATCTAGTGCTTTTAAAATGGATTCAAACATAAGCAGCCATCAAATTAAAATATACTGCTATACACATAGGTCATTATAAAATAATCTCATGGTAACCACAAACCAAAAACCAGTAATAGATACACACACAAAAAAAAGAGAAAGGAATGAGAAGATAATTCTAATAAAAATCAACAAATCACAAGGGAAGAGAGCAAAAGTGGAATAAAGGGGAAAAAAGAACTACATAAACAATCCTCAAACAACTAATAAAACGGCAAAAACTATATACCTATCAATAATTACTTTAAATGTAAAGGGACTAAATGATTCAATCAAAAGATAGAGTGGCTACATGGATAAAAAAAGAAGACCTATATATATGCTGCCCACCAAAGAACCATTTCAGATCTAAAGACACACATACACTAAAAGTGAGAGAATGGTAAAAAAGTGTTCCATGCAAATGGGAACAAAAAGAAAGTGGAGCAGCAATACTTAGACAAAATGTTTTTTTTTTTTTTTTGACAAAATGGTTTTTAAAAAAGACTGTAATAAGAAACAAAGAAGGACATTACATAATGATCAAAGGGTTGATCCAACAAGAAGATATAATACTTGTAAACATACATGCACCCAACATAGGAGAACTTTTAAGTCCATAAAGCAAATATTAAGAGACATAAATTGACAGTAACACAATAGTAGGTAATTTTAACATGTCATTTGCATTAATGAACGTATCATCAAGACGGAAAAATCAGTAAGGAAACATTGGGCCTTAAATGACACATTAGACAGATGGACTTTACATATATATATATATATATATATATATATATATATATATATATATATATATATATATATGGAACATTCCATCCAAAAGCAGCAGAATACACATTCTTTTCAAGTGCACATAGAACATTCTCCAAGTTCACATTCTGGAGAGCATAGATCATATGCTCATATGATCACATGCTCGGCCACAAAAAATATCAGTAAATTTAAGAAAATTGAAATCATATCAAGCATCTTTTCCAGCCACAGTGCT